>NC_056752.1:45797500-46997500 GCF_018687715.1 Carya illinoinensis
TCTTCTTGTGACGAGCATAGTCGTTCGAATTTTCCCAAACATCATCATAACACTGATCAAGTTCCTGCCATAACGTTACCAATTCATTATAATAAGTGGTAACTTCGCGATCATTTTGCTTGGATTTCCAGAGTTGAGTTTTCAACTCAAATATTTGAGAAGAATTCTCCAAGTCCGAATAAAGATCTCGAACGGCCTCCCAGACATCTTGAGCAGTGGGAAGAAATAGGTGAGGTTTTCCAATGGCAGGTTCCATGGAATTGATGAGCCAAGCGATAACAAGAGAATTTTCGGACTGCCATCTTTTTTGATTAGGGTCACCAGCAGCAGGTTTCGATATTTCACCAGTCAAATGCCCAATTTTTCCTCTGCCATCAATTGCCAATTTTACAGACTGAGCCCACTCAAGATAGTTGTGCCCATTGAGTTTTGTAGCCGTAAGATAAAGGGCTGAATTCTGGGAATAGGAATCAGTAGATACAGTCGTGGGATTGGGACTGGGATTGGGATTATTTTCTGAAGTTTCAGATGAGTCAGAATAGACGGTAGGATTTCTTTGGGCGCTGGTCATCGCCGACTTATATGACATCATTAGAAAAAAGAAAAAGAAAAAAGAAACAGAGCACAAAGCTCTGATACCATGTAGTTTTTGAGAAGAAGAATTATCATTATTATTATTCTCCAAGAGAAACGATTACAAGATAAATAGAAGAGGAGGGCCACTAAATCAGGAAGGCCATAAAATCAGCAAATCAAATCAGCAAATATCTAGGCTAGAAAATAGGAAACAGAAATATCTAAAATCTGAAATTACTATTTCAGATTTTATCTAAAAATAGAACTTCCTAATTTATCTCCTAGAAATCCGACAGATTCTATCTAAAATATGACTTCCTAATTTATCTCCTAGAAATCCGACACCAGTTATAGAAGGAGACAACAAAATGTTAGAAATTGCATCTATCATTCTATTTCTATTCAACTATGTAGACGTGGTGATTGTATCTACTGACCCTCGAATTTGAAATACTAAAAATAAAAATTGACCCAAGGGTTGATGAATAATGACACTGATGCCTTAATTTACACAACAAACTGGAAGCGAGGAAAGAATTATTCCTGGCACACGATGATAATTCGGGCTTCTATACTGTGTTCTTCACATTCATCCATGAAATAAATAAAAAATAAGCAAATAAAAACAAGAGTAGTGCTAGGGAGAGGCACAGAATCGTGCCTCCGTGCGAATGCCTTTGACATGGCAAAATGCCACGTCATCAATTATATTAAAAAAAAAAAGTGTAGAAAAAGAGTGAAAAACAAAACAGCGGGAAGAAAGGTTATTTCAAGCTTGGATAGCAGATCTCCTCCTTCTCTCAGATTTCTTCATCTCCCAGGTTTGGAAATCGCAGATATCATCCTTCTCTCAGACCTCTTCATCTCTTAGGTTTGGAAATCGCAGATCTCATCCTTTCTGGGTTCTTTTATTTTTTGTTTTTTACTTTTTTTGTTCTTTTTCAAGTTCGGCTTGCTGCGGCTACACCCTCTATAATTTTGAACGCCCTTCAGTTAGGTTTTATATGCTTTTTAGATTCAACTTCTGGGTACGTTGCTATGTTTGTAGGTATCCAGTGCCTCAGCATGTTGAGACTTAGGGTAGGAGCAAAGCTGTCGGGTCATTGAGAAGGTAAAGAGGGTTTTCCACTCCACTATCCCATTTCCAAGATGTTGTGCCTCCCTTTCCTAAGATAATATATTAAGAATTTGTAGGGTTAATAAATAAAAAATATGTCGTAGGTGGATTTGCTTCAGATTATATAAAGATTTTGTTGGAAAGTTTTTGCAATTATTTAAGGTTAGCTTGCCTGGTATAACAGAGTTGAGAAATCAGAATGAAGAAGTCTGATACGGATAATCTCTTGTTCAATATACAATTAATCTTTTTATATTTATCTATATGTATTAACATAGCTTATTATCTTTGTTGCAAAGCCATGGAGAAAAGCCTTAAGTATTTATTGAATATTCCATCATTGGATTTTGGTGGACATATTATCTCATGGGCTTTACTATGAAAACCCCTATTAATTTGTTAATGAAGCCAGTACAAATTTACAAGGTTATGGAAAAGGCCAAATTGACTGTGGGTTAAAGGGCATGATGGCATATGCTCTGATAGAAGTACCAACTTGTATAGAGAAGTGACATCAGATGCTTTTATAGCCGACTCCAAATACTTTTTTTGATAAGTATGGTAAACTTTACTCAAAGTGCAAAGGGGCACAACCCAAATACATCTGAAATATATGATAGCGAACACCTAACTGCATGAATGCTGAACTAGAAACTTGCAGATTTTTTTTGAGTGAACTTGCAGATGTTTTTTTTTTGAATGCAGCAGATTTTAGTTTGAGTGAACTTGCAGATTGTTTTTGAGTTAATGCAGCAGATTTTCAAGTGAATGCAGCAGATTTTATTTGAGTGAATGCAAAAGATTTTGAATGCAGGAGATTTTTGAGTGAATACAGCAGATTTTTTTTTAGTTAATGCAGCAGATTTTTTTTGAGTGAATGCATGCTGCAGCAGATTTTTAGCAACAGATATTTATATTATAAAAATGAAGCTGATTTTAAGCAATGCAGCAGATTTTTAGCATATTTCTAGCAGCAGATTTTGCAGCACATATGTTGATGAATATGCAGCTGCCATATCACCTTCGAAACCTTGTTAATAATGTCTGTCTATAGAGCAAATTTTTTTGCTAAAAACTGCTGCCCCAGTTTTTCTTTTTTTTTCCATTAGTCTGATAAAGTCATCCTATCTCAAAACTGTCAGACAATGAATAAGATATTCCAGATTGATGAATTTTCTTATATGGAAGTTGTACCATGGTAACTTGGGATGTTGTGTGTTGGTGGCATGGGATAGTATATTTCATTTGTGTGTTGGTTTGAGCTGATGTGTGTTGGTATTTATGCTGGTATATATGGTATCTGCTTACTTTAGGAAGTGGGATTACTTGCTGGTCCCACGTTGGATTTTGACATATTGAGTATTTGAAACTACTTTGATTGTATTGCAAACTTTTATGCAAACTGTTAATTAATTGAGGTTCATTGTTAAGGTAGTTATATTTGGAATTGTGAAGATGGGAAAAGAGGAAGAGGACGCATCCCGCATAACACCTCCTATCACTAATCCATCAACCCCGGTATTGTACAACTCTTTCAACAATTGGTGTGTGTTTATTTTATGTGTACTCATTGGCCACTTGGGTTGAAGTCCTCATGTTGCTCCCTCTTAGGACATATCAAGACCACTTTATTCAGGCGTTTCAAACTACATGCCAAGTTACTACGGTCTAATGCCTCATGCGTGGTTACCACCTTTTATGCCTCATTCAAGTTCCAACCCATATCCATGGACCAACTAGGTGATCGTTGGCATGGTAGCTTTAATTTTACGAACTTAAATATTTGCTCTATTTTTTTTTAAATAATTTTTTTTTAAGCTACAACAACACCCATGGAATTCTACTTGCGCTGCTGCGTCAAGTACTGCTGCCCTGAGTAGTTCCGCTACCTTGTATAGTTCTACCATACCAATGATGGGACATCTTCCAATTACCTATCCATATCCATGGAGCAACCAGGTTATTATTTTTTACAATATTTACTATCTTGTTATTGTGCTTTATTTTTCTGGACTATACATTTTTGTTTCTAAGTATGTGTATTAAATTTTTATTTGCAAAACTACAGCAACAAACATGGAACTCTACGATCGCACCCCTGTCTAGTTCCGCAACCAATGTTAGCTCTAGTGTAGCTACTAGGTCTAGTGTACAAAGCAGTGCTACTGTAGCTGCTAGCTCTTGTTCGACTTTACCAACATTTTCTCCTCCGACAAATGCCAACTCATATCCATGTGGTAACGAGGTGATGCAAACAGATCTTTCACATGCGTTGTATTTGCTTGGGTATTTGCAGTATTTTGCTTAGTGACAAAAGCAGTACATGCAGAAGTTGCATATTTTTTGCTTGGGTATTTGTAGTATTTTGCTTAGTGACAAAAGCAGTACATGCAGAAGTTGCATATTTTTTGCTTGGGTATTTGCAGTATTTTGCTTAGTGACAAAAGCAGTACATGCAGAATTTGCATATTTTTTGCTTGGGTATTTGTAGTTTACATTTGCATGTTTTTGCAGTATTTTTCTTGCCATGTGAAGAGCAGGTTTTATTAAATTCTTACTTAACTTGCAGTACATGCAGAATGAATAAGATAAACATGGGAATGTAACAATGCAGTATTTTTCTTGCTAAGTTCGACTCATGTCGGCTCAAAACCTGGGGACAATGAATTTTAAAATACAAGCTTTTCATTGCAAGTCTCAATAAATACAAAGACTTTCCACAAAATACAAAAATGTTCCACATACATGAGAATACCGACGTTCTTAATACTACCTACTTTGTTAATAAATAGTGGAACATTAAAGAACAAAAAAAGTCTAGACTTTTTATAAATAAAGTCTCAAGTACATTCATTTTAGTCTAGACTTACAAAGGTTAAGTTCCTATCAAATACAAATACAAAGTGTTCATCATTTCGAGCGTATCAAATACAAATAAAGTACTATGGACATTAGCCATTGCCCACGAAGCAGCGTGCGTGCATGCTGCATGTCGACTTTTTGCCTACGAAGATGAGCTTAATTGTTGTGGAGTGCTAACTCCCTCTTGTCAATCTCTTCTTCTCTCTTTTGAAGCTGGGCTTCATCATTGTAGTGTGCCAACTCCCTCTTCCTAATCTCTTCTTCTCTCTTTTTAAGTTCTTTCTCTTTACTTAATATTTCTGCTTCTCTCTTTACAAGGGCTTGCTCTTTGTATTAACTAGGGATGAGTTCGGTCCGGTCCGGTCCGGTCCGGGGAGGTTTTGTGGACCAGACCGGACCTATTCGGTCCAGGATTTTCCAACCCTGGACCGGACCGAACTCCATCAGGACTGGTCCGGTCCGGTCCGTTCGGTCCAAGGTTGACTTTTTTTTTTTTTTTTTTTTTTTATCTAATGACATTTTTTTTTAATATTTATGTAATTATATTGTAATATATTTAATATATATACATATAGTATTATATATATATATTAGTAATATGCTAATACTATTAGTCTATTAGTAATAATACTATAACTAATAAATATATGTAATAATAACTATACTATAACTAATAACTATATGTAATAATAGTAATAGTGATAACTATATATTTATATAATATGCTAATATTTAATGACATTTTTTTTAATATTTATGTAATTATATTGTAATATATTTAATATATATACATATAGTATACTATTATATATATTAGTAATATGCTAATACTATTATATAAATAATATATATAAATAATATTTATTTTTTTTTATTTCTATTCGGTCCGGTCTGGGGTGAAAAACTCCCGGACCGGGACCGGACCGAATCTTTTCGGTCCCTTAAAAATGGGACCGGACCGGACCGGACCGAATTCGGTCCGGTCCGGTCCGGTCCAAACAGTGCCGGTCCGGTCGGTTTTGCTGGTCCGGACTGGCCGATGCTCACCCCTAGTATTAACTACCATCTGCCCACTTGAAATATTTACAGTGTGGTAATTCCTGTGTAGAACATAAATTGCAGTAGAATTCATTCTAGAAACACACAAGTACAATTAATATGTAAATAGAAACACACAAGTACAATTAATTGCATTTACCTCTTTGTTGTACATTGGACACCCAAAAAATGCTCGTCCAGGATTTCTTGGAGTATTTGATATTCTAAGTATAGCTTCTTTCCCACAGCTGCACATTGGGACAGTACTCAATGTGCTATTAACAAGAGATGCTGAAGAAATTGATGATGACATTCTTAATTCTTTTTCCTGATGAAGAAACATCAAAATAAATAAATAAATAAAATCTCTTGTTGAAACAAGAAAAAGAAAACAGTATATATATATATATATATATATATGGTCATGTTCTTTAGGGCTGATTTCTCATTTGTCACAACATCCTAAGATTAGTAATATATTTGAGCTGGCAAAGTCATCTGTCTTGGCTCAAGTTGTGTCTTTATCAAAGTTCTCAAAAAACAGGAAAAAAAAATAAAAAATCAAAAAAAGTAAGATTCAGGCATTGTTTGGGTAATATATGTGGGTTTCTGAGTTTTAGTGGATTCATGTTTCTTAGACCATTCAGTCTCTGTTGTCCATATCAAGGACTTATTAAAATTATTTTAGTAATCAAAACTGGCCAATGTATGGCATGCTTTCTTAAAATGAGAAAATGGTTTTATTCCTTTGTACCATTAGTCCCACTTTCACGATGGTAGTGAAATCGAAGTCTACATCTAAGATCATATCTGCCTACAAAGGTTATTTCTCCAGAACATACAACTGATAATTAAGCACCAGACCCTTAACCTTAATTTTAACGAACAAATGTTACAGATCCATAAATGAATATAAGAAGTTGATAAGAACAATTGAATTACTTGATGTCTCCGTACTGGCTATGAGCTTCGCATTAGATGCCAAAAGCACGCCAAGAACTTGTCAGCCTAGCCTGTCTGCACCGGAAAGGATTCAGACAACTACGGTTTGTGAGTTTCTTAATAACCGTGGAGATGAATGCTTCATCAGAGATATTTACCCATATCTTCATTGGCAACAATTTGGAATAAAATTGAAAGTAAAAGCCAATAGCCAATAAAAATGCTACGGTTCAAACTAGAAATGCCATAACCGAGACGGGAGATATCCAAATCAACAACATGAAAATATCACATGCTGATGAGAAACCATCTCGATGTTCAAAGTAAAAGTCGGCAATAACAGAATTTAAAGATGAGAAAGAATATAAAAATTAACACAAAGATTGGACTGTAGCGACAGACAATTATAGCAATGCAAAATACAACAGCCGAATCACAGCCACGATACCTGAAGAAGCTCTGGACTAATAAATAAAAATGAGGTTTTAAACATTGTTCATCGTGTAAATATCATTCAAAACTATACACGCGGAGAGGGGATCCTGGATTGAGAGAAATCTAATACCTTTAACCCAAAGAAAGAAAGACAGAGAGAGAATAAATTCGTACCTATTCCTTGTAATGGAGCGAACACTAGGATCAACCATCAAATTAGTGAGTGCTTGAAGAACCTCTCTTCATATTGTTTTGTACATTAAGTGTGCTGCTTTGGGGGAATCGGTGATTTGGGGTTAGGGTTAGGGTACTGGGGAACTCGGGGAGGGAGAACACTAAGGGGAGATGAAGAGGGAAACAGAACGAGGGGGAGGGGGAAGAGGGAAACAGAATGAGGGGGAGGGGGCTCTGAGGGAATTGCAGATTTGGGGTTAGGGTTAGGGTACTGGGAACTCAATGAGGGAGAACGGGAGATGAAGAGGGAAAGAGAACGAGGCGGAGGGGGCATTTACCTCATTAAGCTTAAACGGTGCGTTTGACTCATTAAGCTAAACGGTGCGTTTGACTCCAACGTGGCAACCGTCTGCACGCAAGCCGAATTTGTGACTGCAAACAGACTTTTCCTAAAAACAATAAAGAGAGACATAGAAATTTATGTAATTCGGCATAACGGCCTACTTCCACGGGATGTTTGGGGGTAAAATTCACTATAATAAGCGATTTTACAATTTTTCATAGCCTCACATATCTCTTTTTTTTTTTTTTTATGAATAAATAAATATATTGATCAAAGAATGGCAAAGCTAGTTACACTAGTCTAATGCCCTAACTAGGTAGGCACATTAGAGACAAGAAAATCTTGAAGAACCATGCCATTAAAATCCACAGCTATGGCCCAGCTACAAAGAGTTCTAAAAAATAAAACTTTTAGTTCCTCTAGAGATCTTTCTTGGTCTTCAAAAGTCCTCTCATTGCGCTCCTGCCATAAGCACCACATAACGCATAGAGGAATCATCTTCCACATTGCTCTGATTGGTTGCCTTCCTCTTAAATTTGGCCAACTCGCCAAAGCTGCCTGCACCGTCTTCGGCATAACCCATGCCATGTCTAGTCGAGTAAATACCTCATTCCAAAGGGTTGCGGCTGTGTCACAATGCAGGAGAAGATGCTCTACCGACTCACCCTCTCTTTTACACATACAACACCACTCTGTAATAATAATCCTCCTTTTTCTCAAGTTGTCAATTGTGAGAATCCTCCCCAGAGAAGCTGTCCAGACAAAGAAGGAGACTTTGGGTGGTGCCTTGTGTCTCCAAATCCTTTTCCAAGGAAACTAAGCATTTGGTTCCATAGTAAGAGCCTTATAGAACGAGCGAACAGTGAAAGCACCTTTAGCTGCCGGCTTCCACCACATCACATCCTCATGCTGCCTGTTTGGTCTAATGGCATATATTAGGCTATAAAACTCAGCAAAGCCACTTACTTCCCAATCTTGTGCTGCCCTACTAAAGGTAACATTCCAATGAATATGTCCCCCCGTGGTCTCCAAAACATCTTCCACAAAAACGTCCTTTGCACTTGCTATCTGATAGAGAGAGGGAAATAAATCTTGCAAGGCCCTATTGTCACACCAAACATCACTCCAGAATTTTATCCTTGAGCCCACACCCAGCTATAACTTCACAAAGCGATTAAACACTTCCCATCCTCTTCTTATGTGTTTCCACAACCCAACACCATAGGCTCCCCTTACTTCTCTAGAGCACCAATCCCCCCAAAGCACACCATATTTCTTTTCGATCACCTTTTTCCATAATGATTCTGATTCTATCGCATATCTCCACAGCCATTTTCCTAGTAAAGCTCGATTGAACACCCTTAGGTTTTTAATCCCCAACCCTCCACCCGAGATTGGACGACAAACCTGTGCCCACTTAACCAGATGAAACTTAAACTCCTCCCTCATCCCCCCCCACAAGAAGTCACGTTGTAGTTTCTCAATACGTGCCGCTACACTCGCTGGTATTGGAAAAAGAGATAAGAAATAAGTAGGTAGGTTAGAGAGTGTACTCTTTATCAGAGTCAACCTACCACCTTTAGACAAGTACATTCTCTTTCATCCCGCCAATCTCTTCTCAATTTTTTCAATCATAGTATTCCAGACCGACAACGCCCTTGAGGCACTACCCAGAGGAAGTCCCAAATAAGTCATAGGTAAAGACGTTATCTTGCACCCCAGCAATCTAGCTAACTGGCGCGTGTTAGGCACATCCCCTATTGGCACCAGTTCTGACTTCTCTAGGTTCACCTTCAACCCGGACACTGCCTCAAAACAAAGGAATAAAGCCTTTAGTGCTTGCATCTGATTTTGTTCCGCTTCACACATGATAAGGGTGTCATCTGCAAACAAAAGGTGAGAAATATTGATAAAACCCCTCTCCGGGGTTCCTATCTTAAAACCCTCAATGAAGCCATTCGTAACCAAGGCCGTAATCATCCTGCTTAAAGCCTCCATGACTATAACAAACAATAAAGGTGACAACGGATCTCCTTGTCTCAACCCGCGTGAACTATTAAAAAAGCCCACTGCACCACCATTTACCAAAACTGAAAACTTCGCCGTCGATATGCACCAATGGATCCATTTCCCCCATCTCTCCCCAAAACCATATCTCCTTAGCAAATTGAGAAGAAACTCCCAATTGACATGATCATATGCCTTTTCCATGTCTAGTTTACACATGATCCCGTTATTTCCAGCCTTCAATCTACTATCAAGGCATTCGTTGGCAATAAGCACAACATCTAGAATCTGTCTCCCTTTTACAAAAGCATTTTGTGTAGCCTCACATATCTCATAATACAATGGAGGAATTAAAGATTTCAGGAGGTTGAAGACGATGCCTCCCTTGAGAGAAGATTCTTTGGAGTCATTGTGTGTGGAGTCTGGGCGTAGAGAAGTGGTAGAGAACCTCCTAGATTTGTTGGGATGTCCTTTTTATATAGAGGCATATTTCTTGAGAGTGATTGAGTCCAATTTGTCTTGTAAACTCTTTTTCTTTTAGGAGTCTAAGTCTCTTTCATTTTAAGAGTATGAGTTAACATGCTTGATCTCTTCTTAGCTTGATCTCTTACTAGATTCTTGACTTTATCTCTTCCCTTATTTTTAGCGATGGGTTGGACTCGATTAATTCTATCCCAACATTTGCATGCAATTCTTAAGGTCGATTTGCTCAACAATAAAGCATTGAGCACCTTCAAGTCAATAATTTACAGAAAATAAAATTTGAAAATTGGTCATTGGTTTTCTGTTTGTTTGGTGCTAAGTAGTGAAAAGTTCAATTTGGAGAGATAGGTGGGAGATGCGCTCGACTGCGCTAGTGGTGAGTGTGGAGCTTGGCTTGTAGCGCTAGATGAGAGATGCGCTTGACCACATAGCGCGGCTTGGGCAGAAGATGTAATTGACCGCACTAGATACGAGAGTGGAGCTCGACTTTGGCGGGAGATGTAATTGACCGCATTAGGTGTGAGCGTGGAGCTTGGTTTCGACAAGAGATGTACTTTACCGCATTAAGTGCGAGTGCAAAACTCGACTTTGAGTTTGTTTATTTGTTTGAACGTTTGCTTGAAAAACTATTTATTGTTGGCGAAGAGTGCATATTTTCATGATAGTGTTTGAAATTTATTTTCCATGATTGGTTACATGTGACCGTTTATTGTTAGTAAAAAGTGTTTATTTTTGTGATCGTTTTTGCTAGTGTTGGTAGTAGTGGATATTTTTCTCATGTAAATTGTTGTTGGTGTTCTCGTTTTGTAGTTGGTATTTGTTGGTAGTAACCCGCACTAAGCGGTCAAAGAGTCCGTCAACCCCTTGGGTCCATTTTAGATAGTTTTTGAGCCCTTAGACTTATTCTAAAAGGTAACTCACACGAGACGGTTGTGGAGTTTGGAGGCTCATTCGTGGAGGTAACTCACTGGCAGCGGTTGCGGCACGAGAGTAAACACTTGGCATTTGCTAGAGAATATGTTGTGTTTGTATTGCTCTCCAGGTGAGAGAAGTTGGCAGTCCAGAGACTTGCCAGCTTGTTGGGCACCTGGGAAGTCGGGCAGTCCTTGACCTTTCCTGCCTATTGATTTGTCACAAGAGAGGTCGGACAATCGAGTGATTTGTTCTACCTGTTAACTCTTGGTGAGATATGAGTAAGGTTGGGGGGTCCTTGACATTTCCTGCCTGTTGACTCGTTACGAGGGAGGTTAGGCAGTGTGATGACTTGTCCCGCCTCTTGATCCTCAACAAGGTATGAGTAAGGTCGGGGGGTCCTTGACCTTTTCTACATGTTGGCTCATCACGAGGGAGGTCGGTTAGTCTCATGACTTATTCCACTTCTTGATCCTCGACAAGGAATGAGTAAGGTTAGGCTATCCTTGACATTTCCCACCTATTGGCTCGTTGCAAGGGAGGCTGGGCAGTCTGATGACTTGTCCCGCCTCTTGATCCTCGACGAGATATGAGTTGACTTTTGTTTGAAAGAGATGCTTGACCGTGCTAAAAATGCAAATCCGGTTAGTATAGATAATCAAAATTACAAATGTGAGATTGACAAATGTGAATCGCTTTGCTAGAGCGTGACGAATGTGTGGTGCATTGGTGAGGCTCGCATGCATTCATGTTTCAATGATGAAAGTCCGGGGTGCTCACGATACCAGGTGGTTTATTCTGATGCAAACATATTAAGAAGCTTGCCCGGCTCCCAGGATGGGGTTTTGTAGATGGTGTTGTGAAGGTTTGTAGTGCTTCTCGAAATCTTAAATTCTTCCATTGTATTGTGAGATACGTGAGTCAGGAGAGTTTGTAAAATCGCCTATTATAGTAGATTTTGCCCCCAAACACCCTATAGACATAGACTTTTATGCCGAACTACGTAAATTTCTGTATATCTCTTTATTTATTATTTATTTCATAGATAAATGCAGAGGGTACCGTATCAAAGTCTAAATCATCATTGTGGGCCGGGAATAATTTTTTCCTCCCTTCCAAATTGTTATGCAAATTAAGACATTAACAGATGTAGTAACACAATCTCGTGAGAGTAAGATAAGAGTACTCCCCTATATAGTACAATTCAAAAATAAAATATTTAGCAGTAAGTTGTTCACAAGTAAATTAGAAATTAGAATGAAGGAAGCGGTAGGGTCTGGTGGTGATTGATGTGCATTTATTTGGCAGACCATTATGGTCAGGAGCATAGACAAGAGCAGTGGTGGTAGAGGCAGATGCTTTCAAAGAGACCGACGTTATTTACAGAGCCCTCGGCTCTATGGGCCATCACAATGACATGCTTCAATCTGCTGAGCTGGTATACATAATACATCTCAGACTCTCTTCAAACTTTGAATGATTAAAAAAAGTCTCTTTAATCCTACGATTTTGATCATTTTTAGAATTGACCCTGAATGATCAGGTGCACCAATCTTCCACCGATGCTGCCTCATCACTGCTGGTAACAGCACTTAACGAAGGACGGGATGTGTTCATGGATGGCACTCTGTCATGGGAGCCCTTCGTTGAGCAGACAATTGCCATGGCACGTAACGTTCACAAATGTCGCTACCGCATGGGAGTGGGCTACAACGTGGCCGAGGATGGCACCATTACTGAGAATTACTGGGAGCAGGTAGAGGAAGAAGATGAGGAGGAGGAGCAAGCAAAAGAAAATATAGGAGCCCCCAAGAGAAAACCTTACAGAATAAATCTGGTTGGAGTGGTTTGCGATGCTTATCTGGCTGTTGTCAGAGGCATCAGGTATAGTGTAAACTAAACTATTACCAGTATCATTGTTGGTTTCTATTCTCTTAGATGGATCTCAAAAGTTGTTTATATGATTTAAATACCGATTCGATTTCTTCATATAATTTATGGGAAATATGTGCAGGAGAGCTATAATAAAGGGAAGGGCGGTGAGGGTCAATTCACAGTTGAAATCTCACAAGAGGTTTGCGAGTGTGTTTCCAAGATACTGCCAGCTTGTTGATAATGCCAGGCTCTATTGCACCAATGCTTTGGGTGGCCCAGCTACGGTAAACAACCATATTCTGTGTTCCTTTTTGTTCTCTCTCTCTGTTTTTTTTTTTTAGGATACTCGGGGGACCAAGGTTATATATTGGGTCACACAGTGACACACAGTCCCCTCATATCACAAAATAATCATTGGACCGTGCCAAATCTTAAGTCGGCCCCAAAGGGAATTATTGTGTGAATAGGATTTTTAAATTACTTATCTAGATTTCACTAAATTGGCAGTTGATAGCACGGTAAGACGAAGACAACAAGGTGCTGGTGGGGCCAGAGGAAATCAAATGCTTGACAGCAATAAGCAATTTGAGTGCTGAAGCTGAATCCATACACGAGCTGTACGCGCAGCCAAGCCCAATATTCGAGCCTGGTTCCATTTGGAAAGACATTGTTTTGTCACCTACAAGAGCAAGCCTTCAACTGCAGCTAAGGGCTTGTATACAGAGAATTGAACATTCAAATCATATTCCCACTACAAGAAGCCCATAATCGTTGTTTTTGATTTTGCTATGTTTCAACTTCATTGCATGGTAAAGTTGGTAGATTAGACGAATGTGGCACCTAGTTTGTGAATGCAACCTATCTGACTGGAATGCCAAATTGTAGTTCAAGCGTTCTGATCTCGTTTTGTTCGATAAACGTGAAGTTATGCAATTCGAACGGTTACAAAAAGGGGTACATTTGTAACCAACGGACATGAAACCTAATATGAATGCAATTCAAAAATGGAAAGAAATAATTATAAAAATATTTATTGATCTAAGAATGCGAGTATGATCTTTTGGTATTAACATATCATAACATTCAAATGGTGAATTTCATCCACTAGTGACCATACAATACATGTTCTTGCCGTTAAGGATGTAACTAGTTCGATTCAATCCGATTTTAGACATATCTTATAATCAAATTGGTATACACCAAGTTTTAAATTTAAAAATTGGAGTTGAACTAATTCATCACCAACACCGAAACTTTAGCTTAGTAGTGACAAAGTTTCATCACATATTTCGACTTCTTGGATGGGCTTTCACTAATAAATTATCCTCCAATGATAAGGCCTGTGATAAAGGAAGAGGATCAATACGAGTAATTCCTTGACTTAACGCATGCTATGCACCCAGACATACGCACACATAATATACATGACTATCACTTAGTAATATCTTAAACCTAAAGAACAGAAAGAAAAGAAAACAAAACAAGCATCGAGTTCGGTTCATCTAAAATAATAATAATATAAATACAGGTAATTAACATATAATATATACAATATAACGTCAAAAATTATATATAATATACAAAATCATATAAAAAATATTTTACATATAATATATATCTACCAATCCGGTTTAATACAAATAAGTATTGTAAATATTAAAATAAAAATCAGATCGATTTTGATTATCATGAGAATCGTTAATGTCTATACACAAATTTTATATAAGAAAATTTATACACTAATAAAATTTAAAATAATAGGTTATAGTTATTTTATAATAAAATAATCTTCTTATACAATGGATTATATTAAATCTAGTAAACTATTTTGTACAGTAGATCAAACATTTTTCTTTTTAAGATTTTAAATGGCCTTAAAATCAATTCCACACAATTATAGGTCCTTATGCGCAAAGATTTCACGCTCTCAACATAGGGCTACACTCCCCAACTTCTCGATATATATAGGTAACCATCTGCAAGGCTCTCTCTTCTGCATAAGCCATAAACCCTAGCGGCCACAGTTCCCACCGAAGCTTCTCTCGGATAAGGGTTTCTCTAGTTCAAACTCCAACGATGGTTATTCTCGATTCTATTCTTTCTCATTCAATCTAATCTCTTTCTCTCTATCGCTGGATCTCAGTTTATCTGGTTATTTTTCAGGCTGACGTTGAGACCGATGTGGCGGCGGCAGGGCAGCCGAAGAAAAGGACGTTTAAGAAGTTTAGCTTCAGAGGAGTTGATTTGGACGCTCTCCTCGACATGTCTACCGATGAGCTCGTCAAGCTTTTCCATGCCCGTGCTCGCAGAAGGTATATTTTATAGTTTTCATTAATGATCTGGGGTATTATTCTTATTTTTGTTCAATTTTGGGTGTTTTTGTGTTACGGTGGCGAACGGGTCTAATTTTTGCTTGTTGCTTGTGGTGTTATAGGTTTCAGAGGGGATTGAAGCGGAAGCCAATGGCCTTGATCAAGAAGCTTCGCAAGGCGGTAATTTTTCTTGACTATTTTGTTGTTTATAAAAGCCATGCCGAATATGGAGTGGTTTGTGGTGGCACAATAGATGTTTGAACTTAAATGGTAGTGTGCTTGTTTGTTTTGTCTGTGGACGCGTCTCTTAATGAGCTTTCGGAGCATACGATAAATCAAAGTGTGATACTTGTGTTTTTGAGGTATATTCTACAGTATTTTTGTCTGTGGATGCGTCTCTTAATGAGTTTTCTCAGTATACGATAAATCAAAGTGTGATACTTGGTTTTTGGAGGTATATTCTACAGTATTTTTGTATGTGGATGCGTCTCTTATTGAGTTTTCGGAGTATTCGCTAAATCGAAGTGTGATACTTGTTTTTTTTAGGTATATTCTACATTAGGGGGTTTTTTAGCATATATATTCTATGCTGTTAATGGTTATTCTTTTTCGTTCTGTTCTGAAGTTTAGCAATGGGATGGTTTGGTTAACATTATGCTATTATTTGATTTGGTTGGACTTGTGGTATTTTTTTTTTCTGAAGTCTCGATCAGCTGTGCGTGGGTTTTCTCCTTGGAGTTGCAGCTGCTAGTATTTGATGAATAAAAGTGTCATCATATTATAATATTTATTTTGGAGGAATGACAATGCATGTTTATGTAATTGAAGAGCGAGTTACTCCATGGGATGAGATCTTGCATTCTGCCTTCATAGACTTGCAAGGAATGGCATAAGGTCAAGAGGATGTCGGAATAGGAAGTGTTGGTTGGCAACAAAAGGCATTGTTACCTAGTGGAAGACATTAGCCCTTTCTAAGAAAGCTGTAGTTAAAAACTACTAGCTGGGAGTGAATATATAATTTGATGGGCATGATATGGGTTGCTTGTGATGATAATGTCTGAAGTTTTCTTCTCAAAGATGCGTTTTGGAAATTATTGTGGTAGTTTTCATAAAATTTATGTGAAATATGTCACTTTGTGGGGATTGGAAAATTAGATTACCTTGGCCTTCTTCATAGAATTTCTGCACTGCAAGTTGTGGTAATTGCCATACAGGGTGATTGTAAGTTCCATCGTTGAGGCCTTAGAGAAGGAGAAACTGTTGGGGGCTTGATGAGGGAGAGTTCACAATTGGAAGTGAATCCTACCTATTAGGTATTTAATTGCACCTTGTTGTCAAAGTATATAATTGTGATACCCCATATGATAAGGATAAGAGTAGCTGGTATATGGGATCTCACATTGTTTGGGAAGGAGAAGTTTTTACTTTTTATAATGTTTCAATGGGGTTCCAATTTTATTATTGACTAGTCCTTTTGGAGTATAAGTCATGTGGTTTTGACCTTTCATTAGGGTGTTACAAATGGTATCAAATCCTATCTTAATTAAAAATATGGGACTTGAGCTGTGCCACCTACGAAGGATGGGCCTGACGAGGACGTTGAGAATTTAAGGGGGGAAATTGTAATACCTCATAAGATAAAGATAAGAGTATGTTGTGTATGGGATCCCACGATGTTTGGGAATGAGAAGTTATTGCTTTTTATAATGTTTCAATCGGGCTCCAATTGTATCATTGATTAGTCCTTTTGGAATATAAGATGTCAAATGCTTGGTCTTATGCGAGGAGTGCAACTTTTTTCTCATTGCTCCGACATCATTAAAAAGGACTGCTTTCTTTTCCTTTTCTGTTATCCACTACATTAATCTATGCTTGCCTTGCTGACTACAATGTGCTGGTGGGAGACTAGTGAAAACCAATTAGCTCCTGTTAATTATTTATAAATTTTGTTTTTTTATTTTTTCCAAAGTATTCTTTGATGGTATTTGACATAATATAAATGCGATAGGTTGGTAGAATTTTAATAGAGCATGCTTGTGCTTTTTGTGAAACTATAATGGCTTAAATACCATTTTTCATGATGTTTTGAATCAGAAAAGGGAGGCCCCACCTGGTGAGAAGCCAGAACCTGTCCGAACCCACCTCCGCAACATGATCATAGTTCCTGAAATGATAGGAAGTATCATTGGGGTCTACAATGGCAAGACCTTCAATCAGGTTGAAATCAAGCCTGAAATGATTGGGCATTACCTGGCCGAATTCTCAATCAGCTACAAGCCTGTCAAGCATGGTAGACCTGGTATTGGTGCCACCCATTCATCAAGGTTCATTCCTCTTAAGTGAAATCGACACCTGAGCTATATTTTTCGTCTTATTTTCCAAAAACCTCTATGTTAGACCAAATTTGTAGGTTACTCCATCTGCGTTTCATCGTTTCCATGTTTTGTTGAACTTAATTAGACGAGCAACTTCAGTTTATAGTCGGAAAAGCTGGTGCTTTATTTAATGTTCCGGAGGTCATGTTTTTAGTATTTATTTCGAATGTTTTATTTTTGTGTGCGCTTTAAAAAATATCGCAGATAATAATTTTCTGGTTTGTTATTTTGGCACACTTCTCATGTGTATCCCCAGAGCAAGGTTTGTAGGCTGCACGTGAATTTTATCACTTCGCTTGCTCCATGCGTAAGCAGTTACAGCTTATAATATGGTTTATATAAGTATATGACAATTAGAGTACGCAAAGAAATGCGGTGCTGTGATTCATATTTATTTGTTCAAATGATTGTGATTATACAACGGGTCTAAGAATAATGATGATAACGAATGGAAACGCAAATTCATCTGTCTATCTTCTATCTATCAAGGGGTGTTCCAAGATATATTTTCTTTCATTTGTATTTTTCAATCCTCCTTTCTTTGTGTCGTGTCATCCTTCAAATCTTTTCTTGCTCAAACAAAAAAAGAAAAAAAGAAAAAATTGTCTTGGCCCTGTGTGGTGAGGGCTGCGGATTGTGGGTCTGATTAGAAAATTCCGCATTAGTCAAGACATATATTTGGATTTTTCATTTTCCCAAGCGTGTTCGTGAGATCATTCAATCTTGTAGCGTTTGTTACTTTTCTCAGTTTTTATAATAATAAACTGCGTGGCTAAAGTATTTCTCAATCCATTGATGATGCTCCTTTTAAAAGTAATATCCTCGTGCTCAATTCGATAGTCAAATTAATGGGTATGCTTAAGAGCTAAACAGGCTTCTAAATTCTTGGTCAATTCAAAATCTCATAAAAATCAACAGCTACTACATTTTCAAGCCAATAATAACCTGCCAAATGACCGTCAAACTGTCACGCTCCTCCTAATACTTTTTAACTAATATCATATGATATATTATAACAAGACCTACATCCGACGGTTATAAATTGTTACTTTTTTTGTTTGTCTTTTGAGAGGGGAACGTGTGGAATTCTTTGACGCCCTTTATTTTCTTTAGCTTCTGCGACCTTCGTCGAAATGGTGCAGTTGTTTCCTCTCCATTTCATGTAGATGTAGTGCTCTCTTTATAGCCTTTTCCGCCTCGGCAGCTCCCATCTTTTCCAACATCGAAAGAGAGTATTAGATTTAGTAAAATATAACAGTTAAACCCCACGTGCAATATTCTCACTCTCTAGTCTTTCAAACAAACCACCAGCATGTAGTATTATTAAACTGAAAGCATGTAAATTAAACACGTGCCCATATTCCTACTTTCAATTTTCAAGTCAGTAAGAACCTACACGTACGAAGTTAGTCCACCCAACACAACAGATAGGAAATTTCCTAGTATCGGAATCTTCTACACGTTTAGGTAATTCGTTCTTAAAAGTCTTAAACTATTATTCTCAATTAAAGTCATTCCCAATCATCTCAAGTTTCACCTTTGCTTGAACGGGCCTTTCCTAGGGGAAAAAAATTACCATTATACACATGTAAATAATTTGAGACTCAAATTGAAATGTTTGATTAAAAAATTACTACAATTTTTTTTTTTTTTTTGCAAATTTGAAATGCTCTCTTGGGTTACTCTACAAAGTCTTAAGAGATTAATACGCCTTTTTTTCCCTTTGGTTTTACGTCGGTGTGAAGTTCCAAAGATTTAGATGCTTGAACATTGGAGTTCATTAAATGCGTAGACCAAGTTCGCCTTAAAAAGGTCAGTTTGCTTCCAAGTTAACGAGTACCTAAAATAGTGCATGATTCGCGAAATGTTTTGGGGAAGTTTTCAAATATCTTTAACTGCGAGTACCACAAATAGCTCATGAGGATCGAAACAGTTTCCAAAACTACTAACACTTGGATCGTCCATGTCCTTATCTATCTCAAAAGAAAAATAAAAGAACAACATGCGATCAATCGAGGGAGAGAGGGAGGAGTACCTCGGTTTCAATCTCCAGTTCAGTTGAGAACTCCTGAGCAGAGAAATTCGACCTGATGGTTCTGGTTTCCAGTCCCAATGTTTTTACGCATTTAAGAACTTCCACCATAGAATCAATCCCAGATGCACGATTGGGCACACTTAGTCTAATCTTGGCTACCCCTGGTCTGTCCCCATTCACCGACGCCAAACTTGCTTCAACCTCCAAGTTTTTCCTTTTCAACTCCTCCACAAACCCGTTCAGCTCTTGAATTTCCTTGGACGCCATTTGAATAATGGATTTCTTATCACTCTGCATACAAAATATAGAAAGAATAGATTCATGACTAACAAGATCATTTTGACTAAGAAAACCACACCCACTTGCAGAAAAATCCGCACACCTTGGTTCCAAAAGGCAACATGGAATGCAGGGCCATGTAACTTTGCCTTTGCTTCTCCCTCCTCATCCGCTCGTTCATCATGTGCCGAAAACCTCGTTCTTTCTCGTGCTCCTGGATTTCAATTCTCGGATGCCAACTCCTCGTCAAGAATTTCATCATTCTCTTGTTCACGTTCCCGGGATTCGGCCCACTACCTGAATTCGCTGCCCCAAATCCAATTCTGGGGCTCTCTGTGTACGCCACAAAAGCGCTTCGGCTCACCGGCGGAGCCTCAAAAGCCTCGGACCAGAACATGTCACTCTGAAAATCCTGTGGGAAAAACAGGTCCATCATTCTTATTTTCTCTAGCTTTGGTTTTCCCGGGGATTTCAAATACCGGTTGTAGAAGTTAAATTAGTACTGTAACGGTCTTCTGGAGCCGGGATTGGTTAGTATATATAGGGACTCGTCGAAGCATATGTAACACGTGGTCAACGTTGTTGTGGTCTTGGCGAGTTTGCCATAGTCAAAGCTTACGACTTTAGTAGTTTATTTTAGTCTTGATCTCACGCTTGACCATCCTAAGACTGGTCCATCATATTGGAAACTCGGTAAAGAAAAGAAAACAGAAAATTTTAGTCCATCGGATTTCACATCAACGCTTCTTGTTTCACGGCCTCAACATCTTTGGTTTATCTGCTTGTTGGGGGTTTCCCTTTCCTTAAAGTGACCCACACGTACGACAAATGCCTGTGATCTGTTGACATAATTTCAAAATTTTTAAAATTTTTAAAATTTTCAAAACCCCTCTTCTTCAATTATATATAAAAATAAAATAAAAAAGTGACCTACACGTGCGGGTGACCCTCCCCCTTACTCATCTATGCCCCCTTGAGACTCGATGACGTGCTTGTTGACTTTTGATCCGTTGCATAATACAATTGTTAAGTATTTTTAGTTATTTTCTTTCTCAAATATTTTTTAAATATAAAATATTTTTTAATTCCAAAATCTCAATTTTTATTTAATCATTATAAATTTTTAAAAAATTTTAAACAAAATACAAAAAATAATACTATTTTTTTAATAAAATTTCATTATATCCAAACAATTTTTTTATTTTATAAAATTTTTATTTAATATTTTCTCTCTCATTTTTTAAAATTTAATAAAATATTTTAATTCAAACTATTTCATTATTATTTATATAATTTGATTTGGATGCCTAAATGAGATAGTTGATGACATACAAATTATTCAAACGTTGCCAAAAATATTTTAAATATCTCATGTTTGTTAGCTGGAAATTCACCATGTATTTGCGCCGGCTCCCTTTCTTTCTGAAGCATCGCTGCGGGCAGGCCGCAGGAAATTGATAAGCGCCAGCTAGTAGCGCTGACATGTGGGCTCACTTCTATTGCAGATGGATGTCTTAAAGTGAGATAATTTCACATATTATATAAATAGTAATAAAAATAATAATAAAATATCAAATGATAATTAAAAATAATAAAAACTATATAAAAATAATAAATAGTAATAGAATTTTTAGATGAATTATCACTGAGTTAAAATTTAGCTAATATGTAACTTTTTAGCTTCAATTAATGACTCAAAATTTAAACTTCACATTAGATTAGTCATTCAATTCTCTATAATAATAAAATATTATTATTTTTAAATATATTTTTTAATACAATTTTTTTTTTATTTCTTTAAATACTTTTTTATTTTCATTTTCATAATCTCCAACTCTCCCCAACAAATAAAATAAAATAAAATCACAACTATGACTACTTTTTTTATAATACCCAACTCTACACTTTTTATTTTTATTTTTATTTTCATAATCTCCAACTCTCCACATTTTCATTTTCATACTTTTATTTTTCTTAAAAAAATAAAATCACAACTAAGACTAATCAAGAGGAGAAATAAAGTTAATAAATTGTAGGGGAGAGAAAGAGGAGAAATGCATGAGAAAGAAACAAAGTGGAAAGAGAAAAAGTGGAGTTGCAAATATTCATTTATAATCGGATGATATCTCTACAGTTTACTTCATCTCTGAAGGATTGTAGATCAAATTAGACTTTACCTACAGTAATTTTTAAAATATTTCCCAAATTTGAAGGTTAATAGACCAAATTTATATTTTATTAATTATTTTTCTTTCCTCTTTCTCATCAAATACATATTTAATCTCCTTTTGGTACGTTACAAAATTTTATCTACTTCATATGAATGAGTATTAATTTAACTAGAATATGATTACTAATTCACATATAATAGGTAGAATTATAAAATTAAATAAATTAATAATTATAAAATTAAATATTTTTTTAAATAATATTATTTTATTATATAATGAATAAATGAATAATCTAACGTGAGAATTTGATATAAATAGAATAGTTAAAATTAAATTTATCTAACATTATTTTATTATTATATAATAAAAAAATAACTATTCTAATGTGGAGATTGGAATAACCAAAACCAAATTTATCTCATATTAACTAAAAGTTTCCTTTAATTTTGACTAAGCGATGTTATCCAATTACAAATGTGAAAAATATGACGAGAAGTATTTAACAAAGTCTTAGAGCATTCATATTGGTTTCATCAAAATTATCTTCAAAATTTGATGAAAAGTACAAGTTTTCCATAAATCTAAAACCTTCCTATCCATAATCCCACATTGGATTAGCTATTGAATTCATCAAAATAATAATATAATATTATTTTTTTAATAATAATATATATATTTTTTTCATTTTTAGCAATTAAACCAACTATAGGTACATTAATAATTTAATTTTATACTTGGGGCTGACCATAAATCCAAAATTGAAATGAAACTAAGGTTGGAGGGAAAAAAAAATGAGAGAGGAAAAATAAAGTACAACAGTTGGGAATTAAAATGTAGTAAAATAATTGGTTGATGAGTGTATAGTAACCCTTCAAATTTGAAGGAAACTATAGATTTACTGTAGCTCAAAACTCCCCATTTCTTATTTGATGAATCCAATGCAGCTTTGATTTACACATATTCATCATTTTATACATTTGGCTTGGCTTTTGATGAAGCCAATGCCAATGCTCTTAGACTGTCTGGAAATGACACAAGAGACAATATCCAAACCTACAAATCACAAAGGTTCAGATTTTATAGCCACAAAGTCGCCATGATGGGATAGATCGAAATAATTTATTTCAATTCATCTTATTTAATTATTATAATTTTTTTAAATTTTAACATAAAATATAATAAATAATTTATTTTTTAAAATTT
The DNA here is from genome assembly GCF_018687715.1 of Carya illinoinensis. Lineage (NCBI taxonomy): Eukaryota > Viridiplantae > Streptophyta > Magnoliopsida > Fagales > Juglandaceae > Carya > Carya illinoinensis. Next base: position 45,820,640 of record NC_056752.1, read on the forward strand.
TAAAATAATAATAATATTATCAAATAATTTTTTAACAATATTTTATTTAACTTTTAACTTTTATATTAAATTAACTTAATTCAGCTCAACATCTAAACACAACTTAATATTGGAAAATTCTAAGCCAACTTTAATATCGTACTCCTATAAAAATAAAAAAGAGAAAAAAGAATAATAACAAAGTAAATTTTTATTAAAAAAATCAAGACATTGCCAACATGTAAATGGGTGATGCAATAGAATATATATATATAGAAAAAATATTTGTAAATGTAAATTATATAATTACTGCATAATCACTTTAAAAAATAAAATAAAATATAAGATCTATATAAAAAATATTTAATTTTTAATAAAAGACCATACTATTTTCAAAAAAAGTATGCGTCGTTTATTATACATAGAATTACTATATATATATGTATATATATATATTTATATATGAGAGCTGCTACCGGCCCGCCTCATTTGTACCGCTGGTTCCTAACGCTTCATGTGGCCATGCCACGTGTTAAAGTGATAAAAAATTAAAACAAAAAAGGAAAAAAATAGAGAAATAGAATCCTCGTCCCCAAGCTACCGAAATCAATGTCCAAACCAATTCACTCCTCTAGCTATTGCTGCTGGTGAACTTGGCATCACTCAGAGATCATGCAAATGGCTTAATGCGGTGAGAAAAGTGTTCCTAGTTTACTTGTGGGATGCTGTTATTTGGGTACTCCCTTATTTGATTGTCAAGTATCTTATCGCACTCCAACAATCAGCTTTCTTGTTTGGGTTTTGCTCTCAAGCTTTAGCCTCTTGCTCTTATACATGATTTTAGGTTCTCCATTTTAGTAAGTCAATGCCTCTCAGTCTCAGAAAATAGATTGGACTCTCTCATGTCACTCATAAACTTTTAAATTGGAGTTTGCTAATGGTCATAATGTAGGTGTTTGATTGCTCAACCTTCGACGCTCGATGTTTAATCTATTATAAGCTTGCGAAAGTTTTCAAGGGTGGCTTGTAATCTAGATCTGGGTAGCTTATTGGGTTCCCAACGGCTGCCTTTTCATATTGAGAGGCATATTTGGAGGTTATGGTAGTGTTATTGTTGGTGGTGTTAATGTTTGTATTGCTCACGTTAGTTTGGTTTCAAGTGTCTGGCTTCAGTAGATCGAGGACAAAGGCATCCCTTTCTCTAGCTTTTTGTTTTTTTTAATCATATAACCTGCCATGTGTCATGATCACATCAAGCGGTAAGAATGATGCGACAGAGTAATTTTTTTCATATATATATATATATATATGGAGAGTGCTACGGTCACAGCTGGAGGCTCCTGCTAGATTAAAAAAAAAATTTCTATTTTTATTTTCTTTTTTCACATCATTTTTTTAATATTTAAAAAAAATATAAAAAATTCACAATAATATTAAATAATTTTTACTTAATCACTAAGAAAAAAGAAAAGATTCCCTAGCGGGGATATAGCATTTTCCTATATATATATATATATATATAGTCATTGTCTCGATGAACAGGCATTGGTAAGAAACGTACGTACAACTTGTAGAAGGCTGGTGAATTAATTATATATACTTGCACATAATGCACCCTCATTCATATTCTTGATTAGCTCTTTTGTCAAAGGCGCAAGTCGTAACAAGATTTTTGTGCTAGCGTCTTAATTAATTTGTATAGATCAATATAATTGATCATACATTTAAACAGAAAGAGATCGAAGAACAAATTTAAGAAAAATGGCGCTGGATATCTAAGGGTATAAATTTCGAGGACTGATCCAAATTCAACGGCCTCAACATTGCCACGTTTGGCTGTTTCCATTTTATATGTTCGTAATCTTTAAGAGAAAATATATTTTACATACTTGAATTATCATCTTTCTTAATAATCTTATAATTTAAACTACTTAAATTAATTAGCAATTGGGATTATAAATTGGTATTCTCAAATAATAAGATATAAACAGCTTTAAGACTGATTAAAAAGAAGAAGATATATACGTTACTCAATCTTAATCATGATCAATTAAGTACTCTTAATCGATGGTTCAATTTATCAAACGTTTGATGATTTATAAAGTCATTTTCATAATTTAAGGTGTAAATTAAGAGCATTGATATATATATATACACACGTTCATAAAATTCACCTACAACTTTTACACAAATTCCTATTAAAATATTATTGATTCTTGAATTTAGGCCCTTTAAAATAGAATAAAATTTAAATAGCTTCGAAATAAATGAAACTAATGTTTTAATCATAAGCTGTAAAAGTTGTATGTGGGTTGTGTGCACGTACAGCATTTTGTAGACCGGAGATGGAAGGAAACGTAATAATTTCAATTCTACGACAAATCCGCTCCTAGAGGTTTGGGGGTAGAGATGAGAATTTTGAGTTTGAGATGAAAGTTTAAAATATTAATTTTAGTAATATTATTGTATTGGGATTTGAAAAAGTTGAATTATTTATTATATTTTGTATAGGAATTTGGAAAAAGTGTAATAATGAGATAAGAATTTTGAGTTTGAGATGATAATTTTTGATTACCAAACACCGGAGTACGGCAAACGTAATAATCATCAAAATATATTTTTTTCTATTTTATATATTGATTTTTACAATATACCATTTTTTAGCCTATCTATTTTTTCTTTATATCATTTAAATATTATACTTTTTTATATATTTTATTCATTTCAAATAAAGTAAAACATAGAAAATAAAAAAAGAAATGAATACAGAGTAAAAAATAGAAAGAGAAATGAATTGAAAATTTATACAAATGTAAACAGTATTATATAAATATGAAAGAAGTACTGTAGCAACTGTATATTAGAAATAAAATACATAATCTAATAGAGGTATCTTTTGAGTACATTCTTTTATATTTTAAAAAAATATCTATTTTACAATAGCCATTAAGAGTGTTCTAAAAGTGGGTACTATTAGCAAAAAGTGACTTTTTTGTATTTTTAACGTAGGGATTTTTTTTTTTTTTTAATAAAAGGCATTTATGAAATTTGAGAGTTGCTTCTAGTTGGTCCGGCTACTTTAGGTATAGAAACATCCCTCCACTAATCATTTACCACATTACATATTACACATAACAAATACAAGATGAGGTTCGGTAAGGAGACTTTTTCTCTCTGAGAGGAAAATAGGTGGAGTAGCTGTCTCGTTGCTCTTGGAGTGAGTGAGGTAAAGTCTCCCTTCATGATCTGGCAGGGAGGTTGTGGAGATCGGGAAGTAGAAGGTATGGAGGAATTGGAATCTAAATGGGATCATCTCAGCCTCACGGAGGAGGAGAATTTCATTATTGAGCTTGAACCTGCAAGTGTGGATCTATCTGAGGAAAGAGGAGCTAGGAGTCTAGTAGGGAGGCTGTGGGCTGAACGTAGGGTGGGGAAGGAGGTTATTAGATCTACCATGGCAAAGATATGGAGAGTAGGAAGGGGATTTGGTTTCCAAGAAATTGCAACTAACCTGTTTGTTATAATGTTCGAGAACCAGGAGGACAAACTAAGAATTCTGGAAGGTAGACCTTGGCTGTTCGATAACTGGCTATTTGTATTGAAACCATTAGATGCCTTTGTTCCCCCTCAGCGGATGAACTTTGATAAGGAAGTTTTTTGGGTGAGGTTGAACAATTTGCCTCTTGCTATTATGAACCGAGAGATTGGCAAGCAATTAGGGGGTTCGTTGGGTGAAGTTTTGGATGTTGATGTCAAGGAGGATGGTACAGGGTGGGGAGTATTCTTACGAGTTAGAATAGAGCTAATACTGATGAGGCCTATTGCGAGAGGAAGAACTGTTAACTTGCTAGGACAAAAGCACTGGATCCCACTGAAATATGAAAAGCTACCTAAGATTTGTTTTAAATGTGGGTGAATAACACATGGTGGTAAGATATGTAGTAGGAAGGGGGTTAAACTTGCCGATTATAATGGTGAAAAAATGCAATATGGATCATGGCTTCGTGCTGATAATGGTATGGGAAGGAAGAATGAGAGGTTTATTCCTAAAAATGTGGATGATTATGGTGACTTCAGGGATGAGGGGAATGTAGGGAAGGAGTGGGAAGGCTTTTCTAGATCTGAATTTTTTCAAGAGGAGGTTAGGGGGTCGGGTAAGGGAATGGGGAAGGAGGAGAAGGATCTAGGCAATGATGGTAATAATGGAGAGACCGAAAAGGGAGTGAAGAGTGCTGAAAGGGGTGTAGAAATGGTGGAGCAGAATGTGGTGGGCCAGGTGTTTGGAAAAAATTGTAAGAGAGTTGAGGTAGAAATGGTGGAGCAGAATGTGGTAGTAAAGGAGTTAGTTGCTGCTAGTCCCCTAATGGAAACAGTTCAAAAGAAAGAAGAAACAATAAAAAACCAGATTGTGATAAGGGAAGAAAGGGGAGATGATGGTCCAGTGAAAAGTGGAAAATGGAAAAGAAGGGCTCTGGAGGCAGTGGCTCATGTGGATGGGGTGAGGGCAAGGGTTCCTGTGGATAGGGTGAGGGCAGTAAGGGGTAAACGTGGGATGGTGTTGGAAGGTGGAAGTGGGGATGCAGAAAATACTCTGAAAAAAGGGAAGTGGAGTGATGAAGGAGAGGGAAAGGAATGTAGCGAATTATTGGCGGAGGCTGCTAGACAGCCCCACCAAACATCATGAAAACATTGAGTTGGGACTACCGGGGGCTTGGGAACCCCCGAACAGTTCAAGATCTTTACCTGTTAGTAAAGGAGAAGAGACCCAACATAGTCTTTTTAATGGAGACTAAATTAGTAGCCAGAAAATTTGATAGTATTAAAAGGAGACTGCAGTGCACAGGCTGTTTTGTAATGGAGCCTAAGGGGAAGAGTGGGGGATTGGCATTGTTATGGAGGGAGGAGGTGGAACTAGAAATTATTAATTTCTCTCGGCATCACATAAATGCTAAGGTACTGTTTGGAAGGAGAAGAATGCCATGGATTTTAAGTGGGTTCTATGGACACCCTGAGGTTAGTAGAAGGAAATACACTTGGGACTTGCTATCCATCTTGAAACCTGCCAATGATCTTGCATGGTGTGTAATTGGGGATTTCAACGAAATTATTAGTCAAGCAGAAAAGGAAGGGGGCAGACCTAAATCGGAGAGCCAAATGGAAGATTTTAGACAATGTTTGGAAGGGAATGGTCTTTATGATCTAGGATGGAGGGGCTTGAAATTTACTTGGAGTAATAAACACTCGGATGAATCCTTTACTAAAGAAAGACTTGATCGAGCATTAGGAAATAATAGATGGATGGAGTTATGTTATGAAAGTCAGGTGGAGACCCTTACTACGAGTCAATCAGACCATTTACCTATAATGGTGACCATGAGAAATGAGGTTGTTGCTATAAAACGCAGAAAGAGATGTTTTAGATTTGAGGTAAAATGGACCTTGGAGGAGGAGGGGGGAAAGATAGTTAAAGATTCATGGGTGAGAATGCTTAGTGCAAACAAGTCCTTAGCTGAGGTCGAGGAAAAACTAAAGTGGTGTAGTGGGGGGCTTATTAGATGGAGCTCACAAAGAAATGATGGAGAAAAGGAGATTGGGCTTATAACCGAGAAACTCAAAAAAGAACAAGAGATAGAGGGACCACTTAACACTGTTATGATTAGGAAATTGCAGGAGGAATTGGGTGTATTACTGGAGAAAGAAGATCTAAAATGGAAGTAATGTGTGAAGAGGAACTGGTACCAGCATGGGGATAAAAACACTAAGTTTTTCCATACTTGTGCAAGTCAAAGGAGGAAGAAGAATTGGATAAAAGAAATAAAGAATACCCAAGGCCAGTTATTGTCAGAACAGCAGCAGATTGAGAAGGTTTTTTTCCAGCATTTTATAAGTATTTTTAGCTCATCAAGACCATCAGAAGTAGGGGTGCTACCCGCACCATACGGTGCGGGGTAGCCCCCCCCCCCCCGCCCCCCGCCCCCGCATGGGGCGGATGGGGAAAATCCACCCCGTCCCCCGCCTCCGGTGTGCGGGGGCGGGGTACCCCGTCCCGCATGACGGGGTACGGGGTGGGGGGCCAGTCCGTCCGGCCCCCCGCACCCCCCTTCTGGGCCTTGGGCCCAGAAAGCAATTTCTGGGCCAATTTGGGCCCAGAAATCTCAGCAATGGGCCATTTTGGGCCCATAAAATTATAAGTAAAAAACAAAAAAAAAAATTTCCGAAATTTAAAAGAAAAAAAAAAGTGTTATGTCTAAGAGTCTAATACGTAATAAACTAATAATAATAACTAAGCTATTACAAAATTGAAAGGCTAAACAATTACAAAATTACAAACATAAAAGTGTCCAAAGGACATTGTATCAACATTACAAATTATTGAATACAAAATTTTTACAAATCATTAAAAATTGATCATTCTAAAGAGGCTTGTCAGCTGTGGCTTGTCTTTGAGTCAAGAGGTGTGACAGTTGGGGCGGCCCGGGCTTGAACACATTTTTATGTTGCAGAGGTGCTAGACGTCTCATGTGTTACTACAAAAATTAATATTAAAATTAATAACGATGAAATGGAAATGAATATAAAAAAATTAAAATAATAAAATAAAAAATAATTACCAGGTGGTCCAGATCCAGACTGATCACCACCCTCATCGGTCTCCTTAAAATCTAAAATATCCGGAACATGAATATCCTTTCCTATCGTCCAACTCTGTGTGCATATCAATGCCTCTACAGTTGTAGGAGACAATGAACTACGGAAAGGATCCAATATACGACCTCCGGTACTAAAGGCTGACTCTGAGGCAACGGTGCTAATAGGGATGGCCAAAATACAGCGGGCAATCTCAGAAATGATGGGATATTTCTTTGAGGCATTCTTCCATCATCCTAATATATCCCAATGATCATCATCATCTTGGACCATATCCGCTGACAAATAGTTGTCTAACTCAGAAACGACCTCTGTAGATTGATGGACTAGTGTGGGATTCTGTGCGAGGGTCTTAGTCCACGGCATTCTGCGCTTCTTTGTAGGAGGCCCGGTCACGATGTCTGTAGAAGGAGTTGGGGTCGGTGTATGTGTCTTCGATGTAGTACCACCCTTAATTGCCATAAACTCGTCATACAATTTTTTCAGGGTATCTCGGGCCAATTCACCAATAATGTCAGTCCATACCTGATCGTGAACAAGTCCCAACCCATATAACAAGCCTGAAACTTTCAGACGGGGATCAAGAATAACAGCCACATATAAGAAAATATTCATTCTAGTCAAATCTCCCCAATACTTGTCATATTTTAGCATCATGGAACTTGCCATCCCCCTCATCCTTTCATTGGAACCCCTACGCATATCTTCTAATTCTTCTTTTACCCTACATATTTGTTGACAAAACCCATGGGATGTAGGGTACAAAGAACCAGATATATTCAACGTGACATCATAAAATAATCCAAGAAAATCAACGAAAGTAGAAACTACCACCCAATCATCATCATTAGGCTTTCGTGATCCCCCGTGCTCATCAAAGTATTTGACATATTGGATGTCTTCATCACCCAATAATTGAAAGGCTGCCTTATATTCCTGGGCCGCCTCCAACATCAAGAAGGTTGAGTTCCATCTGGTAGGAACATCAGTACAAAGACCCTTCTTCGATGTTATGCCCGCAGCCTTTGCAGCAACTTTGAATTTCTCCAATCTTGAAGGAGAAGACCTCACCCATTTCACAGCCATTCTAACTCGGGCAACCGAGTCATCAACATCTTTCAACCCCTCAGTCACAATTAAATTCAAAATATGTGCAGCACATCTAACATGCAAGTATTCACCACCCAAGAATGTCTTATTTGCATCTTTAAGATAATTCTTTAGATATCCCAATGCGACATCATTAGAGGACGCATTATCAACTGACACAGACAAAACCTTTTCCAACCCCCACTCCTTTATTGCGGCCTCCAATGCCTTCCCAATCGTCTCACCCCTATGATCAGTTATTTGACAAAATTTAATAATCTTTTTGTGCAGAACCCAATCAGCATCAACAAAATGCACAGTCAACGACATGTAATTCATATTTTGGATAGAAGTCCAAGTATCGGTAGTGAGGCAAACTACCAAACCCGTGAGTTGGCCCCTCAAAACATCTTTATCACGAAGGTACATCTTCTTAATATCCTTTGCCACGGTGTGACGAGAAGGAAGTACAAATCTGGGTTCCAACTCTTGGACAAATTCTTGGAACCCTTTACCCTCCACAAATTGAAAAGGCAGCTCGTCCATGATAATCATACGAGCTAACTTCCTTCTACACTCATCGGGGTTATACTTCGTATACCCCTTCAATGTTGGCCCCCCGGCCCCACTACTCCCATCAGCCATTTTAATATCTAGTCTAGATTGGCCCTTCTCTACTAAGGATTTTAATATTGGACTCTTCTTGCATTGTTCCTCTAGATGGACCTTCAGATGGGATGTACCATGTTTTTTATAGTGACATCCATACATTTTCCCACAGTGATTACATTTAGCTTGTGGGTTGTTGGGGTCCCCACCCTCTAGTTTGGTAAAGTGTTGCCAAACTATAGATACAGGTTTCTTGCCCTGTGTGGGCTTCGGAGCAGGGCAAGGTGTACTCGTTATAGGGGTAGGAGTAGGGTTAGTTTCTGGGGTAGGGGTGTTGGCTGGGGAAGGCGAGCTATCACTGAAATCCGAAGACATTCCTGATTTTCCAACAAAAAAAAAAAAAAAAAAAAATTCAAGAAACAATCCAACACAATCAAAGTACAATTCAAACTACATTCATAACTATTATATATAATGATGATAGTTAATAGGCCATGTTAATAGGCATTATTTTAATAGGCCATGTTAATAGGCATTATTTTAATAGGCCACTTTAAAATAGGCATTATTTTAATAGGCCACTTTAAAATACATTTTTTAATAGGCATTATATTATTTTGTTCTCTCATTTTTACTTTTCATATATTTAATTTTATAAAATTCATTTCTTAATAGTTACTGACATTAATATTAGTATATTGGTATATTTTTTAATTTTTTAAAATCTTGAAAGATGTTTAAAAAATATGAAAATGAGATATATGTTAAAAAAAATAGTTTATTTACCACATGACAAAAGAAATAATAATTTATGACAGAAAAATATATATTTTTTTATGGATATATTAAATCTGTGTAGAGAAGCTGTACTTTGTTTATTGGATGTATGTGCAGAATGAGATGATTTGACAAAAATGACTTATTTCCTTCAATTTCAGATTGACCCCTATTAGATCCGATTAGTTTCACTTTAATAAGAAAATTTATTTTAAATATTATAATATTTTCATCTCTTAATTTTTGTCCAATCATTTATCTCTATTCCAACGTCTAAAAAATATAAAAATAAAAGCAACATTCATAACAAGTAACAACTCAAAAAATGCAACTCTGATAAAAATACATTTAAAACTTTTCAACTCTGATAAAAATGCAACTCTGATAGAATTTCAGAACAATAATTTTGATTTAGGGGTTGAAACCCCTAAATCAAATTAGGGTTTCGGATTGGAACCCCAATCCGAAACCCTAAATTGATTTAGGTTTCAACCCCTAAATCAAATTAGGGTTTCGGATTGGGGTTCCAATCCGAAACCCTAAATTGATAGGGGTTTCAACCCCTAATTCAAAATTAGGGTTTCGGATTGGGGTTCCAATCCGAAACCCTAAATTGATTTAGGTTTCAACCCCTAAATCAAAATTAGGGTTTCGGATTGGGGTTCCAATCCGAAACCCTAAATTGATTTAGGTTTCAACCCCTAAATCAAAATTAGGGTTTCGGATTGGAACCCCAATCCGAAACCCTAACCCCTAAATTGATTTAGGGGTTTCAATCATGAAACCCCTAAATCAATTTAGGGGTCCGAATCACAATGAAATTAACAAAAAAAAAAAAAAAACAGAGCATTCAATCGGGAATCCAAACAATCACACAATCCGAAGACATCCACAGCACACAATCCAAACAATCCCATCCTCCATCTCCGATTCAACCCCATCCTACCTCCAATCTCCGATCAAAACTAAAAAAAAAATAAAAAATAATAAGAAAATCAAAAGGGGAGGAGACATGTTACCGTGCGGCGTGCGTCCGGCCTCGTGCGTCGTGCGAGAGAGAGGGATGATGGAATACGTGCGGCGGCCGGACTGGTTGCCGGTGGGAGGAGGGAACACCGAATGGATTAGGCCGAAGGGGGTGAAGCCGTGAAGGGACTCGGGAGGGGAGGGGAGGGGAGGGGAATCAGGGGATCGGGGGGGGGGGTTGGGTTATGGGTTAGGGTATTTAGAGAAACGGCGCCGTTTTGTGGTGGACAAAACGGCGCCGTTTCAATTAGTGGGTTATATTATTAACCCACTAATTGAAACGGCGCCGTTTTGTCCACCACAAAACGGCGCCGTTTCTCTTATATAACTTATATATATATAATATATATAATATATTATATATTTATATTATATATATATATATAGAGATGCGGGGCGGGGGAAACACGGACCGGGGGGGGGTCCGTATCCGTCCCCCGCCTCCGCTGGGGGTGGGGATACGGGCCGGGGCCCCCCGCCCCGGCCCTAACGGTGCGGGGCACCCCGCCCCGCCTATGCGGGGGCGGGGCGAACGGGGCGGGGCAGCGGGTTCCGGGGCCCCGCTGCCCACCCCTAATCAGAAGTAGACATTGCAGAATGTGTAAGAGCTGTTGAACCGAGAGTAACATGTGATATGAATGCTGATTTGCTGAAAGAGTTTCATATGACTGAAGTTGAGGAAGCACTAAAACAAATGGGACCTCTCAAATCCCCAGGGCCAGATGGCTTTGGGGCATGTTTCTACCAGGCTTATTGGAATATCATCGGGAAGGAGGTATGTGAAGCCATTCTTAATTTTCTTAATGGGAGGGGGGGTTTGGATTGTGGGATAAATTTTACTTATATTGCTTTAATCCCTAAGATAGAAAATCCTATTGAAGCTAGTGATTTCCAACCCATCAGTCTATGTAATACTTTGTATAAGCTTGTGTCCAAAGTGCTAGCTAACAGGTTGAAGAAAATCCTTCCTTTTATCATCTCAAATAGTCAGAGTGCATTCATCCCGGGTAGATTGATCACGGACAATATAATGGTAGCTTATGAGGCGCTACACACCATGAAGACAAGGCTGAAAGGGAAGATAGGAAGAATGGCAATAAAGCTGGACATTTCTAAGGCGTATGATAAAATTGAATGGAGTTTCTTGGAGATGATGATGGAAAAGCTTGGCTTTGCAGCGAGATGGATTTCTTTGGTGACGGAGTGTGTAAAATCTGTTTCTTACTTTGTGTTGGTGAATGGTCAGCCAAGGGAAGTCCTAAAACCTGAAAGAGGGATTCGCCAAGGAGATCCAATATCTCCATACCTTTTTCTGTTGTGTGCTGAGGGGTTGAGTTCTCTTTTAGAATCAACTGAAAGACAAGGAGAAATAAGGGGAGTAGCTTTTGCGAAGGGTGGGGTACAGGTCAACCATTTGTTATTTGCTGATGATTTTGTTATCTTTGGAAGAGCAAGTATTGCAGAATGGGGGAGGATCTAGGGACTGTTGGATATATATGAAAAGGCATCGGGACAATGTCTTAACAAAAAGAAAACCACTATATTCTTCAGCTCGAATACCCCTATGTTAGTGAGATCTCAGATTCAGCAGATGGCAGGAGTAGCAACTTGTGGAAACTATGAAAAATACTTAGGACTTCCAGCTTTGGTTGGAAGGTCCAGGTACAATACCTTCAAAAGTTTAAAGGAAAGGGTATGGGTGAAAGTTAACAGTTGGAAGAACAATTTTCTGTCTCAAGCTGGAAAGGAAATCCTCCTTAAGGCAGTCATTCAAGCGATACCAACGTATTCCATGAGTGTTTTCAGAATGCCTAGACAACTTTGCAAAGATATCTCCTCAGTTATGGCTCGGTTCTGGTGGGGTCACATGCAAAATGACAAAAGAATACAATGGAGGAGTTGGTTTAAGTTGGGAGATTCTAAGAAGAGAGGGGGTTTGGGTTTTAGGGATTTTGAAAGCTTTAATAAAGCCTTGCTGGCCAAGCAATGCTAGAGGATCTTTAATAACCCAACTTCCTTGGTTGCGAGAGTTATGAAAGAAAAATACTTCAAGCATGGGGATTTGCTGAAAGCTAAGATAGGTTATGGCCCATCTTTAATATGTAGAAGCTTGTGGTATTCTCTTAGTTTGATAAAAGAAGGGGTGGTATGGAGGGTGGGGGATGGAAGTAAGATTAAGATATGGAAGGATTGCTGGTTGCCACGGTCTTCAAATCCTAAAGTTCTTTCTAATGTGTCCATATTGCAGGAAGATGTTTGTGTTTAACAGCTAATTAAGGGGAGCATGGGTACCTGGAAGAAGGATTTGATAGAGCAGATTTTCAATGAAGAAGAGGCTGAAATAATCTGCAGTATTCCACTTAGTAGGCTGGGTATGTTGGATAGAATGATGTGGAGTGGCTCGGCTAAAGGTTTGTTTTCAGTTAAAAGTGCTTACCATCTAGAGCACTCGAGGGTTAGAGAGGGCAAAGGTGAATATTCAATGATGGCTGAGGCTAAACAGGTTTGGGAATCAATCTGGAAGTTGAATGTACAAGGGGTTGTGAAGCTTTTTTTATGGAAAGCTTGCCATGATTTATTACCCACAAGATTGAATTTGTTTAAGAAGCGTGTCATTGAATGCAACAAATGTCCAGTATGTGAGAATGAAGTGGAGACAACTATCCATGCGGTGTGGTGTTGTCCAGCGGCCTCTGATGTATGGGCAGAAAGTGATAGCCCAGTGCAGAAGTGGGCTGTTGCAGAACTGGAGTTTATAGAGCTGTGGAAGAAGCTGAATTCCAGCTTGGATGGAGATGAGATTAAGTTAGTGGCTTGCACTCTAAGAGGTATTTGGCTGAGAAGAAACTTATTAATTTTTGAAAAGAAATTTGAGAGCTCGAAAAGAATCTTGAGTGCTGCAAAACAAGGAAGGGATGAGTTTATTGCTGCCAAACTTCAGAATTTCAAAAGTAAACCAGATAAAGGAGAAGTTAAGTGGCAAAAACCAACAAATGTGCTCGGCAAGTTTAATTGGGACGCATCAATCAGTGTGCAGGAAAAGAAGGTGGGAATTGGTGTGATTGTGAGGAATGCTGATGGGGATATTCTGCATGTTTGAGCTCGGGGATTCAAGCTAGTGTGAAGCCAGTTTTGGTTGAAGCATTAGCTTTAAGAAGGGCTATGTTCTTTTGTCAGGAAGTGGGGATCTCTTCACATGCTTTGAAGGGGATTCCCAAACTGTAGTGAATGATGCGAATGGCAAAGAAGACGTCTGGGCAGAGCACAGAGTTGTCATAGAAGATATTAGGAAGATGTTGGGTGACAAACCGCAATGGTCTGTACAGTTTACATACAAGAAAGCCAAACACAGCTCATATACTTGCAAAGTTAGGACTCATTTGTAATGAGGAGAATGTTTGGATGAAAGAGGGTCCCTTACATATAATGAATTCTGTGATGAGGGAGAAATACTGTAATTCTTTTGAATAGAAATGAATACTATCTTTACTTCAAAAAAAAAAAAAAAGAAAAAACAAATACAAGATACATCCAAATAATCACAAGCTCACACAGTCCCCTTTCAAAATTGTTTCTCCCTCTCGAAGCCGATACTTAGTCCGTCTCTTGTTGTACTCTACAGATACACTGCATTGAGGGAAGGTTGATTTTAAAAGTTAATCAAGTGAGTACAATTGATAATATACCTACATACACAAGAGACTAGTACCTACAAAATACAAATTGAACTTCTAAGAACTAGCATCTCTCTCACAAAGATTCCATGGTTACTCCAAACCCAGCAATTGGTACCCATAGCCCAAAACAATTCACACGAAGATTCCATGGTACTCATAGACCAAAACAATTCAAAGCTTGTTGATGAAGCGCTAAAATTGCATGATTAAAGTTACTTAAGTGAACAAATTGTTTAATAAAAAATGATTTAAGTACTTAATTATGCAATAGATCACATTACTTGATTCAATTGATAAATTCTAGTATTTTGGTGCTTAAAAAGATTTATAATGTAATTGTTTCACATGAAACAAGACAAGCACCTCACATAAATGCAACACAAACTCACACATGCTAAAAGCAAACAAACTCACTCAAATAAATCGGCACACATGCAGAACAGAAAGTACTCGGACAGCAGCCACTACAGCAAAAGAAAGGAAACCCACCTGGACATCTCACATGCAATAAATCACACATGTGCAGCAGCTACTACACCAAGACAGCAGAGCACCATTCGGACCACATGGACAGCACCAGCAGAACATGTACAGCAGCAGAAAAATCTTCAACACAACAGACAATCACGCTGGAAAAAGCACTTGGACAGCATCAGCAGAAGATCCTTCGGTCAAACATGCAACACACATGCAGAAAAGTTACAACAGACAGCAATCAATATGCAGAAAACATGGACCGAAAGCAGCAGGAGGAGTAGTCTTCGGTTGGCAGCTGTTTTTCTTGACTTTTATCTTTCATTTTTTCTGCTTGCTTTCGGTTTGGCAGCAAGAGCTGGAGAGTTTGAGTTTTTCTTCTTTCTTTTTGATTCGGCTAGCAGCAGATTTTCAGGGTTTTCTTTTGGTTTTACATTCGGGCAGCAGAGTAATGTAGAGGTTGGTGTGTAAAGAAAGAGAGGTGCCGTGATTAAAAGGGAGTGAAGAGTGGAAAATCGGTGGTGATTGGAGGAGGGGGTTTGGACTTTGGACGACTAGAAGCAGCTTTATATTTATATATATATGTTGCTGGACGTAGGTGAGGGGGAGGAGAATTGAAGAGAAGAAGGTGTAGAGTGAAAGGGATAGGTGGGGAGTTGAGAGAATTGAAGAGAGGGAGTCGGCTGTAATTATTTCTTTCTTGGAGGAAGTAGAGGTCGGTTGAAGAGAGGGAAAGAGAGACGTGTAGAGAATTTCCAGATTGACTTTGGGGATTAATGTGAAAAGAAGTTGATGTGGGGGATGGATGTGTAGGCCGGTTGGAGTAATCTAATTGGATGAGATTTATTTTGGTGGAGAAAGGGACATGATGAGATAGATGCTTGAGTTTAACGTGGAGTTGAAGTGGTTGGAGTTTTATATTTTTTTTGCTTCTTCATGTTTTTCGTTTGGCATCTGGTGGGGCTGTAGCTTCTTCTTGATGAATATCTTTTAATTTCAATTTCTGTTTTATCGTGAGCTTTATTCCTCTGTATCAATTGGATTTCAGATTTTGTTGTTTTTAAGTTATTGCTTAGTATTTCTTGTGTTAGTTATTTAATGGAGAATACTTATGTGATTACTATAGTATTTGCAATGAATATGTTTGGCTAAATTTTCATACTAAGGTTAGAGGTGAAGTTTAATGATTTACATATTGTTTCCAAATCCACGTAAAATCTATTTTGCGAGCTTGATTGATTGAAAGATTTTATTTGGATAATTTGATTATCTATATACTCGTCTTGATTCATTGTGATTTCTGAATACAGTGAATGCTTGAGGAATCCCTGTGGTATTCAAATAGATTTGTAAATGTTTTAATCATCAATCGTTCACGCTCAATCATAAGCGTCTGTTTTTCTCGATCTTAAATGCTAAATCTACCAATTAAACGGAATCATTATTCTAGTTTAATTGAGGTAAATTGATCGGAAACAATATCATAAATTATTAGACGGATCCTTGAAACCTTAGTCTTTTTCCATTCATTTTATCATTTTAGTTTGATTCATTTTTTCAATCTTCATTTGATTGCACGTTTCTTTTAGTAATTTCGTTTCATTGTCTGAATTTATTTTCTTTATCACAAAAGTCAATCCCTGTGGATTCGATCCTGTAAGATACTACAACACCTGTATACTTGCAGGTAAAACTGCACGAGATTCTTGATTCATTAATTTGAGTCAAAGTTTAGTCGCAACACTTGTACGTGTTACTTGGACCAAAACAATTTGAAAAAGCAGTGATTCTACACAACATTACACCTAGAGGGGAGTGAATAGGTGTAAACCAATTTTTATGGCCTTTTGAAAATTGGTCAAACAAGCAGTTAGTAAATAAATCAAATAATACAAATAATCAACACATAATTTGAATCATGGAGTGGAAACTCATTTGAAGAACATTTTCAAAATCTAAAACCACTCTGGGTGTAAGACACCACCTCAAATCTACTATAGAAATTTTAGTTCGTTACAACCAATTTAAAGACACTCACAAAATCTTTGTAGTAGCTAAACTTGACTTGCAACACCACGAGCGACCCACTCGATCTCTACATGCATGTAGTGTCGGAATTCTGACCTTTTTATAGCTTCCCATGAGAACCTCTCAATCTCTGCATCAACAACAGCTCTGGACTCTTCCGGCTAACAAATATGTCCACTTCAATGGACTCATGTAAGAGTTAATTTTGAGTGTATTGTGGTGGAGAAGTGTTTATCCAAGAGAAAATCAACCAAATAGGGGAGAGGTTGCTCTAAAAAGTTCTTGGAGACCCTTAGGGTTTTTGCTCTGATTCTTTACACCTAGAACATAAGTTAAGCTGTTCTATTTATAATTCCAATCAAAGGAGGTGCTTCAAAACCCTAAATTGTAAGTGAGCTGGAACATTGGCTCAAGCGAAGTATCGAGCAAGGGTCGAGTGGCACAATCCGTCTGAGTTCGCTCGAACTCAGTGTCGAGCGGCACACTTTGCCTGAGTTCGCTCGAGCTCAGTGTCGAGCGGTGCAATCTGCTTGAGTTCACTCGAGCGCCTTGTTGAGCGAGGGTCGAGCGAATACATCTGTTTTGACCAATAACGAGCACACTTCAAGCACACTTTAAGCCCTTTTGCAACGACACTTGTTACAATACTATTTTACACAGGTTTTCACAAGAATATGCCAATACACTCATTTTTCCCTCAACAATCTCCCCCTTTGGCATTTCTGTGACAAAACCTCTAACCTATACATATGACTTAATCCTAGCACACCCATCACTAGATCCATATTTTTGAACATGTTGAAATATTTCTGCACACTTAGCAAACGGTTAAACATACCCATACACATATGCACAAAAATGTGTTTGCAATTCGCAAATCATAATTCATGAATAGTCATGTCAAGTACAGGTTTTAGAAAAGAAATATTTCATTAAGCAACAAATCAGAAATTGAGTTCAAGAACCATTAGTCAAAAACCAGCAGCTAACATGAGATATAAATCAAAAGATACAACCAAAAGCTACTGTTCCCCTAAAAAAAATGTGTTATTAACACTGTGTTACTAAACAACTAACACTCCCCCTGAGTTAGTACTGTACTATTCTCCCTTTTTGTCACAACAGGCAAAGGGTCTCAATCATCACCATCTGCATCCTCATCATTCTTATTAAGTTGCCCTTCGATGTCGTTGAAACGTTGGGTAACAAACTACTGCAGGTTATCCATTTTAACATCGTGGCTGTGAACTGTAGCATATATATTATCGAACCAAGTATCAAGACGGGCTAGATACTCAAGAACCTGCTGAAGGCTGGGCTCAGTCGAACCGGGGGTTGAAGTGGATGGTGCCGAGGTAGACGGCTGAGAACTGAATGGCCGAGGCTCGAAGGCTAAGAGGAGGGAGTGGGAGGGTGCTCAACAAGGAGAGGGTGTGGGGTGGTGTGAGCACGATTAAGCTGGATAGTCCTACTACCAATAGGAACCTTAAGTGAAATTCTAGGCTTCTGGGAAAGTAAAACGACTGACTGGGAGAGGGTCAATTGGGTGATTAGACAAGCTAATGGCAAGCCTGTTCGTGTTTTGGAGGATCGATACGCCTCAAGAATAACCCGACACAGAAGACTTCTTTGATCAATGGAGACACCATTGATCAAACCATACAACAGAGTGGCACGGTCAAGACCCACATCACTATTATGACCAGTAGGATCTAGATTAGTAGAAACAATCCTACTGAGAATGAGGTAATCATGTGTAAAACAAGTAGTCAAAAGAGGGATCGTCCCTTCCCAATTACTAGGCCGATCACAAAGACATCCAGCAATGACTTGTGGACTGGGAGGTGATATCCATGTATAGGGATACACAGGATGGGACACACGAGGGGCATTTAGCAGATCCGCTATCATGCCCAGAGTTATCCAGAAGAGAATGTTCCAGAGACTGACCTCAAACAATCCATCATCAGATACGTTATGAATATTGGAGTAAAACTCCCTAACCAACTCCACAGAAGGAGTGGGATGACCAGTGGTCAGGGTCTGCCATTGGTGAGACTCAAAGATGAGAGGAATGATGGTTTCGGTAAGCTCACCTAGAGAGACTTCACGCTCGACTATAGGAGTACGTTTAGAGAAGTTCTGAGAATACAACTCCTGAGCCCGTGCATTACGAAAATGGGCTTGAGCGGGTGCAGAGGGTTGTGGCGAGGACGAACACGTCGAGACATGGTTTTGGCTGTAGTCAGAGTTAGTGACGTTAGACAAGGCTAAGGTAATGTGAAGACCTGATGAATGCATGTTTAATATGTCAAATGCATGATGATGATAAAATCCAAAGCTTGACCTTCATGCCAACCATGCTAACTAACCATGACTAAAATGCTTATGTCTATACGAGCATTTCAGCAAGCATGTGGTGAGCATGCTAAATGAATTATGCCAACCATGCTGACACACCAATGCCAACCAACAATGCAAGACACGGTGCATGCCCATGCCAATGCCAATGCAAGATCATTAAAGCCCAAAGGTGAATACCAAGCATGCCATACCAAAACCTATGTCTCACTCTCCATTTTTCAAACCAATGATACATGCTTAGTCCAAAATGACCCATATACATGCCAACTAACCATGACTAACCATGCTAAAAACAATCATGCCAAACATGCGAACCATGCTAAAGCAACTATGCCAACCAACCATGCTAATAAAAAAGACACAAAACCATTTTGCTACCCAACTAAGTCAAGGTTGGGGTTTTTAAAAGCAATGCAAGATCCATGCCCCTTCTTAAATAAACCACCTTCAAACACAATACAATCTCAAGTCAAACGACGTTCCAACACTAGGATAGACATAAAATAGGTATGTGAACAATGCTATGCCAATGCATTGAGCCTCCTAAATACGACCAAATAAACAACCAACACTTCAAAGGAGTTTCAATAAACTAAAAGAAAGGAATACTTTCAAGAAATCCACTCAAAGAACCCCAATCCGAAACCCATATGCAAAACAAAAGAAAATATACCCAAAAGAAATTCACCAATCCACGAAAAAATAAAAAGGAAAGGGATTTACCTTGATTTGGAGATGATTTCAGAAGAAAACACAAGTGGAAACTGAATATTTTTGAGAAAAGGAGATGAAACGCACGGGAAGAAGGAAAGAAGAGAAAACTGTGCACTGCTCGAGCGGCGCTGGGGCTTTTATAACAGGCCTTCCTCGAGCGGTATCGAGTGAGGGTCGAGCGAGACCTCTAGAAATGCATATTTTGCCCAGTTTTGAAACACACAACACTCACATGAGTTGGACAAATATTGAGAAAGTCAAATTTCAAATCAAGAGTACATATCAAATGTAGAGGAGCATCATATTCTCATAAAACACGCAGGTAAAAACAAAGTATCACAAGTAATGTAGATGTGCGTGTTTAAAGCGGTCCTTACTCAATCAAGAAATTTCAACCATAAAGCGTGAGCAGGGTTGGGCTGAACATGAAACCATAAGTACTTGGGAAGCTCTTTCAAGACACAAAAAGTCAAACCCAATACTGCTAGGACTTGAATTTTTCTGTTTAAATACTTGTTTCCATATGTTCAAGAAAACATAAAACTTATTCTGTTTTTCACTCATTTTTTATTTTATTTTATTTTTATTTTTAACAACATCACTTTTTCTTTTCCTTTTGAGATACCATATTTTTGCACAAGCGAACCATGATGAGGTCATCTAACCCGTGGTCAATTCTGTATGTAGGTAAAACTTCCTACCACCTTTGATTGTCTCCCTAATAAACTCACAAGTGGTGAAATGTCAATTGACAAAGTTTGGAGTGAAGTGTGTGATGCCAGTCACAGATTACAAGAGATACTCATGTTCCAAACTTTTGTAAAACATAGGTATATGATACAAATCTCAAGAGACATACGCACCTAGATTTTAGAATTAACAATCCCACTATTATATAGCGCAATCATGGAGTGCATGTTCGAATAGCAAACAACGACAAAGAAACTAAACAACTAACAAAAAAAATCAATAACAAAATAAAATAAAAATGCATGTCATGCATACTTGTCAGTCTATAGCACCAAAACCATGTGTGGCTTGCGTCTTTCCCTTTTGGATGATCCACCTTGGTACCCCTTTTCTTAAGTAGGGCTTTTCAATTCTCTTGGTGTGCCTCCTAAGCTCAAAAAGTTTGGTCGGATGTGACCAATCTTACCATAATGATAACACACGAGGCTTGCTTTGTGAACTCTTTTTCTCAAGAAGGTTGAGACACTCTTAGGGCCATTCATATAATTCTTACCCCTTCTAGAAGGATAAGCAGTTCTACTCTTAACGAATATAGGAGCATGCACAAAGTGACTCATTAATTTAAAACAATCTGGTCTAATATGGCCTATCTTTCCACAGTGATGACATATGAGGCTCATGTTGCGAGCTCCTTGTCTTTTGGGAGGAGAAACTGACTTTTGCACTTGCAAAGGCTTCTTACCCTTTTCAGATGGATGAGCCTTCCTTCTCTTAGTATTTTAGGAACAAGCACTATGTTTCTCACATTTTTATAGAAGACTTTTGAGCTTGAAGGAGCATCAGGATTCTCTTCAAAGTAGCCTAAATCACTCTTATCGCTAGAGGACTTTCCTAAACTTAGGAGTTTGTCAAGCTGGTTTGTCCTAATGGAGAATTTCTGAAACTTAGTATTTAACAAAAGTTAGCTCACTTTCATGAGTTGTCACTTTATCTTCCAAAGTCACATTCCTCTTTTTTAACTCATCTGTTAGACCAATGGCTTCTCTTAGTTTGCCTTGGAGTCTTTCATTTTCTCTTTTGCATAAATCTATTTCTTCAATATGTGCTTTATTGAGTTTCCTCAATTTCACACATTCCTTATACAACTTCACATAGATTTTCTGCAAGTCATCTTCATTCCCGGATTCATTTTCAGAAACACTCTCAATTTCAACCATAGATTCACTGCTATGACTTTTCCCTACAATAGAGGAAGTGAAAGCCATGTAGTTGAGATTTTTCTTCATGGGAGAATTCTCTTGTGAGTCACTTGACTCAGACTCACTATTAGTCAAGGAAGCAGCATTAGCTTTCTCTTTGGCCTTTTTGTAATTTGCACACTCAAATCAAATGTGACCAAAACCATGACATTCATAGCGCTGAATATTGTCCTTGGTTTGAGAGATTTCAGCAGTTCCCATGACTCTTTCCTTTTACTTAAATCTGGCTACCCATAGAATCCTGTAAGCATCCACTTCAATCTTGCTTCCTCATCAACCACCCATGCATTTATGTGTCTTTGAGAGTAATTCACAATTTTTACCCTTACTAAGTCATCCCAGAACATCAACAAACCTCCACCTCTGCCAATTGACTGCATTGTAAAACACCCTTCATACCTCATCCTCCTTCTCAACCAATCATAACTTTCTCTACTACTTTTTATTTCCATAATGAAAACAATATTGGGTTTATTCACCTCTACTAACTTGCAGAGGTCTTGAATTGCCTGAGGATTCCCCAATCCTCGGCAGTTCCAACTTAAGAGTTTCATAATGATAGGTGGGGCTGAAACATAGCCTTCGTCTTTTCGACTTGAAACACAGTTACTTCCACCCTCTCCTCCTCCCCTCCTCCTTTCTTAGCCTTTTTACTCTGACTCATCCCTCCTAACTCTCCCTCCATCCTTTTTATTTTTTCCCACTTACTACATACAGCCTCAGTTTTCCCTCCTCTAGCTCGAGCCTTCCTCTTCCACTCCCTCTTTTTTTGTATTTTTACTTCTATTTGATTACTCAATTCTTGCAATATCTCCTCCCCTTTACTCAGATTACTATTGAATTTTTCCCTAGCAAATTCATCCAGTACTAACTGAACTTCTCCTTCATAAAAACCAGCTCCCCCATCATTAAGCCCCTCCTCACTCCCTCTCCCCAAACTAGTTCCCTCCTTACCTTCACTTCTAGTTAACCCTTCTTTCATAGTATTATCCTTCTCTGATTTTTCTCTCATTTTACCATCACTCTCCTCTAAGATCACCAATCTCTTGCTTCCATTACCTTCCCCCTCCTCCATCTCCTTTTCCTTCATATAATTCCTTTCCCCATACGCAATTGTTTTTTCCCCTACCCCTTCTTCAGTCCTCCACTCTCTTCCTTCCCCCACCTCCTCTCCATATTTTCCTTTATTTTTCTTTTCACTCTCATTTCTGTCGCTGGTATAAAATCTCCCTCGTGGCCTTGAGCTTGCTCTCATCCATGAATCATACTGCTCTTCACCCTCTTCCTTTCCATACATGTTGCTGCAACCTTCCTCCCCGTGAGCTATACATCCACATGAGAAGCAGAACCTTAGTAGTTTTTCATAGCTAAATGAAATCCACATTTCTTTTCCTTTTACCATTATTGTTCTACCTCGAGCAAGAGGCTGTGTAATGTTCAGATTAATCTGAACTCTAAGAAACTTGCCCCATCTACTTCCATCATCTTGAGTTACCACCTACTCCACCCTCCTTATTGTTCTCCCAATTTGTTCACCCCGAGCCTTAGTCATATAGGATAAAGGCAAGTTGTGCATACGAACCCAAAAGCTTGCATGATCAAACACCATCCCTTGTGGAGGAGTCAAACCATCAAACATCTTCAATGCTATCAGATGACTGTCGAATAACTAAGGCCTACCTTCCCAAACCCTCAATTTATCAGCTTGAGTTTCAAAAGTGACTACAAAAATGTTTGTACTCACCTCTGTGAAAATCGCAGCCTTACTGATCCTCCAAACCTTTGCCATAGTTGACTCAATCACTATCTTACTAACTGTTCTCAACGTACATACCTTACACACTAAACTCCGGTCCTCCTTGTATTGTAAGCCTTCTGCTTCCTCTTCCTCAAAAACAATGTTTGTTGCCTCTCCCTCTGAGAGCCTGAACTTCTTCCATTTCTCCTCCAGCACATTCATCCTTTTCATCTTCCTCTGCCGTGGCTACCTCTTTGAACCACTACACCATCCCTACCAGTTCTATTATCCGTCACCCTCTAAGAATATTCCCCTCTTTCCGTTATAACTGCCCCTCACTAAAACTTCACCTCACTTTTCCTCGAGAGAGAAAATAGAGAGAGAAGACTTGTATTAATAGTTATACTAATACTATATTATTATATATTATAATATACTATAATATATCATCATATTATATATTATAACATATTACTATAGTATATAATACAATTATAATATATATTATAATATATTATCACTATATTATTGTATATTATAATATACTATATTATATATACTATCTATATACCGAAAAAATCGAACCGAACTATTAAAATCGAAAGTACTAGTTTAGGCGTATAATTGGTGTAGTATCAGTTTTTCAAGTCTCAAAATCGGTTTATACCGGTTCGATTCTAAAATATGTCGAAAATTGGATCAAACCGGACTAGTTACTTGCCTAATGCTAGGGATAGATGGGACCGACCTATTTTGACAGCCCCTATTGCACGTCGCATAAAGGAATTACATCATTATGCCAACAGAAGACGCGTGCACCCTCCATTCTCTGACAAAGGAGACCAAAAGTAAATGTGCCATTCACCCAACATTTGAACTCGCCCAGGGAACCATGTCATATTAATGACGCAAACTCCGGAGCCACATCACATTAATGACCTCGCCTTAGAAGACCATTGTAACACCCCATTCCCCTACCAAGGTCAGGAATGCCACTTACTTACTTACATAAAGCCAGACAAGAGACTTGTATAATTTGTGGAAATACTGTCCATCACTTTAAAGAGTTTATAAAATAAGCTGTTTTAATAAAAGCATAAGTCAATTTTTCAAATTGACTAAAATGAAAATCACACATCAAAGTCACTGAGTTCATAGCCTGCTCCTTTTAAGCTTGGCTCATTTGCTTGTACTGATCATCCTCTTGACCTGGGTGGTTAGAAAACCTTAAATAAATTAAAATGTGTTGAAGACTCAATAAGAAATCTATCTTAACTTGAGCATAATAAACATAAGGATTTTCATAAAAGTTTCATGCTAAGAACTTAAAATCATGACTGATCTGCTGATATTTATGTTGTGCATGACTTGTCTTGGTTTATTCGAATTAACTGACTTTCTAACATGTTTGATTGATCTAATTTTATTGAGCTAATTTGGCCAATGCACTTAACCCTATGTGAAAGGTTGTGCACTAACTTTCCTTGTTACAGTACAAAGGGAGCTAACTGTGCAGTACAATGGCGTACTACAGTGGAACATGCTTGAGTCCGTGGCTTGCAAATCCATCCTGATCTGAACTGCATTGATATCATGTATCTGAATGACCATCTGATTAACTGATTTGGTTAAACTATTCTGAACTTATCTTGCAATTGTACTTAAGATAGTTTGTGTGTCTTATGTAACGTAAGATGCATGATATACATATTGATATAAATAACTGTAAATTTCTGAATCTGAACATGATGCTGAATGACATGATCATGTGTTGTGCTAGGTGACATGCTTGCATGTGACATGAGTAGTACATAAAAAATGGTTGTCAATGAACCGACTCTAATAATAATAATTTATATAAACTGAACTGTAATGATTCTAATTTGTGATCAAATTACTTACATCACTGTACTACTTTATGAATCTTACTACAAAGTTCGTCACTTATACAAAGTATGTCTTACTAAATTTTCAGAAAGACGTATCATAATACTCTATTTACTTAAATAGATACTATGGAAATAACTTTAATAATTATTATGTTATATACCAAGATTAATAAAATTAATATTATTTAAATACTCTTAATATAATTCTTTATTTCTAATTAAAAATATAACATAATATTTTAGCAAATTCTTGCAATTAAACAGATGGAAACATCAACTTCATCAAAAAGACTTAATAA
Organism: Carya illinoinensis; assembly: GCF_018687715.1. Lineage (NCBI taxonomy): Eukaryota > Viridiplantae > Streptophyta > Magnoliopsida > Fagales > Juglandaceae > Carya > Carya illinoinensis. The sequence goes on from NC_056752.1 coordinate 45,845,900, forward strand.
TACCATAGGTTAATCCTAATTTAATACTTAGTAATATATTTTAAATTCCTTAATTATTTCTAAATACAGATACCTAAAGTAAGTTCAATATATGCCCCAATGTAAGATTACAAATCCAAATCATATTTGGTCATGACTTATAGTCAAGGGCATAAATGTCATAACGTAATACGCAAGTTAAAAAAAAAAAAAAAAAAAACACCCTAAATAGGAGGTCAAGCCCATCGCAAGGTTCCATGTCTATCAAGCCCACGTCAAGCCCTACGACAATTTACTTGTAAAAAAATAAAAAAGAAGTGAGGGCCGTAAAGTAATTTAGGCAAAAGGAATCTATGAAATTATGATGACTAGTACTGGTTCTTTTCTTTTCAAGTGGACAGTTGAACCAGAAGCGTAGCTACCGAATGAGTGACAGAGACAGAGACGCGCGAGAGAAAAAGTGAGAGAAATGGAGAAAGGAAGCGTGTTGCTCAGCTTATATCTGGACGACTATAGAGAAAAATTGGAGAGAAAGAGAGAGCAGAATTGATGGGTGTATTCTGAGAAATAAAGGAGTGAAGGGAGAGTGAGAGGCGTGCGGGGCTTACCAAAAGGGAGTGCGACAGATCTGGGTGATTGAGCTGTGGTGGAGGATGATGGCCGGCACTTTCTGAGCTCCCTAGTGGTGTTTCGACTTCCTTGGGGTGATCACTGCCACAGTGTCCTCTAGATGATTTCTGAGAGGAGGCTACGGTAATTTTAGTGAGGGAGTAGTTTCTATGTTTTTGGTTGTGTATAATTCTTAGGCTATGATTTTCTTGTGGCTGGGTGTGAAAAACACGAGCAGAGAGTTGCTGATATATATATATATTTTATTCAGACCACTGATTAGAGATAAATTTACGCTGGGAATGTGGTTTTCCTACGTTTGGGTCAGTACTTCTCTAACTCTTCCTATTATTATTTATTATTTTATTATTAATTTTTATTTAATTTTATTATTATTTATTATTTTTTACTTATTTATTATTATTATTTATTATTTTATTATTATTTATTTTTTATTTTTTATTAATATTTATAACTTTTTTCAACACTTCTTAATATTTAAACCCAACCACGTGAGAAAACGAAATTATAACAGTGAAAATTTTTCATATGAGTTAGGGCTATTTATTCGAGTTTCCAACCGAATATTCAAATATACCCAGCCTGGAATCTGGATTACAAATTTAGGCTGGATTCTGGCTCAGATATACACGAGTTATAATACGGGCCGGAACCCAGATGTATCCGAATTTACTACAACCCGAAATCTGAACTTACCCGAATTTTTTTTTTTCTTTTCACCTAACGAAGTCTTTATTATTAAAAAAAATTTTATTGTAATTTAAAAACTTGTATTCTAGAAGTCTTAAAAGCTTTTTTTAAAAAAAAAAAAAAAATCTAAAAGCCTATATTCTATTGTAATTTAAAAACATATTTTTTATCTATAAAACAACTATTTATCTTTTCAACTAAATGTAACTAAAAATAAAAAAATAAATTCAACTCACTGCTATATATATATTACATTATTTGATATTTTATACATTACATTACAAAACAATTACATTATAAAACACAAAATTACGAGCCCTTGTCATGATTGATGATTATCAGTTTAGGAATAGCTTCTGGACTACTTGGTGCCAGATCTCCTTCATTGCTTCCCTTGCACATCGAACTTCTATTAAATAAATACTGCTTGTAAACCCCTCAACAGCCCACAAATTCCACAATGCAGCTAACAATATTTGGACCAGACGAATATAAGAATGCTGTAAAAAACAATTATCCAAAATGACAAGCCACAGAGTTCCAACAGGAATTCTATCATGGTAAATATGGCGGACGTGTGATTATTTTGAGTGTTAGAGATCCACTATAGTAACAACTAAAAGAAACCTCAAAACAATCACTAAACCAATGTGTCCCACATGCAGAGTAAAGATTTTTTTTATAGGTTATGCAGCTGGGTGAAGATGACACATCCAATAAAGATATTGTAAATGCACATCCAAAAGAACAAAGAATTAAAAAAAAAATACACACAAGCAAACTTTTAAAAATAAACCGATTATTGGTAGGTTGTGCATAGTGCTATGAAATAATTCAGAAAAACAGTTAAATGTTAATCCACATTGTAGAACAGCAAACCTATAGGAGTTAATTTAAGCTTTTTAAAATCAACCACATACACCTGACTCACTAAAAAGTTCATTAGTAGTCGACTACAATAAATACAGGCATTTGCAACAAGCTCAAACACATACACCACAGCAGAAGCAATCAACTCATCCATTTTTTATTTATAAGAATCCACTCATCTACAAGCTTTTCATAATCATATTTTAGCTTTAAATCATATGACATCTCCTAATGGATGATAGATTAGTCCCAACCTCAATTTGGTACATACATAAACTTTGACCAAATATATAGATCACTGGTCCAATTTTGTCAATACAAGTTCCAAGGACAGCACAAATAAAATGCAAAACTTTATTGATTAAATTTTTTAATAGGTAAAATAAAATTTTATTGATAAGAGAAAACAGAAGTCTAAGCCCAAGTACACAGAATGTATACAATGAGAACACCCAGTTATAAGAACTAAAAATAGATACAAGGAAACCATGAAAACTAGCCCTATTGAAATCAATGATAGAGGCCCATAAAAATAAAGTGTTAAAAAGAATCTTTTGAGCTCATCTAAGGAACATTCCTAATCTTCGAAGCACGGACCATTTCTTTTCATCCAAAGGCACCACATGAGACAAACGAAATGAAAAATTTCAAGTTTCAAAGAACCAAGGACACTGCTTGTAAAGGCAAACCAATGGCTTACAAATTTCAAGTTTGAAAGAACCAATGGATTTCTTCTAAGTTATGCAATGCGAGGACTAGGTGGATTTAAAATCTTCAAAACTTGAAGTCACATCTATTATATTAAACAAGGAAATGCAAAGGGAAGAATAGAAATCAGCTAGCATGCAGCTAGCAATCAACTAATTAATGGCTCCTCGTGAAGGGATAGAACCAAACAAGTAATAAAAAACACATTATATCAACTTATATGACATATAACAAATATATAAAACCATAACTATATGTTTTCTAATTTTTTATATAAAACCAAATAACCAATATATAAGTGAAATCCAACTTATATTTTTTCTAATTTTTAACAAGAACAGGAAGCCTACTTCAAAAAATATGAATCCCAAGTTTACATGCTGTGTACTCAATATTATACATACTTACTTCATCTTCAACACCAAACCACCAAACATATTCTAATTTGCCATCTCCCTAATAGAGTTCGCAAGAAAAACCTACAAAAATAGACTTCATATTGTTAGCAAGATGCAGATAAATCTGACAAAGCAAGAAAACGAGAACAAAATTACACAAAACAGATCGACCCAGTTCACCAGATCTACACGAAACATAAAAAAGAGACTCAGTTCACCAAATCTACACAAAACAGAACAAAACTAGCACACCCGTAAAAACCCCATCTGATAGGTTCCAAACTAAAACAAAACAAGCAAACCCATAAAAACTTTCACGACATTATAGAGAGAACAAACGTTCAAACATTCTCATCAAAACAAACCCAAAACAGAGAAGGCTAGGGTTTCGGCTTGAGAGAGAGAGAGAGAGAGAGAGAGAGAGAGAGAGAGAGAGAGAGAGAGAGAGAGAGAGAGAGAGAGAGAGAGAGAGAGATGAAACGAAAGGGGGGGCGGTGGAAACCCTTTTAGAAACGGATTGATAAATAAACTCGGGTACCAAATTTTAAAACCGGTACTCAGGTTAGACAACCCATATCCGAACCGGATAGATCTAGATTTTGTAATACGGGTTCTGGCCCAGATTCAATCCGGGCCGAAATCCGGAACCGAAATCCGATTTTTTGGATTCTGGATCGCGCTGGATAAAAATCCGACCCGATTGAACAGTTCTAATATGAGTCGAAATCTAAATCTTCGAGATGAAATCGGCAGGCCGAAATCTTGGAAGACTTACAAGTAAAATCATACTTAAAAATATAATTTTAAATAAAAATTTTGTTTTTTACACAACTATACTAATAATAATAAAATTTTAAAAGAAATTTTGAAATGAGAGGCGCTAGAGAAGGGGCGCCCTGTGCATATGAATTTACACCCTTGAATGGAAGAGTAACACGTATGCAATCTAAGAAGTGAATGATAAACCCGGATACACGTAAACAAATGGAATGCAATTCTCCCCATCTCTCTCTTCCTCCTCTCTCTCTCTCTTCTCGACAAAGGTAAGATTTTCTCTCTTCTCTCTCTCTCCTCTTAGAAGGCAAACACATAGCAACCTAGAGCGAGAGAGGAATTAGGAGAGATTTGTTAAATAGCTTTGATTATCTCAGACATTTGCATCTATAAAATGTCATTTTTGTTTTTCGATTCATACCTCCAGCCTTATCGCCCAAGGCTGAGCAAGTAAAAGCTTTCCATCTCTTCACGTTTGAAATTTTCTTTTATTGCTCTCATTCTTCTTATTCATCAAGTGTAACCAGAACGTATTTTATTGACAGTGAGACTTGTTTAGTGTTTGTCCAAATCCTCATCTCTATTTGAAAGCTAAGCAAAAAAAAGTTCTCTCACAAATTCGTTATTGGGTGAAGCAGTTTATGCAATATATTATTATACTATTGGTTGCCTGGATTTGAAATGTTATTTAGTTAGAAAAAGGATTATTTGGGTTAAGATCTTCTCAATAATCAAGATTTTCTATTAAATTTTGATTCTGTATAAACAGTCATAGAACCCTTACAAATACAATTAATTTTTATGAGTTCACTAGCTGGTGTTCTCCATAGATAATCTTAAAGCAACTCTATGGGAAAGGGGTCCTAAAAGATTGAGTAGCAAGAAAGTTTTCCTTTATTTTTACACTTCAAGTTCTGTCAAGAAAGAAGAAATTGGGAGATCAAATGTTTGAATAAAATCTAGTGAGATGAGAGAGAGATGATTGATGGTAAGGGAGACGAGAGCTGGGGTGGAGAAAGAGAGACATCAGAGTGGCTTTAATAAAAAATAGAGAGCGAAAAGTTCCACTGTAAATAAACATAGACCACTTACGTGTCAGTTTTTAAATGAAAGGTGTAAAATAACATTTCACACCAAATCTGGTTTGAAACTTTTCTCTTTTGAAATTTTTAACTAAAATATCGGGTGTTACAACCATATGGCATTAAATGCCCGTTCTAGGGCAAGTATGGGCTGGACGGCTTAAACTTGATAGGGTACCCCCTGAAGGACAACGCCTTTTGCCTATCGTCAAGACTTGCGTAAGGGGCTACGCCTTAATGGTTCAAACACCGAAGCCCCACCGCATTAATGACCTTGACTCATAAGACTACACGGGTCGCGTTAAATGCCCAAACTATCCCATTAGTTCTTTGTCATGTTAGAAAAATTTTTATTCAAACTATCTTTATTTGTTTTTTTATTAAAGAGGACGATATCTCAAGTTTATTGATTGTCCTTGCTTAGAATGAAAGAAAACCGTGGTTACAAATCGGTCTCTTAGGAGTTACAACAATATGCAATAAAACCCAAATCTAGAAATTCCTTTTGTCAATTCTTATTCAAACTATTTCATTTAATTTATAGCATGTGTAAATAAAAAACAAATAAAGGGTTAAGAAATTACATCTATGACTTAAAGAACTCCATTGTACACTCTAAGGTAATTAATTTGAGAGAGGAAAAACTTCACTCCATCCCTAACCATAAGTTATAACAGAATTCAATGTGCTAACTCTATTATATATAGGGTGAGAGAAATGGCTTCGTCATATAAGATCATTTTTGGCCCATCCCATTGTGAGCCTAAGACCAATATAAGATCATTGCTAGTCCATAAAAAAATACAACAATCTCCCATTTGGATAGCATAAATCATTCAATTACAAGGTGAAAACCAACCAAGCATCTTCATAATATAACAAGTCCAAAATGTGTTTGCTAGTATTTAGTAACGTTGACCATACACTAGCAAGATGTATGAAACTTAAAAGGAATTCACAATCACGCGACCTAGATTGGTGAGATGCAAATATGATGGAGAAATGATATGAAATATCGGTCAACACTCACCTTCATAAGAAGCTCAACAAGACTAAACCCAAATGTCTTGTGTTACAATTATATTATTGCCATAAACAAAATGTGCACACAATAACATATGAAAACATAGTCAAAATTCACAATTTGCATATACGTACAGAACTCCCATTAACTAAATACAATAGAAGGTTCAAACAAACCCATATTGGTTATATGCTCTTGAAATATTTTTGAAGCCTAACATTGTCAATAGCCAAACATTGGAAATGTGCCCAACACAAATATGAGGCTCAATCACTCTTTCTAACAAACAAATATGTAATATCGATATGCTTGGAGTGTGAACAGCTCCTAGAATTTTGAGAGAAAGAAATCGTCATAAAATTATCACAAAATATCTTTAGGGTCTCATAATGGTATACACAATACCCAAGCATAAGATAAAATTTTGCAACCATATAGCCTGGCATATAGTCTCATAACAAGCAACTTACCTTGCCTCCATATTTGAGGAAGCTATAATTGTCTGTTTGACACTTCTATAAAAACAACTCCTCCTGCTATCATGAACACATAAGCTTGAGTTGATCTCCTATCAACTAGAATAACTTCACAATCGACTTTAGACTATCCAACGATATCTAGAATGTCGGATCACCAATATGTTAGCAAAAATCTTTAGTGCTCTGTAAGTTGCTTAGTACATTTTTAGCAGGTTTCTAGAGATTCAATCCAGGATCACCCAAATATCTCCTAAGTACACTGACAACATAGGTGATATTAGGATGCATGCATGCTTACAAAAACATCAAACTAGCAATAAATGAGGCATATGGAATAGCTGGCATCGGATTTCTCTCACTATCATTTTGAGGTCTTGGGGTTTAGCTAGTCTATCGCCTTTCATAGTAGGTACTTTCCTTGGAGAGCAATCCTATATATTAAACCCATTTAAAAGACGATTGAAGAAGAGTGCCACTAAATCTCTAAGGAAGATTTGTGTACCTAATACATGAAGGCTTCATAAGATCATTTATGTCAAAATGAGCTGACAACATATGCTTTGTGTGACGCCCCCAAATTTCATTTGGGATCGGACGGATATTTGAAGCGTCGAGATATGCAACACAAAGTTACCTGCCCCCGTTCGTGATATATAAGATGCAATATTCCTAACATGCATATAATAATATGCAATATTTGCAGCGGATAAATTTTTTCTTTACCAATACTATGCACTAAATTGAAAATATCCCAAATGCTTAAAACATACTTCATACATAAAAATTCATTGAACAACTAAGATCACAACACTAGTCCAAAATGGTTATGATCCAAAAAATACTAGAGATGCAACTCCATCGTACAAGTAGTAATTTACGTTAACTACTATATTAACATTGATGTTGCACCGTCGCTTAGTCAACTGTGTTTAGTTGGTCAGCTCCTGATCCTCCTTCAGGTCCTATAACAAGATCTACCATTCGGGAGGAATGGTAGTTTGGACTACCATAGTAAGATTTGATTACAAATTTCAGTAAGTTAACAAAAACTTCCACACAAACTAATGATACATGAATGATAGTAAAAGCATGAATGTATAATCAAATTCATAAGTAATTAAAGCATAACTTGACGTACAATATAGCATAATTGATATAACTTAAATTGAAACGTGAACTTAACTTGACTTGACATGAACTTGATCTGAAACTTGTCTTAACATGAACTGGTTCTGAAACTTGACTTATCATGAAAAATACATACTCCACAGTTGTTGTGGCTCCATGTATTCTACGCGTCACAATGTAGTTAAATACATACTCCACAGTTGTTGTGGCCCCATGTATTTTATGTGTCACAATTGCTGTGTCTCACGTAATGTATGCGTCACAATTGCTGTGACCCCATACTTCATGTGCCACAGTTGTTGTGAACCCCACGAAACTGAATGTAACTCAAGATGAAACGTGAATAGAATATGAAAGGACTGAAACCCTGACGTAATATAATGTGACTTGAACATAACTTAAAATACATGACCAACTTGAGATAGAAACATTTCGTAACATGTCATAATATATAATAGACAACATATTTAACATGACATACTTGCAACAGTGAATATTATATGACTTGACATACATGTAATAGATGACATAATTAGCATGATGTACTTGTAATGTACAACAATACATGACAGAATATATTATGCAACAGATAAAAACTGATGACAGAATAAATTCTGTATAACAGACAATTACGTGATGACTTGACATGGCATGACATATATGATAACACACATACATACACTGTAATTCCTTTACTTAGCACACATATACAGTAGACTGCTAGTAAGTTAAAAGCTAACTTACCTCGATCTCCCCGTTTCTTATAAAACATCAAGCGCGATCACGAGAAACTATAATTAGTGATTCTAAAAGTTAGCACTAAATCACTAATAATTTGAAATATATAAAATACTAACTTAAAGAATAAAATTTCTATTTTACTCTCTACATGTAGGAAAATGACCGTTTTACCCATAACTTAAGGATTTTGCATACTAACTCCAAAAGTCAACAAAATTTACATGCCTCATGTAAATTTTATCCTCAACTCAAATATCAATTTAAAATTAATCACAACTATTAAAACTTCATAGGGCCGAAATTTCCATATGCTATTTCCATTGATTTTTGTTTCTAACTTGTTTTGATTAACCTTTTGATGTATGACTTATAAAGATGTGATCTTCAAACCAAACCATCACATAATTTTAAAAGATGTCCTAAAACATATATAATTTTCTAATTCAAGATCACATGGTTAAACATTACTCAAAACATAAATTGAGCCAATAACATCCACACTTTGGCCTATCTGAATATCTTTTTGCATAAAATTTTATATCTTTGAAACTAACATCAAATATCTTCAAAATAATAATATAACATGTATATAAGATGCTTAGAATCCTCCAATAAAATTATCAAAGTCATTGGAATAGGTTTAGACCACTAAAGAGTTAAAGTTTCTCAAAACAGAAACTGTTTTTCCTCTTTCAGTTTCTATATTTCTAAATCTAAGAAAATCTTTCATCAAAACCTTTAATCATGCAAAAATCCTCAACCAATAATCATATACACATGTTAACAATACTCCATAAAAATTTTGGACCAATATTTATCCATTAGCTTGGTTAAAAACTCCAAACTATAACATATTCTCTAATTTATCTCCCAGAATGACCTTTCTATAGTTTACACAATATTTTACTGACCAAATGATTTTCAAATGGGAAAAGTAAGATATCCACGTAAACTAGACTAAAAAAAGAACAACTTATATGAAGGAGACTTTATGATAAAACACTTACAAAAGTTTCGAAATGGGTCTGCAAAAGAACTCCTAAAAGCTGTCCAAGAGAGAGTGTTTGGTATTCTTTTAATGGAAAATGTAAATGAAAATAATTTCATGGGGGGTGGCTGGAGATACTTATGAATGAGATATGAAAGAGATGAGGCTGGAGTGAGAGTTGAGTGTAGGTCTCTCTTACCTAGAGTGAGAGTTAAGTGTAGGACTCTCTTACTCGATAATATTTATAAAAATCATCTCAAGATATTTTTTACCTAATAATATTCACGAAATTAGTTTAAGATATTTTTATCCAATAATATCTACAAAATTAACTTAAGATATTTTTATCCAATAATATCCACAATTTTGAACCGACGTTTCGTCCGAAAATATGAAAAAGTGTTATTGCGCCATAAGACTTTAAATGACCCTCTGAGTCTAATGGCACAAACCATAATACATTTTGATACTTCTAACTATCTCCAATAATCAAAAACACACTTCTGATACCATAGTAAATAATAACACTAACTATATAGTTAGACTAAAATCTATACGATTAATGGATTCGTGAAAATTTATGGAATTTTTACGAGGTTCCTAAAACTAATAGAAATTTCACAATTGAATTTCTAGCGGGCTGTTACACTTTGTCTCAAAGAAGAGCTCAATGTCATTTGCTAGAGTAATGTATCATATATATACAACACGAGAGAAAACATACTCCTACTAAGCTTCAAATATATACTTTGATCAACAAGATTCTCTTAATATATATATATATATATCAGCTTAAATAAACATTAAGATAGTGGCACTTGAAGTTTGATGATATTGTTAGCTTTTTTACCACTAAAGTTTGAAGATATTGTTAACCTTTTTTTTTTTTAGTTTGCACACCATATGTCCAATTTCATTTATTATCATCAAAATCTATAAGTAGATATGGAGTTATATAATTAATGCTTGAAACGTCACAATCTTTCTCTTTTTGATGATGACAAATACTTATTAAAATGGTGTTATACTTAGTAATGTTTGAACTCCCCCTTGAGAATGTTCATTAGCAATGCTCATATAAGAAATTTCTCTACAATAGAGCCTTACTCGGTGAGTTGAGCTTGCACATCCACCCTCAAAGCTAAATCCAAGTTTATGATAGTAAATTGATAGTGAGAGACTCATACCAATTTTCCTAATTGGTTCTAGTTAGCATCTTGATGGCAGATAATTATAAACGCATAGCAAGAATGCCAAAAGCTAAGGATAACACAAAATTTATTATGCATATACAAGAGGTATGCACTAGGGGTGACAATATGTTACACGACCCGTTAACCCAACATGAACACGACACGATAATAGCGGGTTAGGGTTTAGTCTTAAAGGGTTCGAGTCAAAACGGGTTGACCCGTTAAGATACGATTGCTTAACGGGTCAACCCTTTTTGACCCGTTATAACCCGTTATGACACGTTAAGAAAGTTAAAATTACAATTATACCCTTCTACCCAAAATTAAAATTGTTAGAATTTTAATTTCAATATTTGTATTATTCAGATTGTAATTTTAGACTTATAGTTAGTTTTATAATTTTTATAGATATTGTGATTTTAACATTTATAGAAAATTATGTTAAATTTAATCAAGTCAAACTGGTTAATTTCAGGCATATTCAACTCATTTATATAAACAGTTTGAAATGGGTCATATTGTTTCGTGTCAACTTATTTAGTAATATTCACTAACAGGTCAAAAAGGGTTGACACGACACGACACGTTATGTTAACGGGTTGGGTTAGAGTTTGAGATTTTGACACGATAAGCTTAACGGGTCGGGTTAGGGTTTACCTATATAGTATAATATACATTCTTTGACACGACACGAATACGACCCGTTAACACGATTTGACACCCCTAGTATGCACCCATAAATATCCTCATAATAAAAATATAATTTCCATCTCAAACAAATGCTAGAATCCAAACATGACAATCCAAAATTCTCCAAATTTGAGGATAGTACAAAAATTTATATGCACACACAAGGAGTATGCACCCATAAATATCCTCAGGGTGAAAACATTATTTTCATTTCAAACATGATTCCCAAAGGTTCAGGATGGTACAAAATTATCGTGCATACACAATAAGTATGCACCCATAAATATCCTCATAATGAAATTATAATTTTCATCTCAAACATATTCTAGAATCTATAACACAAAATTGACTCTTACTCATAATCATGTTAAAATTTATGCTAGAGTCTAAAAAACATAATGGACTCCTACGCGTGATAAAGCAAATTAAACAATTAAATGCAACGACTTAACATGGCCCCTTTATTGATAGGATATGTATGAGTCACCAAGTGCAAGGTACTTAATAATTTTCTCTATCTTTCTAAGGATCATCCCAAATTATTATTCACTGACCGGATGAAAATAATTTTTTTAATTTTTTTTTGAAATAGACTTCATTCCATTTAATGGAACCGAAGTTACAACTGTGACTAATCAATACTGGAAAAATCCAGATTATTAGCCAAAACTACTCATCTGTTAGGAACTCCCCCGCCCATAAATTTCTTTATGACGGATATTGTCTAAACTTTTATAAACTCTCTCATGACAACAATCAATAGAGAAAGCGCCCTGTTTTAAAAAAACAGAATTAAACGACATCTCTTTCGAATAAGAGAGGTACTATTATGCTCCATCCTCCCAATGAGGAGGATTACAACCACTCACTTTCTTCCAATGGAAGAGTGAGACTAACACCCACCTTCCTTCAAATGAGGAGTGAGACTCTACTGCTATGGACATCAAGTCCAATAGCCAATTTCTTTTTATTTATAAAATAAAACAAAAACAACAACCTAAAAAAACAAAACACATGGCCTAGTCTAAAACAAAACATATGGGCCGAGCCTAAACTCATGAGCCCATTAAACATCAAAGCACATGGATCAAATCTGATTGCCAGTCAGATCTCTTAGGGTTTCTTCAAAAACTACAATCCGCCACCTCCCTTTCCTCAGCAAGTCCACCACGAGGACCGGCTTCCACAAGAAGATTACTAGAAATGCATTTCTACATGAGCACCAGCTTTAGTTCAACCACAAGAGCACGTTTTTGTCCGTCCCATCCGGCACTGCCAACCGCCCCTCGCCTAAGAAAACAAAGTACTCCCCCCCTTTACCTGCACCACAAACCGCCACTCCAGAGGTCATCATTACCTTTTGGTAACGTCCATTGGGAAGTTGCTTTCAACTGGAAAGAAAGAGGATTTAATCCTCTGTTTTATGCTCTGAAAACAGAGCATTTTCATGGATCAGTTCAGATTGCACCCAATTGACTAGGAGCAACCTCCCCATCGACCGAGAACATCCTCCTCTTTCCGATACAGGGGTCACACATGTCCACAGAAGCCTCCATGAACCACCGAGATCTTGAAACTAGGCACATGAGCTATGGCATTACATCGTCCTAGCATCCAACACCGAGCAACCTTATTCCACAACTAGAAAAAGCAAACAAATTAAATAAAAAAATAGTAGAACTGGAAGGGGAAGGAGGGTGGGAGGGAGGAAGGGAGGAGGGAGCCTCGGCTCCCACCTCCCTCTTGGGATGTTCTGAGATTTCTGTTTAGGGAGGGATGCAAGCTTCTCTCTCTACAATAGGATCTATTCTTGAAAATAATTATTTTCATGGATCTTAGAAAACAACACGTATTCATCGACAAGTTTCATTTTTCATCCTTTTAATATCCAATTATAAACAACCACAAAATCTAATTATTCATCATGATTTATTCCACGATAGGTGAAAACATAACCAATCAGAATCATTGATTTTGTCCATCTTTCATTGTTTATGTATGCAAACAATGTACAAGTCTTGAAAAGAATGCATCCAAACATGTCCAATCTTGCAAATATACATTTATTCAATTATTTATTGAGAAATAGGGATGACAGGAAATTTTTTTTGTAATAAAAAAATATTATTAAAATATTAAATCGGATATGAACTAGATCTGAATCTAGACAAATAACCGACTCCCAATGGACATATATGAACCAGATCCGTTCAAGGTCATCTTATGGATCTTCTACTATTGGGTCTCCTTGATTGGCTCATTAAAAATGAAAGGTAAAGTAAAAGGAAAGTCAACAAGGAAAAAAGGGAAGGTATTTGGGTTGGGCTGGGGTTGGCTGGGCGACTTGCACAAATATCTGTGGGTAGTCACTAGTATAGGGCTGAATGACTTGGACATTAGTCCATTATAGGAGAAATGCTATATATATATATATATATAAATTATATAAAAATAAATTTATAAAGTGATATAATTTTATATTATTTGTTAGATTTATTTTATAATAAAAATAACTTTATATTTTAATGTGCCATATCAAAACTCATTATTTTATAGATTTATTTTTATATAATTTTTTTATGGTTAGAGCATTTCTTCCATTATATACGCAAGTCTACAGTTTAAAGCTTTCTTTTTATAAAATAAAAAATTAAAAAAAAAAACTCTACACAACACACATTTTCTTCCGCGAGAAAGAAGAAAAAAAGGTTCCTCTCTTTCACAAAGATGTAGTACATAGCGTCGTCAACATTATTTTTGATATTCTACCAGCGTCAATTTGAGAAGACCAGCATGCCAAGACGATGAGATGGTGACGAGCCCATTTCCAGCCACCACCGGTCGGCGTACACTTTTTTTAATGGGTTTGATTTAAGGTTCTGCCGTCGATGCACATTACAAGAAATTTAATTTTTAGAGACGAAATTTGTTAAGGATGAAATGCTTTTCAGAAATAAAATTTTAATTTCGTCTCAAAACATGGAGAACCTTATAAATCTGTTCGAACTAATACATATTAGTTTGAATCGGAGATTCTGGGACGAATTATATCGTCTCCAAAAATCTAAACCGTTTGAACTAATAAAATTTAATTCGAACAAATAATTAATCTATTCGAATGCAATATAATTGGTTCGAATAAGTATTACCTTGTTCGAACGGTATTATTTAATTGAAAAAATATTTTGTTAAAATTGTAATAATACATATTTTTTTTTATTAATTTTTTATCATTTTCAAAGTAAATAAAAATGTCTATATATTATATATTATGATTTACAATGAATTAAAATATTTACGAATTCATAAATTATTTTATGTAATTAATTTAAAAACATTTTAGTTAAATAAATATTACTTTAAAGATAGTGTCATTTTTTCAATTATCTTAAACATTAAGTATAATGAGAAGAAAATATAATTAACAATTAAGAGACTAACAAACACTAAAAATAAAAACCATACATTAATTACATCCCGAAAGGAGTTAGACCTTCTATACAACATAAAAAAAGTAAAATAATAACTAACAATATCTATTTATTAAGTAAATCAAAATCCTCATATAAGGTATGTAAGCGTCCTTCCAGGTCCTTACTTCTCCATGATGGGCTCAATGAACTTCCTCAATATAATTTGGCGGTGCTCCGCCAATATAGTTCTTACCTCATCCGGAGTAGCCCAGTAGGCTATCTCTCAACAGGGGCAGCAGCAGTAGAAGCTGGATTAGTAGGCAGAGGCTGGTCCTGTATTGCATGAGTCTTTAACAAGTGACTCTTGCTCTTGCTGAATGTGATTTTGTTAACGGGCCCTATTTGTGGCGACCTCTGCTCAGTCGAAGTCACTGTAACCTCCGATTGAAGTAGGAGGTTAGATATCAATAGTGCAAATGGTAGACTACCTTCACCCGAATAGCGTGACTCTGTTCGAATGCGGAAGAAGAAATATAATGCCAGATCAATCGACTCCCCCTGTGCTAACCTTAACAAAAATCTGGCCTGCTCGATCCCGAAATCAGTCTTGTGCTTTTTCGGATTAATGTTATACTCGACAATCAGATTAAGCATTCTAAAAAATGCTATATAGTCAGCCTGTCAAATCACTTTACTGCCATCATATGGAGGAGCCGAAGGGTCTCGCACTAGGTCACAAACCTGATCGTCTGTGAGACCATCATCTGGTACCTCATTGTCGCTCTCACTATCATCTGAGCCAGCATCCAACTCTACGGTCTGTACATCCGGCGTTGACGATGACGATACAACTGGAGTGTCCTCTCCAAATGGTGCAGTCGCTGCTCTTGCTGCTGCTGCAGGATATGCACCGGGCTCCCACCGCAGATCAAGAAACTCAGCAATAATGCGGGAAGAGAAGATAATACTCACTCCCCGGACTACTAAGTTGTAGTACAGAGCATCACCAGACTGCTCTCCCATGGCACGGTAAAACTCACTGAATATCTCAGGATATGCTGTGCCACTCTGCCGACAGATCGGGGTCCATCCACAATCGGTGATGATGTCATGGATGCTCCGTCCCTCCCAAGTGAGATCACGGAAGTCATCCAGAATGATCTCCTGCTCAACTAGTATAGGCCTCACAGCTGGCTGAGAAGGAGCTGCTTCGCTACTTTGGCCTGTCTGGGGTCGGGAACGTTTTTTTCCATTGCTGCTTGCCATTAGTATATTGTTGATCTATAAAATAATTATGTAATTTAATTAACGTGAATTAGAGGAATGATGATGTTGTGCTGCAGTGTTTGGCAACTGCTTATTCGAATGGAATTTAAAGTTATTCGAATGACTATAGAATTCATTCGAATGACCTCTTAAAATTCCATTCGAATGAGCCTAATGTCCATTCGAATGAAATTCTATTCCATTCGAATGACAATAAATTCCATTTGAATGGCCTTGAATTTCATTCGAATGGACATTAGACTCATTCGAATGGAATTGAGCCAAATAGACATGGCTGAGTCAACTCAATCCCGAATCTACAAACTAGTTTTTTACCATAATCTAAGATTTTAATAAGTAGAAATGATTTAGGAGTAAAGCCCCATCATTTCTACCGATTAGTTTTGTGTCATTTGGCCCTAAAACAACAAAATGGGGTCGGATTGATTCAAAATCCAACCCCCCCCCCCCCCCCCCCAAAACCAACAAAACAACCATTAAAAATAAAACCCATTTAACCCATACCTCTTGTTCTAAGAGATTTGAGAACTTGGTCGGAGTTAGTGGAGGCGTTGTGTCTGCGAATGGTGGAGGATTCGATTGGACGGTTCGAATGATTAGATGCACGAAATGAATGGAGAAGAAACTGTATCATGACTTATATTACGTAATTTAGTTCGAACGGAAAGGGTATAAGTTCAAATGAATTATATAATAATTCATAAAAAATATATATAAGTACAAGAGGTAAAATAATACATTTTATATTACTAATACTAGTATATATAATATAGTATATATATAATATATATTAGATAACTATATTATATAGTATAGAGTATTTAATTAGTTACTTATATATATTGTAAGTAACTAGTATATATAATAGTATATATGTTATGCATTAGATGAGTATAAAATAGTATTGTATAAAGCATTGCATTATAAAGTAATATACGAAGTATATAGTAAAACATTGCATTAAATATAAGTATAAAATACATATATCTAATATATTTAGTTTGTATATTAGTAATAAACCAAGTACTTAGAATATATTATAAAGTATTATAGTACTATTAGTTTTCATATATTTATGCTATCTATACTATAATATTACTTAGTATTATACTATTAGTGATACTTAGTATTATACTCTAGTGATACTAATTATAACACTATTAGTAATACAAAATAAAATATTATACTATTAGTAATACTTAATATTATAGATTGATAAGAAACTTAGTATTATGCTATTAATGACACTTAGTATTATATAGTGTATATAGTCTTAACATATGCTAATAATAATATTGGGTATATTATGTGTATATTTCTATATTTCCATAATTATTTGTTCGAACGAATATAAAGTAGTTTGAATAGATATAAAGTATATTCGAATGAATTTTATTTTTTGTTTGGAGGGAAAATTAACCCCAAATTATCGGTATATGCTGGAAAATATTCTTTTTTTTTTTGTTCGAACTATTATATTATTAGTTCAAACTGGAAAATATTGTGGGAAAAATTCACGGTTTTTTGATTTTCGTGTTCAAACTTCTAAAAAATCCATTCAAACTTAAATTCACATATTATTAATCCGATCATTTCATTTCATTTTTACTCGGATTGAAGTTTGAGAGAGGGGGAGAGAGTGTGGCAGAGGCTTTGAGAGAGTGTTGTGGAGAGAGAGAGCTTGAAACAAGTGAGAGAGGAGAGATTCTTGAGAGAGAAAAGTCAATGACAAGAGGTAATATGTTTTTTTTGTTATTTTTCATTCCAATTTTTGTTTACAAGTATCTTGATATTTGTTGCATTTATTACTGAGATAGAACAATGGTTTAATGTATTTTGTGCATATATAGGTATTGTTGATTGATATTTTTATTGGATTGCAAAGATTAGAGATAAATTTTTATAATTTTTAAAGTTATTTAATAATCATATTTAGGGATAATCATATAGTTTTCAATGTATTGTATTGAAATATGCTATCATGTATGTGAAAATTGTGTTTTGTGGTTTAGTTTTTTGCTCTGTTTTGTAATTGGTTTCTAGCTTAGTCCCATTCGAACACTCTGAATACCGTTCAAATTGAATTTATTCAGTTCAAATGAAATTTGACTCGACCAAAATTCCGTTCGAACATTTTGAGTGTTTGTTCAAACAGTATCAATTAAATAGATATTTATAATGTAATTATAATGTATAATTGTAAATATTTAGGTACTGTAATTAAATAGATTAATACTTAAATATTCTTAAAAAATATTTAATTAAATAATTATAATGAATTATTGAAAATATTTAAGGACTCTAATTAAATGGATTAATACTTAAAATATAATTTAATAGTTTTAGTTAAAAAATTATAATTAAATATTTGAAAATATTTAAGTACTCTAATTAAGATGATTAACCCTTAAAATATACTTATACAATATTT
Source organism: Carya illinoinensis (assembly GCF_018687715.1). Taxonomy (NCBI): domain Eukaryota; kingdom Viridiplantae; phylum Streptophyta; class Magnoliopsida; order Fagales; family Juglandaceae; genus Carya; species Carya illinoinensis. The sequence goes on from NC_056752.1 coordinate 45,864,405, forward strand.
AATTAAAGAATTATAATGTATAATTAAAAATATTTAAGTGCTCTAATTAAATAGATTAATACTTAAAATATAATTATAAAATATTTAATTAAAAAATTATAATTAAATATTTAAAAATATTTAAGTATCTAATTAAGATGATTAACACTTAAAATATACTTATATAATATTTAATTAAAGAATTATAATGTATAATTAAAAATATTTAAGCACTCTAATTAAATACATTAATACTTAAAATATAATTATAAAATATTTAATTAAAAAATTATAATTAAATATTTGTAAATATTTAAGTACTCTAATTAAGATGATTAATACTTAAAATATACTTATATAATATTTAATTAAAGAATTATAATGTATAATTAAAAATATTTAAGTACTCTAATTAAATAGATTAATACTTCATTTTATACATTAAAAATATTTAAGTAAATAATTATAGGGTCTATTTCAAAATCTTTAAGGGTATCATGTATACTTGTAATGTAATCTTGCAATATATTTGTGATGTATACTTGTTATGTTTACTACTGAGCGCTTGGATTTTCTAGTTATTTTACATGTAACTAAACCTTAGATCCATTCGAGAGTTGTGGCTAAATATTCTCTTAAAGAATGTTTGGGTACAACTCTTGAATTGTCCAAAGTGGACAATTTGGGATTCTATCATCTATATGGCATATATATTAAGTTAAAACTCATGTGTTAGTTAATTAAAATTTTGATTTAGCATTTTCTTACATTCTTCGAGTATGTAGTTCGTAAGTTTCTTAGTCCATGAATAGGGTCGATGACTTATCGTGACTAGCATACTGGGAGAATTGTAGGGAAATACTGCCGAAATTTTTACCGATATACAAGTTTTGGACTGAGTATATATGCGATATAGATGATAGTCTCTTGAATGGGGTAAGACCAACTATCTTAAAAATAGATGGGAATTAAACACATATATTGTAATAGTTTATTGATAGTGTTTATCCCATGAATTGGTTTTATTTTTTATTTTTTATTTTTTATTTTATAGATGAATAATAGTTGGATGTTGTTGGAAGATAGACTTGGTTGAAACTATAAACAATATGCACAAGGGGTGAAGTCTTTCTTAAAATTTGCTTGTGGGAGTGTTGACAGTTGAGGATTTATAAGATGCCCATGCAAGAAGTGCAAAAACCTTAGTTCATATAATATGATCATAGTGGAGGATCATTTACTCGTAAATGGAATTGATCCTAAATATTCACATTGAGTTTTACATGACGAACCATTTCCTAAAGGAGTTAGATTTGGCAGTCATCTCAATCAGATGGATGAATGTAACGAAATCGACATGGAGGACATAAATATTGATGTTTCTGATGATAGTTATGATAATGGAGAAGATATGAGTGAAATGTTAGAGGATCTTGGCGCATGCATATTTGGTGCTAGGGATGGAGAAGAAACATGTACACAATTATTTGAGGGAAATGAAGACTTTGAATCACTGTGGGAGGATGCACAAAGAGAGTTGTACGAAGGGTGTACCCGTCATAGTAAGTTGTCAGTCACTGTCAGATTGCTCTATATTAAGTCTATTTGTCTTATTTCTACAAAAGGTCATTGATATGCTGCTTAAATTATTTAAAGATGCTCTCCCACAGGATAACATATTACTTGAAAATTTTTATGAAGCGAAAAAATTGAAGCGAGGGTTAGGATTTGATTATAATATCATCCACGCATGTAAGAATGATTGTATTCTCTTCTTGAAGCAATATGCAGAATTTGACTCATGTCCGGTGTGTCATGAGTCAAGATGGACATCAAATAAGCGTAATATACCTCATAAAGTGTTAAGACATTTTCCGCTTATTCCTCAACTTCAGAGATTGTTTACTTCTCGGATGACTGTGACATATATGACTTGGCATCACACAAAAAGAGTTCAAAATGATCAATTTCTCACGCATCCTGCAGATTCCTTACAATGGAAGAAATTTGATGACGAGTATCCATGGTTTGCCAGAGAACCTCGCAATGTATGTCTTGGTTTAGCAACTGATGGCTTTAATTCATTTGGCAACATGAGCACTTATCATAGCACCTGGCCTGTCACATTAATGCCTTATAATTTGCCACCATGGAAGTGTATGAAGGATCTTTATTTTATGATGACTCTATTGATCCCAGGGCCAAGGTCACCAGGAAATGAAATAGACATATATTTGCAGCCAATGATGGCAGAATCGAAAGAGTTGTGGGAACAGGGTGTCAATACATATGATGCGGCCTTGTCGAGTGAATTCAAGATGCATGCTGCAGTACTTTGGACAATAAATGATTTTCTAGCATATGGGAACTTGTCTGGGTGGAGCACAAAAGAAAAAATGGTTTGTCCTATTTATAACAAAGATACACAGTCTCAGTGGTCAATGAATGGCCGGAAATTATGTTTCATGGGACACCGTTGATATCTATCTCATGATCATAGATAACATTCAAATAGAGTAATGTTTGATGGAAGGGTTGAGTGTAGGTCATCATCGCCAGAGTATTCTGGTGGTGATATTCTTACTCAATTGGAAGATGTTCTAGATAACAGATTTGGAAAGAATGCAAGATGTCGAAAGAGGAAAAGACAAGCAGTGGAATTGAATTAGACAAAAAAAAGTATTTTTTTTGAGTTTCCATACTGGTCTACCTTGACATTGCATCGTTATGCACATTGAAAAAAATATATGTAAAACTATTTTGGGTACCCTAATGTCAATACAAGGGAAGACAAAAGATACAGTCAACTCTCGTAAAGATTTGAAAGACTTGGGAATAAGATCGGAGCTGCATTTACAAGATACTGAGTCGTCAGCTTATATGCCCCTTGGATGGTATACACTTTCAAGTGATGAGAGAAAAAAATTCTGTGACTGGTTCATGACAATTAAATTACCTAATGGTTATGCTTCGAACATGTCAAGATGTGTCCGAGCTCATGATTGGAAGATAACTGGTCTCAAAAGTCACGACTGCCATATATTTCTACAGCGATTATTGCCAGTTGGTGTGCGCAGAAAGCTTACTCGAGATGTTCGTGCTCTCACAGAATTAGGCGATTTTTTAGGAGTATTTGCAGTAGAACATTGAAAGTTAATGCCTTATTAAAAATGGAAGCTGACATTGCATTGATATTGTGCAAGTTGGAGAGTTTGTACCTGCCTTCATTCTTTGATGTAATGGTTCATTTGGCTATGCATCTACCTCGTGAGGCTTTAGTTGCTGGCCCCGTTCAGTATAGATGGATGTATCCTATTGAATGATTTTTGGAAAAACTTAAGTGATCTGTGGGAATAAGACTCGTCTGGAATGATCGATCGCAGAGTCATACATTCATAATAAGTGGCATACATTTTGTTCAATATATTTTCGTGGAGTTGATACTAGATTTATGAGACTGGATCGAAATTATGAAGGTGGACAAATGGGAGTTTTGTCAGCATTTACCGTGTTTTCTCAGAAAGTACGTCCCATAGGTGCACAAGGGGGCTATGACCTATGTGGGCGAGAGTTTGAAAGAGTTCGATGGTATGTCTTGAATAACTGTGAAGAGTTTGAACACTATTTGAGGTTAGTGATAATCATCTAATTTAATAGTATTTTTAAGTGCATTTATAATAATATAGTATATATTGATACAAATTAGTAGCTCACATTAATATACATAGCGAACATATACAACTACTTCACACGAATGGTGTGACTGACGTAGAAAATACGCACGAAGAAGAATTTACCTCGTGGTTTGAACATACGTATTACTAAAAAAAAATATGCACAATTATTTTGAACTTTATACATTTTGTAAGTGTCACTATATTTATATATGATATTGATATAAGCAGAATAAAATTTATTTATGTAGGTTGCATCGAGATATAGTGAACATTCAGGTGAAATCTCACCAGAAGTATATGCTTTGGCATGTGGTCCGTCTAAGCGGGCTATCCAATATTCAAGATGTTTGGTGCGTGGATATAGATTTCAGACAGCAGACAGATAACGATATAGGAAAACTCAAAATTGTGGAGTCGTAGTCGAAGGAAGCCATGGGATGATAACATCGGTTTTTACGAAATTGTGGAAGATATCATAGTGTCAAAGTATGTGGGGGGATATATGGTCTGGTTATTTAAGTGTAATTGGTGGGATGTCTCAAATCCTAGGTTGGGAGTGCGAAATGATGAATATTTTGTAAGTGTCAATACATCTCGCAAATGGTATGTGGACAATCCTTTTGTTCTCGCATACCAAGCAAATTAAGTTTTTTATTTAGATGATCTAGAGTTCGAAAATCCATGGAGGGTAGTCGAGAAGTTTACACCAAGAAATTTATATGATTATATTCTATAGGCAGACAAACCACATGAAGAAGTTGATAGTCCAGACCATGAAGAAACATATCAAGAAAATAAATCAGGCATCAATCTATTTGTTGATCTAAGCCAATATGCCATGGTCCCATTGCGCAGAGTAGATGTTCAACCTGAAGTAATTGAAGGTGACATGTTGGAAGAACATGAATCAACTGAAGTGTCTACTGAAGATGAGAGCGACTAGTCCAACAAAACTGATACTGAATGATTTTCAAACAGATATTTGTGTAGGTATAATTCTTATAAAAATATGAAATGTATCTTGTTCGAATAATAATTTATTATAATTTCAAACAGATATGCCTCATAAATGCAAAAGAATACGTGAGTCATCTCCACCACTTACTAACTCCCTGTGTGATTCACTTGCCAACAATGGTGGACCAACATCACCAGAACCAGAACAAAATATTTTATCACCGTATATCTTTTAAATAAAATAATTTAATTAAAATATATGCTTTAATTTTTGTACATAGAGCTGTTGTAAACCAGCGTAGAGTTAGAGGCATTACGAGGAGTGTCTGCATAGAGAAAGTAAGGAAAGAGGGTAAAATTAAAGTTGATATACCTGATGATCACACTGGTAGCTCTGGGGATTCGGCAGCTTGGCTTGCTTCTTATGTTGGTACACTTACTCGCACGTATGTACCGATGGATACATGCTCCTGGGCTAAAGTTTCCCAAGATGTGAAAGACCACATAAAAAATCGTTGCCTAGTAATAAGTTATTTTGTATAACATTTTTATTTAGATAACTTTTGAAATTATACTAATTGTTTATAATTTTTTTAAGGACGAGTTTGAACTAAATTTTGGCCGGCGAGAGGATCGATTAATGATTGAGGACCTGATGTTGAATGCATTCCAAAAGTACAAAGGTCGATGCCATGCGCACTATTAGAAGTTCAGTACTATGACAGAGGCGCGTCAAAATCCATTTTAAGCAATGCCACCAAACGAATGGGAGAAAGTTTGTGATCTATTTGAAGATTCTGATTATTAGGTAATTTCGCTGCTATCTTTTTTTAATAATATATGATAGATGTATTAAACATAAAATTATAATATTTTTTCTTAACAACGAAGTACGGTGAACAAAGCAAACAGATCAAATTTAACGATACACCATCATGCGGGTTCTCGATCTTCTCATCGCTTGTAAAAAAAAAATAGTTAGTTATTTTAGTCTTCATTAAATATTAATATATATACTTTTCTGGTTTAAATTCTGATATTAATTTTTATTTTGCAACAAGAAGAAAGTGATACTGATTATGATCTGACTCAATTGTATGCTAAAGTACATAAAAATCGTGATGGTCCTTAAAGCAATCTTGAGGCAGAGGCAAATTATGTAAGTTTAAATTTATTTAATTCCATTGTTTAAATATATTTTTGTTACCTATACTAATTTTAATATTTTTCTTTTTGTAGGACAAGATGATATCTCTTAAAGACACTGCTACGGATCCATCTGATGAATCATTTGTCAACGATGCTCAAATCTTTTCTTAAGTTCTTAGATCACGTTTTGGATATTTGAGGGGTTTAGGATGTTGCGTGAAACCATCCTCAACATCGTCATCCTCTTCTAAAACTAGATTGAATGACGACAAGACTATGAAATTAGAGGAAGCTACACTTGAGATAGAACGATTGAGATTGAAAGAAAAAGAATTGCTGACCCGATTAGATCAAGCAGCAGATTTAGAGGCAAGATTAGAAGAGAGGCTACAATTAAATAATAAAAAAATGTTTGAACAATTCCAGTCAATGATGTCCCAAAACCCTATGCCACCACTTCCATCACAATCATAATTCATTTAATTTTTTTAATTTTCTTTATTTATGATGTTTGTAAACATTTGAACAATTGATGTATATAGATTACAATTTGTATTAGTATGTTCTTTTTAATTAAATTTCATTTTATTCGATCAATATTGTTCGAACTTTAAATAATCCATTCGAATGGTAAATTACCATTTATGCATACATTCGAACAAAAAATATCCATTCGAATAAAAAAAAACCCATTCAAACGTATCGGAAAATACAATCTGTGCGTTCGTTTGAACAAATAAATATTTATTCGAATAACGTTATTTCTTCAAAACTCCGTTCGAATAGAAGATTTCCAAAAATAGATTGTCTGTTTGAACAGTTAATATTTTTCTTCGAACGAAAGTCACTTAAAAATATGTTGGTTTGAACGGCCTTGGTCAGATATGGTTATTGGTTCGAATTAAAATTTCATGTTGTTCGAACATAAATTTTTCATTCGAACTTGATTCTGAGATGACATTTATTTGTCTAAAAAAAAATTTCCGTTTGAACGGTTTTGACTGGTTCCACACAATTTCATCCCTAAAAGTACTTTTTAGAGACGAAAATCAATTTTTGTCTCTGAAAAGTTTTTGAGACGGTCTTTTTGAGACAAAATTTTTTCATCTCTAAAAACTTCTAGGGATGAAATTTGGATTTTTTGAGACAAAATTTTTTGTCTAAAAAAACCAATTCTCTTGTAGTATTGGTAAAAAATAAGAGAGAATATACACACACACACACAACAACCTCCATCCTGTTGAGTGTTGGAAAAACACATTTAATTTTTTTTTTCTTTACATCTCAAATTCATCAAAATTGGTGTAAATGGAAAAAAGAAATTGGATAAAAAAAAACAATGAAACTATAAAAGAAACAGCTATGAACATAATGAGTATGCTCCAATAGTTTATCCCCAAGGCCAGATCGGGCTAAACTGGCTTGGCCCACGAGGCCTAATCAGACCTAGGGCTCGAGGACAAGGGACGGGCTAGGCAACACGTACTAGTTAAGGGTTAAAGGGGGGGATTGCCTGACACCCCTACTGGCAAACAACTCCTTGCATGCAAGGACAAGGGTAGCCCCAGTCCCAGAGGCAGTTGGGCATGTCTCAGTAGTAGGTGTGGTTGACCGAGGACACATCTCATTTAATGAGATGTGAAACGAGCATGCCACAGCAAGGGAGCCATGCCACATTCAATGCACCCCAAGGGCAGGCACGCCTCATGTGCCTCATGGGGTGCCAATGGTTGCCATGATCATGCCTTGCAAGACTGTTGCATAATAGGGGCTAACAAGGGGACCTGACCTGAGTAAACCCACTTGTAGGGGGAGCTTAGGCCAGGTATATATACCCTCTCCCTCAGTAAGGGGAGGGTTTTTAAGACACTCATGATTAAGCTTTCATAATCCTCATGAGAGAATCATATACTGACTTTGGCATCGGAGGTGTCTCCCACTAACACAAAGCTCTCATTTCTTCATAGCTACAGGTGACCGAGTTGGGTTTCTGTGGAGTTACTCGAGCTTTGACACATGACATTAACAGTGGCACTATTTGTGGGATCTTTCCTATAAAAGCATGTCCTTCGTATATGTTAGGGACCCCGGTCTTGTCCCTAATACTAAGGACCATGAGCTCGCCTTGGTGAGGATGATGACCGAGTGATCTTGCAAACTTGCTTGGCCTTTACAAAGGGAAGGTGTTTGGGAGGTGGAATGATGGAGATGAGGCCATTTTTCTAGGGGTTTTAACAGTATTCCGGCAACGACGTGGTACCAAACCATATGAAGAGAAGTAGAATGGTGCGAAGTAATGGAGGTGAGACTCACGGAGATGGGAGACGTAATAAAGAAACTGATGGAGGAGGTGAGAATGCTCCGCTAACAAAATGTCACTCTACGGCAGACAAAAAAAAAACTTGGTTTTCGCCGGGGGGGCGGGGGGGGGGGGGGGGGGGGGACAAGGCCCAGCAGCAACAAGCACGCCAAGTTGTGGCACATCTTTGAGATCGCCACGATCGAGGAAGAGAGGTGAAGATGCACCTTGAGTTCCGAGAGCTCGCGGACAAGGATGCAGAGATGGCTAGTGACTAGGCGAATGGGTACGTTGTCCATTGTGGATAAGCTTCTCAGCAGCATAGACCTACCTTATAGCCCCGAAGTTTTGGCTATCCCTCTCCTACGTAAATTCAAAGTCCCCCCAGATGGAGGTGTATGATGGGTCCAAAGACCCACTAGAACACTTGGAAACATTCAAAGTCCATAAGACTTTGCATGGGTTCCCAAGAGAGGTTAGGTGTCGAGCCTTCCTTCTAACCCTAAAAGGGGGGGGGGGGGGGGGGCACGAACCTGCTTTGGGTCCCTACCTTGGGATCCATGGACAATTTTAGATAGTTTGCTCATCTCTTCTTGACTCAGTTCATGGTGAGCCGGAAGAGAAGGCGCTCGGCCTTGTATCTTCTAATAGTGTAGTAGTAGGATTATGAGAGCCTGAAGTCATACCTCTTTCGGTTCAATAGGAAGTGTATGACCATGAATGACCAGGATAAAAAGATCACCTTGATGGCGATGATGGAGGGATCTGTCCTCAGAACCTGCTCATCACTAAGATAGCCAGGAGGATGCTCACAACACTAAGGAAGTTCATGAATCGAGTTGACAGCTTCATTAATGTTGAGGATACCCTCAAAGCCTTGAAGGTCCTATGGAGGACTGAGCTAGAGCAAGTAGACAAGAAGGCCACTCGATAGAAGGGTGGGCCAAACTGCAAGTGGGGCAACAAGGGAGCGTTGGAAGCTAAGAGAAGGAGTGAAGCACCAGCTTGAGCCTGCGATGGGCCCCATGCACACATGAACATGGCCATAGAAGGCGAATGCACCCCAAGACTACGAAAAGGACCACTGTGGGACTAGGAGAGCCACAAGTACTGTGCCTACCATCTGATAGACCGACACTGTATTGAGGATTGCTATACCTTGAAGTGAAGGAGGGAAGCATTGGAAGTGTTCACAACAGGAAGGATCGCCATTGGCATCAGGAAACATGCCATAGGAACTGCGATAACCTTTAGCGAGAAGGATGAAGAGGGAATCCTCCACCTCTACGATGATGCATTGGTGGTTAATGTGTAGATCGCCAACTTCACCACTCAAAGAGTCCTAATTGACAATGGCAGCTTGGCAGACATTCCATTTTGGGAGACATTTGTTAGCATGCGGATCAGTCTGAACTGACTATGCCCAACCTCGATGCTGCTCAAGGGTTTCACAAGTGACATCGTTAAGCCGATGGGGGTCATCATCCTATCCATCCTAGCAAGGAAGGCCTCCAAGACTTCAGCCATGATGGCCGACTTCCTAGTGGTGAAGGCCCCTCTTCGTACAATGTAATACTGGGTTGCTTGACCCTGAATAGCCTGATAGTGGTAACCTTCACCTACCACCTTAAGATGAAGTTCCCCACAGATTTGGTGGTGGGAGAGGCTTGCAGTGAACATGTGCTAGCCCGGGAATGCTACATCCAGGAGTTAAGGCATAAAGTTATGGAATTCAAGATGATCGGGGAAGCAAGGGAGTCACTTAGACCACCTTCGCCACCAACCCTAGCCAAATGGGATGATGAGGTTCGAGATGAACAGGTACTACAGCAGGTGGAACCCAATGAATCCTTGGAGCTGGTTTCTAGAGATCAACAAAGGCTCGAGCTCACAGTGCGACTAAGGACCAAAATGGCTCCTGAACTGAGGCAGGCCTTGAAGCGGCTCCTCATCGAGCACTAGGATGTGTTCGCTTGGAGTTACGACAAGATGTTCAAGATCGATAACTCGATCATTGAACACCACCTTTGCGTGGACCCCACAGCCAAGAAAGTCAAACAGAAGCACCAAAGCTTCAATGCGGAAAAGTATGTGGCCATAACTGAGGAAGTGGACCATTTCTTTGTGGCAAGGTTCATCCGGAAGGCTCACTATCCCGGATGGCTTTCTAATATGGTTCTGGTCAAGAAGGTGAGTGGGAAGTGGACGATGTGTGTCAGCTTCATGGACTTGAATAAGGCTTGTTTGAAAGACAGCTTCCCCTTGCCCTGCATTGATTTGATAGGGGACTATGGGTATAACCAGATCTAGATGAATCTAGAAGATGGAGAAAAGAAGGTTTTCAGTAGGGACTGAGGGCTCTACTGCTACAAGGCCATGTCCTTCGGCCTTAAGAACTCTGGTGCCATATACCATCAACTAGTCAACCGGATGTTCAAGTAGCAAATCAGTTGGAATATGGAGGTATATGTGGATGATCTACTGGTAAAAAGAAAGAAACCCGAACAACACCTGTCAGACCTTCGAGAATCCTTTGCGGTACTCTGATGCTACTAGATGAAGCTCAACCCACTTGTTGCCCAGATGACTAATACAAAAGGGGGGTGAATTGAGTTGTATTAAAAAAAAATAATTATAAATCAAATATATAATATAAAATATAAACAAAATATGAAATAGCAATAAATATAAAGAGTAAGGATAAGAGAGAAGCAAACTCAGTATGTTAACGAGGTTCGGCCTCACTGCCTACGTCCTCGCCTCAAGCTATCCCTTGAGGATTTTCAAATTCACTATTCAACCTCCTTCAGGTAGAGATAGAAACCTATTACACCTTTGAACAATACCGCTACAAAGGATCCGTGTAGAACACCCTCTACACTTGCAATCATCTTATACGTGGTGATTTAACTATTCCCCGTGTAGAACACTTTCTACACGCACAAGGGTTATACACACTCTTTTTCTGATACAAGAGCTTATAGTGGGTAGGTTATTAGAAAACACTCCTCAATGAGTGAAATAAGAGCAATACAGCGCAAACTATATCTCTCAAAATGAATAAGGATTAAGGCTCAATGCTTAGAGAAGAGAGAATGAAAGCTTTGAATGAATGTTGAATGTTTTGGATGTTATAAATGTGAAGCTTTCAAATGATCTATTTATAGGCATATGAGACTTCATATTCAAATTAAAAAAGATTCACATGTCAAAGACAACATCATTCATTTTTTCAAAAAATTCAAATAAAAGGTTATTCTTTTTCAATTGTCAAAGACAACATCATTCATTTTTCAAAAACTTCAAACCTAATATTTTACTTTTGTCATATGACAAAAGGAGCACACTTTACTTTTCAAAAAATTCAAATCTAATCTTTTACTTTTTGCATATGACAAAAGGAGCACACTTTACTTTTCAAATATTTCAAATAAAATCATCTATCTTTTGTATAAGTAAAAAAAAAAAGCATCAATCACTTTTGAAAAAAATCAAATAAAACATGCACATGTGAAAGATGACAATCAATCATCTTTAATATTTTCAAAATTCAACCCTTTAATCAAGGTATGCACATATGAAAGATGACAATCAATCATCTTTCAAAATTTTCAAATTTAATTTTCAAAATATTCATGCACATGTGAAAAATGTATTTTAATACTTTATGATAAAATATTAATTTTGAGCCTTAATCCTAATTTTGAATTTTTAAAAGATTTACAATATTACTCTATCACTTTAGTGTGAACTTGTTCCCTTCTTGCTCATTCTTGTTTCTTTGATGTGCTTGATTCCATTGTGTAGACAACTTGAGCTTGAGACTCCTTTATTCTTTGAATTTATTTGTTATCATCAAAATCCATGTGTAGATATATAATTACACAAAACTTGAAACCTTGGGTTCAACACCAGTAAAGTGCGCATTTGGAGTGGAATAGGGCAAGTTCCTGGGATTCATGGTCTCCGAGCGTGGGATCAAGGCCAACCCAAAGAAATTTGAGGCAATAGTGGGGATGCCCTCACCCCACAACCTTCAAGAAATCCAGAGACTCGTTAACCGAGTGGCAGCCTTAAACCACTTTATCGCCTAGTCGATTTACCGATGCCTTCCATTCTTCAAGGTTTAGATGAAGGCCCAAGGATGGGATACTGCCTGTGATGAGGAGTTCACTGAACTGAAGGAGTATCTAGCCCACTCATCACTTCTCAACCAGACTAAGCCAGGTGAGAATTTGATTGTGTACCTGGCTATGTCGTTGCATGCTGTGCCTGCGGTATTGATCCATGATACTAAGGAAGGACAACAACCCGTTTATTGTATGAGTTAGGCATTCCACGGGGCCGAGGCTAGGTACCCACAAATTGAGATGCCAGAGTTCACGTTGGTAGACACCACGAGATTAAGGTTGGGCCCAAAGCATCTAGAACTTTGCCCGAATGGCTACTCGGACACAAGTGCCTAGACATGCCGAGCTTCGCATCCAACAAAGTTGAATCCCTAGACTCACCATGGGATTAAGGTTAAGCCCAGAGCATCCCGAGCTCTACCTAGATGACAAATCAGATAAAATTCCTTAGACTTACCAAGCCTCGTGTCTAGCAAAGTCGAGTCCTTAGACCTATCGCGGGGTTAAGGTCGAGCCTAGAACATCTCGAGCTCTACCTAAGCGGCCACTCAGATACAAGTCCCTAGACTTGACAAGCCTAGTGTCCAGCAAACCGAGTCCTTAGACTCATCACAAGGTTAAGGCCAAGCCCAGAGCATCTGGAGCTCTACCCGGATGGCCACTCAGATACAGGTATCTAAGACTAAGGAAGGAAATGACAAGAAGCATGCAAGAACCAAGGAAGTACATGGGCAACAGAAGAAACAATTCAGTATATACATAAAGGGAAGTCCAAATTACAAAAAAAAAAAAAAAAAGAAAGAAAAGAAAAGAAGAGAAGCAACAAAGGGGCATGAAGCCAATACAATCACACCTACTGGAGAGGAGGCAGAGCACTCGGGATGGTTGGAGGCATTACTCCCCTCCCAAGGGTCTTGACGAATGCATAAGCCAGAGGCTTCAGTTCAAGGAAGGCTAGATTCAAAGTGTTGAGATCTATCCCAGGGTGCTCTCGTAGATGATCTCCCAGTCGCTGGAGGCCTTCCTTGTAGCCATACCCCCAAGTCGCATTTCGAATGGCTTGGGTTAAGCCGCATTTTGAATGGCTTGGGTGTTCTAGATTTAAGACTTGATCTCTCCCCGGTATTTGGCATTGGCCTCCGAACTGGACTCCATGGTCGAGATCTGAACATCTCGAGTCAATATGGTGTTGGTCGCATTAACCAGCTTCGCCTCAAAGGTGTGGGCCTGGGCCTCACTCTGCTACACTAGTGCCTTCTAGTGTTGAACCTCTCGAGTAAGCTAGAAGTGCCTGGACAGCAACTTTGAATGTCGCGTAGGGCCAGAGGCTTGCTCGTTGGCCATTTGATCCCTCTCTTCTCGTAGCTCCAAAAGCCCCCTCTAGGGAGACTACAGATCCTCCTCCCTCTTCTTCAGTTCCCTTTGGGTGTCGGCATGCCCGTCTTGAAGGCACTTGCACTCCAACACAACCGAGGAGAGCTCCTTCTTGACCCCGGCCAGCTCTCGCTTCACCGCGGCCTTCTTCTCCTTGCACTTCTAAGCCTTCTCCTTCAGGAGCTTGTGGCGCTCCATCAAAACCACCAAGTCCCCTCAATCAGCCAGTCTCACTCCAAGGAAAGAACCTCGATCTCCCAATTCACCTTGCGGATCCCCAAGTGAGTTAGAAGGGCCAAAGACCGGAGTGCCATGTTCTCCTCATCTAGCGCCCTATTTGACAACTATTCCCTCCAATTGGTCCTTGGCCTGCAGTATGAGAAACTATTAAAAGTGGAAAGGGAATCAATTCAAGGGATAAGTTGAATACAAGCAAAGTGTACTTGGGCAAAGAGAGGCCTTAGCTTCTGGGCCTCCCGCTCGATCGCCTTAGCCTGAGCCCTTTGAAAGCTTGGACCAGTGGTCTAGCTTGGCCCCACCCAACACTCTTGAACTACCAAGAAGGCCTCGTTACGTCCTAGGAAAACTCCAAGGAAGGACTTGTGCCAAGGGCTTTTGGCGTATCAGCCTTCTCTTGCTCGTGAACCCACTCTTCCCACACGGGTTCTTCTAGGAGCAGTAGGACCTGGGAAAGGTTCTTCAGTGGTCATGGGCCCCTCTCATCAGTCACATGTTGAACTTCTCCCTTGGTCGAGCCTAACTCACCTGTCGAGGGAGTTTGCCAGGACGCCTTCTCTAGAGAGGTGAGATAGGAGTCCACCTCCGACTTTGGAGATGTACGTGTAGAAGGTGGCAAGACTGACACATGATTGTCACTTAACTCCATGATTGAGGGAGAACACGGGCAGGTCTCCTCTCAACCATTAGGCCTCAAAACTACAGAAGACGAGGGAGCCTTTGCCACAATACTTGGAGAAATGGAGGGAGCAGCTTCCTTCAGACCAGTGACCTCAGGGAAAGGAGGGGAGGACGAAGACCCCATCATGGCTATTGGAGGAATGGGGAGAATGGCCTCCTACATGAGCACCTCCTCAAAGAAGATGAAAGACTCCACAACTAAAGCACCCGTGGGGCAAGTTTGATGAAGGCAGCTCAGGGATTGTAGTCATCTTCCTCTCCCTCGAGGAAGAACTTCGGCAAAGCTGAAAATGAGGCAAATGTTTGGGCCTTGCACCCCTGGGAAAAAGTGGTCCCTTAGGTAAGGGGAAATAGGGCCTTTGGGAGCTCAGACGGCTCACCCTAGGACCCTCCAGCCTCCATAACTACCGATACAGGGATGTTGTACTTCAACCTAAATGCCTAGAGGTCATTGGCAGAGACTAACAACTCCCAACTCTTCCCTACGAAGTATAGAGTTTTAGCACTGGAGGAACTTTTCATGGCCATGAGAATGGTTGAAGAAGGCGGTGAAAGTGAAGAAGAAGGGCATGGAAAGCTCAAGGAACAAGGGAGATAGCCACGACAAAGAGCACAAAGAAGATGAGAGACAGCAATGGTGGAAATGGGGAAGGAGAGAGCCTTATATAGGGTTGGGCATGCAACGAGGCAATAGAAATCGAGGTGTCATCTGGCATTGATGACTTAGGCAAGTGGCATCATGAAGCTCAACTGACGCAAATCTGAATAGACGTGGGTAGCCACGTTGGGCTCTTGGGCTGCATGGCATGGCACGAGATGTGGGGAGCCCTCCCCCCAATTGGCATTTAGGTGTGAGAAATAAATAATGCTAGAAATGAGTTTGGGTTTACCAATTGGATTATAGTTTTTTCTTTTTTTCCTTCTAAATAAATACTAAGTATTCATAAATATTTGATAGAAATAAAATGTTAAAAAATAATTCTAATTCTGTACAGCATTTAATTTGCTTTTATTTCGAATTATTTATGTATTATTTTTCTTTTTTATTAATGATTCTTTAGATATATGATTTCCAAACGTAAATATTTTTTTCATTGTTGGATAAACTTAATCGTTCAATAACAAATCTGATACTAATAACACTATTTCACATAACTTTACAATTTCTAATGTAATATGGTTTGTTTCTCTCATTTCCTGCAACATTTTATTTCCTTCAATTTTAGATTTTGTAAATATTGAATTTAATTGTTACATCTCTTATTATTCTTAATATGTTAATATAGTGTTATTTAATAAATTTCACTATACATTTATTGTGTTGTGTTTTCTAATGTGTTCTTTATTATGAAAATGACGATATAATTTTATTCCTTAAAACTATTTTTTTATATTTAAATTTCTTTTATTCCTATATTAAAATAATAATGAATTTCATAAGTATGTATTCTTAACTGCCATATTATACATTTAGCTCTTTCTTATTAATGCAGAAACCAAGATTTTGGGTTATAGGAAGATTTTCCATAGTTGATTTACATCAAGTCTTTGACTACATATCTTGTGCAAATTGCAATAAAGCAACTGGATATGAATACAATGAGAAATCCCTGTGCTATAATTGCAAGAACATGAGTATCTCAAACCCATGGTAAATATCTTAGTTTATAATTTTTAAATTTCAAATTCTTACATCATAATTGAAATAGACTAACTGTTAGTATTAAAAAATAATAATCATTTAATTAATTTTAGCTATTAAGCCTATTTGGATGTAGATGATAATAGTGGATGTATAACAGTTGGTGTTTTTGGATCAATAGCAGAAAAAATAATGGGTTGTATAGCCGTTAATCTCATGGAACAACACACAGGCAAGGTAAAATGTATGTTCCTAAATCTATTTAGAAAAATTGATGCATTACTTCTTTATATCTTTTCATTATTACTGGAGCACCTACCATTTTTTCAAACACTGCAAGTAAAGTTTCAAAAAAAGAATGGATCACCTATCTAAGCACAGAAATAAGTCAACTTAGACAACTGCATCAGAACAAGCTTAACGTCCTCTCCATCAATCCTGGAATTGAAGCAACAACATAAACTTTCAAAATCTATTGTACGTCACTAAAAGAAAAATGGCTTTTTCAGTTTAAAATATTTTCATCTTTTTAAAAATCGACACAAAGAGAAAACATTTGTGTTGTTTTTAAAGTGGTTGCTAATTTTGGATGCAACTGGTACCAAATGATTATTTGAATGGTTATTACAGCTTTTGTGGCATAATTTTAAGTTTTTGCATCAAAATTAGAGCAATGCAAAACACCAAATTTTTCGCATCGTAATTCAAAATTTTTGGTTCTAAATTTGAGAGATGCAGAAAAAGAAAACATATTATGGCACAATTTATGATTTTTGCGGCTAAATTTGAGTGACACAAAAAAAATATAACTTAATTCCGGCTTTTGCCATCCAAAATATTCTCCTGCTTTTGGAAATCGATGCAAAAAGAAGCATTTGCATCGTTTTTAAAGTGGTCGCTAATTTTTGACGCACAGGTGCCAACTATGTGAAACAATTTTAATTTTTTACGTCTAAATTAGAGCAGTGCAAAAATGAAAATTATTATGTCGCAATTTGAATTTTTTGTGGCCAATTTATTGGTTTTGCATCTAAATTCGAAAGCTGCACAAAAAATAAACTTATTGGGGGTGCAAATTGAATTTTTTGTACCTAAATTCGCATGATTTTCGATGCAATTGTTCAAAATGGTTATCTTTTTGTGGTGGCAAAAATGACTACTTGCGGCAACAAAAAGTCACCGCAAACAGTTCTAAAAACTCGTCTTTTCCCCCTTTTTTCTTTCTTCCCCACCCGATACTTCAGATTTCTTCCCCCTGCGTCGTCTCACTTCCCGTGAGCCCCCCAACACGCCCCCAGCAAGCCAGCAATGACGCCGTTGACAATGCCACCTCCAACACAGTGCGTTGTCAACCACTACCTCTCTTCCCTCTCTCGGCCCCTCAATCGTCGTCTGTCTCTCTCGGTCTCCCTCCCAATGCTGCCTCCCTTTCCGTCTTTTATTTCTTTCCCCCTCATGAACCTTGCCACCGCCAGCAGCCATGAACATGCCAACTCCCTCCTCCAAGCACAATAAATTGGCATGCCAACCTGCGATGCCTCTCCTATCCTCTAGAACCATTCTCTTTCTCTAGATCTCTCTTTTCTCCCTCACTGCTCTCTTTGTCTCAGCCTTGGACGATGGAAGCTCAGCCACCAACCACCGTGAACGGTAGCCCAAAATCCTATTCTCCATTCTCTTTCTCTCAACCTTCATGTCTAGTCTAGTATCCAATTAATTATGGGATTAAGCATGTTTTGGGCTTTTCTTTTTGTATCTTTGTCAACAACTATGAACTTGTGTGTAGGTGCTAGAATTCAGCTAAGCATCAGGTTTTTTTTTTTGGTAGAATCCTTTTTTCATTGTTTTGTTTTCATTGCTAGCTCTGCTTGCATTGGTTGATCTGTTTGCATTGGTAGGTAGTTTTGTTTGTATTTCTAGATCTGCTTGCATTTGTTGGTCTTTCTAGGAAATAACACAGCATCATGGCCGAAGTTGGTTATGGAAATGTATCCCCCTAGAAACATCTGCTAGATAGGTAACTTGTTTTTATAAAAGTCCTCTTATATATTTTGAATGTTGTATCATGTTCAATAGTCAAGTTCGAAGTTGATTGCCTCTTTTTGGGCTTCCTTTTTTTTTAGCTTTGTAAATGGCTGAGTGAACCTAATTTTGTTAGAGGTTATTGCCATGTGTAAACATGCCCTTTTTCACTATTGTGAGTTGAAGTCTCTTATTTTTTACCATTGTGGTGAATATTTTCCAAAATGTTCATTAATTTCTATTTTTTCCTATGTTGGTGTTCTTCCTAATTTATTTGTTGCTTTACCCTAGCAAACAATGCAATTCATTCAAGACAAGGGCTATTCAGGTGAAAGAAGGTTTGGAGAAAGGTGTTTTGGTGGTGGTCAATCCTGATAAGGTCTACTAGTGAATGCGTTGAAGTATATGGCTTATACATTGAAAGTAGGCAGATTGCACATTATGTATAATTACACATTATGTAACCCTAATTGACTGATAGTGAATTTTGCACTGCTCGCTCCTTGTGAATGTAAGCACATTGTCGAACCACGTTAAATCTCTGTGTCATTTTATATTTTTCTCCTTTGATAATTCCGTACAATTCATCAGCAATTGTTGTACGTTTCACAACAGAATGCTATTATATTAGGATAAGACCATTATATGTTGCGAGATGGGACAAATTTGATGAAAGTAGCTTCTTTGTCTTCCATCTTGTTGTTTGAATAAGAGTTTTGGTTTCAAAATACGAAATCACCTCTAAAAGGCTAATGTAAGGTATTTCTATAGAATTTGCCTTAGTCAATTCAATCCATTACTATCTTAGTCTATTCAATCTGTTACTGTCTTTCTTGCTCTTCCAAGTTAGTGAATCAAGAGTACATGATCCGTAGGTGACCTAACTTCTTTCCCTAAAAAGATATTGTTTACAAACCAAATAATTAAAAAAGGGCCCCCTTATAGGTAAAAATTGTCCATGTGACTTATATTTTTGAAGTTGATTGCCATTTAATTATGGGATTGGTGATTTGATTTAGTGTTTATTTTTTACTTTGCTTCAATAGCCAAGAAGGGGTTTGTTTGAAATACGGGTGGAAGGTGGAGAGATATTCATTAGTCTTCTGGTAAATACTGTCTATCACAAATAAACTTCAATAGTTAATTTTTCTATTTGGACATTAACTTGTATCATGAATTGTGTGTGGCATTCTTTAAAGCATCAATTTCTATACACCATTTAGGCTATATATTTTGTATTGACAAAGATGGAATGAAAACCTCATTAGTGTGCTTGTTTATAAATGTGGATGGAAGTTAGGGGTGGGATAGCGGGGCCCTGCACCCCACTGCACCGCCCTGTTCGCCCCGCCCCACATATGCGGGAAGGGATATCCGCACCGCAAGGGCAGGGGACGGAGGCCCCCTCCCGTATGGGAGTCCCCCAGTGGAGGTGGGGGATGGAAGGGCTTTGCCCCAGCTCCGTTTTTCCCTCGCCCCGCTGGGTATATTATACATATATAAAATATATATTATATAATAATATAATATATACATTTTATAGATGAAATAGCACCGTTTTGTCCATAACAACACGGTGCCATTTCATTAAGTGTTCAATTTCCTTACCCTCCCCCCCCAGAGCACCCCCTTCCCCTTTCTGGTTTGGTTCCTTTACGCTTCTTGAACACTTTCCTCTCACTCTCAGACTCCTCTCTCTCTTCTCACTCTTAGACTCCTCTCTCTCTCTCTCTCTCTCTCTCTCTCTCTCTCTCTCACACACACACACACACACACACACACGATATCCAACTTTCGTAGTTCCACTCTTGCCGTTGTAGAGGTAAGTTGCTCCGCAACTGTATTTACATTTTCTGCATTGTTATTTTTTTTTGAGTTTTGATCGAAGATTGAAGGAAGGATGGGTTGAATCAGAGATGGAAGATGGGAATTTGTGAATTTGTGTGTTGTGGATTCATGGAGTGTGCATGTGTATTCACTATATTGTATCTGTGATTGTGATTGATTCTATGAAATTTGTTTGATTTTTTTTTTTTTGTAATTTTTATTGTTTCGGAAACCCTAAATTGATGGAACCCCTAAATCAATTTAGGGTCTCGGATTGAAACCCTAAATTAATTTAGGGTTCCAATCCGAAACTCTAATTTTATTTTTTTAGGGGTTTCAATGATTGGAAACCCTAAATTGATTTAGGGTTCTAATCCAAAGCCTTAATTTTTTTAACCCTAAATTGATTTAGGGGTTTCAATCAATTGAAACCCCTAAATCAATTTAGGGTTTCCGATGGAACCCTAAATCAATTTAGGGTTCCAATCCGAAACCCTTATTTTTTTTTAGGATTGGAAATTCTAAATTGTATTTAGGAGTTTCAATCATTTATGTTCATTATAGGATAACAAGATGGTTAGAAATCTTTTATTTTTTCAACCCAATCGCTGTTTTGATTTTGGAAAAAAAAAAAAAGATTTTTATCAATATACCGCTTTTCTACACATTCATCCCCACACTCTAATGGAGAATATCTACTAATAATTAGGATTAAAAAAATTGATAATCTACTTATGATAAAAACATTTCCTGTATCAAGCACTAATATATTTTTAACGTTTAATTAAATCGGGTAATTATTCAAATTAAGAACAGAAACTCATTGCTTTTTTTTGTTTTCCTAGAATTGGAGCCAAAGGGCTCTATCCATTTATTCACTTAATCCAACTTTAATTTATGATTTCAATCCGAAACCCTTTTAATTCATAATACTTACGGTTACAATTATTATTTTTAGTTATTTAGTTATTTAGTGATTAAGAAAATATTGCTTAATAATATTGTGAACTTTTTTAAATTGGTTTCAATCATTGCACTTTGCCTTATTTATTGTTTGGTGTATTATTACATTTTTTTTTTTTTTTATGTCTTGTGTTTGATTGCCCTATGCTTTTTTAATTTTTTTTTTTTATGTGTTGTGTTGAATTGCACTTTGAAAATTTTTATTATGTTGGGGAATCAGGAATGTTTTCTCAAATGGATTCGGATTTCAGTGATAGCTCTCCTACCTTAGCCAATACCCTTACCCCATAACCTAACCCTACTCCTACCCTTACAAGGAGTACACCTTGCTTTGTCCCCAAGTCCACACAGGGCAAGAAACCTGTGTCCATAGTTTGGTTTCACTTTTCCAAACTAGAGGGTGGTGACCCCAACAACTCAAAAGCTAAATGTAATCACTGTGGAAAAATATATGGATGTCACTATATGAAACATGGTACGTTCCAGCTGAAGGTCCATTTAGAGGAATAATGTAAGAAGAGTCCAATATTAAAATCCTTAGTAGAGAATGATTAATCTAGACTAGATATTAAAATGGTGGATGAGAGTAGTGGAGCCGGGGGTCAAACATTGAAGGGGTATATGAAGTATAATCCCAATAAGTGTAGAAGGAAGTTAGCTCATACGATTGTCATGGACAAGCTGCCTTTTCAGTTTGTGGAGGTAAAGGGTTCCAAGAATTTGTTCAAGAGTTGGAACTGAGATTTACACTTCCTTCTCGCCACACTATGGCAAAGGATATTAAAAAGATGTACAGGAAAAGATAAAGATGTTTTGAGGGGCCAATTGGCGGGTTTGGTAGTTTGTCTCACTATCGATACTTGGACTTCTATCCAAAATATGAATTACATGTCATTGACTATGCATTTTGTTGATTCTGATTGGGTTCTTCACAAAAAGATTATTAAATTTTGTCAAATAATTGATCATAAGGGTGACACGATTGGAAAGACCTTGGAGACCACACTAAAGGAGTGGAGGTTGGCACAGGTTTTGACTGTTTCGATTGATAATGCGTCGTCTAATAATATTGCCTTGGGATATCTAAATAATTACTTAAAGAGGCAAATAAGACATTCTTGGGTGGTGAATATTTGCATGTTAGATGTGTTGCACATATTTTGAATTTAATTGTGACTAATGGGTTGAAAGATGTTGATGACTTGGTTGCACGAGCTAGAATGGTTGTGAAATTTGTGAGGTCTTCTCCTTCTAAATTGGAGAAATTCAAAATTATTGTAAAGGTTGCGGGCATAACATCAAAGAAGGGTCTTTGTACTGATGTTCCTACCAGATGGAACTCAACCTTCTTGATGTTGGAGGCAGCCCAAGAATATAGGGTAGCCTTTCAATTATTAGGTGATTAAAACATCCAATATGTGAAATATTTTGATGAGCATGGGGGATTAGGAAAGCTTAATGATGATGATTGGGTGGTAGTTTATACTTTTGTTGATTTTCTCGGACGTTTTTACGATGTCACATTGAATATATCTGGTTCTTTATACCCTACATCCCATGAGTTTTGTCAACAACTATGTAGGATGAAAGAAGAATTTAAAGATATGAGTAGGGATTCCAATGAAAGGATGAGGGGGATGGCAGTGACCATGGTGCTAAAATATGATAAGTATAGGAGAGATTTGAGTAAAATGAATATTTTGTTATATGTGGTTATTATTCTTTATCCTCGTCTGAAAGTTTCAGACATGTTATATGGTTTGGGACTTGCTCACGATCAGGCATGGGCTGATATTCTTGGTGAATTGGCCTGAGATACCCTGGCTAAATTGTATGATGAGTTTAATGCAATTAAAGGTGGTACTACATCCAAGACACATACACCTACCCCAATGCCTTCTATAGACAATGTGACCGGGCCTCTTACAAAGAAACGTAGAATGTAGTAGACTAAGACCTTCGCACAGAATTCCACACTAATCTATCAATGTACAGAGGTGGTTTTGGAGTTAGACAACTCTTTTTCAGCGGATATGGTCCAAGATGATGATGATAATTTCAATATATTAGGATGGTGGAAGAATGCAGCAAAGAAATATCCCATCCTTTTTTAGATTGCCTGCTGTATTTTGGCCATCCCTATTAGTACCGTTGCCTCAGAGTCAGCCTTTAGTACCAGAGGTCACATATTGGATCTTTTCCGTAGTTCATTGTCTCCTATAATTGTGGAGGCATTGATATGCACACAGAGTTAGACGATAGGAAATGATATTCATGTTTCGGATGTTTTAGATTTTAAGGAGATCGAAGAGGAGGAGGATAGTGATCAGTCTGGATTTGGACCACCTGGTAATTATTTTTATTTATTTATATTCATTTCGATTTCATTGGTATTAATTTTAGTATTAATTCTTATAGCAACACATAAGACGATGTCTAACTTTGCAGCAATATAAATATGTGCTCAAGCCCGGGCCGCCCCAAGTGTCACAGCCAAAGACAAGCCACAGCTGATAGCTCTCTCTTTAAAATATTTAAAATTTGAATCATTTGTTCATATTTTGCATTCAATGATTTGTAATGTTGATACAATGTCTCTTGGACACTTTTATGTTTGTAATTTTATAATTGTTTAACATTTCAATTTTGTAATAGCTTAGTTATTATTATTAGTTTATTAGGTATTAGACTAGTAACTTTTATTTATGTAACTTTTTTTTTTTAGTAGACTAGATTGACTAGTAATTATTAGCCATAAAATCAATTACTATAGTGCAAACTTTTTTTTTTTTAATTTGGTTTTTAATTTTTTTTCTTTTTATTTATAATTTTATGGACTGAAAATAGTCTAGAAGCTTTTTTGAGCCTAAAAGAAAAGCTTTTGGGCCATTTTAGACCCATTTTAGCAGTTTTTGGGCCATTATGGGCCAAATGGCCCAGAACCGCTTATGGGCCCAAGGCCCAGTAGGGGTGCGGGGGGCAGATGGATTGCCCCCCAATTCGCACCTTATTATGCGGGATGAGATACCTTGCCCCCGCACACCTGTTGCAGGGAACTTCCAAATGAGAACATCTTCCCCTTCCATCTTGGTAGAAACAGAACTAATAATATCCCCCCAGAACCTCATTGCCCACCAACTCCTCCAAAATTCCAAGTCCCAACCAGAGTTATCATAGTAGTCCTTAATCTGATGCAAAGGATTAGCAATTGTTGAAGCACGCAAGCATAATGGCCCAGATGCAAGCCACCGATCAAACCAAAAAGACGTCATGCTCTCTTGCATTCTCCAACTAACATTATCACAGACATCCGGCTTAACTCTCATCACCAATTTCCAAAACCTTGAACAATCACCCTAAAAGAAAGTCGATAAAATGGAATTTATTTTCTTCAAGAAAACCATTGGAACATTAAGCATAGCTAACAAATGTGTGGCCATACAAGAAAGCACATGCTTCAAAAGGATCAGGCAACCTGCTTGAGACAACAACCTAACTTTCCGACTTGCCACCTTATCATGGATTTTTTTAACAAGTGGCTCAATTGATCTAGCCGTGAGTCTACTAGACACTAGTGGAACCCCAAGATAAGTCGCTGGAAAGGTCCCTTCCACAAAGCCCGAGTGTTGCAACAAGTCACGCCTTTGCGCCAAGTTAATATGCTTAGAAAAATAAAGGGCTAATTTTTCATTGCTTATTAATTGGCCTGGCCAATTTTCATATTTTTCCAAGGTCCTCAACAACATTCGAAAAGACCTTAGATCGCCACTAGCAAAACCCAACAAGTCGTCAGCATAGAGTAAGTGCGATACCAAGGGTGCTCATATCAAATGGTAAAACTTGTCAATCATTCCTTCCACAAATTTACTAGATAACACTCAAGATAGAATTTCTTCCATAACAATATAAAGATAAGGCGAGAGAGGGTCGCCTTGCCGTAGGCCTCTAGAACGTTGGAAATAATCTTTGTATATTCCATTAAGCATAATAGAGAACCAAGGAGATTGGACACACTCTGCAATCAACTTGCAAACTTTATCATTGAAACCAAAGCCACTAAGGACCTCCAAGAGAAATGCCCAGTGGACTCTGTCATACGCCTTGTTCACATCTTTCTTCAACATAATATTACCACCTTGATTCTTTTTGTGTAACGACTAAACCATCTCCTGAGCAAATGTAATATTTTCAAAAATACTACGCCCAGGAATGAAGGCTCCCTGGTCCCATGAAATCAGCTTAGGCAACAATTTTGTCATCCTTAGATCTAGCACTTTTGGAATCAAAACAATATAAGCTGATGAATAAAACCATGGAAAAGTCACACCATTAAAAAAATCTCGCGCTGCTTCAACCACATCATCCTTCACTATCTCCCAACAAGACATATAAAACCTAGAGCCGAAACCATTCAGACCGGGAGAACTATGCTTTGGAATGGAAAAAATCGTTGCTCTAACTTCATCCACCGAAGGGATCTCACAAAGCTTATTATTTTCATCAGCAGAAATCACAAGACTCACCAATTAAAGGTCTACAGGCTGCACAATCGACCTCATGGATAAAAAATTCTGAAAGTGTACTGTGGCACCTCGGTGAATTTCCTCCGGCGTTGAAAGCACAGTCCCATCCATGAGTTTCATGCACGACACAGTAGAAGTCTTCCAACGTTTATTAATAGAAGCATGAAAAAACCTAGAATTTTGATCCCCCTCTTGTAACCATTTCCTCTTTGCTTTTTGTGCCAATTGAATTTCTTCCATTGCTTCCCATTCGGCTAGCTCCATTTTAGCAAGAAAAAATTCTACTTCAATGTCCAGATCGTGTCTCTCCTATAGCTGGAAATCAAGGAACTCCAACTTCTCCTCTAGCGCATTAATAGAGAGATCAACATAGCCAAAAATATTCATGTTCCAAAGTTTCAAAGCAACCTTCAATTTCTTTAGTTTAGCTGCCAGTTTGTACAAACCACTACTCACTATTTTCGGTTGAGACCATACGTCCTACATACGCTTCAAAAATGACTCATGTGAGCACCACATATTTTGAAAGCGAAAAGGGGAGGGACTGTATGAAGATCTTGACAAACATAAATGTACCACCACAGGGCAGTGATTAGAAAACTTTCTCATAAGATACTTCATAGTGGCCATCCCAAATAAATTAGAGAAAGCAATACTCACCACTACTCGGTCCAAGCGTGCCCAACTTTGGGACCAACCCTCTTGTCCATTACACCAAGACATACTTCTTTCCTGAAATCTCATCTCTACACAGCCACAATTATCCAAGCTAACATTAAAATTAGACATT
This sequence comes from Carya illinoinensis, assembly GCF_018687715.1. Taxonomy (NCBI): domain Eukaryota; kingdom Viridiplantae; phylum Streptophyta; class Magnoliopsida; order Fagales; family Juglandaceae; genus Carya; species Carya illinoinensis. The sequence continues at coordinate 45,890,655 of NC_056752.1, forward strand.
GCTAACAACGGATGTGGGTGTCCCCCAATACATTCTGAATCAGATCTTATCGCATTAAAATCCCCTACCACCAACAATGGAGATTCCTCAATACAATATTTTCAAGCTCATCCCATAAGCCTTATCATTCTAGCTAAGTACATTCGGCATAAACAAAAGTCACCAAAATTTGATTAGGACCTAAGTGAAACCAACCCGAAAGGGATTGATAAATCATATGAAGCACATCAAAATCATAATCATCCTTCCAAAAAATCCATACTTTACCATTTGAAGATTCCTTACAGCAAAACTTCAAAAACCCCAAGAAAACAGCCAGCTGTGGCATTTTTTCTTCCTCTTGGAAAGGTTCCAAGACAGCCACAACTGCCGCCCGAAGCTTTGTAGCTAAACTCTTAAGTCTTTTCCAAGAACGTTCCAAACCACAACATTCCAGACCAAAATCATATCAATCATAAATTAGGTTTAGAGGTGCAGGTAGCAACCTGCTGCGAATGCCAAACACAATGAGTCAATTGTTCTTTCCATTTGGATTTACTCCCAGGAAGATCCGGATCAAAGTCATAAACTTTTTCCTTCATCACATCCAGCACCCTAACCACCATCTCACCATCATAATTATATTCCAAACATCCTGCATGTGTGAGACCATTATCAAGATTCCCACCAAGACTCTCCATTTCCAGAACTGCAGACACAACATCACACTGCCCATCATCAACAGCCCCAACGCCCGAATTTCCATTCGCTAACAACTCGGACTCAAGAGTCAAAGGTTTTCTAGAAGTTATAGGGACATCCTTCAACGTCACATCATCACTCGCATGAAAAGACGGGCCAACTTCACATTCGATCTGCTCACAAATCTCATCTTCCTCCAAGTCTTGTCCAGGCAACTGTCCATCCACAATGAGCCACTCATTACCCTTAAGCCCATCCTCCGCTACTGCAACAGAAGAAGAACCAACACCTAGTACCGGCACGTTGACCACCCCTACCCGTTCTGACTCTGAGACATCTCGGCCATTCTCCCCTTCCTTCAAAACATTTTCCACCTTTTTATTTTTGTCCTACCAAACACGCTTTGAAACAGGCTTCTTATTCACCTTATCCCCCTCTGATTTCCTCACTCCAGCCCTACAAACCACCGAAGTGTGACGCTGGCGATGACATTTGGATCAATAAAAACCATGCCTCTCGTACTTCACTGTCTGTCAAATCTTCTTCGTAGCCGATAAAACTATAGGAAACCCCTTGATTGGTTCTTCCGATAAATCCACCTCTACACACATCCTAGCACCAGACGCCCTGGTTTTATGAATTGTGGCATTATCAGTTCCCTAATAATGGCTGAACCTAGTCGCCAAAATTTGCAACTAGTCCGTACAATACAGATGAAGTAGTAACCCAGGTAGAAAAATCCATTGAGGTGCAAGAGGAGATTCCTGCGATAAATCAAAATCCTTGGTCCATCTGAATTACCGAAAAGAAGAACCACCCATAGTACGTCCTTCACGAGCCCGACCATGCAAAAAATCACGTTCACTTCTCATTTGCGCGAGGACATGCAGATCATCCATAAAGCTAACAATGGGAACCTCTTTTAGCCCCCACGATTTAGCAACATGAGAACGTACTTCATCGATGGAAGGCCTTGTAGGAGAGTAGGAGAGAACTTAAGTAGCAGTGCAAACTTGAAATCATCCTCAGCTTTGGACATCTCAACCTCAGAAAACACAAAGCCTTGCTCACCGTCTACCTCCACAGGGTATCTTATCGGAAGCCTGAAAGAAGACTGTAACACTAAAGATGAAACCGCTTAAGCGAACGATTTCAGTCCTTGAGCCACCAAAATAGCCCCCACCCGCGTAGAAGAATCCAACAGAGGGGGAAGGCCAGCCTCGATGGCCAAACCCTAGCCAAACAATTTTTTTTTTTCGATGGAAAGAAACCTTTCATTCAACAGATATTAGCATTACAATTGCCTCTCCGCCCATAGGGCTGGAGCAATTACATCAGGGACAGACCCCCACCAAAGACTAATATCAGTAACTTGCCAAGCATGCCTTGCAAGTTTATGTGCTACTTCATTACAAGATCTCATAGTATGTCTTACATCACACACTCGAAAGCAGCTCATAAGCTCCTTAGTATCCCTAATTACATTACCAACTAGAGTCATCGATGGTTCTGTCTTTTGCAACTCTTTTACTAAGGTCAAGGCATCACTTTCAATGATAAGATGCTGAATACCCAAATGAAGTGTTAGCTGTAGGCCCCTGAGGATTGCCAGCATTTCAATGCTTGTTGCATCACCCACTGCTGATTCCCTTTTGCTAGCTGCCATAAGAACTTCACCTTTACTGTCTCTTAGGATAGCACCAATTCCTGCACTTTGTTGGTTCTGGAAAATAGCCTCATCTACATTTAGTTTGAAAGTTCCTGGCTGGGGGGGTTCCCATCTACAGTATTGTCTCACCATTTTCAGGGGTTGGCCACGAGTTGTTTTATAGACATGCTAGACAGCTAGGGCGTGGGCTATAGCTTGGTCAACATGGATTTGTTTGTCTTCAAAGGTTGCTTGGTTACGCCTGTACCAGCAGCTCCACGAAATCAGAAAAAAGAGCTCCAGGTGGTCTTTCTGTTTTAGGCCACTTATGTATCCAGCAAGGTCCCCATACAATTTAGGCAGGCCAGATGAGAAGATAATAGGCAAGTGTGTTTCCCAAGCTTTCCTCACTGAAGGGCAGAAGCATAATGCATGAGCTACATCTTCTATCTCTCGGTTGCATAGCTTGCAAGTTTCCTCATATAACACTTTTCTTTGCACCAGATTGAGCTTAGTTGGTAGGCTTTCTTTACAAGCTTTCCATGCAAAAATCTTAATCTTGGCTGGGAGTTTCAAGTTCCATAGATCCTTCCATAATTTCTTTAGTCCCATGTTTCTCGAGCTCTCACCTTCCACCCCATTCTGTTTTGCCTCTCTAAAAAGCCGATAGGCACTCTTAACTGTAAACTTTCCATGTGGCTCAGGATCCCAGATGATCTTGTCTTCATGGTTACTTCCACTCAAGACTATTTTTAAAACTGCATTTGCTGCTTGGGCAGGCAGCAAGGTCCTAACCTTTTCCATATCCCACCATCTAGTTTGAGGGTCTATTAGGCTATCAACCGTGGCATTTTGGTCATATGCTGCTGCAGTTCCATCATTTCTGCTTAGGGGTGAGAGGCCAGGGATCCAATTGTCTCCCCACACCTTAACCCTCTGTCCTGACCCCACTCTCCACTTGCATCCCCTCTCCAAAAGTTTCTTTGTCTCCTAAATTCCCTTCCATGCAAAGCTCGGGTTAAATCCTAACTTGGCCTCTAGGAATTTATCCTTTGGGAAGTACCTTGCCCTAAATAACTTATGAATCAGTGTACCTGGTTCTTGCATGATTCTCCAACCCTGTTTTGCTAAGAGAGCATCATTGAAAGTTCTAAGGTCTTTAAATCCCAACCCTCCTGCCTGTTTATGTTTGCAAAGCTTGGTCCAGCTAACCCAGTGGATTTTATGTTCTTCCTGTTTCTGCCCCCACCAAAATCGTGCCATCATCTGCTCCAGCTCATGGCAAAGGCTTCCTGGTAGCTTAAAGCAGCTCATGGTATATGTTGGGATGGAGAGGGCCACTGCTTTTATGAGGACTTCCTTACCCCCTTGAGATAGCATAGTCTCTTTCCAATTCTTCAGTTTGGTCCATACCTTATGTTTGATATCCGAGAAGGCTCTTGTCTTTGATCTACCCACTAGTGGGGGTAATCCCAGGTACTTGTCATATTGCTGGAAGTGTTGCACCCCCCATAAATCCATCAGTTCTTTCTGTTTGGTTGAGTCTACATTCTTACTGAAAATCATTGATGTTTTGTCTCTATTTACTTTCTGCCCTGAAGCCTCTTCATACTGGCCAAGAAGTTGCTGAATGTGACTATTTTCTGCCTTGTTAGCTTTACAGAATAGGATGCTGTCATCTGCAAACAGCAAGTGTGAAATTCTTGGAGCTCCTCTACAGATTCTGATGCCAAGTAGCTTTCTCAATTCTTCTGCTTGTTTCAGTAAACTAATGAGTCCTTCAGTGCCTAGGAGGAATAGGTAAGGAGACAAAGGATCTCCTTGCCTTATACCTCGAGAGGGATGGATGGGGCCTTTTGGTTCTCCATTAATGAGTACTGAAAAACTTACAGTCTTGACACACATCATAACCAGTTGAGTCCATCGTGGGTGGAAGCCCATTCTACTCATCACAGCCTCTAAGTAGTCCCATTCTAGCCTATCATAGGCCTTGCTAATGTCCAACTTAATAGACATATACCCATCTTTTCCTTTCCTTCTGTTCCTTAGATAATGGATCATCTCATATGCCACCAACACATTGTCACTAATCAACCTTCCTGGTACAAAGGCACTCTGTGAGCTTGATATGACATCATTCAGTATCTGCTTGAGCCTATTTGCCAAGACCTTCGAAACTAATTTGTAGACCACATTACATAGGCTAATTGGCCTAAATTTAGTTATCTTGTCAGGCCTTTTTTTCTTTGGAATCAAGGTGATAAAGGTATGGTTGATGGTAGGTGGGAGGGTGCCACTTTGTAGTGCCTGCATCACAGCATCAGTTGTAGCTGTGCCAACTATATGCCAATACGTTTGGTAAAACAAAGGAGAGAGGCCATCGGGTCCAGGAGCTTTGGTTGGGTGCATCTGGTCAAGAGCAGCCTTAACTTCTTCTCTCTTGAACTCTCTCAATAGGTCCTGGTTCATGTCTTCAGTTATTCTACCCTCCATGTCGTTTAAAAAATCCAAGTTAACATTCTGATTAGTGGCTTTAAACAGGTTCTGAAAGTACTCCATGATCACTGTATCTCTCCCTTCATCAACTTGCCATTCACCTGCCTCATCTTTTAGTCCTTTAATCCACTTCTTTGCCCTTCTCTGAGAAGCCTTCTGGTGGAAATACTTGGTGTTCTGGTCTCCTCCTTGTAACCATAGTGACTTAGCTCTTTGGCACCATAGGATCTCTTCCCTTTCCAACCACATTTGCAGCTGACATCTTGCCTCTTGGTGGAGTTCCATCTGAGAATGATAGGGGTCCCTCTCCTGGACCTGTTGCAGGTGGGTTCTACATTGCTGAATTCTCTTATGCACATTACCATACTTGGTCTTGTTCCATTGTGCCAGTCTCTGGGAGCAGGCTCCAATCCTTGTCTTGATGTTATTCATTTGGTTACCACTTGTTCTTCCATTCCACGAGTCTTCCACAATGTTTTCACACTCCCCTTCCTCAGTCCACATAGCTTCAAATCTAAAGAGCTTGTTTCTTTTGGAACTTTTTTCTCTCCTTGAATACAGAAGAATTGGGAGGTGGTCAGAGGAGGCTGCACTACCATGTACCACTCGAAAGCCTAGGAACCAATCAATCCACCCCTAATTAGCCAGATATCTATCCAGCCTTTCACTAACTGTATGTTGAACATCCCTTTTGTTGCACCAGGTGAATGGGGGTCCCATGAATCCCAGATCAACTAAGGAGCAGTCATCAAGTAGCTGTCTGAAGGTTCTCATTTGTCTTTCAGGTCTATTCCTACCCCCTCTCTTTTCCTGCCAACATAAGACCTCATTAAAGTCACCACACACCAACCATGGGACAGATACTGTGCCCCTCAAAGATCGAATTGTATTCCAGGTCTCTTGCCTTAATTCTGTATCAGGATGGCCATATACACCAGTAAACTGCCACTGTCCATCATGTTCTGCATTATGTATTAGAGCATCAATATGGTTCTTAGAGTAGCTTTGCACATTCAAATTTGTCTCCTCTTGCCACATCAGAGCCAATCCCCCACTTCTCCCCTCACTGCTCACCGCAAAACAGCATTCATAACCCAAAAGTCTTTTCACACACTCCATTTTAGTTACATGTAATTTTGTTTCCTGCAAGAACAGGACCATGGGAACTTCCTTCCTGACCAGGTCACGAAGTGCACGAACTCCCCGTGGGTTCCCAAGCCCACGGCAGTTCCAACTAATGCAAATCATTGTGTTGGGCAGGGCTGAGCACCAGCCACTGCCCCTTCAGTCAAATCCTCATCTATTAACACCATGTTGGTTTTAATTTTCTTTCTTGTTGACATGTTATGCACTCCCATCCTCTTCAGTTGATTAGAAGCTTGTTCATTAAAGCCAACTGTATCCTGCCTTTCCTCTAACAGATTAGAGGAGGTATCATGAACATTACGTTTTCTTCTTTTCCATGTTTTCCCCTGACCTGGTCTATTGGCCATTGTTTCAAAGTTCATTTCTATCTCATTTAAGACACTCCTCTCATTAGACGGTTCCTGAGGTTTACAGCTTTGGGTAGGGGTATTGTGTGCTGTTTCTGGCACGTGATTTTCTTTTTGCCCCAATATGTTTTCTTGTTTTCTCCCGCCAGTTTTTCCTTCCCCTTGGATGTCAGTGGCCCCCAATGTATGGCCTCCTACTTTAGCTCCATGAATTATATTAACAGACCCCCCTTTCTTGGAAAAGACTTCAGAGCAAAGTATGGGGGAAGTACCTGATGGTTGACTAGGAGGGTCTAGTCTTGTCAACATCGGCAGATCTCCATGTGGGCAGGATTCCTGCGTATCTCTAGCCACGTCAGAACTAGTTGACTTTTGCCCCTGTGGTCGGTAGGCTTGTTCCACGTCATCATCTCCTTCCCTTGGTTCTGAAACTCGAGGTGCTACAGTGCCTTTCCCGCCCTGCTCTCCCTGTGTTTCTTTGGCAGCACTTTTCTGGTATGAAGCACGTAACCATGCTCCATATTGAGGCGCCTCTCTACTATGCATGGAGCTCGGTTGCATGGGGCTCTCACACCCTGAGGGGCCATGCTTGACAACCCCACAGCTGAAGCAAAAGGATGGCAATCTTTCATAGCGAAAAGCTATCCACACTCGGTTCCCATTAAAGTAACTCATTGCACCTCTCATCAAAGGCTTTGCAATATTGATGACTATCTTGACTCTTAGATAAGGCCCCCACCCAATTCCTTCCTCATCAACATCAATTTCTAGGACTTCTCCCGCCAGTTCCCCTATGTTTTTCCCCACCTGCTTGGTCATACCCCCAAGGGGTATGTTATGAAGTTGGACCCAGATTGGTTCCTTGTCAAAATTCATATCCTTAGGAGCAGTTAATCCATTATAATCCTCTAGACAAATCAGGTTATGGTCAAACATCCACGGTCGACCCTGTTTGATCTTTGTCATATCACTTACTGTTTGAAACTCTAACAAGAACAGGTTTGTGCCTACTTTTTTGAACTGGACCCCTCCTCGCAGTCTCCATATTCTGGTCATGGTGGCTTTGAAGGCTTCACTGTTGACAACCTTCTCTGCCACAATGAGTCCCAGTAGGCAGAGGTTACCACGTCGAAATGCTAGCTCTTCAGTGGACAACTCAAAGTGGACTTCCGCTTGTTCAGCCTCAGTCAATTTCAGCTTGTCCCAGTTCTCCAGGATGGTATCAGCCATTTTTGCCTCCAAACGTGTTGCTAGGATTATGGCTCAGAAGACTACTCACTCTTTTCCTTTGGACTTTCTGTATGGATTACCCTTTCGGTAGCACCTCTGTTGAACTAGAGATAGTTCTATACTACAGATAACAAACCTTACTCCTTCAGTCCGAGAACCAGGAGACAATCCTTGCCCAAAGCAAGAGTTTCCTTCACCTCTATCGCCTCAGAGAGAGCAAGAGAGATAAGACTCCTAGCCAAACAATTAAAAATAGCTAAAATTGGAAATTTCGTAAATCACGGAAAACCCAAAACCATCAAAAAATCAAAAAGCCAAAATCGCCCTCTCTCGCTTAACTTCTCTCATAGAGTGTGTATATATATATATATATTATCTGTGTAAACTTAGGATGCTCGCACCCTTAAAAAAAAGTAAAGAACTCAGCATGAAACAACTCATTTTTTATTTTTCAAATAATCGATGATCCGTACATGCCCGGAGCTTGCATTACTTGTTTAATGTTTTAATTAAATAGTAGTACTACATGTGCCACCATGCACGCATCGAAACGTTCCACACACCCACGCAAATGACAAAAGTAACCATGCATGCCTCAAAATTTTTTTTTTGTCATTGTACGTGCATGCCTCAAATTAGTTAGCCTATACGAAGTTAGCAATATAGCACACATGCACACGCACCTGCACGTTCTCCATGCATATACGATGAGAGAAATGATATTTGTAGTTGTAGTTGTGCAAGCGACGTGCAGTCGTTTTGAAAAAAATGAATTAATATGAGACCCACATGAAAAAAAAAAACTAACTTTTTAATCATGGACCCCACTCTTTTTCAAAGCGATTGCGCGACGTTTGCAATTCCGCGACTATATGTAGCATTGCTCATACCATAATTACTTTTAATATAATATGCTTATCATGATGGCCACTGGCTTTATCAAATATATTGTTTAATATTTTGAGTGCTTTATACATACAATGAGATTTATCCTCCTCCAATCTGAATCAAATATTGCCTAGTACTACTTCATGACTTCAATCCAGATTCGTCTGAATATAAAAATGAAGATAGGAAAGAAGGATAAGCCAATGATACAAGCGGGAATGGCAACATCTAAGGAATGTGCTAAGACAGCATACGTGCCTGTGATAAATGCCAGCACCATTGGTATCATGGCTAAAAGAAGGAAAGTAAAGGCTAGAGTATGAAGAAAGTCGCGCGCATCAGAGAGAAATTTGTCAGGCATAATTGGTAAGAATAGGTGGATAAATACAGCAGAACTAGATAGTACCATCTTAACCATCTTAATATGTGAGTTTTATTTTTATAAAACAGTTTGTAAAATTAGTAGTCCATATGTCTTAGAAACTTGTAATACTGCCAATATTATGCAGTGATAAAAAGTGCTTGGGATCTCCAGTTTAGTAGTTCCCTCCACCTTATATTCTTACCCAAAAAATCCAAGCAGTGAAAAAAGCACTCAAAATATGAAATGTTAACTCTTTTGGGGACATCCAAACATGCATAAAAAATTTGTCCGCTGAGCTAACTCAACTTTAATCTCAATTCCCTTCTAGTAATTCTTCTTATCAAGAGGATATTATCATGGATTATCTTAATGAACAATTAAAAAGAGGAAATCTTGTGGCATAAAAAATCCAAAATCCAACGACTTACCACCACTGATTTGAACACAAAATTTTTTTCACATGTCATCCACCATGTGAAGAAGAATGAATGATATCAATTGTCTAAAAAACTCTTTAAATTAATGGAATTCCAATCTCTTGAACATTCAAAGCCCCGTTTGGTTACGTAGTTCATATGAGATATTTTGAATAGTAGTAAAAGTTTTTAGTTAAAATGAGATGAAATAGTTTGTAAAATAAAGTGTGTTTGGATAGTGAAATGAGATGAGATCGTTTTTAATTTTTGGGATTTAAAAAAGGTGTGGGTCCCACTCTTTTATAGAGTTTCTGAATCCTTGATTTTTTGTACTATTCACGCACTGTTCATGTCAGTCATGCACTATTCATGTCAATTTTGCAATGTTCATATACTGTTCATGTCAGTTTTCATTGTTTTATACTGTTGATTTATTGTTTATTTAAGTGGACGTTTTGAAAAGTTAGAGAAGAAATATAGTGTATTTGGATAGTCAAAACCTTCATCTATACAACACCAGATGAGATAATCTCGTCTGGCTAACCAAACCTGGCCTTAATCAATGTTTCTTGACCATTTCAAAACAAACTTTCAGTCTTCTTTTCCTCCCATTCCTAAGGATTTGGATAATTTGTTTCCTGACAAGATAACTGAATCAGGCAACACCCTTCTCTATGAAATTCCTTCTGATCATGGAATGCACTCCACCATTAAACAAATCCCCTTATCAAAATCCCCTAGTCTTGATGGATTCAAATGCTTTTTTTATAAGCAGTACTTGCACATAGTGAAAGATGATCTTAATGCTGCCATAAAAAGCTTTTTCATTTTTGGCCATCTTTTAAAAGAGATGAATCACACTCATATAGTCCTAATTCCCAAAACTAATTCCCCAAGTACATTCTATGAGTTTAGACCAATTTGTCTCTCAAATATCTGTTATAAAATCAATACAAAAATTCTCTCCAATAGACTAAAACAGGTCATGCATAAATTCATCTCTCCATACCAAACTGCCTTTCTCCCAAGAAAATTTATCCAAGAAAATACCATCTTAGCATAGGAAGTCTTCTGCGTGTTGAAAAACAACAAGGGGAGACAAGGACTTATAGCTATTAAGATAGATATTGAGAAAGCTTTTGATTTCATGGAGTGTGACTTTTTTATTGCCATCCTTTCTAAACTTGGTTTTCATCACACCTAGATCAATTGGATTAAGGAATGCATCACCACAGTCTCCTATTCAGTAGTGACCAATGGGAAACCAGATGGTATATTTCACCCATCAAAAGGACTAAGGCAACTAGATCCCCTATATCCTTTTCTTTTCAGCCTAGGGAGTAAAGTCCTCTCAATGCACATTTGCTAAAAGGAACAACTAGGAAGTGTAAAGGGTATTAGAATTAGTAAGAATGGACCCTTTCTCTCTCATTTGCTTTTTGCAGATGATCTCATCCTTTTTGGTTAAGCTATAGCCCAAAATGCTCAAGCTTACTCTGACTTCCTTGAACTGTACTCCTCTTGGTCAAGTCAAAAAATTCACACAACCAAATCCTTCATCCAATTTAGTAGAAATAGTAAACCATCCATCACTAGGGAAGTAAGAGAAATCTTCAATTTCAAAATTTCACCTACTAGGATCATATACCTTAGCCTTCCTCTCAGCTTTGGCTCCTCAACTCAACATCACTTTAAGGAGATCTCAGAAAAAATTCATAGTAAATTAGTTGGATGGAAAACAAAACTCTTATCACAAGTTGGTAGAACAACACTCGTCAAATCAATTGCTTGTGCCATACTTTCCTATACTATGTCCACCATTTGGATCCAAAAAAATATCTCCAGGAAGATTGACAAGGCCTTAATGAGATTCTGGTGGGGTTTTGATTCTAACAAAATTCATAAGTTCACTCCAATATCTTAGAACTCCATCTGCAAACCCAAGTCAATAGGTGGTCTTGGTATTAGTTTAGTGGCTAACTTTAACAAAGCCTTGCAGAGCAAATTAGGTTGGCATCTGATTAGTGAGGAAAACATCATTTGTAAATGCACATTGTCTAAAAAATTGTTGAAAAACTCCTCTTGACATTCTGCTACAACAAAGCCCACTGATTCTAGATTCTGGAAAGGTACGATGAAACAAAAAAAATTTCATAGCTTCCAGTGTCTGCTTCAAGATTAACAATGGAGTTGATACCAAAATTTGATTTGACCCGACCCCTGGGATCCCACAAGACCTCTAATTGAGAGTTTCAAAACTAACATTGGAGGAACCTAGGAGATGGAATACTCTTGTTCTCCAGGCTCTTTTCTCATAAGAACCAGTTGCTGAAATCCAAAAAATTCACCTCAAGCGGTATCATTTCCATAACTAGCTAGACACCCCTAAATGGATTCATCATTCTTTGGGTAAATTCTTTGTTAAGTATGTTTATGCTACAATTACTCTCCAATCAAATGGTCACAATGCCTCTCATTCTTCCCCTGATTGGAAAAAACTATGGTCTTTAAAAATGCAAGATAGTTTAGAATTATTCATTTGGAAAACCTTAAACGACATTTTACCAACTAGGTCTTTGTTAAGCAATTGTATTTCCTTCAGAGAAGATCATAAACTTTGTCCTATCTATTAGATGGAAGTAGAAACTATTGCTCACCATTTCCTGAGCTGCTTTTACTCTAGAATCCAATGGAGACAATCTCCATAGCCTCTAAACATTTCCTCACTATTGAATATAGGCATCAACAGTTAGATAAATATAATTTTGGACCCTACAGGCAACCTAAATCTGTTGACCAGTGAATCTTATCACTTCCAAATATTTTCTGTTCTAGCAATAGACAACCTTTGGTTCACTAGAAATCAGATAATCCATAATATCACAACTCCAACTATTGAGCAGTTTGTCAAAAGCACCATAGAAACTTACAAAGAACATTGCAAATCTTGGACATGGAAAATTGCTGAAATCACCCCCAAATGGATCCCACTTTCACTAGAAGATATGTTTTCAATAATATTTGATGTAGCAGTTAGAAAAGAAAGAAAAACATCAGCAACAGTTTGCAGATTACATAATGGATCCAAGAGATTTGTGATAACCAGATTCATAAGCAGCACTAATCCCAATCTAGGAAAGGCTATGACAACTTTCATAGGAGTTCAAGAAGCACATTCATAGCATATCAAAAAAATCATCATTGGAGGTGACTCCTCAAATTCCATCTCATGCATCAATCAACCACAGAAAGTAAATAATTGGGAGATAGAAGGTATAATTAGAGATACACAATTTCTACTAAAAGACTTCAAAACCTGGAGGTCAGTCAAGATACATCGATCCCAAAATTGATGCATGAATTCCATTGCGCAATGGGCACATTCCAATAAAGAGTTTGGAAAAATTCCTTTAATTAAAATCCCACAATGTTTGTTAGACACTCACAGTGGAAAAGATCCCCCCCCCCCCCCCCCTTTCTATTAGTTTATTTGTATGATGAGTTCAATTTGGAAGTTTTCATGTATCAAACAATTGCTTTTATTAATGAAGTTCCTTTGCTAAGAAAATAATAATAATTTCTTATTTTTGGGGTATGAAAAATAAAAGGATTATATATGTTACCTTTTGGATTGATACATCTGTCACAGTTAAAGCGATTTCCCAAGCATGAAGGTTTTCATTGTTGAAGGCCATCTTATCGACTCTAGGGTCAAAGAAGAGATTGTCTTTGCCAATGGTATGCCAATGATCATTGGTGTCGAGCCAACAGGAAGAACGTCGAAGAAGATAATGTAAAGGTGTATTTCCATCTGTGTCCTTTTGATTCAAAAGATTGCCAAGAGACCTATTCTCCAGGATGGCTCCAATGATTAGTTTTATATGCTGATAAGCTTCAAAATCATCTAGAATGGGGTCGTCCGCAGCAAAGTGGAGTACATTCCAGCCTCTCTTGTCAACCAATTCACAACAATCTGGACAACTTGATATAATCTTTTCCATAACCATATGATGGCCACGATGAGCTGCAATGTGAAGAGCAGTTCTACCATCTTTGTCTTTCATGTATGCTACATCTCTGTCATATTCTAGCAATAGCATTGTTGACTTAATTTTATTGTAGTGTGCAGCCAAGTGAAGTGGAGTCCAACCCTTTTGGTCTGCTTCTTTACTTATACCTTCGATTCTTTGAATTAGCTCGATCACTTCTAAAATATACCAAATAATCATTTCATAATTGAAACTAAGCATCAAGGACTTGTTACGTGATAGGAAAAAAAAAATCATAACATGAATAAAATCTCGATCCATATGTGTCACTTGTTATTGTTAATGTTATTATGTGGTTGGTCTAAGTGATCTACTGCCAAATTGTCAATTAGTAGCCTTTAGGAAAATAAAAATATGTCAATTTTCCTATAATGTATATTTCATGAGTTCAATTGTGAAAGGTTTTGGGAACAATTGATGATCCAGAGACAAACTAGAAGTAGAGTAGCTGAAGTAAATGATTAAAACATAAAAAATTACACAAACAACATCAATATTTAAGTGGTTTGTCTTGAATAATTGCCTAAGTCCACTGGCGGAGTCGATCAAAGAATTCACTATCACAAAGATGAAGTTATAAATGAGAGGAACCACAACTCACTTCTTCCCCAAAGTCCCAATATACCCAAAGAGCTTAAGTAATGGCACAAAGAGAAGAAACAAAAAATACTCCTTAATACCGAAGCCCCAATACACCTAATGAGCTTAGCATCACTCTATAAGGAGTTCCCTCTATTTTCTCTCAGGAAAATCACCTCTCTCTCGTTCTGGCTGCTTCCCACAAAAACACAACATTTTGCTTATATAGTGAGGCATCAAAAAACTAATTTGCATAAGTTTGCTTAAGCGGAGTGTCAAGCGAGCATCAAGTGAACTAACAAACTTACATTCACTTAAGTCACCCATTGAGTGCTTCTCGAGTGGTGTGACAAATCAATATTCGCTCAAGCAGAGTGTTGAGCAACCCATTAAGTGAAAACTAGGGTTAGTGCTTCACCATTGCTTGTTTGTCAAGTGAAAATATGTGTGGCCTTTGCTCAAGCCCACTGTCATGTAAGTGTCGAGTGAAGAATTTATTTGGAGTTTTTCAAACTAAAAATCAAGTCACATCTCAACAAATCTCCACCTTGGCTTGAATTCCTCAAGCCTAAACAAAATTGAGTTCCATTGACAAGACTCCTCCAACAAATCCCCTAAGGAACTTACAAATCTCGAACACCAATCAAATTTAAACAAAGTTTGAACTTATGTGGAGGAACTAACTTTGTCATCATATCAATTGGGTTTTCAATGGTAGTAATCTTTTGTACTGCTATCCCCCCTTTGGTAACAAATTCCCAAAGGAAATGATATTGAACATCAATGTGTTTGGTCCTCTCATGATATATTTATTTTTGGTCAAGTGTATTGCGCTCTGGCTATCACAAAACACAAAGGTTCCCTCTTAATGTAGGCCCAAATCGCTGACCAATCCTCTCAACCAAATGGCTTCCTTCATTACTTTTGCTATTGCCATGTACTCTGCTTCTATAGTTGATAAAGCAATGGTTGATTGTAGCATTGCTTTCCAACTAATGGTACAACCACACAAAGTGAAGACATACCTTGTAAGAGATCTTCTCTTATCTAAGTCTCCAACATAATCAAAATCAACATAATCAATGACATTTGAACTAATGTCACTTCCTCTATCAAAGACCAAGCCAACATTCGAAGTGCCTTTCAAATACTAAAGTATCCATTTCACTGCTAGCCCATGAACTTTACTCAGATTAGCCATATACTTGCTAACAATGCTCATTGCTTGTAAAATGTCTAGACAAGTACAAACCATTGCATACATAATACCGCTCTCTGCACTAGAATAAGAAACGCAGGACATCAAATGCTCCTTCTCGTCATTCCATGGAGATAGAGATTATGAAAGTTTCAATTGTGCGGCGAGCGGCGTACTCACTGATTTGGAATTGTCATTCCAAATCTCTCAAGCACCTTCTCAATGTACTTCTTATGGGATAAGTACAACTTCCCAGCTCTTCTATCTCTATTGATTTTTATCCTTAAAATCTTCTTTGCAGCGCCTAAATCTTTCATCTTGAACTCATTACTGAGTTAAATCTTCAACTTGCTAATGTCTGACATGCTTTTGGCAACAATGAGCACGTCATCAACATAAAGCAACAAATAAATGAAAGAGCCATCATACAATTGTGTGTGGTTGACACAGCTATTATAGTTTCTTCTTGAACCCTGATAAGCCATAAATGTGTCAAAGTGTTTATACCATTGCCTCGGAGACTGCTTCAAACCATATCATAATTTTTTCAACTTCCATACAATTTCTTCTTTACCTTTAACAACGAACTCCTCTGGCTGACGGAAGAATGTTGTTTTAACATCAAGTTATTGAAGGTCTAGATCATACAAAGCAATCATGACAAGCAACATGTGAATAGAAATATGTTTCACAACTGGAGAGAAAACTTCATTCAAGTTAACACCTTCTCTCTGCTGGTAGCCATTTGCAACTAAGCATGCCTTGTATCTTGCATCTTCAATGCCTTGGATTCCTTCCTTCTTATTCAACCAATAATCTTTGTCTTTTCAAGCACTTTAACCAAATCTCAAGTTTGGTTCTTATAAAGAGATTCAATCTCTTCCTTTATAGGCATGCACTACTGTGCAGACTACTTACTCTTGATAGCTTCTGAATATATAGAAGGCTCGTGACTAACAATATTCTTTGCCATAGTAAGTGCTTACACCACCAAATCTGCATAAGCATACCTCTGAGGCAACGTAATCTACCTCCTCTGTCTACCAGTAGCAACATTGTAGTCTTTTTCACCCTATGTGTCATCATCATAATCAGAATCATGCTCATTTGCAAAAGCATGATCTTGAGTGCTAGCTTGCACTCCTTGTGAAGCTTCAACTTGCAACTCCACCTTCTTGACATTGCACTTCTCTCACTTCAATGGACTCTTTCTTCAAAATAATAATGGATGATATATTAAAGACAACAGCTATGCTGAATACAAATTTTGGTGATTTAGGATTAGTGAACCATAATTTGTATCCTTTCACCCAACTAGCATATCCAAGCCCTTGTTTGCCTTTGGCTCAAGCTTACCTTCATTCACATGAAAATAAGTAGGACAACCGAATATCTTCAAATTGGAATAATTAGCAAAAGTGCAAGACCATACCTCATTTGGAGTCTTTAAATCAATAGTCATGGTAGGAGAACAGTTTACCAAACAATAAACTATGTTGACTGTTTCATTCCAAAAGTCTTTTGACAAGCTGACATTCGAAAGCATACTACGGGCTCTCTCCAAGAGAGTTCAATTCATCCGTTTAGGTACTTCATTTTGCTGTGAAGTGTGTCTAACTGTACAGTGCTTGACAATACTTTCATTTTTGCAAAATTTATCAAATTCACCACTACAAAATCCATCCCATTGTCAGTTTGAAGTTACTTTACCTTCTTACCTGTCTGATTCTCAATCAAAACCTTCCATTGTTTGAAATTTTCAAACATATCACTCTTTTGCTTCAAAAAACAAATCCAGAGTTTTCTTGAATGATCATCAATGAACGTGAGTAAGTATTAAGCTTCACCTTTGGAAGGAATAGAAGATGGATCCCAAAAATTAGAATGAATGTAGCTCATGGTGCTCTTAGTTTTGTGGACACCTGTAGAGAACTAAACTCTGCACTTCTTCTCAAAGACATGGTGCTCACAAAAGGCTAGCTTCCCTATTAATAGATGACTCAGTAAACCCTGCATACTCAAGATGAACATTCTTTTTTCACTCATATAGCCTAATAGTATATGCCATAACTGAGTATTATCTGAATTAGGATTGTCTAAAGTCAATAATGCAGCTTTACTAGTCGTTGTACTACCCTAAAGAAAATAAAAACCATCAGCCTTATTTTCCTTCATTACAACCATAGAGTTATTGTTGACTCTAATAACTCCACCTTCACCCATGTACCAGAAATCAAGGGAGTCAAGAGTGCCCAAAGAAATAAGATTTTTTTTCTCAAATTGGAATGTGCCAAATGTTGGACAAAGTTTGATTAATTCCATCATACATTTTAATCTTGATTGAACCAATCCCAACAATTTTACAAGCCATCTCATTTTTCACCAAAATGGAACCACCATTGATTGGTTCATACGTCATGAAACAATCACTTTTGGGACACATATGAAACGTGTAAGTCAAGTCCATAACCCACTTGTCACCAAAACAAATACTAGGGCTACTAATTGCTAGGACAATATCTAACCCACTAGAATTTTCTTTGGCAATGCTAATAGCATTAGAGGAACTTGTACTTTTCTCCTTATTCTTCAATTTTGAACACTCATTCTTGTAATGACCAAACCTATGTCAATAGTGACATTTAACATTTTTCTTGTTAAATTTCGATCGTGAGCTGTTTCTAGATTTACCCTACTCTTCTCCAAACTTCTTTCACTAGTTCTACCTTGGCTAGAGGAATATTTAACAAACAAGCCATCAACTTACTTATCTTTGCCTTTAACATTCAATTTTGTTCTCAACCCCTTAGAATTCAAAGCAGATTTTACATCTACCAAGGAGATGGTATCTGCACCATATAACATCGAGTTCACAAAATTATTAAATGACATAGGCAATGAACACAATACAATTAATAAGGCTTGATCTTTTTTTCAAGTTTAATATCAATGTTCTTCAAATCCATAATGAATTTATTAAATTCATCTAGATGTTAAAAAATAGGAATACCTTACTTCATCTTGAGAGTGTATAATCGTTGCTTCAAATGCAAACGGTTAGTGAATAACTTCTTGTTATACAAACTCTCAAGTTTATTCCAAAGACCCACAATGGTCTCTTCGTTCGCAACCTCTCACTCCATCGAAGAGAGACAACACGACTGCACTTTATGTTTTCTCTTCATCTTCCTTTGTTGATGTAGAAGGTTCATCTCACATCTTCTCATCCAAAAATTTCTCCAAGCCTTGTTGTCGTGTCATAACAAAGCTCTCATCTTGATGCACCATAGGTTGAAACTATTTTGACCATCGAGTTTCTCTACTTCAAATTTCGCCTTAGCCATCTCTTAAAAACAAATATCCTCCACACAACACTCTGATACCAGTTTGTTTGGAACGAGTGGTGATCTAGAGACGAACTAGAAGTAGAGTAGTGAAAGCGAAGGACAAAAAATTCAAAAATCACATAAAAAATACCAAGATTTAAGTGGTTTGGCTTGAACAATAGCCTAGGTTCACTAACGGAGTCGATCAAGGAATTCACTATCACAAAGATGAAGTTACAAGGAGAGGAACCACAAATCACTTCTTTTCCAAAGCCCCAATACACCCAAACAGCTCAATAAATGATACAAAGAGAAGAAATGCACCGAAAGGCACCCACCCACCATTTCCTTTCTTGGTTTATTAGGCACACACACAACCCACGTAATTGATGCAGCAAATTGCTGCACCGAAAGTGGGTTGCTCTGCTATAAATAGGAGAGCTTAATTGTGCAGAGGAGAGTGCGTGGAGAGAAAGAAGAGAGAAAGAGAGTGGGTAAGTAGAGAGAGTTTACAGAGAGAGATTTTTTGTAAAAATTATTTCATAGTGAAGTTACAGCAATTGTGGACGTAGACAATTGCCGAACCACGTTAAATTTCGTCTCTCCTTTTATTTAGAATCATCTCTGTCTCCGACTAGTCCACAACACTTGCCTGGGCAGGGGAACCAATAACCGAGCATAACTTATGGCTCTATTGTTGGGAATTCGTAAATGCCGTAATTTGGGTATCAATAACATTATTTTTGGAGCTAGATTCCTGTTGGTGGTCAACTGCTTGAAAGAAGGGAAGTGTAGTTTGTGGTATTTGGAGAATTTTTGGGAGGAAATCAGTTGTCTTTTATCAAGGTAGCAGATTTCCTTGCTAGGATGGTAGTAGTGGCTGCAATGAAGACTGGTTTACACAAGATGACATTCCTTTTTAGCTCAAGGGCATCCTTGGTACTAATCGTAGCGGCTTACCTTATTTACGCAAGTCCTAGAAATTTTTGGTTGAGCTGTTGGGCGGTGTCGCCTACTGGGAGTTTGGCTTTTACACGGTGTCATTTGAAATTTCATTGTTTTATGTTGCACTGTTTTAAATTGTATCTAGTATTTTTGCAGCGCCAGTCCTTGTATAAGGTTTTCCTCCGCCACATATGAGGATGATTTATTAATAAGGATGCCTAACCTCCCACCTCTAAAAATTACAATATATATATATATATTATGTTAAATTAGCACACTGCTCATATTACATCTCTTTATATTTCAGGCAATGCAATCCTTAGGGTCTGTTCGAGTATGATGTAAAATCACATGTTTTGCCGTCTACCATTGGATTGGGTTTTTTTTTTAATGAATATTGTTAATTTTCGAGAATGTGTCACGGAAGTGATGGATTATATAGTATATTGGTCCATGACGGATATGTTTCTCTTTAGTGAGGCTATAATATATACTAGAATGAAGTTTATTGGTAGAAGAGTGAGGCAAGAAAATGATCAGAGTAAAACGGGGGGTTTTCTCTACAGAGTACTTCTCTACACTATCTCTTGTAAGGGATTTTATCCAAATCATTAGCGGTGCTTTCATATTTTATTTGGGTTAACAAACACACTCTGAGGGTGTGATATTGTGCATGAGAATTGAGTTGAGTGGGTTTTATGTCAATCTAGTGGAGAGGTAAACTCCTAAACTTCTCTTGATAATGAGTTTCTGCATTGTCGAAAAATGGAGGTTGGCCCGGGTGAACCCAGCTGACTCGACACAAACAACGAATAATTCGAGTCAGTAATACCTGGTTCCTCCCAACTTGCTGCAGCTGACTCCACACAAAATCGTACAAACTTTATTGTATTTACTATATAAGCATTACTGTAAGCCGATTGAATCATAGAGGCTAGAATGATGAAAAAAGCAGTAATACCTGGTTCCTCCCAACTTGCTGCAGCATGCAAAGCCGTTCTACCAAGGGGGCCATTATAAGCTGGAGATTTGCAGGTGTCTATAATTGTGATCACAATATCCCGAAAGTTTCTCTCGGCGGCCATGTAAAGTGGAGTCTCACCAGCACCATTGGCAAAATATGAAAATTCTGGGTCTTCTTCCATCAACAGTTTCGCCGCCTCTAGATGATTGTAGCGCACTGCCTCGTGCAAGGCCGTGTCTCTCTCTTTGTTCGTCATCCTCAGCATCTCCCGGGCCGATCTAAACCCGCTTTCGAGGTCTTGATGGATAAGATTTGCTCGTTCAAGAAGGAATTCAATTACCGCCCTATGTCCGTATCTTGCTGCAATGTGCAAAGGAATTTCATCATTAGCATTGCCTTGCCACAAAAGTAAAGGATGTATTTTGAGAACTTCATCTACAAAGTTAGTCGGTGACTCTGCTTTTGCAACGTCAAGGGATGTGATATAAATATGAAGAACTGTGTTTTTGTTTGGTGTTAGCGGGACATGATTAGGATGTGTCCCATGAACTTTAAAGAACTCGATGTCTCCTTGCGCTGCAGCTTCGTAGAATTTCGGATCCATGCGAGTGACGTTCTCTCTTTCCCTGGGCTGACTAGTATTACCAGATGATCCAGAACCTTCGAACGAACTGGAGGCAGCCATTTTGATTTGTATTGAATCTTAATATATTGTCTCTTCACTTAAATTTGATAGCTTCTACGCCTCAATTTATACTCTCGCAAATTCTCGAAAGCAAAAGCGCATGGAAAAGAATGTCATCCCCTTTTGCCGAATAAAGAGATCATTGAACAGAATTTAACTTTTTTCTGGCTAGAAGCAACTAATTAGTATTACACTTTTTGATTCAGAGATAAGACGAGATGAGATGAGATGAGATAGTTTTAGATGAAAGATAAAAATTAAATAAAATATTATTATTATTGTTTTAAAATTTGAAAAAGTTGAATTATTTATTATATTTTATGTAAAAATTTAAAAAAAAATTATAATAATGAATAATATAAGATGAGATGAATTGGGATGAAATGAGATCACCTCCCAATCCAAATAGTAGCATATAAATGCTTAAATGAAAACTTTTGATGGCCCAAGATACATGAAGTGGTAGGTCACGACGCGCGTACGTACTCCAGAAAAACACTTCCTAGTGATGTAAAAATTAATTAGTAGAGACATGAGTCCGTCGAAATCACTCCAATACTACTTAAGTTTTTGTTTTTTTTTTTAATGCTTAGGTTTTGTGACACTGGTCAGAATTTAGATTAATTCTAACGATTAGTTATAATAAATAATCAAAGTAAAGAAGACAAGAGATTTGCTCAAAACACAGAAAATAACTTTGTTCTCAATTGAAAATTTATCAAAAATCAAGAATCGTCCAACAAACTCACAAGCCGAGCTAAAACAGCTGTAAATCCAAAAAATCATAATTTTAATAAAAATAGAAAAATTCAAATAAACACATCTAAAATAAATACATAATTAAAGAAGTAATCCATCAAAAATTTGGCCAAAATTTGATTCAAAATCACTTCTTAGAAACGAAATATTACCATCAAAGGCAAAAAATATCTAAAATTAGGGATTTGAAGAGGAAAATAGCTAATTTTTGGCTTGAAAACGATGTACACAAAGTATAGCTAGGTGACCACATGTCGAAAATAGCTTTTTGAATTAAGGTCATATGTACCAATCCGATACCTATAGCTAAACTTATGGTCAAAATGCTGACACATGCTCAAAGTTACCCCAAATCAAGAAATAATAACTATTTTCTGCTTGACTTGCACTGACATGCAGTCTTGAGATAATTCAGCGCCATCAACATGCAATCTAACAGCTCAACATCATCTAACTTAGATCCCCCTACATCATTTTGGGACACAAATTAGCATCTGCGTACTATAAGAAAGCCTAGTTCTCTCATTTAAAAATTCTTTCTTTGTGATATCTCATATATAATCTGTAATTATGTGCAAGGAAGTGATAAATGGGATTTCATATTATTTGGGAGGAAAAATTTTTAACTTCTTTATCATGATTCCTGTGAGTTCCAATTGTAGCATTGATCATTCCTTTTGCAATATGAGCCTATATGTAGCTTAGGCATCTTTTGAGTTGTTACAAATATCCTAAGTTAGGAACCAAATTAATTACAAAGTTACAAATTATCATAATTAAGGCAATATATATACATTGGCACTTTGTATTCATGAACTAAATTTAAATTATAAAATATATTTTAGAAACCAAATCCTTAATTTGTTAATATTTTTAACTTAAACTATGTGAGGATTTTGATTTCTTCTCAACGTTGCCATCTTCAAATTGAAGCCATCATCAAGAAAAACCATACAAGACCGAATTCAAAGTTAAAACATTATAAGAAAACAGCATATTTGTTGCCAATTAATTCTTACCAAAATGAGTATATTTTCATCACAAATTGTCATTCTCATTATAAATAACTCGTCATAAATGTTCGATTTTCAAAGAAAAAGATTCTTGAAAACATATGTAATAATCATATGTCATCATATAATTGAGGCAAATCTATTAGAAAAGGTTTCTGTAATTTGGAAATTGGCAAAAAGACAGGTAATCCGTAGCTTGTCACAATTCCTAATGACCTAACTTGATTAACACGTTTTATTAATTGGGTTGGGTTAAGATTGACTGATTAATGATGAATCCAAATAATTTCTCACGAATTGACACCTTCAAGATCACATTGTTATACTCGCAAAAGAGTGAGACACATGAGGATACACTAATGATCAACACAACTTCCTTTTTGGTTTTTGAGAAACCCACCAATCAACATGAGTTTCTTTCTTCTTTTTGAGCGAGCCAACATATTTTACTTTCATTTTCCCTTTCGCTCGGTGAAGCATTATAAAAGATAACAAGCATTATAAGAAAGGACAAAATGTGGTAGATCGAAGCAATGAACAAAGAAGAATGTATGGTGCAATGAGCGACATTTTGTGGTTTCAATGACTAATTTATACATTACATTTCTCCGGAAACGGTATAGTGTGGTAGAAAAAATTAACTAAAGTATTTGAAAAATCAAATAGAGAGAATTAAATCAGTTTAGAAAGTAAGAATAGAGTACATGAGTGATTGTTCCTATGAACAATGCGTCAACAGAAGTGTGGTTTCAAACAGTTACTTATACACTACATTTCTTCTAAAAGAATAAAGTGTGATAGAAGTAATGAACTAAATAATCTGAAAAATCAAATAGAGAGAATTAAATCAATTTTAGAATGTAAGAATAGGGTACAAGAGTGACGGATACTGTTATGGTCATAAGAACCATGAATGAACAAAAATGTGGTTCAAATGGTTATTTCTACACTAGATTTCTTTGGAAAGGATAAATTGTGGCGGAAGTAATGAACTAAAACATCTGAAAAATCAAGGAGAGAAAATTAAACCAACTTTTGAAAGTAAAAATAGAATACATGAGTGACGGATACTGTTATATATGTTCATATGAACAGTGCGTGACAAGAAGGGTGTGGTTTCAAAAAACTATTTATACATTACATTTCTCTAGAAAGGATAAAATGTGGTAGAAATAATGAACTAAAGCACCTGAAAAATCAAGGAGAGAGAATTAAATCAACTTTAAAAAGTAAGAATAGAGTACATGAGTGATGAATCCTGTTAGGTTCATATGAACAGTGCATGAATAGAAGTGTGGGGTCAAAGAGTACTTATTTATAAATTGCATTTCTCAAGAATAGATAAAGTGCAGTAGAAGTAATGAACTAAAGAATATGAAAAATCAAATAGAGAGAATTAAATCAACTTTAGAAAGTAAGAATAAAGTATACGAGTGAAGGATACTGTTCTATTCATATGAAGAGTGCGTGAACAAAAGTGTGGTGTCAAGGAGTTGTTTATAAATTACATTTCTTTAGAAAGGATAAACTGAGGTAGAAGTAATGAACTAAAGCATCTAAAAAATCAAAGAGAGAGAATTAAATCAACTTAAGAAAGTAAGAGTAGAGTACACGCGAGTGACGAATCCTCTTATGTCTATATGAAAGGTGCATGAACAGAAGTGTGGTTTCAAAGAGTTATATATACACTATATTTTCCTGGAAATGATCAAGTGTAGTAGAAGTAATGAACTAAAGCATATAAACAATCAAAGAGAATGAATTAAATCAACTTTAAAAGTAAAGATAGAGTACATGAGTGACATATACTATTATGTTCATATGAACAGTGTGTGAACAGAAGTGTGGTGTCAAAGAGTTATTTATACACTACATTTCTATGGAAACGATAAAGTGTGGTAGAAGTAATTAACTAAAGCATCTAAAAAAGCAAAGAAAGAGAATTAAATCAACTTAAGAAAGTAAGAATAACGTACACAAGCAATGGATCCTCTTATGTTCATATGCAAAATGCAAGAACAGAATTGTGCTTTCAAAGAGTTATTTATACACTATATTTCTCCATAAAGGATAAAGTGTTGTAGAAGTAATGAACTAAAGTCTCTGAAAAATCAAGGAGAGAATTAAATCAACTTTAGAAAGTAAGAATAGAGAACATGAGTGACAGATATTTATTTTGTTCATATGAATTGTGAGAGAACGAAAGTGTGGTTTCAAAGAGTTATTTATACACTACATTTCTCCGGAATGGATAAAGTGTGGTAGAAGTAATGAACCAAAGCATCTAAAAACTCAAAGAGAGAGAATTGGATGAATTTTAGAAAGTAGGAACATAGTGCATCAGTGATGGATACTATTATGTTCTTATCAATAGTGCATGAAAAGAAGTAAGGATATAATTGGTTTGGTAATTGGGCTGGTCTATTTTGTCCTCTTTGGTCTGAGTCTGTGCAAAATGGGCCACATACAAAAAAGTCCAAAATCACCTTCTAATGTTTATTTTGGCTTAACATATATTTAATTGTCATTTTAATCATAAAAAATAACGTGAAAGGTATAAATGTGGTAGAAGTAATGAACAAAGAACATATGGTGCAATGAGTGACATTTTGTGGCTTCAAAGACTAATTTATACACTAAATTTCTCCGGAAACGGTTAAGTGTGGTAGAAAAAATGAACTAAAACATTTGAAAAATCAAAGAGAGAACAAAATCACTATAGAAACTAAGAATAGTGTACATGAGTGACTGTTCATATGAACAATGTGTGAACAAAAGTGTGGTTTCAAACAATTACTTGTACACTACATCTCACTGAAAAGAATAAAGTGTAGTAGAAGTAATGAACTAAAGCATCTAAAAAATCAAATAAAGAGAACTAAATCCACTTTAGAACATAAGAATAGAGTACAAGAGTGATTCTGTTCATATGAACCGTGCGTGAATAGAAATGTGGTTTCAAATAGTTATTTCTACACAAGATTTCTCTAGAAAGGACAATGTGTCAGAAGTAATGAACTAAAGCGTATACATAATCAAGCAGAGAAAATTAAACCAACTTTAGAAAGTAAGAATCGGGTACATGAGTGACAAATACTGTTATGTTCATAAGTATAGTGCGTGAACAGAAGTGTGGTGTCAAACAATACTTATTTATATACTACATTTGTCCATAATGGATAAAGTGCAGTGGAAGTAATGAACTAAAGAATATGAAAAGATACATACACTACATTTCTCTGGAAATGATAAATTGTGGTAGAAGTAATGAACTAAAGCATATAAAAAATCAAAGCGAATGAATTAAATCAACTTTAAAAGTAAAGATAGAGTACACGAGTGATAGATACTATTATGTTTATATGAATAGTGTGCAAAAGAACTGTGGTGTCAAAAAGTTATTTTTACACTACATTTCTCTAGAAAAGATAACGTGTGGTAGAAGTAATTAATTAAAGCATCTGAAAAATCAAAGAGAGAGAATTAAATCAGGTTAAGAAAGTAAGAATAGAGTACACAAGTGGTGGATCCTCTTATGTTCATATGCAAAATGCAAGAACAGAATTGTGCTTTCAAAAAGTTATTTATACACTATATTTATCCAAAAAGGATAGAGTGTCATAGAAGTAATGAGCTAAAGCCTCTGAAAAATCAAAGAGAGAATTAAATCAACTTTAGAAAATAAGAATAGAGAACACAAGTGACGGATATTTGTTCTGTTCATATGAACTGTGAGAGAACAAAAGTGTGGTTTCAAAGAGTTATTTATACATTACATTTCTCCGAAAAGGATAAAGTGTGGTAGAAGTAATGAACTAAAGCACCTTAAAAATCAAGGAGAGAGAATTAAATAAACGTTAGAAAGTAAGAATAGAGTACATGAGTGACAGATCCTGTTATGTTCATATGATTAGTGCATGAATAGAAGTGTGGTGCCAAAAAGTACTTATTATATACTACATTTATCTAGAATGGATAAAGTGCAGTAGAAGTAAAGAACTAAAGAATATGAAAAATCGAGAGAGAGAGAATTAAATCAACTTTAGAATGTAAGAATAATGTATACGAGTGAAGAATACTGTTATGTTCATATGAAGAGTGCGTGACCAGAAGTGTGGTTTCAAAGTGTTATTTATACACTACATTTTTCCGGAAAGGATAAAGTGTGGTAGAAGTAATGAGCATGCATCTGAAAAATGAAAGAGAGAGGATGGAACAAAGTGCATTAGCGATGGATACTATTATGTTCTGAGTCCGTGCATGAAAAGAAGTAAGGGGGTATAATCAGTTAGGTAATCTGGTCGGTCCATTCTGCTCAATTCGGTCTGAGTCTGTGCAAAATGGGTTAACATATAAAAAAGCCCAAAATCACCTTCTAATATTTATTTCGGCTCAACATACAAAGAGCCCAACATTTTAATTGTCAATAACATATTAGTTAATATTTAATATTATATTAAACATATATGGTTAATGATAATAGTTTATATGAAAATCACATAATTAAATTATACAACTATTACATAAAATTTAATTTTAAAAATAATTAAATTTATATTTATATGTATTTAGGTCAATCTAGCCCCGTCCAAAAAAATCATAGCCCGAGACCTGACGGAAAAACGAATTTTTGCAAATTAATGGATGGGCCATTAGTGTTATCGATTATGTTGGTTTTCCCATCTAGACCATGCTGTTAACTTACACCCCTAATCCCAAAATTATTTAGAGAAGTATCATATATCTTTATCCCATGTTTTCTCCTCTTGTATTACCTGTGCAACAATCATTAATCAAAGTTCAAACACTAATAAACTTTTTTTGTGTTTGTAGGCGAGCCACGATGTTTTTTTTGGCGAGCGAGCCAGCCACATTTTTTCTTTCCATTTTTCCTTCTCCACGGTTAAGCATTATCAAATTAAATAAGAAAGCATACAACAATAATAAATTAGAGCAAATGCAAGAAGAAGAATATATGTACATATATATATATACACGTATATATGGTGTAGTAAACGACATCAAGAAGAATGCCAAGTAATATATAATTTTTCATCTCATTTTCATCATACTAATGTAGTAGTGCCTATCAACCGTCATATCATCTCTTTAAAACAACAAATTCAAGAATTGATGGATAATGCTACAACATCTCATTAGGATAAGAATAAGAGGAGAGTGCTTTATATAACCCTCTCAATCCCAAAGTACTAATTCTTCATTTGCCGGTCATCTCCTCTCTTATCTTTCTCAAATTATCTATAATGAATATTAATTACTATATTAGTAGAATAAACAAACGATGGATAATACACTAAAGTTAAAAATTATGCTAATTTAAGATCCTTTTACTTGCAAACTGATTCAAAGGACACATTCAAATCTTGTCAATACACTAATAATTTAGGAACCACGTTGATTTGCAAGAGAACTTTTTTTTTTTTTTTTGAAATCTGCATTGAATACATTTCTCAATTGTTATCAATACAAAGTTTATCCTTTACAACCGAATGGTAAACACAATCAAGGACTTCCTCTAGCCAACAATGTTCCCCATCCATCTACAATGCCAATCTCGCTAGATGATGAGACACCTCATTACCTTTCCTATGAGCAAACTCAATTTTGCATCTCCCATTGTTACTCCACTTATGTTTTATGTCTTCTATGAGCTAGCCCCTCCAAGATTCAATTAGAAAAGAAAATATTTATGTAATGTGTTTGGCCAGTTTACCAAAGCACTATGTATTGAATATATAGATTTAAAATATAACAGAATGGAGCAAAAGGCGGAGAAAAAATAGGAGCTAAATTAGCTTACAGCTATACACTAACGTCTACTATATCTTTATAGAAATTCATAATTCAAATGAGTCCAACAGTCGAGCAATAGTTGATATTTCAGCTGATGATGTAGCACCAGATTGTGCAGAAAATTCTACAGCAGATGAAGGATGATCTTGAACTTCCTTAACACCCCTTGCAAACCTGCAAACAAAATCTGGTTTGGAATCATCAACAAATCTCTCTGGTTGCTCCATATATTCCTGTTCATCTAAGAAACCATGTAAAAATGCATTAGAGGCATCCAGTTGCTTAATAAGCCAATCAAATGTGACAACCAAGGATAGAACCACTCGAATGGTGGAAGGCTTGATAACTGGAGAGAACGTCTCAAGGTAGTCTATGCCACTACGTTGATCAAAGCCCTTAGCCACCAATCTTGCCTTGTATCTATCAATTCTGCCATCAAGTGTTTTCTTGATCTTATAGACCCATTTATTTCTTACAATATGATGGTGTGACGAGCGAAGACAGAGAGACCAGGTCCCATTGGCCATTAGTGCATCAAATTCTATGCCCATTGCTACTCTCCAATTTGGATTTGAGACTGCTTGACTGTAGGAAGTATGTTCCTGCTCATTAAAAACACTATAAAATAATTTTAATGGATGGAAAGTGGTGTCTAAGACCTTATAGTCGGAGAACTGTTTGGGCTTGAAGTGACCAGTTTTTTATCGTGTGAGCATATGAGGTATAGTAGCAGGATTTAGACTCTCTGATGGTTGGTATATTTGGATGGCTTGTTGGATATCGCAGGGTAGAAGGTCTAAATGAGGAGCTTCATGTATGGAAGAATCAATGGCAGGGTGGTCTATTGAGGTGGAGGGCCTATGTGTAGGAGATATAGGAATTTCAGTAGACAAAGGAGTAGAGGTGGTGGTGGACTCTGTATTAAAAATGTTAGTCAACAAGTTACTAGATAATACCGTATCAACCAAGTTTTTGAAATTACCAGATGGAAAAGCACTTCTTGAACTTTGTAGGACTTTGGTAGGTAGTCTATTGATTAAGTACACTGCCGTTTGGAAAGCATCAATCCAAAAATTTTGTTTAAGTGGTGATTGTGCTAACAGCGTTAAGACAAGTTCTTGAATGTGACTATGTTTCCTCTCAACTATTCCATATTGCTGAGAGGTATGTGAACAGGTTAATTGATAATATATCCCCGATTTTGATAAGAATTTAGTAAATTGTTTAGATAAAAATTCTCCTCCATTATCGGTCTGAAATTGTTTGATTGAGTAGGAGAATAAATTTTTAGCATGAGCCTCAAATTTAAGAAAAGTATCAAACACTTCTGATTTATTATGCAAGGAATAAATCCATGAAAACCTTAAAAAAATCATCTACAAACATAACATAGTAATGACAACCACTAATAGATGCTACAGGTGATGTCCAAACGTTAGAATGTACTAAAACCAAAGGATTAGTAGACTGTCGAATGGAATCTGGAAAAGGCATTTGCTTGCTTTCGCCAAGAGGACAAGCAGAAAAAAAAAGTTGATTTATTTGCTGCTAGTAAAATGGAAATGTAATTAGAACGCAAAAGAGACTGAAAAACTACCTATGAGGGATGTCCAAGTTGATAATGCCATTGCTCAGCAGAAGTCTTCTCTCCAATGGTGGCAATTAGACCATGAATTTTGTGAGGGAGATTTAAGTCGCCAACAATGGCATAAAGACCATTTTCAACTGGTCAATGGAGTAGAAT
Source organism: Carya illinoinensis (assembly GCF_018687715.1). Taxonomy (NCBI): domain Eukaryota; kingdom Viridiplantae; phylum Streptophyta; class Magnoliopsida; order Fagales; family Juglandaceae; genus Carya; species Carya illinoinensis. Next base: position 45,920,947 of record NC_056752.1, read on the forward strand.
TTGACCTGTCTAATTCTCGTTCACAGTAAAATCAGATCTAATAAGCAGAAAGTAATAATTGTTTTCTAAACAAAACTTATTAATAGACAAAAGATTAGTAAAGGCATGTGGACAGTGTAGGATATTTGATAAACGAAATTTGGTGTTGGCTATCTGTAAGGAGGTGGATCTAGTGCTTTTAATTAACAAACCTGTACCATTTCCTACAGTAACAGTTTCTCCTCCATTGAAAGCCAGTTGATGAGAGAGATTCTAATCATCAGACATTATATGAGCATTAGCTCCACTGTCTGCATACCATACTTAGTGTTCAAACTAAGCATTTGATTTAGCCACCATTGCTGCAAGTCCAGAGGGAGAATGACGTCCTTGATATGAAAAATCAAACTAGTGATAGCAGTCAATAGCAGTATGACCTGTCCAATCACATATTTGGTATATAGGGCGTGTACCAGTAAGGACCTTAGTTGAATTTTGGCGCATAACAAGCTATCCTGAGGAATGGCCTTGTTGAGAGTTGCTTGGATGAGCAGCAGAAATAGGTAATTTCTTCTTTGGTGGAAAAGACGGTTTCTTGTTGGCAGCAAAGGTAAAAGTAGTGTTGGAATTCAGCACTGAAATCTTCAAAGGTGAAGTCTTTATACATGGAAGCAAAGTTAAAAGAAGTTATAAAAGGATTGAACTCCTGGTTGAGACCTCCAAGGATGAACAAAATTAAATCTTGATCATCAATGGACTTCCCAGCTACTACAAGTTGATCTGCAATGGACTTAACACCTTCCAAATATACAAAACAGGTTCTTGAACCTTGTGTGATAGTCTACAACTGACGTTTCACATGAGCAATACGAGAATGTGACTAGCTGGAAAATCTGGTTTTAAGAGTAGTCCACACTTGTTTAGATGTGTTTAAACCATACACTGATGCAATGAGGTTTAGATTGATTAAAGATGAGATAATTCCAAGCAAAGCTTGATCTTTCTTATACCAGATTGTATAAGAAGGATTGGGAGAGTTATTAGGATTAGTCTTCTAAGGGATGGGATCAAAGCCTTCCACGAACCCCAGAAGTTCATTACTATAAAGGAATGGCAGAAATTGAAACTACCAGCCCAAGTAATTTGGGCCATCGAGTTTGAAGGATGCAAGTGGTGAGGTGTGGGAGAGATGGAGAGGGTTGTTGGTATTGACATCATTTGAAGATAAGGAGGAAGACATTATGCGGAAAGAAAAGTAGCGTGAGCTATTCCTGTCTGATACCAAATATTTCTATAATGTGTTTGGCCAACTTACCAATGCACTATGTATTGAATTGAGTATATAGATTTACAGTATAATAGAATGGAGCAAAAGGTGGAGAAAAAATAAGAGCTAACTTAGTTTATAGATGTACACTAACCTCTACCATATCTTTACAAAAAATCATAATTCAAACGAGTCCAATGGTCGAGCAATAGTTGATAATCCAACCGATGATGTAGCACCAGATTATGCAGAAAAATTCTGCAGCAGATGAAGGATGATCTTGAACTTCCTTACCAGAAACCTTAACAGATTCATTCTCTCTTTCAATTCTGACAACATCTATATCCTCTTTTGCACCTCCCTCAAATCACCTTATGGATTCCAATTTTTGAGCACACCGTCATTATCCTACATAAGGCATTGGCTTTTGCGATTTAGGGAGAATTCTCATATTCTCATATCTTCTAGCTGCACATAAGGAAGCAATAACATCTCCTCTGTAATCTCTTATTACAATTTCCATCCCCATCCTCTGCTGTTCCACATCCAGAACACCATCAAAGTTTGCTTTATATCAGTTTTTGGTTTAGTCCATCTACCACCCCTTCCCCTCTTTTCCTCATGTTGACCTGCTCTTCCTTTTATCTGCATAGCATCATAAAGGTCTTCCAATCCATTCACAACAGCCTGCAAAACTCTACTTGGACTTTCAAACTTGTTATTAAAAACAAAATTATTCCTTCTAGACCATATGTACTTCATTATAGCCACTACTCTTCCTATACATTCAGTTTGTATATTTGTATATAAGTTCTTCCACAACTGTACAAAGTTGCTATCACAAACGGGCCACTTTTGGACAAGACTATTTCTTTCTCCCCACACATCCCTTGCAGCTGGACAGCTCCAAAGAGCATGCATAATTGTTTCATCATCAGTTTGGCATATTGGATACTTCAAACATTCCACCACTCTTTTCTAGTATAACAACAACCTTGTAGGCAAAATATTATTCACAACTTTCCATAGAAAATGTTTAGGAGTAACAGGGATATCAAGCCTCCATATATTTCTCCACATATCATCCCCTTTATTCTGCTCAGAAGGACCACACTCTCCCCTCTGCCACTTTTGTTTTTCCATGTAGTAGGCACTCTTAACAGTGAAGACACCATTCTTTGAATTGTTCCATACCAGCTTATCTGCCACCCCATCCAAACTAACTAGTATTGCATATAGTACCTTAGCCTCCTCTTCATTGAAAATAGTCCCAACCACGTCTTCCTTCCATTGCCCCTTTTGGTCATCAATCAACTCACAAACTTTTGCATCCTTATGTAGAATTCTTACAAGTGACTGAACACAATGGGTAATGGGAGTAGGCAACCATTTCTAGCCCCAAATACATGTTGTTCTCCCATCCCCAATCCTCCATATCATACCTTCCTTCACTATTCTTAAATTCGACCATATGCTTTTCCAGATTAGTGAAGGTAAATTTCCCAATGGTGACTCCAGTAGCTACAGGTTTTTCAAATATTTATCTTTAAAGACCTTGGCTACCAATGAATGAGGCTTCTTAAGTAGGCTTCATCCTTGCTTTGCCAACATGGCACTATTGAAGCACTCAAAGTCTCTGAACCCCAAAACCCCTTTAGCCTTTGCTAACCTGAGACTCCTTCGCTGCTTCCAATGAATTACTTTCTCTTTTTTATAACTGGCCCATAAGAACCTAGCCATAAGTGCCTCAATCTCCTTGCATAGCTTCTTAGGCAACTGAAAAACATTCATTATATATGTGGGGATTGCTTGGAACACAGCTTTAATAAATACTTCCTTGCCAGCTCTAGACAAAAAGTTATTTTTCTAGTTTTCTATCTTCAACCAAACTCTCTCCTTAATTCTTCGAAAAGCATTATATCTTGATGTACCAACTATTACTAGAAGCCCTAAATACTTCTCATAAATGTCACAAACCACTACCCTAATCTCATGAAATATTCTCTCTCTCACATCAGTAGGGGTATTGGCACTAAAGAATATAGAGGTTTTATCCTTGTTGAGTGTTTGCCCTGAGGCTTTTTCATACACTTCCAACAATGAGTAAACTACTCTCCATTCTTTCTTTAAAGCTCTGCAAAAAAGCACACAATCATCAGTAAAAAGTAAATGGTTGAACCTTAATCCTCCCCGACTCACTTCTATTCCCCTTATATCTCCTTGCCTTTCTGACGTCAGCAACAATTGACTCAACCCTTCAACACATATAATAAATAGGTAAGGGGATAATGGATCCCCTTGCCTTATTCCCCTTGTTGGTTGAATTCTTCTTCCAATATTGTCATTCACCAACACTGAATAATTAACAAAGGATATATAAAACATGATTAGCCGTATTGTTTTATCACCAAATCCCAATTTTTTCAACATAGCTTCCAAGAAAGGCCATTCTACCCTATTATAAGCCTTTGACATGTCCAGCTTTACTACCACAGTCCCCACTCTCCCCCTTTGTTTAGTACTCATGGAATGAAGCATCTTGTCAGTTATAAGCCTTCCATGTATAAAGCACTCTGGTTAGCAATTATAAATAGAAGTATTTTCTTCAACCTATTTGTCATAACCTTCAAGATAAGTTTATATAGGATATTACACAAGCTTATTGGCCTATATTCCTTGACTGAAACAGGAGCTTTTGTCTTTGGAATGAGTGCAATAAGTGTGTGATTTAATCCCTGACCCATTTCACCACCATTTAGCACACTCAAAATAGCTATGCATGTGTCGTCCCCTACTACATTCCAATGGCCTTGATAAAAACCTACCCCAAATCCATCTAGGCTAGGTGACTTAAAAGCTGACATTTGTCTGAGAGCCTCACTCACCTCAACAACAGTATTTTCTCATTCATACCTGTAGTGACCCTTCCTTCAACACACTGCACACAACTGTCTATCTCTTGAGCAGTAGGATTTGAAGTTAAGTAAGCTTCCTTGAAATAAGAACTAAAAGCAGCTTCCAATCCCCTCTCCCCCTGCACTAGCCTTCCTTGTGAATCCCTGATGGATTTGATGGTATTCCTTTGTCTTCTTTGGTTAGCCCATTCATGATAGAATCTTGTGTTTTTATCAACATATGCCAACCAATGCTTTTTTTTTTTCCCTTTGCTTCCATCTCCAATCCTCCTACTTAAGCAGAATATTCAATTCCCTCTTAACATTCTTCACTTCTCCCACACTCTTTGGACCCTCCTTTTCCTTAAGTACTTTTAATTTTTCTGTCAAGTCTCTGATTGCCCCCCTTTATTAAGAATAGAGTTTCTACTCCATATGCTTAGAGATCTCCTACATCCCACAAGCAACTAGTTCATTTTAAGCTGGGTCCCATTAAGACCAGAAATCTTTTCCTTCTTGGCCTCTACTATTTTGCCACACTCCTCTTCCATTCCCCAAGTCATCTCATATTTAAAATTTCTTCTTCTCTGCTAGCTATCTCCATTCTCACTTACAATAAGCATCAATGTTTTATGATTAGAAGAGTTTCCACCCTTAGTTCACGAAACTGAGAGGCCCACACATGGTTTGCTACTACTTTATCCAACCTCTCCTTCACATAGGTACCATCCTCATGGCCATTATTCCATGTGAATTTGCTTCCTGTCCACCCTAGATCTAACAATCCAGCTCTATCTAGTGAGCTTCTAAAACCCTCCATATGCCCCTCACTTCTATCTCTTCCACCAACCTTCTCATCCTGTAACACCAGCTCATTGAAATCACCAATGACACACCTTCCTACCGCAGCCAGTGGTTTTAGTGTCAATAACAATTCCCACGATATAGCCCTTTTACTAGCTTCTAGATTTCCATAGAAGCAAGTCAACAAGCAGTCATCATTTTGCCCCCCCTCCTTTTAATCCACACACTAACATGCCATTGTGAATAGTTCATGAGTTCCACTTCCCCCTCATTCTTCCATAACATCATTAGACCACCCATCATCCCCTTGGCTCAACAACAATACATCCCTCCATGCCAAGTTTTCTCTTTATTCTTTCAACTTTCTTCATTTTCGGCTTTGTCTCCATTAAGAAGACTTTGTCGGGTTTCTTTTCCTTTGCTAACAAGCAAAGAGCCTGAACTATTCGGGGGTTCTCAAGCCCCCAATAGCTCCAACTAATAGTTTTCATTGATCTAGGTGGGGCTGCTTAACTGCCACCACCAATATATTAGCAACAAAATTTTCTACCTCATCACTCTCTTCCAACCCCTTTTGCCTCTTCTTCCCTTCACTCACCCCCTCCTCTTCACCACACTCCCTATCACCTCTTTCTCTTTGATTCAATACATAATAGGTATTAGTGATCACACATTTCCCTCTTGCTCTTATCTTCCATCTACCACTTCTTAAAGTATTCAACTTCATTTCTGTAGAGTCCCCTCCCCCCCACCCTCCCCCCTCCCTAGCATCTTCTCCCATCCCCTTCTTGCTTGCTTGTTCAAATACAATTGCCAAATCTTTATTAGCTTCTACATCCACCTCTCCTGCATTGACAACCATCAAACCTTTCTCTCTTTCCTCTCCACTAGACTCCACCTCATCTCCTTGTTCAATGACAACAACATCAACCTCCACATCAGGAATAGTTCTAACACCCTTCCCCATACACACCTCCTTACTTTTACCATCTTCTTTTACTGCTCCACTCCCTCTTTCTTCCCGTGCCTCCTCAACCATACTGCTTCCTTCTTCCTCCTCCTTTCTCTCATAAAACTCATTTTCCTTCTCTCTCCCTCCCCTAGGCCTCGAGACATAAGTTCTCCTTCTTATTACATTCTCAGCCCTTTAGCAATGTCCCAAATTGTGAATTCAGTCCTTCCTTCACCTCACCTTGATTCCCTTCCACCATGGAGCTCTTTTCACCATGCATTATCCATCCACACTGAAAACACATGTGAGGGAGCTCCTCATACTTCAGATTCACCCATAGATTATGCCCTTCCACCATAATTGTCCTGCCCCTTGCCATTGCCTTCCTCACATTGATCTCAATTTTCACTCTCAGGAACTGTCCCCATCCCACACTATCATCTAGAACTTCCACCTCCATCACCACTCCCAAAGACCTACCAATTTGAACTCCATACTCTCTCGTTATGTAAGCCAATGGTAAATTGTGGATTTGGATCCAAAACACTTCCTTCTCAAAGTTCCAATCCTGTGGTTAGGAATAGCCATCAAATACTTGGAGGATGATAAGATGATTATCAAATAGCCATGGTTTTCCATCTAGAACCCGCATCTGATCAACATGATTCTTGAAAGTGATAATGAAGATATTACTCCCTACTATTTGAAAACTTGTCGGAGAGCTAATCTCCAAATCTTCCCCATCATCTTCACAATTATCTCCTTCCCTATCTATCGATCCATACACAGCTTCCTAATCAAAATACTATCTCCCTTCTCCTTCACCACCTCCACAAAATCTCCCGTCAACTCAATTCCCACTCTCTCCTCCTCTGTTAGCTTTAGGTTACCACATAACTCTTCTAAAACCTTCGTACTTTCTCTGGAACCCTCTACAACTTGCCCCTCCAATCGGTTCAAGAATTCTCTTCCACCTTTGTTTTACAGGAAAGCAGAGAGGAGACTCACTTTATTTTTCTTGTTTTGATTTGCAAGAGAAATTAATTTATTAAATTCAGTCATTTAATTATATAACTTATTAATATAATCTTTCTTAAATTAAAAATTTATGTAATATAATTATGTTACAAGAAGTACTATTGCTGCTGTATGCAAATAGAGTATCAAGGCAGTAGCTTCCACACTCAATAAATCAGCACATTCCAGAAGCTTGGAAAATATTTCCACCAAATCTTCTTGTTATGAAAAAGGATGACTAGGCTATTAGGTGTCATAAGATAATTGGTCAATACTTTGTATTCTATTATGTAAGATGGCTATAAATATTCATTATTGTACAGTGGTTATTACATTTAGTATCACAGAATTTATATACGCCTTGCATTAAGGCCTTTTCACAAACACTTGGTGTCTATGTGTTCTGTTATGGTATCATAGAGCCACGAAGGACCTACGTCCAGATTTTCTTTTACAACTCTCTCTATAGTTTTTTTTTTCTTTTTCTTTTTTCTTTCATGGCTTCTACACCCCTCAATCCTACTCTTCTCAATTCTGCTTCCCATTTCATCAACATTAAACTTACTATTGAAAATTTTCTTTTATGGAAAGCACAAATAGTTCCCTTCTTGGAAGGACATCAACTCTATCAGTATGTTGATGGCTCCTTCCCTCAACCTCCTACTACTGTCAATGACAAGCCGAATCCAGCTCATGCTCAATGGTGGCTGCAGGACAAATTAATCATCTCCACTATAAACTCCTCTCTCTCTGATTCAGTATTGGCTCAAGTGCTGGAATGTTCTACCTCATGTGAGGTTTGGACGACTCTGCACAATCTTTTTGCTGCCAAATCTTTCGCTCATCTCATCCATACCAAATTTCAATTAGCCACCCTTAAGAAAGGACCTGAATCTGTGACTGATTATTACAACAAAGCCAGATCTCTATCTTCCACTTTAAGTGCCGCAGGACACCCTTTGCATGACTCGGAGCTAGCTATTTATCTTCTTGCTGGCCTTGGCACAGAGTATGAATCTCTTGTGACCTCTCTCACCACTCGGCCAGATGATCTCTCTCCTCATCAGATTTTCAGCTATTTATTAAATCATGAATCTCACTACCCCCATCAAACTCAATCACTTCTCTCTAGTACTCCACTTGCTGCCCATTATACTACCAAACCCATGAACTCATAGTACTCCAATCGGGGTCGAAATAATTTTTCCCGTAGTCATGGTCGTGGTCAAAACAATGGTCGAGGCCTACTTCCTACTCCGAGACTTCCCAACTCACTTTTCACTCCCAAAGCCGTGTGTCTAGTGTGCCTTAAAGCTGGTCACACCGCGGTCACTTACTACCATCATTTTGATCAAGCATATCAAACCCCACCACCTACTTCTTTCACTGCCAACAATACCTCATTCACACCCTTCGACCCACAGAGCAACACATGGTTTCCTGACTCAACTGCTTCTCATCATTTTACCTCTAATTTTTAGAACCTCAACCTGGATGCAACTACTTATCAAGGCCTTGAGCAAGTGAGCATCAGTGATGGCTCCCCTCTTCGAATTCACAATGTTGGCTCGGCACAATTCAGCTCCAACAATGGTAAATTTCTTTTAAAAAATCTTTTACATGTTCCATCTATTTCTCGCAACCTACTTTCCGTTCGTCAATTCTGTCATGATAATAGAGTCTTCTTTGAATTTCACTCTTCTTTGTTTTTTGTGAAGGATTCATGCACCCAGAATGTTCTTCTTCAGGGTCACATTGAGGATGGGTTATATGTGCTTCGGATGGATGAAGAGTCTCTTTCCAAGTCGTCTACAGCCTCTCCTCATGCTTTTCTTGGTCTTAGAACATCCGCTCAACTCTGGCACTCTCGGTTGGGACATCCCTCTCCTCGCACTACTTTTCTCATCCTTCGACAGTACAATCTTCCTCTCAACTCATCTACGGTGATTCAGCATTGTCCAGCTTGTTCCTCTGCCAAAGCTCATGCTCAACCTCACCGCCCCCCCCTCTTCAACCCGCTCCTCTTCACCCTTTCAATTACTTTTTTTTTTATGTATGGGGTCCAACTTCAATATTGTCTACAAAAGGATCTCGTTATTATCTTTCAATAGTAGATGATTACTCTAAATTCATATGGTTATTTCCTATGCAATTAAAATCAAATGTCACCACTCTTGCTCTTGCTTTTCTTCAATTTGTGCGAAATACATTTTCCAAAAATATTGTTTCGGTTCAAACCGATGGAGGTGGTGAATTTAGACATCTCCAACCCATTTTTCAATCCCTTGGCATTTCTCATCAACTCACTTATCCATACTCCCATCAACAAAACGGGAGTGTGGAACGTTGTCACCGTCATATTATTGAGACGGGTTTGTCTCTTCTTTCTCAAGCCTCAGTTCCTCACATCTATTGGGCCGAAGCTTTTCAAACTGCCACTTACTTAATTAATCGCTTGCCTACCCCAATTCTTCAAAATCATTCCCCTTATGAAATTTTAATGGGCCATTCTCTTGATTACACATTCCTAAGAGTATTTGGATGCTCATGCTAGCCCAATTTAAGGCCTTTTAATCATCACAAATTGGACTATAGATCAAAGGAATGTGTATTCATGGGCTATAGCCCAGATCACAAAGGGTATGTATGCCATCACATTTCATCGGGTCACAATTTTATCTCCAAAGACGTCATCTTTGATGAATCTCAATTCCCCTTCACTCAATAGCCCATCTCCTCTACGGTTTAGCCTTCACCTCCAAATTATTCACCCCTTTCCATTTCTTTAAAGCCCACATCTCATTCTCATACCCAAGCCTCAACTTTGGACTTATATTCCTCTCCTCAAAGCCCATACATGAGTCCTAACCCACCAGATCCATCAAATAGCCTATAAACAAGCTCCATACACTCAGATTCATCAAATCCAATTCGGTCATCTCAACCCGGTCACTCAAACATATCATCTCCTTCCTTGCCTCTCGAGAACCCTAATTCTGCCGCCATCCCCAATCCACAACCAGATGCACTTGAGCCTCCTAACTCTACCATCATTTCATCTACACTTCCCGAAGCATCTTCTTCTCCAGGTAATCTATGTTCCTCCCCATTAACTCTTCGCACACACCAGATGGTCACGTGATCTCAAACACATGTCATCTGTCTGCGACAGTGCACGAACGGCACCATACCGTGGCCTCCCTCCAATCCACATGCCTCTAATACTACTCTCCCTTCGCCTTACAAATCCTTGTGTCTTTCTATTCCGGAGGAACCTTCCTCCTATACCAAAGCCTCCAAACACCAAGAATGGCGTTTTTTCATGGCCTCTGAAATACATGCTGTTCTTCTCAACCACACTTGGGACCTTGTACCCCCTTCATCCTCCTATAATCTCCTCAATTCAAAATGGGTCTTAAAGACTAAACATTGTGCTGATGGAACCATTGAAAGGCATGGCTTGTGGCTCACGGGTTTCATCAGCAGCAAGGTATTGACTACTCTGAAACGTTTAGGCCGGTTGTAAAACCGACCACTATTCGATTTCTCCTCTCTTTGGCAATTTCATCGAACTGGGCTCTTCATCAACTAGACATACAGAATACCTTCCTCCATGAGGACCTTGAAGAAGCGGTTTGCATGAAACAACTGCCCGATTTCGTGAACTCTGACTTTCCTCTCCATGTCTGTAAGTTAAAGAAATCTATCTATGGTTTAAAACAAACTCCTAGAGCTTGGTTTGCTAAACTTAGTAATAAATTACTTTCTCTGGGTTTTCGGTGTTCTAGTGCAGATTCTTCTCTGTTTATCATGCGTACCACATCTGATTGCATTTATATCTTGATATATGTGGATGATATAATTGTAACTGAGTCTAATTCAATGCTTATTTTTCAGTTTATTGCTGCTCTAAGTGCTTAGTTTCCTGTTAAAGATATTGGGTCTTTACATTATTTTCTTGGCATTCAAGTACACAGAACATCTACTAGTCTTTTTCTGTCTCAATCTAAATACATCACTGACTTATTAAAAAGAACCAATATTCATAACTCTAAGTCAGTGTCCACACCTATGTCCTGTTCAGAGAAGCTTACAGCCTTAGATGGTTGTACCTTTGAGGACCCTTAGTGGTATCGTAGTGTTATAGGTAGTCTTCAGTACCTTGCCTTCACTCGTCCAGATATATCATTTGCTGTAAATCGAGTCTATCAATACATGCATTGTCCATGTCTTCCTCACTGGACTGCAGTTAAAAGTATCTTGCGTTACCTTAATCATACTCCTCATCTTGGTTTATGTTTTTCTCCTACTTTCTCTTCTAAATTGACTGTCTTTACTGATGCTGACTGGGCTAGGTGCCTTGATGATAGGAGATCTACGGGAGGTTTCTGCATATATTTGGATAATCACTTAGTTTCATGGGGTTCAAAGAAACAACCCACCATTGCTCAGTCTTCTACGGGAGCCGAGTATAAATCTGTTGCTAACACTGCCTGTGAGGTTCTTTGGTTGCAGTCCCTTTTAAGAGATCTCGGCATTATGCTTCCTGAGCCTCCCACACTTTGGTGCGATAATATAGGTGCTACATACCTATCTATCAATTCAGTCATGCACTCCAGGACAAAGCATGTTGAGCTGGATTACCATTTTGTACGTGAAAGAATTGCAGCAAAATCTCTCCAAGTTTCCTTTGTTTCAAGTAAAGATCAAATTGCGGACATTCTAACCAAACTACTCTGTGTTGCTCAATTTACACTTCTTCGATCAAGCCTTACTCTCACAATAGTGCCGCTTGAATCGCGGGGGGATATCAAGGTAGTAGCTTCTAGACTCAATAAATCAGCACATTCCAGAAGCTTGGAGAATATTTCCACCGAATCTTCTTGTTATGAAAAAGGGTGACTAGGCTATTAGGTGTCAAAAGATAAGTGGTCAATACTTTGTATTATAAGTGGTCGATACTTTGTATTCTGTTATGTAAGATGGCTATAAATATTCATTACTATACAGTGGTTATTGCATTCAATATCACAGAATTTATATACGGCTTGCATTAAGGCCTTTTCACAAACACTTGGTGTCTATATGTTCTGTTATAGAGGATGACACTTTGGTCTTTGTAATAACCAACTTCGTAAAGAGTCAGAACGGAAGCTACTGCTTTGTACACAAGTATCAAAGAAGCAAAGTCTCAACTTATTAGGAAAATCACAAGTGGCTATAAATGCAATTGAGGATCCAGAAAAAACAGCAGACTAGATAACAGAACCTATAGGCAGAGACACAAGAATCCTCTTACAATCCTTTGATAGTTGGAGCATTTGGAAAATACATCGAAATCAAAATCAATGCGCCCATTCTATAGCACAATGGGCAACTTCCAATTGTATATATGGAAGCATTCCGCTCATTTCTATTCCCCCTTGCCTCTTGGATTTTCGTTGTGGAAAAGACACACCTTAGTCGTTATGTAATTATAGCAGATCAACTGCATACTGCAACTATTTTCTTCTATATGTAATACTTGATTGAAACAAAACAAAAACAAAAAACAAAGAAAAGAAAAAAAGAATCAAGTATGTTACAGCTTAAGCTCTCAAATCAACTTGTTGGAACTTAAGGACCAAGGTGGAAGCATATAGAAAGACATCTGTCAACAACATATCGATTGCAAATATCCACACACGCACACACACAAATGATTAAACCCAGTATGATTAAAATGGGAAACAAATTTCGATGTCCATGCAGTACTTTCCACAGTCAAGCGCCTAGCTCATCTCGTTTGCGGGGTGCTTGAATGCCACACACATTATCCCACATCATTTTCCCCTCGTACGTGTATCTTTGTCTTTGCGCTAGTGGCGTTGACAACATTGAGAGCTAGGTACGTACGTGCACACAGAGACAGTGACAGGCACACCTAGAAATGCCGTCGAGAAGAACATCGATCTTTTTCTTCCTGAAGCAAGGGAAGGAGTTTATGTCCTTTATCTGCTCCACTAAAATACACTGTTCTACCCTCACTTTTGGGTTAATCACCACAACAAGTGCCTCGTGCCTGAAGTGCCACTCTTCCTTGATGAACTTGATGCCCGGAATAGGTGAAAATTTGTGCACAATATACAAGGGCACCTCGGAGCCGTGGCTTCTAAACTTCCTTTCCATGTCGATGGTCGCCTGGCCCACAATTGGGATCCACACAATCTTACCTCGATTTCCTATCTCTTGATGGAGCTGTTTGAGTGTCAAAAGATCATTCTCGGAGACGTCTGGGCCCGAAATAAGCAATAGCACGTACTTATGCTTCAGTATATCGAAGTTAACCTGTAATTTGTGCAATATAATTCTGACGTTAGCATGACCGGATTCAAGTTCTAACCGAGGAGATACGGAGCTCTTTTTCAAGTTAATTATTCTCTTAGATTGGTTGATTTGTATATCAGCTAAGCTATAGCTAATTATAAATAGAAATATCATGTCTAGCTTTGGATGTACATGACTTGATCTTATGCAGGGTATTTTTATTTTCTGCGTTAGTATACAGGGCAGCTACCATTGGTTCTTTATTCGACTAATTCCTTCTGGATGAAATGTCACAACTCATAAAGTAATTGTGATTTTGGTTAATAAATGTAGAGGATCTGATCAATTAGTAAGTATTATTCTTGGAGGCGCCTGGTGCTTGTTAGTTAATCAATGGTCTTATGCAGAAAATACTCCCAAATTTCCAAAATCATTGGCTCTAAACACTCGCCTACTAGCAGTAGTAAATGAGGCACACTAAGGGACATGATCTATTAAAGAAAGAAAGCAATAAGAAATAACAGTGTCTTCGTAATAGTTAGAACAATACAAAGGGATGGGTTACCAAAGCAAACCTCAGTAGAACCATCAATGAGCAGCTGCATATTACTCTTGCCATAACACAGCGCTTTGATCACCTCCGTGATTGTGGCGTGCGTTTGAAATTGATTCTCAAGAATCTGATAAGCCTCAGTCTCAGTAGCCTCTACAAGCATTAATTAAACAAGATATTTCAGCAGAATTACTCCCTTTTCGTGACACTGCTTTCTTATGCTTTCTTAAGAGCGAGGTTCTAACCTATTTGTTGTTTGCAAATATTTAATTGCATCTTAAGATTGTTGAGGTTGTGGTCAAGATTGTAAGCCAAGCTGGATAGGTCGTCCACTGCTTGCTGCCTGAAATCAGGGCAACCGTGGTCATTTAATAGTGATATATATGGGATTATGTATCAGGCACAACTATAACTTCAGATGAACCTTTTTTAGTTCTAATTCTGTACTTAATGGTTAAAAACTGCACAGCACTCTCCGTTCAGAGAGATCCAACAACATTGGAACCATAGATAGAAGATTAGTACTGTGTTCGCATTGCCCGCCCAAGGATCAATAGCACAAGTGGAGAAATTGTCCGAATATTTCATTTTTTCTAAAGCCCATATTCTTACACAAAATAACTTCGAGTTAAGATTTTGAAGAGGGAATATTGCAACGGATCCACAATGAGAACTTACTCATCACCAGTGATGCGAGTCATCTGAGTCGAACAACCCGCAACAGTTCTGATGACCCAATAAACATAAATGGGGATATGGTCCAAGGCGTTTGACAATGCTGGTACATTCTCTCTACCATAGTTAGGAAGCTTCTCCAACTCAAAAATGCTCCTAATCACTTCCATTGTTCCCTTGATCAGATTGATAAGTTCAGTAAATGCTTGCTGGTGTTTCTGAAACTGTATGCGCCCTACTAAGACTGGTATTTGCTTCAGGGATGCCACTGATTTGGCGAGTTGGTCAGAGGATTGCAACTGCACAAGGAACCAGAATTCTCCAAAGCCAAAAGCAAAAGCCGCTAGTGTCATCACAGCCCTTGCATCCCATGAGTAGTCTGATAACATGCGAAGTATTGACAGTGTCGTTTCGTGTGCATTTACCTCACCCGGAGCGTTGCAATCCATCTATAATTAATTACATATTTATTCGCTATTTAATCAATGACATTCAAGGCATTATATTTGAATAAATTCTGCTAGTCTTCTAATTAGTAAGCCATTTTAGTAAATTACCGTAAGATAAAAAAATAAAGGCTTAAAATAAAAGTTCGGGCGAAATATAAGTAATAGACAATGCTAGGTTGCACACTAAATGTGCACCCAAATTTGCACATCAGTGTAATTGCATTTTTTTTATTTTAAATGTTTTTTAAACATTTTTAAATATTTAAAAAATAATAGTAGCCACTTTTTTAATTATTAAAAAAATTAAAATACACTGATATGTATATTTGGGGTGCACATTTAGTGTGCATACAAGCATTTTCCACAAATAATTTCATTTTTAAGGTAAGATATTAAATAACAATAACTTCCGATCCAAGAAGATTTAAGTCCAGGTCATTTAATAAATTAAGAAATTTGTATAACATCTGTAATTAAGTTATATTTCAAACCGGATATATCTAATGAATTTGTAACAGGATATAAGCCAAACTCTTCTCTTTTATTAAAATGATTACTGATCAGAAAGTTAAGAAAAGTGCGAGAGTGGGTCTTATTTATTTTTATGAATGATAGAAATTAAGCAGTACTCGCCCATTACATTCATAGAGGCTATATATAATCACCAACTTAGAGAAAACAAAAAAGGAGATGGAATTAATTAATAAAGTTTAAAGTTATGATAATTACAAAGGTAATTTAAAACATTAGTAAGATTAATTAAATAGCTACTGTAATATGTTTGTATGATTAGAGATCGTTTTAATCATTCACTATTAGTATGAACAGTATGGTAAAATAATCAGTCACTATCAGATCATGACTGTCCTCGCACCAGAAAAGTTTCCGCAGATTAAAAAAAAAAAAAAATTCAAATAAGAACTAATTAATTAACATGATAAAGTAATAATATTATATATATTATATATATCTGGTGGGTTCCATATATGAATCAACCATGCACCATTGGTTAATTTTGGCTGTCTACAATGATACAAAGCCTTAAGATAGAAATTGCGACTTTAAAAGAAAAGCCAAATGCTGACCTTGCAGGAAATCTGCTTGAGTATGCAGAAGGGGGAACTGAAATTGGCACTTGGGGTAATGTCATCAACGTTTATCACAGGTGCTTGGGTACCCTGCGCGCAGTAAGCTAGCCGTAAGTAAGACAGAATGTACTCACCTACAGCTCTGGCTTATTGATAAGTTCCAAGAAATCTAAGCGATCAGATCCAAATGAATCAAACATAGTAGCCAGATTCATGGATCGAATAAGCAGGAGGGTAGTGTACCGGCAGAAAACTACCAACAATATGGGCGGTGTGCTTGAGGATGTCTTCAACCACGACGGAAAGGGACTCGGCGTCAATAAAATTTCCATCACCGGTAACACGGATAGCAGCAACTTGATTCATGATCTCCTCATCCAGCTTGTACGCCATTGATGCTTCCGAGCCGCTGCCCATGTTGTGCTAATTATTAAACAAGTCAATAAGAATAAAGTCCGAAACTTTTCATATTATATATTTATAATATATGTGTGTACATATATTTGACGGAGCCTGGTTTTTTTTATGTTGCAGTCTTGAAGACCAAGCTCTTTAATTGATTAGGTACAGAACGCCGACAGATGATGCTCGTGTTTTTTTGTTGCAAATTGCGTGGGCTACTAACAACCACGGAAACCGAGATAACGAGTACGTCCAGTGAAACCTGTTATCGAATCTAATAATTCATTTTTTGTCCATATTCTAACCAAGTCTGGAATGTTAGCTTCAAGTGGGGTCCATCTAGAAATCGAATTATAAACCTGTTTTATTATTTTCATTCTGTAGCAAGCCTGACTAACTTGGACTCAGTTCAAGCCCATGGGCACCCCTACCTTTTACTCTACTTCTTTCAACCCGTGTCTTGGCTTTAGATTATTTTACGAGCCGTAGGATTTTTTGTAACAGGTAGTGGGCTTGGGCCTATAGCATTAACTGGTTGCATGCGGATTTTAGTCCTATTGTCTTGTGTTTACTTTAGCCAGGCCCAATACGTGGATTATATTTAATGAGAAACTTGGCTCTGAAGAATCATCCAAAGCAAAATATTTCTATTCTATTTTCTCTCTCTTTTCCTCTTGGAGCCTAGGTTAACCTCGAATGTGATTAATTTCCTTGAATTTTCTCTTACATTTTCTAATCATCCAAACACCTACTATCAGATGTGTTACAAGTGATATCCAGAACTAATCTTTCCTTGACATTGGTTTCATCAATCCGTGTATCTCATCCTTACTCAATATCAAAGAGTTACTAGAACAAAATCTTCAACGTTTTGATGTTCTGCAACATTTGAATTATTTTCGGGACAACCACAATAAAATGCACAAAGTATTTCGACAGCATCTGAATGAATTTGAGAGCAACTTCGAGCAAGGTTTTGCAAATCTAGAAAACCAACTTTACGATCTGCAAGAAGAGGAAAAATGCGCAGCAACTCTAGATAAAAAAAGAGGTAGTCAATCTGGATCGAGTTCCTCTCTCTTGTTTCCATAAATCTCATTAGAAATTGGAGACCATTTTCTCCATTCCCATATCTCCATTTCCGACTCCCAATTCCTTTGCTTCCTCTTAGAAATCTCAGCAATTCTATTCTCTTTTCTCACTTTCGGTCGGTCACCCCTGGCACTAACAATTCAGTGATGGAAAAAAGGAACTACCTAACCATACGATGGAAGTTTGATCCTGGTGGAATTGCTTTTCAGATTCCCGACTCCTCACCATCAACCCGTAAACCGACGCCATTCTTATTTTATCTATTTAGTCATTTCTCTCTCCTAGGGCTGGGGTTTCACTATCTCTTTCTCTTTGAGGCTTGGTTCTTATTTTCAATCCCTCAGAGATTCAATCACTCTTCTTTCATTTATTTCCTCTCTTCCTCGTGTCTTTCTTGGTTTCCATTCGCTGTCTAGCGAACTTGATGGCCGAAGGATCATCAGTGTGAGGGCTACAGTATTTAGTTTGGCCCATAAACTTCAACCAGCTATCACACTTCTAGATAAGGTGGATAGTTTCTTGGGTCAGTATCATAATATAGATCATGAAGAATTAGCAAACATGAAAACTGAGTTCATGCTTGTATGGGATGGATTCACCACAGATCAGAATGCTCGAGTTATGGTCCTTGCTGCTACCAATTGTCCATCTAAACTCGGCAAGGAAGTAGCATACTTTTCCATCAAGGTTTTGGCATTAGAGCACAAATTTCAGTTAGATGAAGATGCAATTAGTGATGAAGACGGCTCCAACTTTAACGCCAACTTCTATGTTGAAAATCTAGGGGGTAAGAAATTTCACTCCTCTTTTGCTTGAGGTGTTGCTGCTGGGGGTATTGTAAGCTATGGTGGAGGGAAAATATTCATGGGTTCGCAAGTTTTAGGAGATACAAAAATTGCCCATCAACTGCTTGATTTTTTGCCACTTAATGTTGTATTTGATAGAGGAAGAGAGCGGGGGTCTAATATCAGAGGTCTGTTTGATGTTGGTGATGGCACATTGATTGGAACTAATTGTGTAAGGAGGAAGGGAATGGATAGAGTCGAATTTGGGGACTGTTGCCCAGATGATTAACACAAGAGGGGGGGTGAATTGAGTTGTATTAAAAAAATAACAATTATAAATCAAATATATAATATAAAATATAAACAAAATATGAAATAACAATAAATATAAAGAGTAAGGGTAAGAGAGAAGCAAACTCAGTATGTTAACGAGGTTCGGCCCCACTGCCTACGTCCTCGCCTCAAGCTACCCCTTGAGGATTCCCAAATTCACTATTCAACCTCTTTCAGGTGGAAATAGAAACCTATTACACATTTGAACAACACCGCTACAAAGGTTCCGTGTAGAACACCCTCTACACTTGCAATCACCTTACAAGTGATGATTCAACTATTCCCCGTATAGAATACTTTTTACACGCACAAGGGTTATACACACCCTTTTTCTGATACAAAAGTTGATAGTGGGTAGGTTATCAGAAAACACTCCTCAATGAGTAAAATAAGAACAATACAGCGCAAACTATATCTCTCAAAATGAATAAGGATTAAGGCTCAATGCTTAGAGAAGAGAGAATGAAAGTTTTGAATGAATGTTGTATGCTCTGGATGTTGTGAATGTGAAGCTCTCAAATGATCTATTTATAGGCATATGAGACTTCATATTCAAATTTAAAAAGATTCACATGTCAAAGACAACATCATTCACTTTTTCAAAAAATTCAAATAAAAGGTTCTTCTTTTCAATTGTCAAAGACAACATCATTCACTTTTTCAAAAAAATCAAACCTAATCTTTTACTTTTGGCATATGACAAAATGAGCACACTTTCCTTTTCAAAAAATTCAAACCTAATCTTTTACTTTTTGCATATGACAAAATGAGCACACTTTACTTTTTAAATTTTTCAAACAAAATCATCTACCTTTTGTATGAGTCTAAAAAAGCATCAATCACTTTTGAAAATATTCAAATAAAACATGCACATATGAAAGATGACAATCAATCATCTTTAATATTTTCAAAGTTTAACCCTTTAATCAAGGCATGCACATGCAAAAAATAACAATCAATCATCTTTCAAAATTTTCAAATTTAATTTTCAAAAATATTCATGCACATGTGGAAAATATATTTTAATGCTTTATGATAAAATATTAATTTTGAGCATTAATCCTAATTTCGAATTTTAAGAGATTTACAACATTACTCTATGACTTTAATGTGAGCTTGTTTCCTTCTTGCTCATGCTTGGTTCTTTGATGTGCTTGATTCCATTGTGTGAACAACTTGAGCTTGAAACTCATTTATTCTTTGAATTCATTTGTTATCGTCAAAATCCATGTGTAGATTTATAATCACATGAAACTTGAAATCTTGGGTTCAACAGGGACAACTCTACTGTTGCTACAGAATTTAAGGCAAAAGTTCTATCAATCAAAGATAAGATGGGCCAAACAGCACTACATATGGTTGTAACAGGTCAGTGCCCTTTAGTCGTAGAGGAATTATTGCTTGCCGATTGCTCTATATTGTTGCTTCATTTTTTGCCACTTAAGGTTGTTTTAAAACTTTTTGATAGAGGAAAAGAAAGAAATACTTTGGAAATTAATTGTAATGGCCAAGACACCATTGAGCTGCTGGCAGAGTCCAAAGAATTTTCGGTAGCACATACTGTAGTGCAAGAGAGAAATTATTTGGATTATATGGTGGGGAAAGGGATGTGGTTAGATGTAGCTATCTACAATATACTCTGGTTTGATGTTGTGTTTGGTTCCCTTCACTCTAAGTTTGACCCCACGACTTGCTAGAAGTCTACTAATCTCTCTCATTTCTTTGATCTAATTTGGTAAATCTTAATGTGCGAGTTTTTCCTTGGAAAAAATGTTTGGGCACGAACCCCAAACACAGAAAGGAGAACATGGAACAAGTAACTATATTGGCCTTACGTGTCCCCCTTTATTTATTTATTTAGTTATAAAAGCATATTGCTTTCATTAATAATGAACATTACAAATTTGACCTAAAACATATATTACAAGCCGACTAAAACATTAATAGCTCTCCAGTAAACAAATGTACTAACATGGTTTAGACCAAGCTACAAATCTCTATAGACATGATATGAGAGATAGCACAACTCTATCCAAGACAGAATTAAAACAAACCCCATACTCCATCTAAGAAGGAGTAGAGGACACACTCTATAGACAGAGTCTAAGAGACTATGTTTTGTTTTTATTTTTCTAAAATAAAAGATATTATAGAAATTGAAATTACATGAAAAAATAACGAATTACGTATTTAAAAGATATATATCTGCATTTTCAACCTTGGAGGAAAATAAAATACAATCGACAACTGTGATGGCGCGTGAGAGCCACGCGTCACCCAGGGGGTATGGCAGTCGATCAGATCTGAAGTAACATGTGGTTCTGGATTCAGAAAGATCGCGCGTGGCGGCATAAGAGCTCCCTTAGCGATGGCGCGTGGATATCACGCACCAACTTTAGACCGTGCATGTGGCTCACATGCCGTTCTATTCGGCGAAATGCTTCGTTAGTCTGAAAGATTGGCGCTTGGGGAAGCCTGTGGTAGGGCGGGTGGTGGTCAGCGGACTCCGAAGAACAATAGATTGACCTTCCTCCATACTTGGCCCAAAAAAAAAAAAAAAAAAAAAAAAAAAAAAAAAAAAAAAGAAAAACAGAAAAATAGAGAGAAGAGGGATGAGAGATAAGGGAGGAAAGGTGGAGCCGAAGCTCCTCCCCCCTTTGCGTTGGTTTTCTTGTGCAGTGGCTTTTAAAAAGATTAGGGAGCCTCTCTCTAAATTTGCTCCATGATTTTCAACAACCTCGTGTCTCTTTTTATTTGATGAGTAATGTTAGGTACAAATACCAAAATAGATAAATTTGTATAAACCCTTTATAGAAAGGTAAGTTCCGTTAAAAGATTTTTTTAATACTTTTTAAGGTGGAGTCCACTTTTTAACAAAAGCCTGCCCATAAATTTATCTATTTAGAATTTGTAAAAATCATTTATCTTGATTGCATCCATTTGGATTTTTTTTTTTTGATAAATAGATCAAAACTTCATTCAACTCAAAACAACTTACATAGTAGCATCCATGCTCTATAATAATCTATATGGCATGCCTCTATTTCTTTTTCTTTTTCATTTTTTTTATAGAGCGTGACTCGTTTTCATTATCCTTATTATTTTGTTTATAATTTATATCACATATATATGACCAGAGTACATACTCAAACTCTGATGATGTGTAAGATTTTGTGCAGTCTAGATCTCACGTAAAAACAAGAACAAAGGTGGTAAGACAAAAAATAAATAAATAAATTCCAGGCATGAGTATTAGCTAGGCGTATTATCATACAACTGACAGAATGATTTGAGTTTCTCTTCGGAGCTTTTTGGGATTATCTTTTTTATTTTTGAAAATCTAACCTCTCAATTAAGTAATTATCATCTTAATTTAAGACTTTGATAAACTGAAAGAGATATTGACGCATAAAGTGGGTCATATTATTTATTAAGTTTTTAATGTTGACAAAAGAATTCCCATAGATAATTATAAATATTATAAGACCCATATCATATGTCTATCTCGCACTTGAAGCTCAAGTTAAGATAAAAATCAAAAGAAATGTTAATCTCTCGTTTCAGCATGATCGATATTCATGGTTCGTTTAGTACCACTGTGCATTATCAACCAAAGACATCAACTAAAGTATGCATTGATCTCCGAATAGTTATGATCATTCTGTTTTTATAATGTATAAATAAATATAATTAAGATGATCGATGATCAATAAATACAACATGTAGACTATATCGTATTAAATATTGAGTTTATATTATATATGTAAGGTATTTAATGCAGTTAGATTTCATTGCTCTATATGTATTTTTCTAAATTGTAACAATATATGGATATATAAAGTTATTGGAGTTCTCTTTGTCTAGAAAACGTTAGTACGTTGTTAATCTCAAAAAAGTGACAACCTGTTTTGGCCAGGACTAATTGAGTTGCGGCTTAGCTATTTTATTGAGTATTAAGGGCCTATTTGGAGTTACGTTAGGAGTTTTAAAAAGTGTTTAAATATTTAAAAAAAAATCTTTAATAAAAAACTTAGGTTGTTTGGAAGTTACATATTAAAGCACTTTTAATTTCAAATAAGATAAAAAGTACGTTTGAGAAAAAAGTATCACTTTGATGCTTTTTCTCAAACGTTTTTTTTTCGGATTATGTGGAACTTAATTCGAATTTTAAAAAGACTGTCAATAGATGAAAATATCCATACAACTTTTAGATAATTACAATTTTCAAACTTTTAAAAATATGATCATATTTTTAAAAAATTCAAATAATCGTCATTTCTACCTCAGAAAGTACTTTTTTAATTTGTTTCCAAACAAACGTAACATGTTTGAAAGTGTTTTAAACATATGGTTACCAAATAGTAAATAATTTTTTAATAGTAGAACTTATTACTTAAGTTATAAGTTCTAAAGTTATAAGTTATATTTTCCACCACAATCTCAAACATGCACTAAGCCTTCCCGATAGACTATATAAAAGTTCAAAAAGGCAAATCGTTGGACAATAAACGATGGGATAGGAGTTAAGAGAGTTAGGATTTGTTTAATAACGCAATTGTTTTAAGATATTTTCAGACTATTTCACTATTATTTAAAAATTATTCATTATTATTTGTAAATTATTTATTATTATTTACAAATTACTTTAATTACTACTATTCACACATCATTTAAGATATAGTTAATGTCCAAAATGGAGCAATGAAATTAAAGCTATACAAGCTGTTGTAAGCTAAAACGGCTCGTCTCTATTAGCCAATGGTCAGTTTTGTTAAATAATAATAATAAAAACAAACCATTAACATATAAATGACTCATGTCTCGCCGGCCGTATCTATAAGGCACATTAAAGCCAATAATTCAACTAAATTAAAACTCTCCTCATGAATCATGATCAGCACAAGTAACTCCCATCACAATTTAAAAAAAAAAAATGTTGCTTTATAATTTATTTTAAAAATTAAAAAAAGTAAAAACAAGAAGAAAAACAAATTATATACAAAAAATTTGAATGAAAAAAATTAAGCGGGTATTAACTATTAAAATGTGTTCATAACAACCCAGCCCTTAATTAAATATGAAAGTTCACATATATATATAATACCAAAAGGATGCCACTTATAAGTAGTGACAACCCAAGATTACACGCATTTCCACTCGGGAGACAAAATAAATTAAGGAAAATCACAACCAAGAAATTATATATCCACACGACAATCCAATTAAAAACTTAAGACACAAATATATAAGGTTCACGTCACATGCATGCACACACATATTTTACAAACAAGATTCCGTAATATGCCAATTATCATTCAACCATATGAATTTATTTAGTAATACCATTAGCCCTCTGCAGGAAGCTGGTGGCCATTTTTAATCAAGCAGTGAGTCGCTGCCATCACCATCACAATTGTGGCAGCACTTGAACCTGATATACGCCTCCATGTCGAGGAGACAGTCGGGGCATTTCACGTTCTCTGGGATTTTTCCACTGCCCTTTGGGATATCAATAAAGCTGCATAACTTTTGAGAAGTTTCAAGAACCAGGTTGTGGTAGCCCATGAAAGAGAGTTCAAAGCCCTTCCCCTGCACAAGCTTCTTCCATTTGTCGAACTCCTCCACGGCCTTCAAGATGGTTGTCCCACGGCCACTGAACACCACACTAGACCCTTTGCTGAGCACAGCCCATCCAGTACTTTCATTCTTGTAGGAGAGCAGCTTTAGGATCTCTAGGGTCACAGCGTCTGCCTTGGTCTCCCTTTGAGTCGCCGAAATGAACATACTCTCAATGCCGATCCAGAAGCGCCCCGGAATTAGACAGTGGGTCTCCTCTCCTTCGCTGCCCTTTCCTACCAACAGCAACTCTATGGAAATCCTTGCTTCCTTTATCACCGGGTCATTGGCAAGAGCAGTTGCTCTTTTAGTAAATTGTTGGATCCACTCGTTGTCCTTGCCCCCATAGAAAAAGATATACTTTTCCTCTTTGATCTGTTTGAACAAAACATACATCTCAGTTCTCAATGTAATTCCAAAGCACTATACATTATTTCTTAATTAAAATGAATTGCGCGCCAGTCTGAGACAATTGATAATACATTTGTGTACGTGTATGTGCTGTGCATGTAGGCGCACTAGATTCGTGAAAGGGATTTACCCAGCTCTCAATATTTGGGTTAACGCCAGTTGCTATGGACCCAATCCAATCCGGGTTACGGGAAAGGGTTTCTTCCACTGCAGTGGTGAAGGGGAAGGCCTTGATTCCCCATACCCTGATCATGTGGATTGCATTGTCATTTTCAACCTTCCCTTGAGGGCTCAACACCACAACGGAGGGCTTACCCTTGAAGTGCCACTTCTCCATGATGAACCTGATGCCGGCTATTGGGTAAAAATACTGCACTACGTACCAAGGCATCTTGGCCCGCAGCACCTCGAACTTCTTTTGCAGGTCCTCCGTCCAATATTGTTCCACAATTGGAATCCATACAATCTTATACTGATCCTCCTTACTTATTAACTCATGAATTGGTTTGAGAATTGAAATGTCATCATCCGAGATATCTAGCCCCGAGATGAACAGTAAGACATTCTTCCCCTTAAGCACCTCATCAATGTTAACCTGTTTAAATATGACATACATTTAGGGATGCGGAGAAACCCGTACTGTTAGCAACGATCGATTTCATATATGGAAAAGTAAACTATTTTTAGTGTGCCACTTATGCATGATCTATAGCCAAAAGATTTCTCAAAGAACTTGGCCATACAGAAGTCGCTTCTGTAGCTTTATGAAAAGTGATTCTCACATATGCAATTATTTTTTATCGTCGTAAGTACTGTTCATTTCCCACTAATTTAAAGGCTAGCCCGATGAATTGCATATATTGTTCAGAGATTTTTAAAAGCGGTCATTGATCTGTGAAAAAATCTAGACCAGATTGGACCAAATTATTGAAAACAAACCATTGAAAAAATAAGACCGAACTAGACCAAAACTAAATAATGAATCAGACCAGTATCAATTCTTAAATTTTTAAAATCAGTATATAACGATTCGATTTTAAAAATATATAAAATCAGACCGAAGGTATTATGGTAGTTTTGTCAAGTCTACCGTATTTATTATGTGGTTGTTATTTAAGTGATTGATGTATTTGTGTAGTTACTTGGACAGTTCTGTTACTCCGGTCTGGAATGTATATGCTACTTTATTAATAGAACGACATGTATATGTCATAATACACGTACTACTCTTTACAAAAAGATAAAAAAATAAAAAATAAAAAGCATCCAAAAGTCTAAATTAGTAGTCTTTGGTATGAGATTGGTATGACCGAGTATATTTCTACGGGATTAAATATAATTGAAAAAGAAAAATTTTATACGCCATACTACCATTTTATTTTCATTTTATTAAATATGATATGACATATTTATTATTATTGAAAGATCATTTATTATATATTTTTTTATAATTTAATAGTGATAAATAAGCTACATCTTATTTAATAAGATAAAAATAGAATAAAAGTGTGGTGTATATATCATTACTCGATTGAAAAAAAGAAGAAACAAAAGATCAACTACAGAAGCGTACCGGATTTCCAGTAGAACCAATAAATAGCTCCTTGATGGGAATCAGTTCCTTAAATACCTCCACGACTTCCGTAGTGGTTAGAAAAAGGTCCACGATCCTCCGATAATATTTAGCCTCTGTCTCCTCTGCAATGCATTAAAACCTTTCATCATTATATATCAAGTCCACTTTTAAGGCAATCAATTATTAAGAAGTGAAAAATGAACCAACCGAAGCTTGCATTCTTTCAAGTAGCAGCCAAGAAACTAACCTATCTGTTGTTTGCAAATCTTTATCTGGCTCCTAAGTTCTGAGACGGCCACGTTGAGTTTCACAGAAAACCGGGATAGTTCCTGTTTCTGGTCCCTGTATATCAAACGGAGTCATTTTGACACTGGCAAGATGGCATGTATACACAACTATATTAAAAAGCTTAAAACACTTAAGAATATTGTAAGATCAATCGGCCAAACCGTTTGATTTATTTTAAGATAAATTGTTTATATGTAAGAGAAACTTAGTACGTTCTAAAATTTTACGTACCAAGCCTTCGATCAGATTATGATTTGGTAATGTACTTCTAACTGAGGGTTTAATTGGCATATGCAGAGTCATGTTTGGTCTGGACAACAGCTTCTTCATCACTTACCCAAAAATGAAAAAACATATATGAAGCACTTACTCATCGCTAGTGAGGCAACAAAGCTGAGTAGTGCTGGCTACAACGGTGATAATGGCCCAAAAAACATCCACTCGAATATGGTCCTCGCCAGTTGACAGAGCTGGCACATCCTTTGTGTCATAATTTGACAGCTTCTTTAACTCAAGGATGCATTCAATCACTTCCAGTGTGGTTTTGATCACACTGTTAAGTTCAATTAGAGCATCCCGATGTTTCTCCAGATTTGGTCCCTTTAAGAGGATAGAAACCCGCCTCAGGGTTCCCAATGATTTGGCGAGTTGGTCCGAGGACTGATTCTGAGCAAGCAGCCAGGAGAACTCCCCATAGTCCAAAGCAAAAGCCGCAAGGGTCAGCACTGCTTTTGCAGCCCAAGAATAGTTCGATAATTTTTTAAGTATTGACAGGGCTGTTTCGTAAGCAACTTCTTCACTAGGGGCCTTGCATTGCATCTGACATTACATATTTGATATTGTAAAAACGTGTACATGGGTAACAAAATAAAACCAAAAGTTAAAGGATGAGTATGGACTTTGCAAAACCATCCAAATTATCAATTTTTTATTTATTTAGAAATGCTACTTATCATTTCCATACTACACTATGTGATTTGTCATTTTTATCCTTCTATTTAAACACATATTTACACGTAGGGAATGATAAGTAAAATTTTTCTAAAAAGAAAAAAGAAAATAAGCATGCTTTGTAATTACCTCGCAGGAAATACTCTTGAGTGTGCACAGGGGTGAACTAAAGCTTTCTTTGGAGATCTTCTCGTCCAAACGTGCTACCGTTAAAGCTTGGCTACCCTGTTGCGGGCCACGAGTGAATAAAATTGAAAAAGAGAACATGAATACGTGGAGGGAAAAACAGCAAAACTAGTTAAAATAAAAAATAAAACAATCATATCTGCGGGCCTCATTTAAGCTGAAAATGAGTTCATCTCATCTCATGTATACAAATCATGAGCTAAAGCTAGCGTGGCAATCAGCAAAACCAACCGAGAAAATAGAAGTGAGCATGTCGTGATTTATGCTTTCTAGTGGAGAAAGAGACCTGCCTACCGTCCTGCTTTCCCTGTAAGTTTGTACCCTCTTGGTCCGATCCATTTTTCGAATAAAGGAAAAAAGAGTTGGACCGACTAGCCAATTCGCTTAGTCTCTTAATCAAGCATTGTAATAAGCAATATTATGTTTTCGTTATGGTGTAGCAGAAGAATGGTGTGAAACTGTGGGAAACCGAACCTCCAGTACTCCCAAAACTAAAACGTTTTAGCCTAAATGTAGTACCATACCGGGACAGCAGTAACCACGATCTGGGTGGCACTCTTAAGGACGTTGTCGACGATGATGAAAAGAGACTCAACATCAAACTTTTCATCATCATGGGCATGCGTTGCAGAAATCAGCTGGTTCAAGACCTCATGGTCGGTCGACCAGATGGATAGTTTCAGGTTACCCTTTTCGGGTTGCTGGGAAGAAGCTTTGGTGGCCATGTTGTGTTACACGAAAGGATGGGTTTGAAGTTCTCTTTGGTTGAGGGCAGTAGAAGGGAGGGGCAAAGATGGTGTAGTTTGATGCAATGATCAGCTGGCGACGTCCATTTATATAGCCACAGGAGCGGTAAATATTATTGGGAAAAAGGAAGGGCTTTTTCCCGATTGCGTGTTTCATCTCGTCTAGCCTATCATCAAATTATTATAATTTTTTTAATTTTTACAAAATATATAATAAATAATTTAAAATTTTCAAATCTCAAAATAATAATAATATTTAAAAATAATATTTTATTCAACTTTCAACTTTTATCTTGGTTGCTAATACTTTTTTCGTTGCTATAAATTGATCGCAATTGTCTGTTTTTCTTATAGTATCTCAACTTAATTTATCTCAACTTACTATCTCAACGGTACATTAGAAGCCATGACTCAGTCAAGTTTTTTTCTTTTTTTTCCTTTTTCTTCTTTTATAGCATGTCCATATTACCACTCACACACTAAAGAGTGTGGTTGGTAGTTGGTCCCCACTTCTTTATTCATATCTAATAGAAATAATTTGTACAAGTTCTAAATAGATAAGTTTTACATATTCTATTTATAAAAAAGTAAAATTCACCTAAAAAAGTATTAAAAAACCTATATATTCTTTTTTAGTGAGATTCACTTTTTGACAATAGGCTTGTGTAGAGTTTGTCTATTTGAGACTTATACCTATAAATAATATATCTCTTATAAAATTAAACTTAGAAATTGATTACAGATCTTACATCTTATATTATATTAAGCCATACCATTTTATAAATTTACTTTTAGAATATTTCTTATAGATGTAACACTTTGATCTCTTTAAGCATACGTAATTCATCAATAATATTTCCCTTATTTTGTTTGATTTTTCTTATACACTTGTAGTATCAAATTAACAAATGCAGTATGACATGTGCATGATGATCGTGGCAAGTTAATTAAATTCATTGAGATGGAAACTGTGAAACCATTTGGTTGATTCAATGCATGATTCCTAGTCGATATATTTGCAGTTTTTATTTTTTATTTTTTTTTCTTTCTTATTTTGCTGTCTCTTAGTTTGCAGTGGTATTTTCAGAAATGTTAAAATAATGAAACTCCTTTAGTCAATTTTTAAGGTGATTCAAACCAGTCAATATTAATATCTTTACCTTGGTTGAGAGCCAATTTATTAATCCAATTAAATGCCGTTTCATAGTTTTTAGTTTTTATCATATGTGAGCGGTATTCAGGTTTTGTTGGGCCCCTCTTTTTAAATCTACCCTTTTTTTTTAATTATTAATGTAAATCTTTACCAAATATCGTCCAAGAGATCAGCTGCATGGTGAGAGCGACGGCATGCTAGAATCTAAAGGGCATGGCGAGAACAAGCAATGGATCGAAGATAAGAAAATGGATAAGGTTGGGCTTCCCCTTTAATCATATCATGCCTGTGAAGAAGATATGCTAAAGTCGATCAGCTAGGATAATTTTAAAATATATACGTATTTTCTATTAGCTTTTGGTAACGAAAACGACTGTCGATGAGTGACCCATCTCAAGATGAGTGACGACTAAATATATAATACCAGTGCGTCAAGATATATCAAACTTTACATGATGACGAACCATGCATGCATGCATCTCCGATGATCTGTTGGCTAATATTCGGGGTGGTGATGAGCCATGAGGTCATATTTATTACCTCATCACACTATGTCATACATATTACCTTATCGCATGCACTATGTTTTATTATTAAATTTATATACGATCAGTAATATTATTAATTATTTTTATAATTATTAAGTTTTTAATGACATCATATACTTTATTTGAATATACAGTGTCTACACATATAAAATACATAAGTATTTATTGCAAAGATTTCTTAAAATCTTTATCCAAAATTAAAGATAAAGAAAAATTAATAGATACGATCTAAACTATTTATATATGTTACGTCTGTAAATAAAATTAAATAATTAATATATATTATGAATTACTATGTTGAAGGGTATTTTTAGAGAAATATCAATTACTAGTTTAAAAAAGTACGATAAGAGGATATATATATATATATATATATATATATATACATAAATGGTCCAGCTAGGACTTAATTATATACCTTTCGCTGGGAAAAACGCCTTCTGTTGTAGTGTATAATAACAATGATAGATGCTAGCTAGGTATAATAATGATCTGTGGGACCAAACTCTCACCTTTCAAGGATCTGCACTTGAAGTATCACGTTGGTTTAAATTAAGGTGGTAAATATGAGAAGAAGAATAATGATAAGCGCCGTCAATGATGTATGAATGTGCATGCTATCAACAAAAGTTTATCATCTCGGGGAAAAAATTATATGCCGAGGACTAGAAAAGAAATCTGTGTCTTTAATGGAATAAAGATGTTCCTCCCTGTGACCACGGCTAGCATCCCGGAAAAGCATCGATTGATCTTATCTGTAAGTAGATACTTTGAGCTAAGAATCACGTATTCTTTTAAAAAAGAGTGAAATTTATTGTTAAAAAATTATTTAATTTTATATAAATTATATATTTATATATTTTATTCAAATAAATTATTAAATATATGAGATTTTCATAACTTAAAATTATAAATATCATTTTTAAAAAAAAAAAATCCCTATTAATCGTTTCATGCATGATAGTCCAAATTGTCAAAGAGATATTAATAGTTGGCCAAGACCAGCTCTTAGAATGACGTTAAAATTTGACTATTTATCATATGCTTCGTATTCCTACTAATGACTTTCAGCAACCTGTATCAAGAAAATAAAAGGAACTCAATGTGGTGAGAGACACTTCCTATATATAAGTTAGAGTAGAGTGTAGGCCGGAGTATTTCAATTTTCAGATCGTTCAGAAATTATTTCGAGCGTGTCTCAACCTCCATTTATATAGATTGAGCGTTCAATTAGTAAGGCTTGCATTATGGCTTGACCCTCTCCAATCATGGCTGGACCGCGAGTTGTTAGGACTTCTAATCCACTGTCGTGTTGTGAGGGATTGATATTCTGGGCGAGTATCATACGATCGAGAAATCGTTCATATTATTCCTTACCACTACATCGTCAAATCATTATAAATGATAGCTAGACCCGAATTCCGTATCAGTGCATTTTGACTGTCATTGCCTTGGTTTTTGCTAGTCGAGCCTTTGATTCTGGGTTTATGGCCTTTACAGTGTGGGATTCTACAAGAAAAAATATTTGATCCTCGTGTCAATATTTTTCTCCAGTACAGAACATAAGGAGTGACAAGGGTGTAAGTCGGTCGAGTTCAATCTGGTCCGATGATGGGTCCATAATTTTTTTAGGATCGGTAGCTATCGGTCCCATCATGTTGGTCTGTTCAGTCTAGCTTAATTATTTTTTTATTTTTTTATCTTTTTTCAAATAAATTAATTTAAAAAATTATTTAAATTATTAAATTAAAATTAAGTAAATTATTAATATGGATTATGTAACTAACTCATTAAAAAAATATTTTACTATAATTAGGTTTATGATATTGATAATTATTATTACTTACTAACTTAGATTTTACTCTTTAATATGCATAATTATTAATTGTTGGGATGAAGACTCATTTTGGAGTTGAAAATTCGAAAAACAGTGAGTTCGCTCAAGTATCACTCGAGTGAAGCTTAAACCGTGAGTTCGCTCGAGATGCGCTCAATAGTGGGCTCGAACAAAGCTCAATCTGTGAGTTTGCTCAAGTCTCACACGACAATGGACTCGGTCGAGACATAAACTCTAGTGTTTGCTTGAGCCACACTCGACACCCCGCTCGAGCTAATGTTAATGAATATCAAATACTTTCATTATAGATTATTCATACTTGCTTGCAACTTAGGTATTTAAAAAAAAAGTACCTAATTATTTTAATTAAGTATAAATAGTAGAGTATGTATGAATGTATAATTTATTAACTATTTACATATAATGACATAAATTATCACATTATTTATGATTTATTATTAATTGATAGTATATATAATTTTATATTTTATATTATCAATGATAATAAATTAGATAAAAATGACATCATTAACTTATATAATTACTATATAAAAATAATATATTAAATTATTAAAAATATTTTAAAAAAATGTATAAAGGGTTAGGTCCAATTCAATTTAGTCCGATTCAAAATTTATAAATTTAAAACCGGACCGAAAGTCATTGTTCACATATTTTGAAACCAAAACCGACCAATTCATAATTCAATCCGGTCTTGTCAGTTTTGCCGATCCAGACATAATTACTTATAGCCCTGAGGAAGGTAGTCGTTTAAAAAAAAAAAAGTCGATAAAGTTGAAAAGAAAATGCTAAATCATACTCAATCATTGCCTTACCTAGAGGCAAGAGCTAAATTTAATTTTGACACCAACCAATAAAAATCTGCCACATATTATGTGTAAACATAAAATTAACACCCACACATATACATGGTTTCATTTTATTTTTTCATCTCTTTTCCCTCTCTCTCTCTCCACCGTACACCTGCAACCCCTTTCTCTCCATCATATCATCCACTAAAGTAACTTCGAGAGAGAGAGAGAGAGAGAGAGAGACACGTTTATCGTTAGTTTCCTGAAAACCTTAGCTCTCCTGTGGATTCAGAACTATCACAGCCGTTATCAGCCAGGTTAGCTTCTCTTTGCAATGTAACACGTCCATGTGGTTGTCACGCGTGCCGACAGGTCTAGTAAAATTGTTTGGATTTCAAGAGAAGTCTAACACACCATAGGTCCACAAGTTCGATGAAATTTCCAATTTAAAATTTCCTACAACCTGAATAAACCACAAACCAATGTGAAGACTTTCTTTGAAAAAAAAAAAGAAATTTACTTAGGAATGGCGTAAGTGGATTCTTTTCCTTTTCTTTAAATTCGAATTGGTTTTATAATTCTATAAAATAGTCTCTTTTTGAGATGAAAATGGAAATGATTTTAGCCATTACTTGAGATGAAGATGGAAAGGATTGCAAATGCAGAGATCAGCCGAAAGAAGGAGAGAAAGAGATTGAGGCAGCAATAAAAGGAAAATACAAAAAAAGATTAGTAAAAATAATGAAGAAAGGAGAACTCACACACGCTGGGCAAAGCAATTGCCAAACAGCATGGAGTGTTAAATATGAAAGCACAGTAGCAATCTGAGGCTTGAGCAGGACGATGGGTGGGGAGGGGAGAGGGGGAGAGAGAGAGGGGGGGGGGGGGGGAGAAGTGATGGAGAATATGAAATATTGTGATAATCTATATGTGATTTATTGTTTATTTTAGTGCAACCTATATGTGGCAGTGTCTTATTCGTGGGTGTAAAAGAAAATTTGCCACCCTACCGGCTGGAGCCTCTCTCTTACCTAAATTAAAAGAAATAAAAATATATGAATTAATAGGTATTCGTGGGAGTGGAGGTCATCGTTGCATGTGGCGGTGGCCAGCGATTTTCAAAACTCACAATTTGTAGATCTTGACAGTGTGGCCGATCAGGATGGTGAGAGAGAGAAAGAGTGTTAGGCATGGAGGTCACTATCGGCCTGTGGCGGTGACTAATGATTTTCCAAACTCATGATTTGTGGGTTTGGACAGTGTGGTCAGAATGATGGGTGTGGTCGGTCTGGAGAGAGAGAGAGAGAGAAAGAGAGTGAGAGAGTTGGGTATGGAGGTCTCTGTCAGCCTGTGTGGTGACCGGCAATTTTTTAAACACACGATGTGTGGGTTTAGACGGTGTGGCCGGAACAGTTGGTGTGCACGGTTGGTTCGTTACGATGTGGCCATATTTATCCACATTTTCAACATTTCCAATACACACAGATTTTATGAAAGAGAATAACTTCTAACAAGTTAGTCCATTAAAGAGCTAAAAACAGCCTCCAATCACCAATGTGCTTCTACCACAAGCCCACCCATTAGACTCAGCATGTGTCCGCACCACACTAAAGCTAAATCTCTCTCACACCCTCGTCTCTCTCTCACCGAAGCCAAATCCCTCACCCCCTCGAATGGTAGATCAGATCTCTCCCCTCACCCTTGTCTCTCTCTCTCACCAAACCCAGATCTCTCTACCATCTACATCGTGAACTTCATGGTTTAGAAAATCCCTCACCCCAGATCCTAGATCCTGGATTCCTAGATCCCAGATCCCATTGATGTCATGAACTTCATTGAACTTCTATGACGACACCCTCGCAAGCTCCTATCTCCCATTGATTTGGCGCATGCAAAACATAGGCTTGCCCCTCTCCTTTGGCTACAAATTACTCTGGTTGTGGGTTTTGTTGTCATAAACTAGCTTTCCAAGGGTGACCGGATCAGGCTTCCTAATGTCTCCTATCTCCTCTACTGTACCATTTGCATTGGCCTCAACAAAAATAGCACCTTCACCTGTGCAATCCACCATCAACCTTCCTTCTAAGTTGACACATAACCTCCCTGCAAGTGGATAGTAATGGACAAGAACATGTGACAGAGCATCCTTGATCACTTTCACGGTATCCTCATTGCCTTTATCTTCCAATTTAAAGTAGTAAATTGTACAAACTACATATGAAGTCTGGTCAAAGTTTGATAGGAAGTAGAGACCCTTCTCTAAGGAACCATTCTTTTTTCTTTACAAGTCGAGATGTGTTATTGCTAACATTCTCCATCAAAAAACACGTTGTTAATGTAGCTATTCTTCTTGAAATCGCAATTTAATTCACTGTATATATTGGTTTAAGGGCATGAGAAACATAAGAAAATGAAGGATTTTTCAAATGATGATAATTTATAGAGAAATGGGGAAAACAATGGAAGTAAGAGCTAAAGAGGGAAAAAGAAAATCCAGTGTAGAGTAAAATGCATCTGCTTGATACAGAAATAGGGAACAATGGAAGTAATGCTTCTTTCGCGAAATATTACATCAAGCATCTATTTGATATACAATGGAAGTGAAAATGCATACTGCATATTTTCATTACACTATTTTTTTTTCCCGATTTTGATGGCGTAAAATGCATCACTTAAGTAATTCTAGAGCACTGAGTACTCTTCTTCCCTTCGAAGCCTTTGATGCTAAGCAATGAAAGCCTCAACCTTTCATTGGAACTCCTTGTTTCATGGTGGTTGTGGGTGGGTGGCGTCAGACGCACGACTGCGTGGTGGCTGTGGGTGGCTGCGTCAGACTGGTTGGCATAGAATTGGGTGGCTGCGTTGAGTTGCCTACCGTCGAACTAGCTAGTGGTGTTAGAATGGCTGGGCGGCGATTGGATAAGTTTTCAAAAGGGGCACGGGTAGCAACAAAGAGAAGGGTAATAATCTAATGTAATCATGGTTTTATTTTGCACACAGCTGAGATGTCAATGTGTTATTGACTGCTGCTCTAAAGCTTAAAATGGTCATAACTGCTCCAAAGCGGAACTATTTACGAAATGTTACACAGACTAAGATTTGTTTTTTTACTATTTTTAACTGTTCACATAATGGGATATTTGTAGTTCTATGACTCATTTCCTACTTTATCATTGGAGAATTAATCTTGATATTCCACATCATCGTATTAAAGATAAAAATCAAATTTCCATTCAAATAAAAGCTAAGGAAAAATATTAAAGAAATCAATGTATATTATCTCTCAATCTACCATTTCAACCACATCAATATTACTGATAACTAAAAGAGACACGGGGCCGCACTCACATTGGGGTCATACCAATATTAATGTTTTTTCAAAACGACCCATAGATTTTCAATTTTGTCGAGTTAATCCTCGCATGTTGTAAAATTGATTAAGTAGATCATTGTAATTTGTGTCCATATTTCATCAAATAAATTAACGTCAAACTTTGCCACATATTCTCGAAGAAATAGCATCTGGAGCCTGGAGGTGTATCCAATTGGGTGGGGGAAGCATTCACGGGGTGTGCCGCCCTCCACAAGGGATCTCTTCCAAAACTCCAATGATAGTACTTGTTTAAATGATAAATAATGTTAAGTACAAGTGTTAAACATATAAGTCTTGTACAAGCTTTTTGTAAAAATGTAGGCTCCATGAAAAAAAAAAAAAAAAAAAGTGAGTTTTTCACACTTTTCTTGTATGTAAGAAAGGGTAAAATAGAAAACAGCAAGCACTTTGCTGCTGTTGAAGAACAGAAAACAAGGCAATATTAGAGAAAACTCTTCTATGCTCTTCTCATTGATCTCTCTCTTTTTGTTATGTTTTCTATACATTCAAGCTTAGTAGTTATACAGAAGTAATGGGACACTTGATGACAAAACCTATACAAAAGCAACAAAAGAAAACAAAGTTCTATGTTGTACATGAAAACAAAACAAAAAAGAACAAAAAGCAGAAACTCGTTGCTGCCTTTGCATATTGCAGCTTTAATCCATTACTCCTAATGCTCCCACCTTCTTTCCATTTTCTTCTAAGCCATTTTGGACTTGTTGGTTGTCCAATTCAACTCAATCATGGTCATGTTGGTGGCACTTACCTTGCATTTCCTTTTGTGCTTTCATCAGCCCCTACAAGATGGAGAGTACATGTTTTTTGCTCCCATCTTGTGCATGTGTGTGTAGAAACTATTAGATCCTAGTGCCTTGGTTAATATATCTGCAACTTGTGATCCACTACTTACATGCTCAACAATGACACTTCCTTCTTGGATTTTATCTTGGACCAAATGGCAATCGAGCTCTATGTGCTTAGTTCATTCATGGAATACTAGATTTGCTGCAATGTGTAATGCAGCCTTATTATCACAGTGTAATACAATTGCCTGAGAATGATCTACCATTAAGTCTTGAAGTAAAAACCTTAACCAAGTTAATTCACAGCAAGCACTTGCCATGGCCCTATATTCAGTTTCAGCTGAGGACCTAGAGATGGTGTTTTGCATCTTAGATTTTCATAACACTAGGGAAGGACCAAGAAAGGCACAGTAGCCTGTCATAGACCTTCGTGTATCTGGGCATGCTCCCCAATCCGAATCATAGTACACCTCAAGTTGTAGATTTGATTGTGAAGAGTACAACAAGACTTGTCCTGGAGCTCTCTTTATATACCTTAGCACCTTCTGAGCAACATTTAAATGTGGGACTCTAGGAGCTTGCATGAATTGGCTAAGCAATTGGACTAAATATGCTAAATCTAGTCTGGTGATGGTGAGGTAAAGAAGCCTCCCAATGAGTCTTCTGTAAATAGAAGGATCCTTAAGCAGGGCACCTTGATCCTTGGGCAATTTGCTGTTTTGATCTAAAGGTATCGTAGTAAGTGCTGCTCCAATAGTTTCCGAGTCAGATAATATGTCCAATGCATTTTTTTTTTTTTTACATATATAAATTCCCTTTTTTTATCTTGCCACTTCCAAGCCAAGAAAGTACTTTAAAACATCTAAATCTTTTATCTTAAATCTGTCATGTAGGGAAGATTTGAAAGAATGAGCAATGTCCATGTCATTACATGCTATAACAAAATCATCCACATAGACAAGTACAGTTGTAAAGGACTCTCCCACTCACCTTGTAGACAGACTATAATCTGCTTTTGATTGTTTGAACCCCTTCTGAACAATGAAATCTGTGAGCTTGGCATACCATTGCCTCGAAGCCTATTTTAATCTATACAAACTCTTATGAAGTTTGCAAACTTTTGCACAATTACCATCAGTATATCCTAGTGGAAGTTTCATATAAACTTCCTCCTCCAAATCACCATGGATGAATGCATTGTTTACATCCAATTAATACAAATTCCACCCTCTAACTGCTGATACAGCAAGCAGTGTTCTCACTGTTACTAACTTTTTTACAGGATAGAAAGTCTCATGGTAATCCAACCCCTCCTGTTGTGTCTATCCCTTAGCCAATAGTCGTGCCTTATACCTCTCAACACTTCCATCTACATTGTACTTGATCTTACACACCCATTTGCACCCTATAGCCTCCTTTCCATGAGGCAAATCAACTACAATCCAAGTGTCATTCATCTCTAAGGCCTCAATTTCAGCTTCCATTGCCTTGTACCAACCAGGAGTTTTGATAGCTTATGCATATGTGTTAGGTTCTATTTGCTTTGTGATTGAAGCAACAAAAGCTTTGTGTGTGTTGGACAGCTTATGATAAGAGAGAATAGCATCAAGATGAGACACATTACCTGAAAGTCTTGATAATTTCTTTTTGTCTAACTTCTGTGAATGGGGGAGTGAGGATGCCTGTTGACAAATGAAGTCCAACAAGTAAGGTGGTGCGTGTCTTTCTCTAGTGGACCTTCTAAGCATGTGAGGACTGGTGGGATTGGCATGTGTCTATTCTCCAAGAGGTTCTAGTGAATTTTTTGTGTTTGCTACATTCTTTACATCAACATATGGTTTAGGCTCAAAGTGAAACAACTCAAAAGTGTGGTCAAGAGCAGTATCTAGTGGTTGGGAAAAGGATAATGCAGTTGGATTTGGTAGGTTATGGGGAGTGGCTGTAGTCTCAATTTTGTATGGAAAAATCTTCTCATGGAAGATTACATTTCTAGAGATAAAAACTCTTTTTGTCTCTAGATCCAGTAGCTTATAACCTTTAACCCCAAAAGGGTAATCCAAGAACACACACTTCCTAACTCTAGGATCAAACTTGTGCCTATTATTCACCAGAGTGGAGGTAAAAGCCAAACACCCGAATACCCTAAGATGAGAGTAAACAGGTTTGGTCTTAAAAATGAGCTCAAAAAGAGTCTCATTTTTAAGTAATGGTGAGGGGGTTCTATTTATAAGATACACTGCAATGAGAATGCAATCATTCTAATATCTAATTGGAATTTTACTTTGAAACTTTAAAGCCCTGGCTACATTCAAGATGTGTTGTCGTTTCCTTTCTACAATAGCATTTTGCTAAGGTGTTTCAACATAAGTTTTTTATGGATTTTTCCTCTTTTTGAATAAAAATATTTCATTTCAAATTCCCCATCATTATCACTTCTAATCACTTTGATTTTGAAGTCAAATTGGGTTTCAATCATTGCATAAAATTGTTGTAAAGCTCTAGTTGCATCAGATTTTAGTTTTAACATATATACCAAGGTACAATGACTGAAATAATCAACTATACTCAAAAAAATATCTTGACCATCATGACTAATCTCATTACAAGGCCCCCAAAGATCACAGTGAACTAAATCAAAACATTTTTCTAATTTATGATGGCTAATAGGAAAAGGAAGTTTATGTAATTTTGCCAAAGGGCAAACTGAGCAGCATCAAAGTTAGAAATGTCATCTTTGCTAATCAATTTCATCCTAGAATTATAGAGGTGCCTAAGTCTTTAGTGCCACAAACCAAAATCTTCATGGTTGTTGATGACAAAAGCATAAATGGCAGTCTTGGTGGTTCAAGAGGATAGGACTTCAACTAAAGCTGTAGGAGAGACTTCATTCCTCAATAGGTGATACAGGCCATTCCTCACTTCACCCATTCCAGTCTTTTTTCAAGTTAAAAGGTCCAGAATAAAATAATTTTCAGGTAGAAAAATAAGACAACATCTTGATTTTTTACTAAGTTTTTTAGCAAATATGAGGTTAAAAGAAAAGGATGGAACATGCAGGGTCAAGTATTTTGATATCTTCACTGTTCCAGCTTGAGAAACATTGATAGTTTCACCATTTGGAAGAGCTATAGATTATATGGCAAGAATTTTGATGGTAGTGAAAAGGGAGGTTGCTTATCCAAGGTGCATCAAAGGTGTTGTGTGTATTTATACTACAAGTTGAGAGATAAAGTGAGACACCAGATATTTTTGACATGTCAAATTCAGAATGACTGAGGGAATGAACTTGATTAAGTGAAAGTGTGTGAAAATGACTGAGTTGTGATTTGAGCAAGGCAATCAGCTGTGAATATTGCTCTTGAGTGGGTGATGCTTTGTTGTTATCAACCTACTCTTGTCCAGATGGCATAAGGGTAGTGACTTGATTGAAAAATGCTAGTCTGCCCTTCCCATGGAGCTTGTAGCCTGGTGGATAACCATGAAGTGTGAAACATTTTTCTGCAACATGGCCAGGCATTCTGCAATGGCTACACACTGGTTTCTTAAGGTTAGCTTTAAAACACATTTCTAAGGAATGTCTAGGCATTTTACAAAAAGTGCAGTAATACTTTCTCTAAGATGTCATATTCTGCCTTCCTACATCTCTAGTAGTTGCTATCATAGCTATGGAATCACCAACTGAAGTGTCTATAGAAATTTGTTGCCTCTTTTCTTCTTGTTGTATTATGGATTATACTTCATTTAGACTAGGGAAAGGCTTGATTAGAAGAATCTGAGCCTTAAGGGCTTTGTATGTGTCATTTAAACCCATAAGAAACTTAATCACCCAGTCTCTTTCTTGGTTATCCACTATTGTTTTCAAACCCCTGCATGTGCAGTTAGGAATAGATTCATAGTTCATCAATTCATCTAACAGAATCTTTAACTTAGAGTAATACATACTTTCAGTGTCTTGGTTTTGCATTATTGTAGCCATACCCTGCTTTACTTCATAAATCCCGACAGGATTTTGCTGTGTAAGTTGTTGTTCAAGTTCCTTTCACAATTGGTGATAAGTCTCAGCATAAAGGGTGCCACCCTTAATGTTAATAGACATAGTGTTTTTCAACCAGGTGATGACTATGTCATTGCATTGAAGCCAATGATCCATCAATGGACTATCAGCCCCAAATGGTTCAAAAATGCTTCCATCAACAAACCCAAGTTTGTTTTTTATGCGAAACTTTTTTCATTAAACGTGCCCAAGAATGATAGTTGCTTGAATCAAGCTTTTGGGTGACAAGAAAGACTCTAGAACTATCATTGGAACCAATAAAATAAGGGTTATTTGGTTGAGATGGATTAGAAATATTTGAGTTTGGATTTGTGTTTTGATTAGCATTGGAGTTAATGGAATCAACCTGGCTTTGATACCATGTAAGAAAGGGTAAAATAGAAAATAGTAAACACTATGCTGTTGTTGAAGAATAGAAAACAAGTAAGGCAATATTAGAGAAAACTCTTCTCTACTCTTCTTATTGATCTCTCTCTTTTTGTTATGTTTTCTATACATTCGAGCTTAGTATTTATACAAAAGTAATGGGGACACTTGATGACAAAACCTATACAAAAGTAACAAAAGAAAAAAAGGTTCTATGCTATACATGAAAACAAAACAAAAAAGAACAAAAAGGAGAAACTCATTGTTGCCTTTGCATATTGAGTTTTAATCCATTACTCCTATTATTCCCACCTTCTTTCCTTTTTCTTCTGAGCCATTCTGGACTTGTTGGCTGTCCAATTCAGCTGAATTTCGTCATGTTGGTGGCACTCACCTTGCATTTCCTTTTGTGCTTTCAACATTTCCATGGTGGGTTCCACTTTTTATAAAGGACTTGTACAAAACTTGTATATTTAGAACTTGTATATATCATTTCTCTTAAATTATATTGTATCCCTCGTCTCTTCCTTATATGGAAAATGGCGTGCTTATTTTTAATTATTATTGTTATCATCATCTTTATTGAAGGGCATAGAAATAGCAAGTCCAGATATAATAGGCTCAGTCCATCAAAGAACTACCATAAGAAAGTAAGATGAAAAAGACAAGTAAGTGACACAACAAAAAGTAAAAGCTGGAGGGAGAAAGGTAAGTCAGACATGCAAGGAATGAGTGACATAAAAATGATTTTCTCATCTACTACTAACAAGGCCGCAATAAAAAGGATCTGAGATCTGAGGAATGAGACTTCTGAGCGACTATTACAAGAACACAGAGATCATCTTCAACCTGAGAACGAGAGTTTCAAAAATATTGTATTTTCCAAGTAAGGGATCTTCGACCTCCATTGTACAGAGAGAAATAAGATATCATAAGAGACTGTAAAATACTTCTATTAAAGTGGATTTACTCTCTAAACGACCCGTGGACGTAGCCTCTATGCCGAACCACATAAATATGGGTGTCTCATTCTCTATTTATATTTTCAGTATTATTTTTCTATTTACTGTTATGAATGTACGTAAAGGCACCGTACCACCACTCTGGACTGCTATCGTAGGCTTCAAACTGCTTCATCAAGACTTGGACCACCTCAATGGATCGGATGACACTTTCTCCTATTTTTGCCTATTATGCAATTTTTGGCAATAATAATCATTATTTTAAGTCAATGTGGACTCGTTAGTTTATTTTAGGAAAAGTTGATCATAAGTATCACCAACAGATTAAGTAAATTGTAAAAATTGAAAATTTAGAAAGTATTTTGAAAAATGTGAAAACGCAAGAAGAGATGATTAACGAACATAAATTCTAAGAAAAGCAATGTATTTAATAGGGAAATCCTATTTTCTTTCTTCAAATTGTATTTTTTTTTTTTTAGTACGAATGAACAAAATTCTCTCTTAACCCTTCGATTTGAAATATAATTTGTAATTTACTCTATGCTGAAATAATTGCTCGTTTTCATTTTGTGTGAATTACAGTAAGGTCGTGTGCCTTTTATATAGAGTACAGGAAAGAATATTCTATGCTAACATAATTGTATAGTAGATGCTATGTGTAGAGGCATGCACGTTACATGAAGGACACCACTACAACAGATGGTTTGTTGAGAAAACTTTGGCAGGTGATGGTAGTGTTTTGGAAGATTCGCTTGAGTGCGCATGGGAGTCTAATGTGGGTCCTGATAGGGATGTTATATCAGCTTGATCTTCATGGGCTGCATGGGTGATCAATTAGCTTCTGGCTTACTTTTCGTAGGGATTGTTTTAATCCATAGATTACTTTTCTAAGTTTAAAGACATGGTTCGGAAATTGGGGATGGGCAAAACCTGGTGGTTGGGCCATGAAGACTGTTTCAAATAGTGGACTATGAAGAAAAACGTTTTGAACATCATACTGATGAATGGGCCAATTGTTGGTGACGGCAAGTGAAAATACCAGACGAATTGTAGTTCCCTTAATGACTAGACTTAATGTTTGGTCATAATCCAAACCAAATTTTTGTAAAAATCCTTTGGCCACCAAACGAGCTTTGTGACACTCAATGGTGCCATACATCGTGTTTAGTCCAAAAAACCCATTTACAAGTGATGACATTTGGTGCTTCAGAGGGAGAGACAAAGATCCATGTATGATTTTTTAGTAGATCATTAAACTGAGATGCCATTGCTTTACGCCATTCCAGGTATTTCTAGGCAGTTGAAAAGCAAGTGAGACTTTCGGGAATGGATGGAGTGGTAGACAAGTGGGCACGAGGGGTAGGCCAATTGATGGTGTTGTTGGTAAACTGTAGTTTGAGCCTGTCTGGGATCTTGTGAAGATTGATCGAACAAGTTGCTGAATATGAGAGTGAGACACCTGAGAAGGAAAGGGAGAGGGACTATGTGAGGAAGATACAAGAGGTGGTGGGCCTAAGATGGATTGGGTTGGAGTTGAGGAGCCTGAAGGAATTAACGGGTGTAGAAGTGAGGCGTGAGTGGGCTCATAATTGGTGGTGGGTTGAGATAAGTGAGCAAAAGGGAAGAAAGCTTCATTAAACTGAAGGTCTTTGGAAATGTAAATGCACTTGGTGGGGACGTGATAACAGATTGAGCCGTGATGCACTTGGCTAGCTCCTAGATAGACATATTGGACGGCCCGATAATCAAACTTATGTTGATTAAACGGCCTAGTTAAGGGCCAACAGGCTGAACCAAAGACTCAAAGACTTTTAAAATTAGGTTCAGATTTATGCAATAGGAGAAATGGAGAGTTATGGTGCAGTGAGGGAGAAGAGAGCATATTGATTAACTTGACTGCATGTTGAAACGCATAGGGCTAGAAATTTAAGGGAATTGAGGCATGTGCTAATAAGGCTAACCCAAAGTCAACAATATGTTTGTGCTTCCTTTCAATGATGCCATTTTGGGTATGTGCATGGGGACATGTAATGCGATGTCTAATAATACTCAAGGTCGATAAAGTTGAGTAAAGGATCAGAATTCTCCACCCCAATCTGTTTGTAATTATTTAATTTTGGTGCTTAATTGCAATTCAACATAAGATTTAAACTTGGTAAAAGTAGACAGTACTTGGGATTTAGCTGTAAAGGAAAAAGCCATGTATAGCGTGAAAAGTCATTTACAAACGTTATGTAAAAACAAAAACCTTCAGTTGAAACATGGGGTGAAGGGCACCATAAATCACTGAAAACAAGTTGAAAAGGTGTTGTGGACTTAGTAAGTCTAGTTGGAGCAAGGGTGCAAAGGTGTTTAGCCATAGCACATGCATTACA
Source organism: Carya illinoinensis (assembly GCF_018687715.1). Lineage (NCBI taxonomy): Eukaryota > Viridiplantae > Streptophyta > Magnoliopsida > Fagales > Juglandaceae > Carya > Carya illinoinensis. The sequence goes on from NC_056752.1 coordinate 45,965,603, forward strand.
AAATTGCGGAATAGATGACATATCAAAAGGGAAGTCCATGTTGATGGAGTATGGATCGAACAATCTTTAGAGATGGAAGGCCTAATCTTGAGTGCCAAGTCGGAACTAAGGTAAAGTGGCTGGTATGAGCTTGAGGTGGTGGTGTTGAGAACGTGTATAGGCCATTAGTGGTGGTCCCTTGAAGTAAAACTCTCCTTGTGGTGTTTTCCTTGTCAAAGAAATGATCAGAGAAGAATTGAAAATAAACATGATTGTCTAAGCAAAACTATCTAACAAAGATTAGGTTCTTAGTAAAAGAGGGAATACAAAGAAGTTTTGATAAAATAAATTGAGAGGAAGAAGAAGGGAGAGTTGCAGAACTAGTGTATGATATCGGTACAGATGAGCTATCACCAACATGAAGGTGCTCGTCACCACTATGTTCAGCAGGCTACAAGTTCAAATTTGCAAGATCACTTGTGATATGATTAGTAGCTGCAGTATCAGGGTATCAGGCACCATCAAAAGGCTGAGGGGAGGAGCTGTAATGGGCTAAGGGAAAGGCCAAAGCCATGTAGGCTTGGTTGAAGCTATTAAGGCTAAGAGCTATGTGGCTGAGCCTGTTACAGACTTGGCAAATAAGGCGAGAGTCAGTAAATGATGAAGGGGAGTTGGAGAAGGAGTTACCTGAAGAACCAGAGGAACTACAACCTCGATTGTTATTAGAGCAATTGCCTCTGCTATGATTAGAAAACTATCAACAATAGGGACGGTGTGCTTCAGGGCCAGCTAATCCATAAGGCGAGTTAGGTGGTCACCTAAGGCCTCACAGTGAAAAAAAAGTCCAAAAAATACTAATAAGTTAATTATTAAAAAAAATTCAAAAAGAATATCTAAACTAAACGAGGTTAACCTTGAAAATTAAAAAAAAAAAATCAATTATCAACTCCACGGTTACAAAAAAAAAAAAAAAGAACAGATGTTAACAGGTTTTAGATCAACTTTGCAAACTCTTCACTTGGGAAAGCCAAAAGTCACAATAAATTTTTTTTAAAAAAAAAAAAAAAACATTGAAATCTATTTGTCAAAAACTTTTTAGAATATCTAAAAACTCTCTTTTTATACCTGAAATTTATAAATTTTATTTCATCTCTCTTTTTTGTACTCTAGACTTCAGTCTTTAATCTTGGACTCTCTTACATTTATCTTGCTCGTATTTGACACTTGCAGCCTCTTCCATCATTGCATCGCACTTGCAAACATTGAGCGGCATCTCTATTGAGCAATGGTCGACGAAGGTAAACTAAACTGAAATTTTTGTTTTGTATTATACACTGTACAATCAAATTTTGTGGTAATAAAATTGCAGCTACGTTTGTCTTCTAGTCTCTAGAGTCTAGAATATCCTTTATTTTTTTTATTTTATTTTATTTTTTTTGTCTTCTTCTTCAACACTTCAACGAAGGACATGGCCTACTCCTTGACACTTTTTCAAATTTTGTTTTTTTTTTTTTTTTTTTTGCAATTTCTCTAATGCTAATTTATTTTTTTGATTTTGAATATTAATATTAATATATTTTATTTTATTATGAACATTAACAGTTTTATATAAAAGGGGAGCTCAATTGTTATATTAAAGTGAAGCCTATTTGCTAAATCATGTTTAATTATTTTATGTTAATATTTATTTTATTTTAAAATATTAATAAACATAGCAGAATTTATATAATTGATATTATTCTTTTTTACTATAAAATATGTCTAATAAAAACATACATCTAGATGTAAAAAACTTAAAAAAAGAGAAGAATAAAATAATTTTTAGATAAAAATATAATGAGATATAACTTAATTTAATTTAATATATAAAAAAATTAAAAATTTAAAAAATAAAAAAAAAATCTCAATTTAACCTCCTCAACTTAAACCTCAAAATCTATTGAACCGGCCTGGTGTGCTTAATGACGTCTTCAACCAGAATGGACGGACTCAGCATCATTAAAATCTCCATCACCAGTAACATGCGTAGCAGTAACTTGATTCATGATCTCCTCATCTTTGTACGGATAGAAATACTCAAAGGACGGTGCTACAGGCACCGTCGGTGGCTCTGTGGCTCTCGCTAAGAGTCACCGTTAGGTTAAAAACATTTTTTGTTTTTTTGATTTTTTTTTTTAAATTATTTTTTAATATTTTTAAACATTTTAAAAAAATATAAAAAAATTATAATAATATTATAAAAAAATTACTTAATCATTAAGAAAAAGAAAAAATTAAAAAAAAATAAAATAGGGCCAGCGGTGACCCCCAGCGGGAGCCACCAGCGATGACCCTATCATTTTCCTAAAATAAAAATAACGATCAAACTTGGAATTAAGAATATATATATATATATATTACAAAATAGCTCAACTATTCATTATAACTGGAACCAACTCTAAAGGTTAAACCCAAAACTCAAGATGGCAAATAAAACACCTTTCTTTTATTTAAAAAAGAGTCCCAACTAGTGCTTTCACGATTTTAATTTCGGATTGTTGTCTAATATTAGACAAGTCAAAAAGAGTCAGCCTTCCCAATGGACGATATACAATTAAGTTCAAAAAGTCTCAATGTATAACTTTTGTATAAGTCTTTTGTAAAAATGTAAAACCTATAAAAAAAAAAAATGTGTTTTTGACACTTTTTTTTTATAAAAACCTTGTGTGAGGCTTGTGTATGTGAGACATATATTATATCATTTCTCTAAGCTAAAATGGCTAATCTCTATTAGTCAATAGTCAATTTTTATTTCTAAATAATCATAGAAATAATAATAAAATGAACAAACCATTAACACATTAATGCCTGTCTCGCCGGCCGTATATATCTTATCTATAAGGCACATTAAAGCCAATAATTCAACCAAATCAAAACTCTCCTCGTCAGCACAAGTAACTCCCATCACAACTATAAAAATAAAATCACAATTTTTTTAAAATAAAAAAGTACAAACAAATAGAAAAGCAAATTATAAACAAAAAATTAGAAGAATAGTGCTACTTTTCTTATGATGGGTCTCGATAATTTTTTTTTATTTAATGATTAAAAAATATATTTTTTAATAATGTTGTGATTTTTTAAAAAAAAAATATCTAAAAATATATAAAATATATAAAAAAAATTAAAAATAAAAAGGCATTTAGCCTTCTCGAGTAGAATTGTCGAGCTACTCCCTCCACAACTCAAATTAGAATGGAAAAATAAGCGGTAGTCTAATGCACGTGTTCATTACAACCCAGCCCTTATATGAAAGCCCATACCAAAAGGATGCCCCACTTGCAAGCAGTGACAACGTAAGATTACACGCATTTCCACTCGGGAGACGAAGTAAATTAAGGAAAAATACAACCAAGGAATTATATATCCACATGACATGACATGACAATTTCTAATGGGAATCACGACAAACTCATCTTACAAACAAGCCTCCGGATGCCAACATTCAACCACATAAATTTATTTACTAATACCATTCGCCCTCAGGAAACTGGTGGCCATTTTTAATGCAGTGAGTTGGCAGCACCATCAATGTGGCAGCACTTGAAACTGATATACGTCTCCATGATGCGGGGACAGTCGGGGCATTTCATGTTCTCTGGGATTTTTCCACTGCTATTTGGGATATCAATGCGGCAGCAGATGTGAGAAGTGTGAAGAACCTGGTTGTGGTAGTCTCTGAAAGAGAGTTCGAAGCCCTTCACCGGCACAAGTTCCTTCCATTTGTCGAACTCCTCCAAGACCTTCAAGATGGTTGTCCCATGGCTACTGAGCACCACACTAGACCCTTTGCTGAGCACAGCCCATCCACTCTCATTCTTGTAGGAGAGCAACTTTTGGATCTCAAGTGTCACAGCGTCTGCCTCGGTCTTCCTTTGAGTCTTGGAAATGAACATACTCTCAATGCCGGTCCAGAAGTGCCCTAGAAGACTGTGGTTGTCCTCTCCCTTGCTGCCCTTTCCTACCAACAGCAACTCTATGGAAATCCTTGCTTCCTTTATCACCGGGTCATTGGCAAGAGCAGTTGCTCTTTTAGTAAATTGTTGGATCCAATCGTTGTCCTTGCCCCCATAGAAAAAGATATACTTTTCCTCTTTGATCTGTTTGAACAAAACAAACATCTCAGTTCTCAATGTAATTCCAAAGCACTATACATTATTTCTTAATTAAAATGAATTGCGAGCAAGTCTGAGACAATTGATAATGCATTTGTGTACGTGTATGTGCTGTGCACGTGGGTGCAATAGATTCGTTAAAGGAATTTACCCAGCTCTCAATATTTGGGTTAACGCCAGTTGCTATGGACCCAATCCAATCCCTGCTACTGGAAAGGGTCTCTTCCACTGCAGTGGTGAAGGGGAAGGCCTTGATTCCCCATACCCTGATCATGTGGATTGCATTGTCACTTTCAACCTTCCCTTGAGGGCTCAACACCACAACGGAGGGCTTCCCCTTGAAGTGCCACTTCTCCTTTATGAACCTGATGCCGGCTATTGGGGAAAAATACTGCACTACGTACCAAGGCATCTTGGCCCGCAGTATCTCGAACTTCTTTTGCAGGTCCTCCGTCCATTGTTCCACAATTGGAATCCATACAATCTTGTACTGATCCTCCTTACTTATTAACTCATGAATTGGTTTGAGAATTGAAATGTCATCATCCGAGATATCTAGCCCCGAGATGAACAGTAAGACATTCTTCCTCTTCAGCACCTCAATGCTAACCTGTTTATGCCATACATTTCGGATGGCGGGGAAACCCGTGTTAGCAATGATTTCATACATGGAAAAGTAAACTATTATTAATTGTGCCACTTATGCATCTATAGCCAGATGCCTTTTCAAAGAACTTGGTCATACCAAAGTCGCTTTTATAGCTCTATGAAAAGTGATTCTCACATGCATATGCAATTCTTTTTTATCGTCGAAAATGTTCCTTTCCCACTAATTTAAAGGCCAGCCCGATGAATTGCATATATTGTTCAGAGATTTTTACAAAAAAGCGGTCATTGATCTACGAAGGAGAGATCAACTAATTAAATATTTACCCCATTTAAAATAAGGACTATACGTGTTTTGCACCAAGCAAAAAAGAAATAGAAAAATGGAATGGAAACGAGGTAAAATTTATTATCTAAAAGTAAATAATGACTAAAACCCAAACCGGACGAAACATTTCAATTGCCAAATGACTTAAGCCGATCCCTTATTGCTGTATTCATGCTAAGTTTTGTCATCATCAATCATATTTGATTGATAAAAAAATCACTTCAAATGTATTGATTGGGGATGACTAAATTTAAAATTAAGAGTAGCATTAATGCTCTGATTTTAACTATGTATGACTGTAGCCATAAAAAAAGGGCTTAATTTTTATAACATCAGCCAAAAAAGAATATAATAATCATCAATTTGAAAATAGATATCAGACACAAATTAAGTTGTAAGCAAAGGGTTGACGTTAAAAAGCATCCAAACTTCTATATTTGTAGAACCATATAAGCATACCGGTTTTCTAGTAGAACCATCAAATAGCGGCTGCAATTTGTCCTTGGCGAAAATCAGTCCCTTAAATACCTCCATGACTTCCGTAGGGGTTCGAAAAAGTCTCACGAGCCTCCAATAAGCCTCTGTCTCCTCTGCAATGAATTAAAACCTTCCATCATTACATATCAAGTCCATTTTTAAGACAATAAATTGATTAAGAAGTGAAACATGAACCAACAGAAGCTTGCATTCTTTCAACTAGCGGCCAAGAGACTAACCTATCTGTTGTTTGCAAATCGTTATCTGCCTCCTAAGTTTTGAGACGATCACGTTGAGTTTCTGAGAAAACAGGGATAGTTCCTGTTTCTTGCCCCTGTATATCAAACACGGTCACTTTGACACTGACAAGATGGCGTGCATACACAACTATATTAAAGCAAACCGTTTGAATTATTTTAAGATAGATTGTTTATATGTAAGAGAAACTTGTAAGTTTCTAAAATTTTACCAAGCATTCAGATTGTGATTTACTTCTAACTAAGGTTTAATTGGCATATGCTGAGTCATGTTGGCCTGCTTATTCATCACCTATCCAAAAATGAAAAAACATATATTAAGCACTTACTCGTCGCTAGTGAGGCAACAAAGCTGAGTCGTGCTGGCTACAACGGTTATAATGGCCCAAAAAACATCCACTGGAATATGGTCCACGCCAGTTGACAGAGCTGGCACATCCTTTGTGTCATAATTTGATAGCTTCTCTAATTCAAAGATGCATTCAATCACTTCCAGTGTGGCTTTGATCACACTGTTAAGTTCAATTAGCGCCTGCCGATGCTTCTGCAGATTTGGTCCCTTCAAGAGGATAGAAACCCGCCTCAGGGTTCCCACTGATTTGGCGAGTTGGTCCGATGACTGATTCTGAGCAAGCAGCCAGAACTCCCCATAGTCCAAAGCAAAAGCCGCTAGGGTCAGCACTGCTTTTGCATCCCAAGAATAGTTGGATAATTTCTTAAGTATTGACAGGGTTGTTTCGTAAGCAACTTCTTCACTAGGGGCCTTGCATTGCATCTGACATTACATATTTGATGTTGTAAAAACATGTACATGCGTAAAAAATAAAAACCAAAAGTTAAAGGATGAGTTTGGACTTTGCAAAATCATCCAAATTATAAGCTGATCATTCCTTCTTCTTTTTTCACTCTTTGGTTTTTCCTTAAGTACTGACTTTAGTGAAGTGAAAGAAGAGGGAGGGAGGGGATTAAAAAGAAAAATAAGGGTGCTTTGTAATTACCTCGTAGGAAATACTCTTGAGTGTACACAGGGGTGAACTGAAGCTTGCTTTGGGGATATTCTCGTCCAAATGTTCTACCGTTGCTTGGCTACCCTGCTGCGGGCTCACGAGTGAATAAAATTGAAAAAAAGAGAAGTTGAATACGTGGGGAAAAAACAGCAAAACTAGTAGAATTAAATCATAACTGCCTCCCTCATTTAAGCTGAAAATTAGTTGATCTCATCTGTATACAAATGTGATAAAGCTAATGTTGCAATCGGCAAAACCAATCGATAATATGGCAGTGAGCATGTCATGATTTTTGCTTTCCAGTAGAGAAAGAGACTTGCCTCCTGTCCTGCTTTCCCTGTTACCTCTTGATCCGATCCATTTTTCAAATAAATGACAAAGTAATTATACCGACTAGCCAATTAGCTTAAGAGTCTCTTAATCAAGCATTGTAATAAGAAGTAACATTATGTTTTCGTTATGGTGGAGCAGAAGAATGGTGGGAAACTGTGGGAAAACCGAACCTTCAGTACTCTCAAAACTAAAACGTTTTAGCCTCATAAGACTAAATGCGGTTCCATACCAGGACAACATTATCGACGATCTGGGTGGCACGCTTAAGGATGTTCTCGACGATGATGAAAAGAGACTCAACATCAAACTTTTCATCAACGTGGACGTGCGTTGCATAAATCTGGTTCAAGATCTCGTGGTCGGTCGAGGTGAATAAGCTCAGGTTACCCTTATTGGGCTGCAGGGAAGAAGCCGACCCCACTTTGGCGGCCATGTTGTGTTACACAAAAGGATGGGTTTTCTCTTTGGGGGAGTGCAGAAGAGGGGAGTGGCAAAGATGATGTTGTTTGATGCAATCGGCTGGCGTCGTACATTTATATAGCCACAGGCGCGGTAAATATTGGGGGAAAACAAATGAGAAAGAGAAGCCATGACTCGGTCATGTTTTTAGCATGTCCATATCACCACTCGGCGTGACACCACAGTGTCCACACTATAGAGTGTGGTAATTGGCAGTTTGATCGCCACTTCCTTATTTGTATGCAATCAAGTAAGATCATCGTTCCCCTGAAAGATAGCGTAAAATACAAAAACTTAAAATTAAATTTAAAAATTAATAACATGTGTGATACGGCATATTTAAATTTGAATATAAAATTCATTCAAATTTAGTTCTAATGTCTTATATGAACGCGATAATTTATAAATTTATTTTTATAATATTTTTTTTTAAAGAAGTAAGTAGTAACAATTCTCTATAATTAAGGATATGTAATTCATTAATAAGATTTTCACTTTTATCTTGGGTGAGAGCCAATTTATTAGTCCAAATGCCGTTTCATAGTTTTGAGTTTTTATCTTATGTGAGCGGTATATATTCAGGTTTTTGGTTGGTCATCACTTGACATTTTGTTTTGGAAAATACTATTTCCATAGAAAGTATCTACCGAAAGTTTATACAGAATTGACATTTTATTTTTTTTATTTTTTATTTAATAATTAAGAAAATTTTAAATAAATTTGTGATTTTTTTATTTCATTAAATACATTTAAAAAAATGTTTTAAAAAGTGGAAAAAAAAATGCCTGATCGGTGACGATTGAGAATCTTCTGTAGACATAACATTGTCCTTTTTTTTTTTTTTTTAAATAAGAATAAAAAATCATGACTTCATTTCGGGTCCAGTACTCTGACGAAGATGGTTGTGGGAATCTAAAGTGCATAGACAAGAAGAAGCCATGGAAGATAAGAAAATAGAGGTTGAGCTTCAGCTCGAGTACAATACAGCTGTACCCCGGAATCTAGATGGCCAAAGGAGAAAATGAAATTAGTACCGAGGATCAAAGCAATTAATGCTCAGATAATTTTAATCATAAAAAATATTTTAATTACAAATAAATTATATAAAAATAAATTTATAATATAATGTATTCTACGAATTATTTAAATTTATAATATATAAGATTGTAAAGTTATTTATATTATAAAATATATTAAATAAAATAATATTAATTTATAAATTTATCTTTAAGTAATTTTATTCTTATTTTTTCTTTTTTATGCAACAAATAGTTTTTATTGATTGTCGACAAATATTGGAAATATAATTATGAGATAGAGTAATGTTATGTATAGTCATTTTTACGTATTCCATGCGCACTCTATTGATTGGCTGGATTAATTTTTTTTTAATACACAACCAATCATATCACTGGAATGCACAAAAAAATCCACAAAAATAATTGCGCATAGAATTTTTGTTTTCTATTATGTTGGGTGAACACTGAACAACGCCCGTAATCAAAACAAGTGCCACTGAGTACTGACCCATCTCGATGAGTGACTGAGTAATAAGACCGGCAGTGCGTCAATAAACTTTGACAAACGGTTGAGATTTCGATAATGGTTCTCGATATTTTATTAGTGGTTAAGAAAATATTTTTATTGATATTGTGAATTTTTTTTAAAAAAATATTTTTAAAATACATGAAAATAAAAAATAAAAATTAGATCAGTCGCTCGTGTAGAGGCACTCATAAACTTTACACGAAGTATGCAGGCATATCTCTCCCTTGGCTATTATTCAGAGTGGTGATGAGGTGATGATATTTATTACCTCATCGATCGCACTATGTTTTATTATTAAATTTATATATATTAACAGTAATACTATATATTAATTATTTTTATATTTATTAAGTTTTTAATGACATGATACTTTATATGAAAATACAGTACTATGTCCCCACATATATACATAAAGTATTGCATATATTTCTTAAAATTTTATCCAAAATTTAAGATCTAGAATAAAAGCAAAATATATAAAATGATCTAAAATATTTATGTTACGTCTATAAATAATATTAAATAACTAATCTATTTATAATTTAATATGTTGCTGGGTATTTTTTCAGATCACTAATATTATAAATACTAATAATTTTATAAAAATATTTTACAAAAGTAAAATTCAGGAAGAGCTTAATTAAAATTAAACGAGGGAGGGTTTGGGTTTGAGAAAATATGATATATAAGAGCATATACTCCAGGCCAGAGTTAATGATAGAAAGTATAATAATTATATGTGGGACCAAACTCTCAATTATTTTCAAGGATCGGCACGTTGAAAAAGTGGAAATTAAAGCTGGCCTGGAGGTGGACGTAGCTAGATCTATCTCAACCACCAACACAAAAAATTATCAACGTCCTTTTATGCTTGCAAGAATCACGTTGATTTAAAGGTTGTAAATATGAAGAAAAGGATCATGATAAGCCCAAATTTCATGATGTCTTTATACTCATTCATCTTTCCTAAACAAACAAGAAATTTTTATTTGTAAGAATAATATTATTCATAGAGTGTGTAAGTATTATCTAGTCATTTAAAAAAAAAAATAGAATATATTATTAAAAAATTAATTTTTTTCTTATAAATCTCTTATTTTTTTTTTAAATAATTTTATGACACTTGTATATTTATAATTGTAACTATCATTTTTCAAAGAGTATTAGTTGCGCAATAGTTGGTTCGCCCACAATTACTTGATCTTGATCATGATCAATCTAGTTCTAGTACCACAACATGCACTACTCTCACAATCATAGTCAATATATATGGAAGAGTAAATTTACCTGATTAATTAGTTAGCTGATCTCATCTATTGCTAGCTTTTATATATTAACCAATAATTTGAGGCCATGGGTACTTAAAGACTCCTGATCTCTACGCTTAAGCTGGGAGTGACTTGCTTCAAATGAACAAATCACATCATTTGATGGATATATATGCAGCCAGCAGCATCCAATATTATCCGAGACTGGCCGGCCGCAAGGAAGGTGCGCAACAATAAGATCGGGGCCTTTGGTTAGTAGTGCCCTGATCATATGGTGACCAAACCTGATCAAACCTCTCCAAATCAAAGGCCCGTACCCACTCCTAAGCTGCTACAAGTAATGTTTTTAGTGGAAGAGGGACGAAACATGCTTCCATCAATGATCGAGGCAATCCATGAAGCTTGATATATATCAGACCACTCCCAATGGCTTGTGTATATATTTTTCATAATATATAACCAAAATTAATTTTTCATATTTTAACTATTTAGATCTATTCAGAATTACGGTATAAGTCTTAAAAAATACTTAAATAGTCTTAAAAGCTTTTTAATTGAAAAATTAAGTTATTTGAGTATTACATAATAAAATACTTTTAATCTCACATAACTTATAAATAACGTTTGAGAAAAAACATGTTTGATTGTTTTAAGCAGAAAGTAATTCAAATTTTAAAAAAATTGTCAATTGACGAAAATACCTAAACAATTTTATGATAATTATAACTTTCAAACTTTTAATCATATATTCATAATCTTTAAAAATTTAAATAATCATTATTTCTATATCAGAAATTAACTTTTTAATTTATTTTCAAATAAATATAATATGTTTGAAAGTGTTTAAAAGTTAAAACATATAGTTACCAAATAATAAACAATTTTTTATTAGTATAGCTTATTACTTAAGTTATAAACTATAAACTCTAAAAGTATAAGCTATATTTTCTATTATAATTCCAAATAAGCACTTACTTTTGCAATATACGTTACATTGGCTTATCTTTTTTTTTTTTTCCATACCATTTAAATATTTTATTAATTTCAAATTAATATTCTTTCTAACTATGAATGAATTTTCAATATCTCCATATCTTTTACGATTTGCAATATCTACGCATATGCAATATAATATAGCTTCGTCCTAGACACAAAATAATAATATATATAAGTAAGCAAATTAAAAATAAAATCAAAAGATGAAAAAAATGTGACTATATATTATGAGAAAAAAATTAGAAATATTAGATGCATGTAAATCATTTCATTTCTAATTATGCATCTAGCAAAATATTAAAACTCATTTCCTCAAACAAATGTTAAGGGGAAGACAAAGTTGAAAGAAAAATGAATAAATAAAATTTTACAACGATGACTAGCACCAACTAAATGTATAGGGATTATGCTAGAAAAATGCTTGAAAGGCCTACGGACCTGGGCCTAACTCAAAGGCAACGAGTCGACGATGCGGTGCCCTGTACGGAAGACAAGCACCCGTGACATGGGATATAGAGGAAACTTCTCAGCAAGGGTATAAAAGCTAAACTTCAAGTTAAAATATGTTTCTTACGTTCTCTCATGTACTAAAATTCTTGCAAAAATTGAGTTGGATTTCGGAAATGTTTTATCCATTTAAATGTTTTATATATAATATTTTATATATAAATTAAAAAAAATTCTAATAATAAAATGAGATAAAAAAAAAATTATAGACCGATTGAAATGAGAAAGTTGATGATGACTTTGCAAGGAAAAAAAAAGAATGATGATATATAAAAATCACGTAAGATTTTTATAAAAAGTGAACCCATCGTAAAAGAGAAAAAAGTGTAAAAAATTTATTTTTTATGGTGGAGCTGACTTTTTTTTATCATAGATAAAGTTTGTATATTTGAAGCTTGTTCATAACATTATTTAAATATAAAAATTTTGTTAATATTGTCTTCCTTAATTATATCACACTAATGTTATGGTGCTGGTGACCTTTAAATAAGATCTTGCTTTTATTCTTAATTTATTTTCTATAATTGGTTGCGTTAAACTAGCACTAACGTGATTGTACCACACACTACTGTTATGGTATATGATACAATTAGATTTCTTTTTTTAGTACTCGATGTTTCAAAGATATGATACCTTAAATTTTTATTAATTTGTCCTCACGTAACCACGTTACCATTATTAGAGAGACTTTTATAAGTTGCAGCAAAAGCAAGGAAAGCAAGAATGAGAGGGCAGTTTCCTTGATAAGGAAGGATGTACCGATCGAGGACTAGAAAAGAAATTGATCTTTTTAGATAATTGCCCTATAAAATTAAAAATGATCTTAAACGGTGCAAATATGTTCCCTGTGACCACGGCCACAGACTAGTATCTCAGAAAAGCATCGATTGATCTTGTCTGGAAAGTAGATCCTTCGAGATAAGGAACACGTGGCTGAGCTACAAACCACGTTCCAAGAAACAAGTATCAAGCTGGGAACGCCTGGTCAGGAGTGGAAAAAAATTAAATAAAAGATGTGATCCCTATTAATCGTTTCAATCATAATCCGGATTGTCAAAGAGATATTAATACTTGGTGGAGACCAGCTCTGAGAATGATGTTACATTGTGTCGATTTTTTTCTTCGGTGCAGGACAGATGGCAGTCTTTTTTCTTCTTTTAAAAAGTCGATAAAGTAGAAAAGAAACTGTTAAAGCATACTGTCAATCATTGTCTCGCGCTAAAAGAAGTAGAGATCTTTGAGTTATTAAGTATTTACTTTGATAATCTGTAATTTCTAGTACGTGGATTATGCGGGCATGCATGCAAATAGAAAATAAAAGATTTCTATATATTCAATATATCAAGTTGCTTGCATGGTAACGAAAAATGAAAAGAAGTAAATATTTAAATAAATCAATTTTGAAAGGGCTTCACTTTTCTCTCTCTTCCTGACAACCTGTTACACACATACCTTCCTCAGATAGTCATCCTCTCCCTGTAGACCGAGTAAAAGGATCATTCCAAGCAGTAGGTGCATTTAAATGGAAAACAATCATGTTGGCTTGAGAAACAGATAACGATGACAAGCAGCTCCATTATCATGTCTTCATTTGTCTTTCCTTTTCCCCACACATCACGCCTCCTTCGTCGTCATTGAACAATAGTACGAGCAAGGACGTTGTGACGTCGAGGATTTTTGTAGAAAATCCTTACCGATCACTTAAAATTTTTTATTTTTTATTTTTACTTTTCCCCTACAGTCTAGAGGTTTCTTCGGGGCAAATAATGAGGATTTCAACGTGAAAATTCTCAATCATGAACATTGGCGGACGTTGATATGTTTGTCGTTCGTGCATATATTTCTTTTCATAGAGATAAGAAAAGGCAGAGGACCGTGATGCGATGCCACGTTTATGCAACGAGCGATATGTTTTCGGTTTGAAGGTCATTATCAGGATCGATATATATTTATAAGGACGGTGCTACTCTGCCGCCCAGAGTGCACCGCTCCTTTTGACCGCACAGCAAAATTTTTTTTTTTTTTAGATTTTTTTAATATATTTAAACATTTTAAAAAAATATAAAAAAATATCAATACACTTAAAATTACTTCCTTAATCACTAAATAAAAAAAATATATATAAAAAAAATTTTGTGACCAGCGGTCACTTTGAGGGGTACGGAGAGAAGGACAACCTAGTATTTTCCTATTTATAATAGAAACACTACGGCAGTGTACTGCTCAAGTGTACTGTTAATTATTTTAATTATTTTTATTTTTATTTTATAATTAAGAAAATAATTTTAAATATATTAATATATTTTTTATTTTTGAAAAATATTTAAATATATGAAAAAATAGATTTAAATTTTTTTAAAAAAATAAAAATATATTTACAGTAACAATGATCGATCCTATATATATATATATATATATAATTATGCTCCCATCGAGTAATAGAATAATGGGCATCAGCGGATAAATCCTAGACTTGTAGCTATCAGAATTATTTGTGGGGTGGCCGTATTTATCCACATTTACGATATTTGCTAATGGAAATTATTGGTACATGGAGATAATTTTACGAAATGTTATACGGACAAGGATTCTAGGGGAGGTTTAGGGGGTAGGGAGATAATTTTGACTTTGAGATGAGAGTTTAAAATATTAGTTTTAGTAATATTATTGTATTGAAATTTAAAAATATTATATTGAAATTTAAAAAAATTAAATTATTTATTATATTTTATATGAGGATTTAAAAAATATGTAAGGATGATATGAAAATTTTAAATTTAAGATAGAAATTTTAAATTTCCAAACCTTTTTTACTGTTTACAGAATGGAATGGTACATTTGTAGCACTATGCGTCGTTTACGTTCCCGTCTGGACAAGACAACTTTTCACTCTCTTCATTTTCTCTCGGGTCTTGCCTTCAATAAAAATGGGGCAGAGCGGAGTGGTGCTTGGGCTCCTCCTGCCCACGTCTGGTTTGGTTTGTCACGGAGAATTCTTAAATGGAAATTTTGACTTTAAAAATAAAATATTTGAATATTATATTTAAATATTATTTTTATTTTAAAATTTAAAAGAATTAAAAAGAATTAAATTATTTATTATATTTTAGATGAGGATTAAAAAAAGTTATCATGATGATGTGAGAATTTTGTATTTGAGATGAAAAATCTTAGTGGCCAAAACGATATCTGTTTAGATAAGATAATATGTAATATTTTTTTTTTCAATTTTTTGTTATATTTTCCGTCCAGAGTGTGACGAAATGTTGATATGCTATTATCCAGAGTCCAACAATCACCACACGCCCTACTGCAGATTTCCAAGCTATCAATCCTTCAAACGGGTGAAGAATTTCGTCATACATAATGGTGCGTGAGTCACACGCGCGCAGGTCAAAGTGCGCGTGAGTTCTACATGCCACCACATGGGAAAGTTCCTCTTGCTACTACACGCGACATTTCTAAGACCGGAATCCTCGATTTCTTCATACCCAACCGTCAGCTACGCTACTAGGATGACGTGTCCCTCATGCGCCACCACAATATATTTGCTTTTGTATTTTTTTCTACAAGGCTAGAAATGTCGATTTACAATTTTTCAAACTATAATTCGCCATTTTCACATCTAACTTTTTTTATTTTTGTTATTGGTTTTTGTTTAGGTAAAAATATAAAAAGAAATAGTCTTAAACATTTTATCCACAGAGTGAAAATCTTCTTCTCCTCTGGAGAGTGAGATTTGAAAGCCCTCAATTCCAGAGGAGGATGAGAGATGAAATCTCTTCTTTAAGCATAGTATTGTCTCTCAGACAGTTGTCTATATGAATTTATAGAAGTTAAAACCATACCAATCATAAAAGAATTTATATTTTAGAAGAGTCCAAATTATGAGTATTTGACTAGTAAGTAAATCAAGTCACAACTGTATCTTCAATTTCTTGAATGAATAAGACTGTTTATTTCTCATAAAAAAAATAATAAAAAAAAAGAGACCAACACAACTTCTCAATCGTTTTCAAATATTTCCTTTTAAAATATAACTTAAATACGAAACAATTTTTTTAATTTCAATTTTTTCATCAAATCATTACTTAATAATTATAATTTTTCTAAATTCTCAAACAAAACATAAAAAATAATACAATTTTTTCAAATTTAAAAAAAAAAAGTTATATTAAAAAATTATATTTAAACTAAAATTTAAATTTATAATATTTTTATTTAACTTTTTGCTCTCACATTTTTTAAAATTTAATAAAATAGTTTAACTAATTCTACTTCATTACTATTTATAAATATGCTGAAATATTATCTAAATATCCAATTAGGCCTTAATAGAGATTTTGACAGTGAGTTAGGATGAAAATTGAACAAAATATTATTATAATATTATTTTTTTAATATTATTATTATTTTAAAATTTAAAAAAATTAAATTATTTGTTATGTTTTGTGAAAAAATTTAAAAAAGTTGTAATGATTAGATGAGATAAATTAAGAGACTTTTGTATTATAATCATCATTATTATTATTTTAACATTATTTTATTATTATAATAATCAATGTTGAATCGTTAGGTTATTTTAGGAAAAGTTGTGTTGCGAAAAAATGATTAAAAGTAAAAGCAAATAAGCAAACAATCACGCGATATAAAATTAACATGATTAGATGATGTTCCTATATTTTATAGAATTATATAGAATTTTATTATGTTATAAAATGACAAAATATACTTTAGACCAAAATCACACCATTTAGTTGGGTTATACTATTCATTAAGAATATATTTATAAAATTACATGATTAGAATTTTAATTTTGACTTTTTTGTATTATTCACTCAAATGAATCTCAAACGAATTCTCTTATTAAAGTTCGTTCAAGCAACTTGTCGTGCAAATATTGAACAAACTTCTATCTTGCACTTCTTGAGTTAAAAAGAATACCAAAAGTTAACTCAAGCCCAAAGCCTCATTAAAAATCCCATTTAAAAAAAACAAAACAAAACGCACGTGTCTTGTTATTTCAAGTCATCAAGTCGGGTTGAGACAACAACAAATCAAACTCCACAAATTCAACAAGTTGTCATAAGTTTTACAAACAGATTGATAAAATTAGAAATTTAAAAAGTATTTTTGAAAAATGTGAAAGCAGGAGAAGAGGTGATCAAGGAACATTAATTAAAAGAAAAGCAATTTATTTAATAGGGAAATCTTACTTTATGTCTTCAAATTGTAATTTTTTTTTAGTACGATCAGCAAATAAACAAAACTCTCTTAATCCATCCATTTGAAATATAAATTGTAAGTTCTTCACTTTAGAACTTGACCGTTAGTTATAATTAGATCTATGAAAAATAGAAGATATACTTGGCCGGTTGTAACAATCCAAGTTTTAAGAAGAGAATAAAAGTACATAAAAAGAAGTGATAGCTAAAGTGATAAAGCGACAGTACTTTTGGTAGATATATAATTGCTCATTATAATGCGAATTAAAGAGTGGTATCGTCCATTTTTTAGGCATTGCATTTCGAAGGAAACAGAGGCAATTAAAAGCTGGCATGGCATAGGTACATGCATTCCTATGAACGAAACCGCTGATGGTGGGCGTGGCTAACCGACTTCTTGTTTGCAAATTTTAATCTGCATCTTTAGTAGGTAGAGGACGATGTTGAGTTTGTGAGCGAAAGGGGCGATTTCCTGTACCTGGTCCCTGAAATGAGGCGACCATTAATTCATTTGCGTTAGATTTGATATTTTATATAGACAATATCTAAGATCAATAATTTTTGTTTTTTTTTTTTTTCAGAAAAAGAATGACAATAATAGTTTTAATTTTTTATAACCACTTGCATCATAACAATAATGACACTATTTTCTTAACTTTATATTAAATCAAAATTTCACAAAAACTAATTAAGGCAGTGGAGATTTTTTAAAGGAATAATTTGGTAGAAAAATAACATATTTATCATCATTTAATAATTATTTGAAGGCATATTAATAATGATAACAACATAATTAAAATGATTGGCAAGAAAAAACACTTACTCGTCCCTGGTGAGGCCACACATCTGAGTAGCGCAAGCTACAATAGCTAAGATAACCCAATACACATCAACTGGGAGATGTTCCATGGCAATCGACAATGGCGCCGGTACGATCTTAGTTTTGTAGGCTAATACTGTAGATAACTTCTCCAACTCCAAGATGTACTCCATCATTTCCAATATGACCTGGATCAGCATGTTAAGTTCAATCAATGCTTTTCGGTGTTTCTGAAGCCCCTGCCGCCTTGAGATAGCAGGAACTTGCTTTAGAATTCCCACCGACTTGGCCAGTTGGTGATCCGTTGGGTGAAGCTGGGCAAGGAGCCAGAAATCCCCAAAGTCCAATGCAAAAGCAGCAAGCGTAAGCACTGCCTTTGCATCCCACGAATAGCCAGACAGCTTGTTTAGTATCGACATTGTTATCTTGTGCGCAATTTCCTCTCCCGGGGTCTTGCATTGCATCTGCACGTCAAAATTTTTACATATTTACAGGTAATTACAGAAGAAAACCACGGGGTAAAATTGATTGTTAGTAATGCGAGTGATCGATGTTGACTTTTATGCCTAAAAATATAAGGTCTATTTAAATTGTACATATTGACATCAACCAAATATATAATCTTAACTAAAATCGTTACAATACATAACAAAAGGGCTTTGATGTAAATGTCAATAATATTTAATACAAGGATGTCAAAATTATTTAGACTTTTTGTGGTTGAAAAAAGCCGTTTCTTTAGAGTTTTGGATGTCAAAATTATAGACCTTCTACAACTCACATATATAGAAGATTTCCATATAGCCGTTTCTTTTGAGTGAATTCGAGGTCAAACTTTAGGATTGATCATGTTAACTACACTTATGCTTAATTCTGAAAGATTTCCATCTACCAGTCCTAGATGTCCAGGTGTTAAAATATGTAAAATAAAGGGAAAAAAAAAAAACACTCAAAAAATATAAAATAATACTAAATATGTTTAGGTACGTGCGTTCAGAATCTCAGATGACTATATTAGCTAGTATATAACGGAAATGCTAGGAGCTAGGAAACAAAAAATCACTGTCCTTTTAGAGTCACCTCGCCGGAAATTCGCTTCAGGGTACACAACGGCGGATTAAAACTCGCTTTGGGGCTCATCATGTCGTCCAGGCTCTCCAGGTGTGCTTCTGTACCGTGCAGCAAGTCCTAAATAATTGTCACCGAGAAAATCTTATATATATAAAATTCGGTATAAAAAGAACGAAATACAAGCTCAACATTGTCAACAAATTAAGAGTATGTAGTACTACCAGGGCAACATTGTCAATAATCAGGGAGGCACGCTTAAGGATGTTCTCAGCGAAAAGGAAAAGAGAGTCGACATCAAATTTTTCATCCCCCGGAATATGGGTTGCATGAATATGGCTCATGATGTCGTGGTCGGACATGGTTAACACGCTCAGCTCATCCTTGACTGTTTCTTGTTCTGAGCTTGGAACCCACTTGCCCGCCATTGTGCAACGCAAATCAAGATATGTAAGCTAGAACCCTTTCTTTTTCTTTTCTTTTTTCCGTGAAGTTTTGGTCGGAAGAAAGAAGGCTTGCTTATTTGTGTTCTGGTTCTGAATAAAAACATTGGGCTATATATAAGCAACGTCCAACAAATCCGGAAGAAGATAGGGGTAAAAACCGAAAAAGGATTGGTTCATGTGGATTTTAGTACTGGCTAGATTGGTAGTGTGCTGAGCTGATTTACGAATAATAATCAGATATTTGAGAGACGAGAGACGAGGTAAAGATAATTTGAGTCAAAATATTTTAAGGGATTTTATGAGATGACAGAAAATTAAATAAAAATTAAATAAAATTAAAATATTGTTAAAATATATATTTTTTTAATATTATTTTTATTTTAAGATTTAAAAAAATATTTTTTATATTTTATTTAAAAGTTTGTAAACATTATTAGATAATGATTAAATAAAAAAATTGAATATTTAAAATTAAAAAATATTTATATTTATAATATTAAAATAAAGTAAGATTAGATAAAGTGAGAGATTTTATTATTTAAACCTGGCCTTAATTTTATGAATCCCAATTTAATAAATATCCCGTGCGTGCTGTACTACTCCGACAAACAAGAGTGGTCCTTCTTGCCCATGATATTTACTCATCCATATGCATACGCAACTGAATAAAATGAAAACAAATTGGATAAGGTCGATCGGGTTGATTTTTTGTGATTCTTATTATTAGAATATTGATGGGAAATGGGAACATCAAACATATATCAAAGTCAGGCAGACTACCGCAGAGTACTAGACGACACTCTAACAGGATAAAGCCCTCGGTGACA
This sequence comes from Carya illinoinensis, assembly GCF_018687715.1. Lineage (NCBI taxonomy): Eukaryota > Viridiplantae > Streptophyta > Magnoliopsida > Fagales > Juglandaceae > Carya > Carya illinoinensis. Next base: position 45,985,908 of record NC_056752.1, read on the forward strand.
CCAATTTATGGCGTAATTGTTCTCTACCTCCTTTAAATTCCGTAATTAGTTTAGGATGAAATACTAAGACCTGGTTTATTTTTATAAACTATCTTATTTCATTTTTATTATTATAATTTTTTTAATTTTAAAATAAAAATTATATTAAATTATTATATTTTAATAATATTTTATTTAATTTTTATCTATTAAAAAAATTCTCGCATATTATATATAAAATATTGCTTGTGATATTTTGGCACAAATTAAAGATGTCACAAAACCGTTTATTGTTAGTAAAATACACAATAATATGATAAAAAGTATAATAAAATTAGCATTCAAATGAAATTAATTTGAATTAAAATACAAAAATCTCATTTTATTTAAAGAGATTTAAGTCATTTGTGATATATAAAATTTTTTAAATATACTGATACAGTAAATCTTCTTTTAAATTATCTCTCTTGTGATATAACAATTTAATTGATTATCGTGTTCGAACCAATTATATACAAGAGATTGAGGTCAAAGTTTCACTAGTAAAAACACATCTCTTTTGTCTCGACAATATATAGGCAATCAAGATGATTAAAGTAGCCTACTTCTTACAAAACCACTTGGAGCTTATTTCTACCCATGCATTTCAATGCACTTCTTGTACAACTTTTCTAAAATCTAAAGTTTGGAATTTTTTTCAACAATGATTCCAGTGCTCAATAAAAGGGTTTTGTACATAGATCGAGGAACTGTAGCTTACATGGATTGTTACTTTATATTTTACACACGTGTATAGAAAATTAGTTACATTCTTTCTATTAATGTATTAATGTATTATGAAATACATAAAATTAGAGGTCTCGATGTTCTTGATATTATGAGAAAGATCCATGATAAAATCCTAAAATTTCAAATTATATATAACACTTTCAATTCAATCCTTTTACTTTTTTATGATAAAAAAAAATTGATACTTATCTTTTCTAATCAATTACAAACATTGAGTTTGAGATCAAATATTGGCGTGTGTAAAGAAATGCACGCTTGAGCTTTACTCTGCATAAACTAAACACAATCCAATCATGAAACCACACAGAGCAATATCAGCTTATAAGACGGTAAGTCATGATTGGAGGCATCAACAATCATTTAAAGGTGTGAAGTATTTGATTGGTCACCTAGCTAATTAAATTAATTAAGGAGATCAACTCCGGCACAGCACATGGCAAACAACTCCGGGCGTACTGGCAGCAGGAAAAGCGCGCGCGGGCCCTGAAAAAGCTTCTTTATTAAAGATAAAAAAACACCATGCCAGAGGTACGGACCACGGAGATAATTGAAAAAAGACGAGCTAGCTTTGGAAGACGAAAAAGAAAGGCAACGAGTGTGAATGGATGAGCCAGGTATCTGCGTGCAGCACGCGATGATAATACTTGTGGCCATCATGGCTCCTCCTTTCTCATAATTTTTCGTGTGACGTGTCAGATACTTACGATAATAAGTTAAACCGTACATTTCGACATTTATGAGCCTCTCGGTGCACGTTGTTCATGCTTGAATGACTGTGTCTGTTCATAAGCTACCCCATGGCATTATTTCGTAAGCCAACCGATCAGTAATCTGGTGTCCCGACTACCGAGCCGAGTAAACAGCATGGGACTGAGGTCGTGATGCCCTCGGCCTTTTTCACCCTTTTTATCATCATCAATGCTTCTTCTTTTTTTTTTGTCTTTTTCTTTTTCTTTTCTTTCGTCTTTAAAAAAATAAAAAATAAAACCTCTGGTTCCCATGTTCCACGTTTTGCAGCAAACTTTTCGTTCTTTTATCTATTTATTTATTTTTTAAAAAATTTGGGATAATATGTATAAGGTTTAAATTTTTATAGATCTTTATAAACAAAAAAGTAAATTTTATTATAAAAACATGTGAAAAATTCATTTTTTTGTAAAATTTTTTATAAAATACTTAATTTTACAAAAAAAAATTATACACTTAAAATTTATACATAGTATTCATATGCGTTCAAATTATTTAATAGGATAGTTCTGAAACTAATAATATCAAATTCAATTTGAAAAAATCTACACTTCTTACTATTCACACAATTTTTATAAATTATATTTTTTTAATTATTATTATTTTTATAAAATATTTATTATATAAATAATAAATAAAAGAATTAAATTAATTTAAAAAAATAAACTTAAAAACAATTTAAAAAATTTGAAAAAAAAATAATATATAAAAATTAAGAAATTGTGTAGCATTCGCCATCCAATTTTATTAAGAAAACGTGCCAATCTTTTAAAAAGTCACTTTCTTTAACAACAAGATCTCTTTCTATTGCAATTGTCATTGTACATCTGGTCGTTAAGAGCACAAGTTTTAATTTATTTAAATACATCTTATCAACGATTGGATCCAAATGCCAGTCCAATGAGAGTGACAATATAGGAGAAGATGCGTAGGCATGGTTCCACAAATTTTTCCAACTATTATTTTATTTCAATAATTAAATATTATTTAAATATAAATATTTTTAATTTTTAACTTTTTCATCTAATTATTATAATTTCCTTAAAATTCTAATCGATATATAAAAAATAATTCAACATCTTTAAATATAAAAATAAAAATTATATCAAAAAATCATATTCAAACACTCTTTTAACTTTATAATTTTTTTATTCAAATTTTTTTCTTTTCTTTTCCAAAACTACATAAAACATTTTAATTCAAATAATTTCATTATTATTTACAAACTATCTTATTACAATCACAAATTTCTCATCTTATCTGTACAGTCAAACTAGACCTAAAAATATTTATCATTTTCTTGTATAGCTAAGTGCATGTTTCAAACTGTAGTGATAAATATAACTTATAGTTTTAAAACTTATACCTTATAACTTAATTAATAAGTTTTATTTTTAAAAAATTATTTACTATTGATAACTATATATTTAAAGTACTATTAAATATGTTATGTTTATTTAAAAATAAATTAAAAAAGTGATTCTTGATGTAAAAATTATGATTATTTAAATTTTTAAAAATTATAATCATATTATTAAAAGTTTAAAAATTATAATTATCTTAAAATTATATATATATTTTTAATTATTAACAATCTTTTTAAAATTTAAATTACGTTTTGTATTATTTAAAAAAACATGTTTCAATATATATATTTTTTTTCAAACATATTTTTTAATTTATTTAAGATTAAAAATATTTTAATACTTAACACTTAACTAATTTGAGTCGAAATTTTGCACTACCAACTCTAAATCGAAAAAAATGAACTAATATGTCGTATATAACATGTTGTTGACAACTCTAAGTATGAAGAATACAATGCTCTATTATTTGTCAACAGTGTAGATAAACTTATCCGCAGGAGGTATCCGCCAGGGTAGGGACTTTGTTCTTGTTCTCCTCTCTCTGGCTTCAGGGTAGAGGTTTTCTTTCCCTCGTCTTCTGTACGAGATCTACACAGAATGGCAGATAATTTAGATGAATTGTATGCGAGTTTGTCTTTAACGGAGAAGGAGAATAAGGAGGTGTCGGTGGAGCCGAGTAGGTTGGAGGAAGTGTTGGAACGTGGAGAGAATTGTTTGATTATGAAGCTTCTGATTCGGAAACACTATAATCATGAAGCTTTTAAACAGACTATGCGAAAAGTTTGGCGGCTGGTGAAGAGCGTGAAATTTCGTGATTTGAATGCCGAATTTACTCTGGTTGAATTTGAAGATAGTAGAGACAGAGCCAAGGTTGTACGTGAAGGGCCTTGGAGTTTTGATAAACATTTGGTGTTATTGAAGGAATTTGATGGTCTGATTCAGATTAGCAAAGTTGAATTGATTAAAGCTCCTTTTTGGGTCCGTATCCATGATCTGCCGTTGATAGCTCGAAATGAGTATATTGGGAAATTGGTTGGCAGTGCATTGGGGGAGGTTCTGGAGGTTGATCTGGATAAAGGGGAAATGGAATGGGGGGAGTACATGCGCGTTCGGGTAATGTTGGATATTTCCAAACCTTTCTTGCGACGGAAACGATTGAATGTGGGGAAGGGAGCTTCCTGCTGGGTGAATTTTTCCTATGAAAGACTTCCCGATATTTGTTATTTCTGTGGTGTACTGGGACACACTTTGAAGGAATGTGAAGTTACTGACGCTGGAAGATTGGATCAGACGAAGTTGCCGTATGGACAATGGCTGAGAGCCGGTTTTCTGAGTACTCGAAGGGGGGTAGGGCGGCGTGAGGGCAATTCTTCAGGGGAACCAACTACGGCAGCACCATTGTCGATGGCGGAGGGAGGGGCCCCAGAGGGGACGACGACGCCTCAATCTGTTTTTTCAAAAGTTTCGTCTGTTACGGAACCAGATCCGTCGGTTACAGCTTTAGATAACGGTGCAGTTAAGAACATTATTTGTGGGAATAAAGCTGCTGATGTGGAGGATTTAACTACGGAGGCAAACATTCCGTTTCCGGGTGTTCAGGCGGCTGGGTCTGCACTAATGGTGAGGGAGGAATCTCAGAATGATGTGGTTGCTGAAATCACGGAAACACAGCTGAGTCTACAAGCAGAGGAAAGTGGGTGTACGGGGCTTACCGAACGAAATGGGGTTGAAAAGGTGCATGGGCTGACTGACGTCCCAGTCCTACAGGCTTCGGATTTGGGCTTGGGTTTGGGCTCAGGCCCATACGACTATAAGTCCAGGTCTTCTATTCTTCAATCCGGTTTTCAATCAGACTTTTCCCAATCTAAACTAAACCCGATTACTTCTTCAGCAGCAGCTAGGGCTGCGAATCATAAGCGGCAGAAGGGGAAAGGCAGGTCGGCAGTTTCTGGGTGTGTTGATGGCGTTCGAACGGAAGCTTCTCTTGGCAGGAAACGGAAAGGCCCTTTGCTGTTGGAAGTTGGTACAAAGAAAGGTAAACTTTCTGATGAATCTCATGTTGTGGATCCGAAAATTATTCTATCGGTGGTGGCTGATGATCAGCCCCGCCGATCACAATGATAGGTTTATCTTGGAACCTCCGTGGGCTTGGGAACCCATGGAGTGTTCGTATGCTTCGTGATTTAATTACGAAGGAAGTTCCTGATTTTGTTTTTTTGCAAGAAACGAAAATGCATGCAAGACAAGTGGAATTGTGTAAATTCAAGTTGGGTTTTAGTAATTGTTTTGGTGTGGATTGTGTGGGGCGGAGTGGTGGGTTGGCTCTGTTTTGGAGGGATGAGTTGAATTTAACTATAATCAATTATTCTCATCATCATATTCATGCAATTGTCACTGATTGTAATGGAAAAAAGTGGTTGATTACAGGGGTTTATGGCCATCCGGATAGGACTATGAGAATGGAATTGTGGAGGGTTTTAAAAATTTTGAGTCGTGGGGTTAATATTCCTTGGCTAGTGTTTGGGGATTTCAATGAAATCCTTGACCATTCTGAGAAATATGGAGGAAGGTTACGGAATAATAACCAATTAAGTGAGTTTAGGGAAGTGTTGGAAGTATGTGAATTAAGAGATTTGGGGTTTGTTGGGGCTTGCTTTACTTGGAGCAATCGGAGAGAAGGGGCTGATTTAATCATGGAGAGATTAGATAGATTTCTTGCTAATACCTTATGGTGTGATTTATACCCAAATCTTAGAGTTTATCATGGGGTAGCGGCACATTCTGATCATTCTCCTTTATGGTTAGATACTGAGGGTGCTTTAATGCGGAGAAGGGGGAAGAAATTGTTTCGTTTTGAAGCCATGTGGGTGGGAGAGACAACATGCTCCACTATTATTGAAAATGTGTGGAGGCGTGTTGAGGGTTCTGTTTCTTTGAACCGTATTATGAGCTGTATTTCTTCTTGCGCAGAGGATTTGGGTGTTTGGAATAAGTCATCGTTTGGGCATGTTCAACAAGCATTAGCCAAGGCCAAGATGAAGCTTCAGAATTTACAAACTACTGATCCTAATTGTTTATTCCTGGCTGAGATTAATAAGGCACGTGAAGAAGTTCAGATGTGGCTGGAAAGGGATGAATTAATGTGGAAACAGAGGTCCCGTGTTCAGTGGCTTAGGGAGGGGGATTGTAACTCTAAGTATTTTCATTCTAAGGCCTCGGCTCGAAGAAGAAAGAATACTATTGTTCAGCTACAGGATGACTCTGGAAACTGGAAGAATGGGATTCAGATGGATGCTTTAATCACTGATTATTTTCAGAATCTTTTTTCAGCAGCGGACCAAGTGGAGATGACGGAGGTTTTATTGAGGATTGATAGGAAGGTCACAATGGATATGAATGTAGAGCTCTTAAAACCTTTTGTGGCTAAGGAAGTGGAGGATGCTCTTAAACAAATGCATCCGTCAAAAGCACCCGGACCCGATGGTATGTCTCCTATTTTTTTCCAGAAGTATTGGCATGTGATTGGTAAATCTGTTACTGATGCTGTGCTGTTAGCTTTGAATTCTGGGGATTTTCCTAGTGATTTGAATCATACTTTCCTTACTCTTATTCCTAAAAAGGCATCACCTTCAAAAGTGGCAGATTTTCGACCTATTAGCCTTTGTAATGTGCTGTATAAAATTCTGTCTAAAGTCATTGCAAATAGACTTAAGAAGATCTTACCGGATGTTATTTCCGACACTCAATGTGCTTTTGTTCCGGGTAGACAAATTTCTGATAATGTGCTTCTTGTTTATGAGATTGTGCATTTCTTGAGAATGAAGAGATATGGTAATAAAGGCTTTATGTCTCTTAAACTGGATATGAGTAAAGCATATGATAGGGTGGAGTGGAATTTTTTAGAAAAAATTATGGAGTCCCTTGGTTTTGCTCATAACTTTATAAGTTTGATTATGAAGTGTGTGAGAACAGTTTCCTTTTCAGTATTAGTTAATGGCAGCCCAAAAGGCCCTATAATTCCAAGTAGGGGGATTAGACAAGGAGACCCGTTATCTCCTTATCTGTTCCTTTTATGTACTGAAGGCCTAATCTCTTTGCTGAAAAATTCTGTTGGTGGAGAAAGTGTTAAGGGGGTTCAGATTTGTAGAGGTGCACCTAGAGTGAATCACTTGCTATTTGCGGATGATAGTCTTATTTTTTGTAAAGCTGATGTTGCCACTAATGAAAAGATTCAGATCTTATTAAACAAATATGAGAGAGCTTCGGGGCAGTGTATTAATAAAGAAAAGACTTCGATGGTTTTTAGTAAGAATGTTAGTGATGAATTAAAGGCTGATATTATGCAACTTTGGGGAGGAAGTCATACACAGCAATATGAAAAATATTTGGGACTTCCACCTTTAGTTGGGAGATCAAAAAAACAAGCTTTCTCTAGTATCAAAAGTAGAGTTTGGCAGAAATTACAGTTGTGGAAAAGTAAGTTGTTATCACAAGGGGGCAGGGAGGTACTCATTAAGGCAGTAGCAATGTCTATCCCTACGTATGCTATGAGTTGTTTTTTATTCCCAAAGTCTCTTTGTAAAGAACTAGAGATGATGATGGCAAAGTTTTGGTGGGAAAATCAGGGGCAAGGAAATAAAATTCATTGGGTAAGTTGGGAGAAGCTAAGTAACTCTAAATTTAGAGGAGGGATGGGTTTTAAAGATCTACATCTTTTTAATCTAGCTCTTTTAGCTAAACAAGGTTGGCGGCTTCTAAGGAATGAGAGCTCCCTCGTGCATCGTGTTTTTAAAGCCAAATATTTTCCCAATACAAGTTTGTTTGAAGCCAAGCTCCGATATAATTCATCATATGTGTGGAGGGGTATTTTTTTAGCTCTAACCGATTTGAAGAGAGGATGTAGGTGGAGAGTGGGAAATGGTAAATCTGTCAATGTCTTTAAAGACCCATGGATTCCTGATTATAATGTGCCCCTCAATAATTCTGAGCTTGATGAAGAATTAAAAGTCCATTCTTTGATTGATATCAGTACGGGATGGTGGAATTTACAAGCTTTAAGAGCTCTATTCAATCCAAATGTGGTTCAGAAAATTTTGCAGCTTAATATTTCTATTCATTCTGAAGATTCTTTGTTTTGGGTACATGAGAAAAATGGAATTTATTCAGTTAGAAGTGCTTACCGGATGTTACAGCAGGGTATCTCAAATGATATGGGGCAGAATTCAAGGGAGAGCATGGCTTCAGCTTTTTGGAAATGTTTGTGGCACCTGAAAATTCCTAAAAAAATTAAGATCTTTGCATGGAGGGCGTGTCATGAAAAACTACCAACTTTCCAGAATTTAAAACTTAAATATGTGCTTGAGAATGATGTTTGTGCTATCTGTTCTAGTTGTGTTGAAGATGCTACTCATGCTTTATTTTATTGCAATGATGTGAGACATGTGTGGATGGATTATTGTCCTGAATTAGGGGAGATTGTTTCTGATCTCTCTTTTTGGGATTTGGCGAATTTAGCTCGTGATAGAGGCTCTCATGATGTGTTAGCTACTTTTTTGGTAGTTACTTGGGGACTTTGGAATAGGAGAAACAAGTTTATTTATGATGGTGCATCTCTGAATATAAATTCTGCTGTTAATAATGCTTTGTCATTAAAACAAGAGTATACTAAGGTGCAGGTTTTTCATGGGTTTGATAGAAGGATCAATCATGTTGTGTATTGGCATCCCCCTCCAATAGGTTGTTTGAAATTGAATGTTGATGGTGCTACTTTTAGTGACTCTTTTTCTGCTGGAGTTGGGATTATTTTGAGGGATCATAATGGGGATGTTGTGGTAGCTGCTAGTAAGGTGGAAAGGGAGGTTTCTTCATTTGAATTTATTGAAGCCATTGCTTTGTTGAGAGGGCTACAACTGTGTGCTCAATGGAGGGTACCAAAAATCATATTAGAATCTGATTCTTTGATTCTTGTAAACTGTTTGAATGAAGATTTTGAGTGTCTAACGGAATTTGATTTCCTTTTACAAGATATTCGAAGACTTATGAATGGTTTTGAAGAAACAAGACTTGAGCATGTCCATCGTTTGGGTAATGGTGCCGCCCATCAATTGGCAAGATATGCAAGGGAAGTTGAAGACATTGTTATGTGGTGGGATTCATGTCCTTCTTTTGTAAGTCAAGCCATTTGGCTTGATAAAAACTCTATTTGTAAAGATTCTTTGATATGAATGAATGTTTTGACTTGTTATCAAAAAAAAAAAAAAAACATGGAGAATTTTCTTGGGCTTTGTTACATACAATCATTAAATGTAATTGGTGTGCAGTCGATTGTATGGAATGAATAAAAAAAAATTATAAATTTTTTTTTTATATTCAGGGGAACCTACATAAATAAAAAAAAGTTATAAAAATAAATTTTTTTTTATATAAGTCTCGTATTAATTTATTTTTTTATAATCATCTGTACGCCAATTACATCTATCGACTGTAGAAAATATTTCTCAATTTTCTTTGCCCTTCGAGTCTAGAACATACGACAAAATACAAATACCATCAAGTTTTATAAGGAAGCGGGGTCTACTAGAGGAACAACCAAATAAAACAAGCGTGTCAGAGATTTTTAAAGAGTTGTTGTGGTTTGACCATATTTAGATTTGACTCTGCCACGGACCGATACGTCTCTTGTGGCGTACAAATGTCCTTGTAAAGACGTTAATGGATCATATCTTCAGGATTTAGTATCCGTAGGTGAAATGATTTCAATCGGGTGAAAAACGACTATTCGGTGCGATTTTTTACCAAAATTGATGCCGAGCAATGGAGAGGATTTGCATGTAACAACCTAACCTTAGACATTGGTATTGGATTAACTATTCTAATCTTAAAAATTTAAAGAATATTCGATTTTTTATTTTTTAGCTCATTACTTAATTCTTAAAACCTACATTAGATTAACTATCACATTCTCTATAATAATAAAATTATATATATATAATATTAAAAAGAAAAAGAAACCTTGACAGCGGAAGGTCTTAAAATAGTCCTGAAATTCACGAATACAATTGCAAGAGAAAGCTCTTCAGAATCACAATAATTAAAAAGCAAAAATATCAAGGATTTAAATTAAATCTCAAACCCAATAAGTTCTAGTAACTATTAAAAAGCTTGAATTATCTTTAAAAAAAAAAAACCTATGATTCAGTTTTATGGCAGAGGTATAATAATTGAAAATGCGAAAAAATTTGAAAGATTGAGCAGTTTGGTGGCAGAAAAAATCAAGTCCATAAAATCAGAGAAAAAAGCCACTAAAAAAATCCCAACAACATCAATAAAATCAAACCCAAACAATAAAATCAAGAGCAGGAATCAGTGGCTAGGGTTTCAGATTTTACCGTGTTGTTGGGTATCAGTGTTGGAGTGAAGCCGTGGCGGTGCTGTGCTCGAGAGAAAGAAGTGAAAGATGAAAGATAGTAGCTGCGTGAGAGAAAGAGGGAAGACGAAGAGAAACAACAGAAAAAAAAAAAATAGAAGAAGAGAGAAGGGAGAGACACGGGAGAGGGAAGAAGAAAAGAGAGAAGAAAAAAAACCGGAAGAAGAAAAAAGGAAGAAAAGAGAGAAGAAAAAAAATGGAAGAAGAAGAGGATGCGTAGGAGGGAAAAGGAAGGAAGACGAACCGCGGGAGAGGAGCCGAAATAATAAACAAAGTATTTAGACTTGCTACAGGACTTTTCAAAGATGAAAAATAAGATGAAAATACTGTAGCTAATAATTGATATGAAAAGAGTTTAACCAATCTAATGTAGGCCCTTTTTTGATAAAATCCTTTAAACTTGAAGATGAAAAGTGGTTTGAATAAACTGATGCGGATGCTCTTACTAGTAGGTTTGGAGAGGAAAAATAGTGACTATATCAACTCTAGCGATTTTCGATTTTCCTAATAATGAAATTTGTTAAGAGAATAGAAAGAGTGTGTTGCAGAAGAGAGAGAATAGGAGAAATTGAGAATAGTAGAATAAAAGGAAAGGAAAAGAAAACAATCTTAAATCAAAATAATAATCATCGTTTCATTTTTTTAGTATGTTATGCATTAAACGACTTTTTTTGTACACTTTAGATATAAAATAACGTGGATTCACTTAATTTTAACTACGGTATATAAAAATATATATATATTTATTTAATTGACCAATTCGTCAGTGTGAATCAAGTCCGAAACAAAACTGAACCGACTGTCTATTTTATCTATTTTCTACTATTGACCGATCGGTTCTTCACAAATTTTGGCCAATTTATAACTCCAACAACCGGTTTCCGTCGACATAGGTTGGTTCGACCAGTTTCTATTTACCCCCAACAATTTATCTCAATTTATTTTATTTTATTATTAAATTTTTAGTAAATTTTTAAATAAAATATAATAAATAATTCAACTTTTCAAATTTTAAAATAAAATTAATATTTTAATAATATTTTATTCAACTTTTATCTCATCTTATCTCATAATCCATCTCAATTCATTATCTAGGATTCTAAACCAGGCCTATTCAACGAAAATATATATGGGGTGAGATTGTTGGGTTCTTTCCAAAACAATGTGGCAGCCTAATTAACCATACGAAACTTGGACAGACCTATACCAGAATGTCCACTTTTACGGTAAATACAAGTCGGTTTGAAGTTACAATCAAGCTTTAATATGATATAATGAAGTTCAAGATAAATGTTTCAACCAATTATATATGATAATTGGTCATGTTTTGTAATATGCATAATATGGATCGTGTGCTTTATTACATATATGTTAATTGCTTAGGACAACTTCATTTGAATTAGGAAAAACCATCTAGTTAGCAGAACAAATAAATAAATAACTCGAGTATATTATGCTTGTGAAATCAAGACGCTTTTAAGGAAAAAAAAAAAAAAAAAAAAAAAAAATCTGAACAGTGAATACTCAATCATAAATCGTCATTACCATCCCAACTGGATTCTTTAGAATTTCTAAAAATTCCAGGTCTCGATTTCAAAGAAATAAATATAACAAGGAGGAATATTTATCCAATAATAATTTATCGTTGTGTCAACAAATGCACTATCGGTTTGATCATTACTTTTCAAGGACATCATTGATTTTGATTTTGAATGCTATGATCAGAAATGTCAAGAACTATTCGGTGAGTGCATGACTGCTTGTCTTACAAAAAATAAAAAATAAAAACTTGCTGAGAAACCTTGGTCTCACTCCAGATGATACTCATTAAATTTACTCAAAAATCAACACAAATTATAAATGCTATGAAATCTTGGTGGATAAAGCATGGGGGGGATGGGCAGAGACAATCTCACACGACAAAAAGACGAGTAAAAAAGCGCCTCTAGATCAAATCTCACCACGAACATTAACGACTACAAACATAGTCCTCGTAACATTGGCATCAGATTACCACCGTAATCCGGACGCCATTTATTGTAGACACATATTATATCTGGTGCAAACAAACGTAGAGCGGGGAACATGGGGAAACACCGGCAAATATCTAGTGCAGTGAGTTCAGAGCACCGTCAACATGGCAGCACTTAAAGCTGATATAGGTCTCCATGACGCGGGGGCAGTGAGGGCAATGCATATGCTCAGGGACCTTTCCGACACCTAAGGGAATGTCTACACGGGAGCAAGGGCGATTCACTTCAATAACCTTATCATGGTACTGCTTGAAAATAATTTCGTAGCCAATCTCGCGCACATACCCCTTCCATTTGTCAAACTCGTCCACGACCTTCATAACTGTTGTCCCATGACCGGTGAATATCACTTTAGACCCTTTGCTCAGCACCACCCATCCACTTTCATTCTTGTAAGACAGCAACTTTTGGATTTCCCTGGTCACAGCGTCCGGTTCAGTCTTCTTCTCAGTCTTGGAGAAGAAAAAGCTTTCCATTTTGTCCCAGAAACGCCCTAGGATGCCAACATCATCCTGCCCTTTCTCGTTTTTCCCTACAAGAACCAACTCGATGTAAATCCTTGCCTCCTTTATTGCCGGATCGTTGGCCAGGGCAGTTGCTTTCTTGGTGAACTGTTGAACCCACTCGTTGTCCTTGCCTCCATAGAAGAAAATGTACCTGTCATCCTTGATCTGATTGAATAAGATGTGTCAAACTCCCGAATGCAATTATAGTGCTAATTAATTATGATTCTTTACTAAAAGTGCGAGCTTGTGTATGAATATTTGTAAGAACTAAACCAGAATGTGAATATGACGAGAAAAAAATTAAATAGAATGTGACAATAACTTTACCACGACAGGCAATTTTTGATTGACGCCAACCATAATGTCTTCCATCACATCTTCTTTAGTTGCCAAAACACCTTCTGCCTCTCTAGTGAAAGGAAAGGCCTTGATTCCCCATACCTTAATGATGTGAAGTGCATTCGGATGTTCCACCTTTCCTCTTGGATTTATCACCACGACGATAGGCTTGTTCTTGAAGTTCCACTCCTCCTTGATGAACTTGATGCCCACCACAGGGGAAAAGTACTGCACTGTATACCAAGGCATCTTAGACCGCAGCACCTCAAACTTCTTTCTCAGCTCATCGGTCCAGTGTTCCACAATTGGGATCCATACAATTTTATGCTGATCCTTCTTACTTATTCCATCATAAACTGGCTTTAGGATCGAGATCTCTTCGATGGTGATGTCCAGGCTCGAAATGAAGAACAGAACATCCTTTTTTTTCAGCACGTCGATGCTAACCTGTTTTTGTGCAACACAATTAAGAAAATCAGTTTACTCAAAATAGTTCCTAATGTGCCCAGTGCAGTTTACGGAGACGAGGAATCGGAATATATATCAAAATATATTAGGGAGTGAAGATCGGCAATATCCTGTTATTAGGGATGATTTTGGCCAATTAAATATTGGGCTACTCCGAGTTTTCATTGTTCTTGGCTAAGTATTATCCCTCTCAGTATTCCAGTCTAATAACATATGTATGGTTAAAACTTGCCAAATATATCGTTTTAACCAATTAAGAATTCTGTTCGGTGGAAATTCGAGATTTTTTTTTTTTTTTTTTTAAGAGCTAACCAATTTGTTGGTTGAACCATCAATAAGTGACGGCTCTGCATCTTTGTGGAAAATGAGCGCCTTGAAAACCTCCATCACTTCGCTAGGTGTTTGAAATATTTTCTTGAGTTTCCTATAAGCTTCAATTACGTCTGCAACGAGCAAGAATCTTTGGTCAGCATTGTCGCGCAATAGGAAGTAGCATGCTTGCTTCTGAATGAAATCAACAGTCACAATTGCTTACCTATTTGTTCGTGGGCAAGTTTTATCGTCCTCCTTAGGACATTGAGAAGGACGTTGATTTTCTGAGCGAAGGGCGATAGTTCCTGTTTCTTGCCTCTGAAATGAGGCAACAATGGTACTCAGTCGCCGTAAAATCAACAGATCAGAAAGCGTAACATGATATGCAAGGTGAAGGAATGAAACTTACTCGTCACCAGTGATGCAACACATCTGCGTGGTGCAAGCTACAACTGTAATGATTGCCCAGTAGACATCCACAGGGATTCGGTCCATGGCACCTGCCAATGCTGGTACGTCCTTTGTATCATAGACTGTTAGCTTCTCCAGCTCAAAAACGGACTCGATGACTTCCAATGTTGCCTTGATCAGATTATTCAGCTCAACTATGGCTTTCCCATATTTTTGAAGGCCCGGGCGTTTTAAGACAACAGGTACTCTTTTCAGGATCCCCACTGATTTGGCGAGTTGGTCCGATGAGTGAAGATCGGCAAGCATCCAGAAATCCCCATAGTCCAAAGCAAAGGCCGCCAGTGTCAGCACTGCCTTGGCGTCCCATGAATAGTGTGCGAGTTTGTTAAGTATTGACAGTGTTGTTTTGTGGGCAATCTCCTCACCCGGAGCCTTGCATGACATCTACATGATTAATTACAGATTTGTTAGTATTAAAAATGCTTATGCATATATATAATAAAATCATCACATTCATCGATCGTAGTCCCATGTCATGCGACGAGCTACTGGAACAAGTGGCCGTTCCCTATAATCACCTCGCAGGAAAGTGCCTTCAGTGTGCAGGACGGTGGATTGAAACTGGCTTTGGGCACCTTTTCGTCCAGGTGCTCCAGTTGTGTCTTGGTACCCTGTAGT
Organism: Carya illinoinensis; assembly: GCF_018687715.1. Taxonomy (NCBI): domain Eukaryota; kingdom Viridiplantae; phylum Streptophyta; class Magnoliopsida; order Fagales; family Juglandaceae; genus Carya; species Carya illinoinensis. Next base: position 46,000,963 of record NC_056752.1, read on the forward strand.
ACATGAATATGAGGAAGTGTATGGAGAACAGACAAAAGAAAAAAAAAAAAACAAATTCAAAGAAACTTCAATTTAAACAAAACCCATGAGACGAGACGTGTGTGGAAAGAAAAATTTAACTTAGCTCATCTACATTTTCTCGGTTGTAAAAGAACGTGTATGGTAGAAACTAAATATATTTATATGTACCAGAACAACATTGTCAACGAGATGGGTAGCACGCTGAAGAATGTTCTCGGTGACAGCAAAAAGAGAGTCGACATCAAACTTCTCGTCACCGTGAATATGGGTTGCATAGATTGTATTCATGATCTGGTCATCGGACATGGTTAGCACGCTGTGCTCAGCCTTAGCGGGTGGCTGAGCGCTAGACAGGAGCGTCTTGAGGGTGGCCATAGTGTGTAGTATTGTAAAGTGCGAGAGGTTAGAACTCAGAAGCTCTTGGGTTTGGGAAAGTGCAAAGCAGTTTTGGTTGTGCATTCAGCAATACCGAGATGGCCTTATTTATAGCCGTCGGGGAACGATATGCTTTGCTAACTCCTTTCCAGACGGGGCCTTCTGATAATAAATATCGAGGGGCCGAATTCATGTGGATAAGGTTGGATTTGGGTAGGTAGAAGTGTCCATAAGTATTGTGAATAATAGTTAAAAAATAATAAAAAACTAATAATAGATTAATAAATAGTAATAAAAAGTAAATAATAAATAATATTAGAATATATTGAAAATATATGATATATATACTTTCAGTATCCATACATATTAATCGTAGCGATTTGGAACCGGCCAATTATGACATTGAAAATATTAATTTTATAATAATAACCTCATTCTAAAAATTAAGTGCGTGTAAATTATTTGTACAATTTATAACTATACATAATATTATTTAAAAAATTATATAAGAGAAATATATAAAACCATAAAATCAAATGGCATATATTTAGAATAAATAAAACCCTAGATTAAAAAAAATTAAAGTTAACTACTAATAGAGGATGATTCCCTCACCAATTTTATTTTTTTCCGTTTCTTATTATTTTTTGTGTTCGCATATATATATATATATATATATATATATATATATATTTTAAAAATATTCCATCTTTAATAAATAGTCTATTCTTTGCATTTTGATTTTTTGTTGTTTTATTTCTTATTAAAAAAATTCAATGTAATTATTTTTCTCAATTTCTTATATTTTGTCCTTTTCTTTGATTTTAAGACCTTCATGCCACACAAGCCAACCTACAAGTCGTTCGTTTGCTGGAATCACGTGACTCCTGATCCTATTAGGGCATTCCCATCCGGTTCTCTAAATACTAAATTCCTTATAATTTGAGGAAATATTTAGAGATTTCATCCCAAACCACCCCTCATCCCATTTCCCATTTTGGGATTTAGGGATGGGGTTGCTACAGTAGGTCTCCAAATATGGGGACTTACTGTTTGTCCCCAAACTATTTTTATATTGATAAAATTATTTGTAGTTAAGTTTATAAAAAGAGGTGGGAGAAAAATGTAATAAAGAAATAATAAAGAAATGTTATTTTAATAAAATAGAAAAAATATAGAAAATGAGATGTAGGAGATTTTTAAAAGATGAGTAAAATTTAAGGAAAAATTTTAAGAAATATACTTTTTAATTAAATTATAAAATTTTTTATAGAAAATAGGATATAAATGCTCTTACATGTTGCTTTGAAACAAAGAAAGTAAATAATTGTCAGAATAAAATTTGCTTTTCCAAAAGAATAATGCTAGGCATCCAGCCTCAAGGCTCCCGTTGAGAATCTTTTTAATATATTTTATAATTAAAAAATTATTTTCAATAATATTATAATTTTTTTAAAAAATAATATTAAAAAATATTTATATATAAAACTATACTAGTGGGAGTATTCAACGGACTCCCAACCGTGCGAGTAACACCACCTTTTTCAAAAAGTAATACTAAGTACGGGTAGTAAATGTTTAAATCATATATAAATTTAAATATTTAATAAAAAAATATTTTAATACATTTTAAATCATTTCTATAATTATTAAATAAAAAAAATCCTGAACGGCATATTTGAGTGGTACATTTAAACAGTATTGCCGCGGCTGCATTGGATTTTACTCTTTATAATTTAGAAAAATTTAATTACAAGTATAATTATGCGTTAATATGTATATCAATCTAATATAATTGATTAAAAAGTAGATTTTATTAAAAATAATGTTAATATAAATTTTAAATATAAAAAAATTAGTATTATTACGTAAATTAATAAACAATTTTATTTATACACAATAAAATTCTTAAAATTTATCATTTCTCTTTTCAAAAAGTAATTGCACGTGGTTTTTCTTTATTCATATATAACGTTATATGGTACAAAAAACTGGAGCCATCCCAAAAGTTAAAACCATCTGGATAGGATTTTTTGTTTTCTTAAGTAATATAGATGGGTTTGTATGTGTGAACCTGAGGATGCTAGTACTCTCGCCGTATCTGAAACACGTACGTAAGACCCATGTAAAGCTAACTGCTAAGGTTATGGGTGAATGAACTGATGAAGTCGAGCCAAGAAAATAAAAAAAAGGCCAAGTAAAAAGACTCTTGACAACATGCGTGCGTATTGCTTTACGAGGGATAAGCTTATACCGGCCGTATATACACACATAGATATATATATGTGAAAAATATTTTAGTATTAAAGTGCTTATATAAAAATAAACTCATAATAAATTGATATAATTTGATATGTAGTGCTTGTTTGGGGTTGTGGTAGGAAATATTACTTTTAGCTTAAGGCTTATAGCTTAGACCTTAAGGTAATAAGCTCTACTATTAAAAAGTTATTTACTGTTTGGGATCTATATGTCTAAAGCACTTTCAAATATATTAGATTTGTTTGGAAACGAATTTAAAAAACACTTTTTGAGGTAAAAATGACACAAAAAGGCATATGCTTGATATAAATAAAATATTATAATAAAATAACAATGAAAATAGTCTAATAGATTTTTCAGTAATTATAATGGAATGAAAATAACTTCAACCATGCATAAGTGAAATAGCAATATAATCACGTTCAATATTAATAACATTTTCATTATATATCTCTGATTATTGCATGCTTGAGTAATCTTCTGCTTCTTCGTCCTCCATGCTTCCAGGAGGTAGATAATCCTCGTCATCATCGTATGGCTTGAACTCAATATCTTTTAATGTATGAGTTCTAATAAAATTATGAATAGCTATAGACGCTACGACAATTTTAACTTGCTTATGATAAGGAAAATTTGGCATATGATCTAATATCTTCCATCTATTTTTTCAAACTCCAAATGTTCTCTCAATAGTGCATTTGAGTGACGAATGTGCATGATTAAATATTTCACGCATACCCATTGGTCGAGGACCACGATGAAAATCTGGTAGATGATATCGTTCCCTTCTGTATGACCCCATGTATCCGTTCATCTGAGGATATCCAGCATCTACCAAGTAATATTTACCTGCATACAATTTAGGATAATAAATCAAAAGTAATATAAAAATCATTTATATTCTTATTGAAGTTCATTAATGTCATTCTTATCAAATTCAAACCTCTAGGTGGATGTAGAAAGTGCAATTCCTCCTTTTGAATAGCTTCCATAAAAATATGTGTAAAATTATTTTTATTATAAAGTAATTCTAATAAATTTTATAAATTCACATCAATTTATAGATTTATTTTATATAATATTTTTATATCTGTAATAGTTATATATATATATATGTTGTTAACTTAAACGTTTGCAACAATGAATATTTTATTCATGGTATTGAGAATTTTTTTTTTTCAGATAATACATTAATATTTATTTCATAAAATTAATCAGAAGAAATAAAATGTTGTGTTTGAAAAAATCTTTATTTAAACTATAAACAGGTGAAATAGATCTGGAATACTAATTCTTTATTAAACTAATTGGATTAGGCCTTTTTGAAGAGAAGTTCTTGATATTAGCTTTTTCCAAATCGGTATCTTTAAAATTTATTTCAAGAAAAACACAATCTTTATTAACATACGGTTCTGTTTGATTATTGAGAATTTTTAAATAAGAATTTTAAATTTTAAAATTAAATATTAAAATATTATATTTTAATATTATTATTGTATTGGAATTTAAAAAAGTTAAGAAAACTGTAAAATCAGTAAAAGATGATTCTTACGTAAAAATGCCAAATTAAGGAAAACGCAAAAAATAAAAATACAGACTAGCTGGATACGGATAGGATTCGATGACTATCTTCTCTGTCTTTTATCAATATTCGCAAAGAATTATAAGAATGGGTAATTTAGCCTTTCATTTTTATTTTTTATTTTTGAATGTCTAAATGGTCGAAATTTAAAGTTCAGTGAGATAAGATGAGATAATTTAAAAATAATAATAAAATAATTTATAAATAATAATAAAATAGTTTGAGTTAAAATATTTTGTAAAATTTTGAAAAATAAAAAATAAAAATTTAAAGAAAAATATTATAAAGTTAAAATATAATTTTTTAATATTATATTTGTTTATAGATTTGAAAAATTTTAATTATTTTTTCTATTTTATTTGAAAGTTATAAAAATTTGTAATGATTAAAAAATAATTAGATGAAAAATTTATAAATAAAAAATACTTATAACTATAATATTTAAATATTAAGATGAGATAAGATGTAAAATTTTTGCTATCTAACCCCGGCCTTAAGTCTCTAGCCTACAAATGATAAAAAAATTCCGGGGCGTCAATGATTCTCGTGTACAAGTTAAATTCAAATGCATTCCGACAAGAATAAGCCATTGGAGATAAGAAAATAGAGCTTGAACTTTATTTGTAAGATATGAATACGAGAAGAACTCTAGCTAATATAAATTATATATATATATAAAAAGAAAAGTATTTACGATGAATTATTTATACAATAATAATTATATATTTATGACGTAAATAGACTCACTTTTATAAAAAGTAATTATTTTCATAAAAAATAGCCCAGCACAAAAAATTCAGGAAGGGCTTAAAATTAAACGAGGGATGGTTTAGGTTTGAGAAAATATGATATATAAGAGCATTCATATTGGTTTAGGCATATACATATGCAAAATCACATTTTTTGGAGATCCAATTTGCCATACAAGCAAAACTTTCACATTGGCTTATGCAAATTTGAGACAAAATAATAATAAAATATTATCATTTTATTTTATTTTTTTTGCTTTTTTTTTAATAGGGTTTGATCTTCAAATATGTAAAATATTTAAGTAAAATACTTTTTGGGGAGTGAATGAGTAAAATATGTAGTAAAATATTTAAAGGTAAAATATGTAGAAAGAGAGTGGGAGGAGAGAAAAAGAATGAATAAAATATGTTTTGGAGAGTGAATAGTAGATCTTTAAACATGTAAAGGTACTGTTCATAGCTATGTAAATATTTGAAGATGCATAATCCAATGTAGATGAATTTAAGCTCATATTATATAAATATGACTTTACATATACATATGCATAGACCAATATGAATGCTCTAAGAGCATATGCTCCAGGCCAGAGCTAATGATAGAAAGTATAATAATTATGTGGGACCAAACTCTCAATTATTTTCAAGGATCGGCACGTTGAAAAAATGGAAATTATAAAGCTGGCCTGGAGGTCGAGGTCGACCTAGCTAGATCCATCTCAACCACCAACACAAAAAATTATCAACGTCCTTTTACGCCTGCAAGAATCACGTTGATTGAAAGGTGGTAAATATGAAGAAAAGGATCATGATAAGCCCACATTCCATGATGTCTTTATACTCATTCATGTTTCCTAAACAAATAAAGAATTTTTATTTGTAATAATAATATTACATACAGTTATAAAATACGTAAATATCGTTTAATTATTTAAAAAAATATAAAATCTATTATTAAAAAATTAAATTTTTTATATAAATTTTCTATTTATTTATTTATTTTTAAATAATTTTTTTGTACTTACGTATTTATAATTGTAACTATTATTTTTCAAAGAGTATTAATTGCGCAATAGTTGGTTCGCCCACAATTACTTGATCTTGATTATGATCAATCTAGTTCTAGTACCACAACTTGCACTACTCTCACAATCATAGTCAATGTATATGGAAGAGTGAATTTACCTTATTAATTAATTAGCTGATCTCATCTATTGCTAGCTTTTATATATTAACCAATAATTTGAGACCACGGGTTAAAGACTCCTGATCTCTACGCTTAAGCTAGGAGCGACTTACTTCAAATGAACAAATTACATTATTTGATGGATATATATGCAGCCAGCAGCATCCAATATTACCAGAGACTGGCCGGCCGCAAGGAAGGTGCGCAACAATAAGATCGGGGCCTTTGGTTAGTAGTGCCCCGAGCATATGGTGACTAAACCCGATCAAACCCCTCCAAATCAAAGGCCCGTACCCACACCTAAGCTACTACAAGTATTGTTTTTAGTGGAAGAGGGAGGAAACATGCTTCCATCAATGATCGAGGCAATCCATGATGCTTGATATATATCAGACCACGCCCAATGGCTTGTGAATATTTTTTTCATAATATAAAACCAAAACTTATTTTTTATATTTTAACTATTTACACTACAACAAAAATAGATTTTAGTGACAGATAAAACTGTCACAAGAAATGGGAAAAACGTCACGAAATACATTTGGTGACGGTTTCTGACCGTCACCACCACTGTCACGTAATGTGCATCACAGATTATATTTGGTGACAGTTTACTGTACAAGCGTTACTAAAAATATTTTTAGTGACGGTTGGAGATGTGCCGTTTGAAATAACGTTCAAACGTATCATTTTCTATGACGGTTAGAATTTGTCACAGAAAAGTACGTTCGAATGTAAAATATTACGTTCGAACGTAAAAAAGACGAGCTGACATCCGAACGAGAAAAGGTAACGTTTGTTGATTATAGTTCGAACGTATAATATAAACGTTCGAATGTTTATACGTGCGAACGTTACATTTGAATCTCGAATCCAACGAAAATGAAATAATGTCCGAACGTTTGTATCATAACGTTTGGATGTTAATTCGAATGTTAAGAGAGTAGAGTTTGAACATAAAGTGTACGTTCGGACTTTTGGAATGTTAAACTTTTTTGACATTCAAACGTTTTTTTAACTTGGGTTAAACGTTTGAACGTTTTGTTACTATTTTGTATGGTTACGTTCGAACGTATTTTCAAACGTGTAATACTGTTGAAACGTATTTTATTTACATTCGAATGTCAGAAATGCTAAACTCATCCACTTAATAAACAAACCAATTGTTTCATATTTCACAACCAACATTGTTTGAAATTGTTTTCAAATTTGATGTTAAAAACGTAATACACAAATAAAATTTATTTCTTTTTTTTTCCTCGCCCAACACAATTCTGTTGCAATGACATAACACGCTCAATTTGCAGCATCATCTCCCGCTGCACTTGCTCTTGGATCTCACTACGGATTCTTTCCTCCTGGTCTCTTTGTTGGTCCTACAAATGCGTCTCTAAATGAGACTGTTGCTCTAAGAGAGACTCCAACTCTTGCTGTCTAGACCTCATATACTCATTCTCGCGTCGTGCAGCTTCTAAATCTTTGGTAAGATTATTAATTTGTGATGTAGATGAAGTTGAGGAAGATAAACCGGAATGCTTGAAAGATCGTCCCAAATCTCTTGCCATACTAGAGTTGGGCCCAAGCACCTATGTAAAAATGTCCAAGTCACTAGGAGAGGATTCCCCAGAAGCTGACTGCATCTCTATCATTTTTTCCTGTAGTTTGAAAGATTAAAACACACAATAAGTAACATATTAAAAGAAATACAAATAAAAAATAATTTAATCACATCTTACATAATTTATTTAACAAAAGGAACACTGCTTACATAATTGATTGCAGCTGCAGGATCCATCCACTCACTATGCTCATTAGTGTGAGCAGCAACATAGACAAGAACGAGGGAAAAGTTTTCTGGATCATCACATTTCTAAGAAAACGACATTAGCAATTTGAAAAAGACCGTGTTAGTACTTATATAAAAGAATAATAAGAAAAAATATGAATTATTACGTTTATTAATTGCCAATTTTTCAGCAAGATGATGGAATGATCTTGAACCAGCACGATGGTGAATAGTCAGAGCAGATATATTATTTGCATTTGTAGAACTTAAGTGCTACAAAAATAATTCCCACCGTTAATATAAACAACAAATATAAATGTAAATAATTATAGAAAATAAATCTAGAATACCTGATATTCTGGAGAGGCAAAAAGATCACAACACTTTATCCAGTCGTCTAATTTCATCTGCTGGAAAGGGCACTGTGCAGCCTCTTCAAACGTCTCAAATTTCTTGAAATGGTCGTGACATCGTCCCTTGTGACATCGGAATAGTGTAGCCATTAACTCATTCATAGTTCTCAAATCCTCGCTACGACCAAAGTCGAGGTCAAATTCATCCTAATTATAAATTAATTACGTTAAAAATATGATAAACTAATATAGGTGAAAAAAATGATATAATAAGTAAACTCACCAGCACACAACTCCGAATGTGTTCCTTAATGTCATTCGGCACATCTCTCCAGGAGTGCACATAAAATGGAGCGTAAGATCGAACTGCTGTGCCAATATAGGAGGAAAGCGCTGCTGCAGTATCATTCACTCCTTCAGTGGAATTATCAGGAATTGTGATTTTCAGTTTACCATGCCTTCGATTTTTCTCAAGTGAGATGCCGCGTGTATATCCACGACCGCGACAAGCAGATGCATTAACTAATAGATGATAGTACAATTTTGAAGGTTTTATATATTATTTATTGAAACAAATCTCTTGATTATATATAGTATTAACGTAAACATTCCTTACCGGTAGGTGTCGACTGTGCATCGTTCTCTGTAATGTTAACTTCATCTTCGGGAACGGACTCCTCAGGTGGGGAGTCCTCAATGGGTTCGGGACTTGAACTCGGTGGAGGAGGCACATTTCTCCTTTGTCTTTTTGGCGGCATACTTGGAAATGATTATATATAACAAAAAATATTATTAGAATAAATTTATATTTATTATAAAATTCTATAATGGTTGTATATGAATAAACTTTTTAGTACTTTTAGTCTTCATCTTTGGATGTATTGTCCATGTTTGTTTCAGAATCTCTCTGTATAACATCTTCGTCATCATCATCAAGCTCTTCTTCGTCATCCTTATCCACTTCCCCCTCGGATTCTTGTTCGTCTTCTTCTTCTAATTCTTTTTCTGTACTTTTCTCACTTTCTTCAATTGAATGATGATTTAATGAAGACGGGTCGAGATGGATGAGTGGGACGTCATCGCTACATAAGAGGAGCAACTCGAGTGCACCGAGGGCAACAAATAAGTTAATACCCCCTCCTCCATCTTCCTGGTAGGCCTCTACATTTGGAGTGTCATCTTCGTCTCCACTATTATCGTAATCTGCACTCGTTCCTACTTCATATATATTTCGAGGGATAAATTTTTGTACAACTCGCCAAGTTATCTCTCCACTATCTTCATCAGCACTTTTCATTGGATCAATCAAGTAATAGATTTTAGTAACTTGACAAGCCAGTACAAATGGATCATCTTCGTACCATTTAGATGCAGTATTGACACTCGTAAAATGATTATCCCTATATATCCAATCCCGACCACCGCCTAGATCCCACCAATCACATTTAAAGACATATGTTATAGACCCACCCAGATATTTCAATCCGATAATATCACGAATGACACCATAATAATCAATATCATCTGTTCCATGACTCCCCTCGACCAAGACACCACAGTTTTGAGTTTTTCTATTACGTTCACGGTCCAGAGTATGGAATCTATAACCTTGAACTGTGCATGCAGTGTATCGAAGTGCTCTGTTTGATGGATCACGGGCCAATGCATACAATTCAAAAGAGACTGATCCGGGATCACGAGCACGTTGTTCCAATATCTAACAATTTAAATAATGTCATTTATTAAATATTAGCTAGAGTTAAAACTTTCATCATGTAACATATATTATCGAGTTTAGTTCATACACGTTGTTCAAACCATCCAGAAAATTCTGACTCGTGTCTTGCCACTATATCTTCGACGCCTTCCATCTTAAGTTTGTCCATGTGCTCACTGTATAGTATAATTTATCATATTATTTTACATAACAATAGTTAAAGTTAACCTCATTATCTTTAAAATTATTTAAACCTTGTGCAACGACATATCTGAGATAGTGATCAATCTCCTAACAACTATTTAGCACGTATTACCGAACTTTACCCAACTCTGTATCAAGTAAATCGTAACCCATTTGTGCACCCAAAGGTCGTACATTCTGAGAAAACACTGATAGCTCATGAAGAGGCGGAGCAACAAGATCAGCATTTCGTTCTTGACGAATAAATCGTGTCTCAACACCACGAAGATATAAAGAGCAAAGTGTTAACTATTCATCGTGTATATAGGCCTTTGCTATTGAACCCTCAGCTTTGGCTTGATTCCCAACAGTGAGCTTCAATCGACCTAAATATCTTTCAACTGGATACATCCAATGGAACTGTACCAGTCCACCCAACATGATCTCCCTGGATAAATGTATTGCTAAAAGAACCATGACATCAAAAAATGAAGGTGGAAAGATTTGCTCAAATTTACATAGTATAGTAGCAATGTCTTCTTCCAGTTTCTGCAGCATATCTCGATTCACTACCCGAGCACACAAATCCTTAAAAAAATACACAGTTCAGTTATGGCAACACGTACAGCAGATGTTAGCTTCCAACGAATTTCCACCGGTAATAACTTCTGCAAAAATACGTAACAGTCATGACTTTTCAATCCGCCAATTTTCCAATCATCATGGCTTACGCATCTACTGATATTTGAAGCATAACCATCTGGCAACTTCACACCTCGCAACCATTTGCAGAAGTCCATCCTCTCCTCCCTTGTCATTGTAAAACATGCATGCGGCATGACCACCCTCTCACCTTCCACTCGTAAATGCAAATTATGTTTAATTCTCATTCTCTCAAGATTTTTCCTTATTTTAATCGTATCTTTCGTCTTTTTATTGATGCTCATCAATGTACCCAGTATATTATCACAAATATTCTTCTCAATATGCATTACATCCAAACTATGTCGCAACATGCAGGACGACCAATACGGCAACTCAAAAAAAATACTATGCTTTGTCCAATTCAATTCTGCTACGCCTCGTTTTCTCTTATTCTTTCCCTGACCTTTGCCAAAATTGTTCGTTGCCACATGTACCAATTGTTCCAGGATCTCTTTCCCAGATAGCTCATTTGGTGCAATTCTATCTTCTACTCGTCCATCAAACTTAGCAGATTCTGTTCTCCATGCATGATTTGTTACTAGATAAAGTCAATGACCCACGAAACACAACTTTTGAGAATATTTTAACCACTCACTAGTAGTTTCTTTATTACACGTCGGACACGCTAACTTTCCTTTAATACTCCAGCCGGAAAGATTTCCATATGCCGGAAAGTCATTTATCGTCCACATTACCGCAGCATGCATCTGAAAAGTTGTTGATGTGGATGCATCATAAGTTCTGACGCCTGCTTCCCATAACTCTTTCAACTCTTCAATCAACGGCTGCAAATATACGTCAATGTCATTCCCAGGTGATATCGAGCCGGGGATAAGCAAAGTTAACAGAAAGTTGGGCGCCTTCATGCACCTCCATGGTGGAAGATTGTACGGAATCAACACTACAGGCCAAGTGCTATAACTTTTACTCATATTTCCAAAAGGGTTAAATCCATCAGTTGTGAGTCCGAGGCGCACGTTCCTTGCTTCTATCCCAAACTCTAGAAACTGATTATCGAAAGATTGTCACACAAGTGAGTCAGCAGGGTGCCTCATAAATCCATCATTTTGAACTCTTTTCTCTTTGTGCCACTTCATATCGTGAGCTATTTTCTTACACATGTCTAATTTTTGCAACCGGGGTTTCAATGGGAAATATTGCAATACTTTAACCGGCACGCTTTTCTTATCATTCCACATCGACTCTTCGCATACAGGACATGCTTGTTTCTCCTCGTTCTCTTTCCAAAATAAAATACAATCATTCTTGCACGCATGTATGGACTTATATTCAAACCCTAATCCCCTTCTCAACTGTTTTGCTTCATAAAAGTTCTTCGGCAATGCAGATCCTTCGGGAAGCACTTCGTTAAATAAGTCTAATACCATGTTAATTGCTTTGGTTGACATTCCACACAATGACTTTATATGAAACAACCGCACAATAAACGACATTTTAGAATATTTTGTACAGCCTGGATAAAGTTCGCGCTTTGCATCTTCCCACATTTCTGGAAAATTATCTGAATCATTCCGTTGCCCACTTGAGCCATTGTTGTCAACCTCATCCATAAACATCCCACCTCCAATGTCACTCAACATCTCCTCCATCTCATTTCGCTCATAATCATTATCCACGTGCCGCAAATTTTCCCGCTGACTGAATAAGTCATCCGCTAATTTTGCATACGGCTCACCATGCAGTACCTATCGAGTATACCCCAAATCCATACCGTTCACAAATATATGACTTTCAGCTTCATCCAATCCTATCGCACATAAATTTTTACAACCTCGACATGGACATTTAATGTAACCATGACTACCAGCAGAGGCCTTTGCAAAATTAATGAAGGCCCTTACTCCACGCGCATAGGGTATGTAATCTTTTCCAAGTCTATCACGTAGACGCATCCAACTTTTATCCATTTATAAAAACATATAATTTTTTAGTAACACATATAAGAGTTAAATACACATGCATGTCATAATACATCATGTTCAAAGTACTCTTTCTCAAGGTAGTTGGTTCTATCCTATTCGAGATTATATTCTCCATATTGCACAAGTCTCGTCACTCTACTATTTTGAACGTTAGTAAAACTTTCGGCAGCACTTCCCCATAGTTCTCCAAGTATACATGTTCACATATAGGGATTATGTGACGCCCCCAAATTACGTTTGGGATCAGACGGACATTTGAAGCGTCGAGACATGCAACACAAGGTTACCTGCTCCCGTTCATGACATATAAGATACAATATTCCTAACATGAATCTAACATTATGCAATATTCACAGCGGATAATTTTTTTTAGCAATACTATGCACCAAATTGAAAATATCCCAAATACTTAAAACATACTTCATATATAAAGATCCATTGAATATCCTAGTCTACTGTGTCTAGTTGGTCAGCTCCTGATCCTCTTTCAGGTCCTGTAACAAGATCTACCATTCGGGAGAATGGTAGTTGGAACTACCACAGTGAGATTTGATTACAAATCTCAGTAAGTTAACAAAACAAACTTCCACACAGGCTAATGATGCATGGATGACAGTAAAAGCATGAATGCATAATCAAATTCATAAATAATTGAAGCATATCTTGACGTACAATATAGCATAATTGACATAATTTAAATTGAAACATAAACTGAATTTGACTTGACATGAACTTGATCTGAAACTTGACTTAACATGAAAAATACATACTCCACAGTTGTTGTGGCCCCATGTATTTTACGTGTAAATACATATTTCACAGTTGTTATGGCCGCATGTATTCTATACGTCATAATGCAGTTAAATACATACTCCACAGTTGTTATGGCCCCATGTATTCTACGTGTCACAATACAGTTAAATACATACTTCACAGTTGTTGTGACCCCATCTATTTTACGTGTCACAATTGCTGTGTCTCACGTAGTGTATACGTCACAATTGCTATAACCCCATACTTCGTGTGCCACAGTTGTTGTGGACCCCACAAAACTAAATGTAACTCAAGATGAAACATGACTGGAAGACGAAAGGACTGAAGCCGTAACGTAACATAACGTGACTTGAACATAACTTGAAAGACATGACCAACTTGAGATAGAAATATTTCGTAACATGACATATAATAAACAATATATTTAATATGACATACTTGCAACAGTGAATATTACATGACTTGACATACATGTAATAGATGGCATACTTAACATGACGTACTTGTAATGTATAGTAATACATGATAGAATATATTATGTAACAGTTTTCATATACATGACAGAATATATTATGTAACAGATAAAAACCAATGACAGAATAAATTCTATATAACAGACAATTATGTTATAATTTGGCATGGCATGACATATATGATAATACACAAATATATACACTGTAGTTCATTTACTTAGCACACATACATAGTAGACTGCTAGTAAGTTAAAAGCTAACTTACTTCGATCTCCGCGTTTCTTATAAAACCTTAAGCGCGATTACGAGGAACTGTAATTAGTGATTCTAAAAGTTAGCATGAAATTACTAATAAATTGAAATATGAAAAATACTAATTAAAGAGTAAAATTTTCATTTTTTTTATTCTGCATGTAGGAAAATGACCGTTTTACCCATAACTTAAGGATTTTGCAAAATTAACTCCAAAAGTCTCCAAAATTTACATGCCTCATGTAAATTTTATCCTCAATTCAAATATCAATTTATAAAAATTTAAAACTAATCACAACTATTAAAACTCCATAGGACCGAAATTCCTATATGCTATTTCTATTGATTTTTGTTTCCAACTTGTTTTGATCAACTTTTTTTGATCTATGACTTATAAATATGTGATCTTCAAACCAAACCATCACATGGTTTAAAAAGATGTCCTAAAACATATATAAGCTTCTAATTCAAGATCACATGGTTAGAAATTAACCAAAACATAAATTTAGCCAAGAACATCCACACTTTGGATTATCTGAATATCTCTTTACATAAAATTTCATATCTTTGAAACTAACATCAAATATCTTCAAAATAATAATATAACATGTATATAAGATGCTTAGGATCCTCCAATAAAATTATCAAAGTCATTGGAATAAGTTTAGACCACCAAAGAGTTAAACTTTCTCAAAACATAAACTGTTTTTCCTCTTCTAGTTTCTAAGTTTCTAAATCTAAGCAAATCTTTCATCAAAACCTTTAATCATGCAAAAATCCTCAACCAATAGTCATATATACATGTTAACAATACTCCATAAAAATTTCGGACCAATATCTATCTATTAGCTTGGTCAAAAACTCCAAACTATAATATATTCTCTAGTTTATCTTCCAGAATGACCTTTTTATAGTTTACATAATATTTTACTGACCAAATGATTTTCAAATGGGACAAATAAGATATCCACGTAAACTAAACTAAAAAAGGAATAACTTATATGAAGGATACTTTATGATAAAACACTTACAAAAGCTTCGAAATGGGTGTGCAAAAGAACTCCTAAAAGCTGTCCGAGAGAGAGTGTTTGATATTCTTTTAAAGGAACGTGTAAATGAGGATAAGTTCGTGGGTGGTGGCTGAAGATACTTATGGACGAGATTTGGAAGATGATAAGGCTGGAGTTGAGAGTTGAGTGTAGGTTTTTCTTACCCAAAATATCTATAAAAGATCATCTCAAGATATTTCTATCCAATAATATCTACAAAAATCAACTTAAGATATTTTTATCTAATAATATCTATAAAAATCAACTCAAGATATTTTTACCTAATAATATTCACAAAAATTAGCTCAAGATATATATATATATATATATTTTTATCCAATAATATTCACAAAATCAGCTTAGGCTATTTTTCAAAAGTGGAGAGTATACTTGGAAGAGTAAGGTGGCTAAAATCTTTCCATGTGTCCTATTAAAACTTTCTAACTATCTCTAAGAATCAAAAACATGCTTCTGATACCACAGTGAGTAATAACATCAACTATATGATTAATAGATTTGTGAAAACTTATCAAGTCTTCACGAGATTCCTAAAACCAATAGAAATTTCACCGTTAAATTTCTAGCAGGCTGTTACAGATTATAACCCTAAGAACAGTATACCCGAAGAACAAATGAGAAAGACACCGAAACTTCATACTAAACGTTCAAAGTAGGAATAACGTTTATGTGCAATATAGATAATATAATCTCAAACTATCCACACTGGACAATTCAAGAATTAATGTACACCTAAATGTACACTAATTTTCAAACGGGTCTAAGGTTATTTATGCAATGTTATACAATATTTAACAAAACAGTCTACAAATAAATTAGCGCACATTGTTTGAATTATCCCGATGTACTAATAATATTTATATTATTAATGATTGATAACACTTAGAAATTATTTGTTGAATTATATATATTATTTGTAGATTTATATTATTTCGTATTTAATATAATATATAGTAAATTAGATTATAATTACTAGTTATACTATATATTGATAACACTTAATTGTTATCAGTTATTATATAATTATTACTATTATTTCCAAAATTATTATAATTATTATAATAATTTTTATTATTAAATAATTAATTATTATTATAATTACTTATCTATTTCTTATTAATCCTTCTTTAATACTACACATTACATGATAATTATTATTAGGGATTGATACTAATAACACTATACTATATATTATTAGATAAAATATTTATTATTATTCAGCTATTAGATTTTTAGGAATTATTATTTTATAATAATTATATATTAATAATTGTTAATATATAATATAAATACTTATTTATATTATAATTTTAGTAATACGAATTTTTATATATACTATATAGTTATGCCTTATAATTGACCCTTAGTAATATATCTCATTTATTATATTAGTTATTTAACTAATTATATAGATAATAGTTTTAATCGTAATATTATAATTTATAATTATCGTTATTATAATTATATACTATTTATTTTTATTTTTACACAAATAATCACACTATTTATTTTTATCGAAATTGTTATATATATTGTTTAATTACAACATATTACTAAAATAGACACATAAATTTACAAATAATTATTATTTAAAAACACACACTATACTAAAACATTATCACATTAAGAATAAACATATCTGATTAGCTTATAATTTTGTCTTCCAAGTGTAGAAGCTGTCAAGGTAATACAAGGATAAGTCCAGGATCACCGTAAATTGATAAAATAGGACCGTAGAAACATTCCCCACTGTTAGTAGATGCTTATTCTGGTTGTTTGTGGCTTCAAAACATGCGTTTCGAAGCTTTCGGTAATGGTTGAGTCGACTCAACGATTCCGTGTCGTAACGTTTGGACGTCACGACACAACGTCCGAACGTGTGACCTTTAATATTCTTTACGTTTGCACGTTAAACTGTAACGTGCGAACGTATTTTTTTACGTGCGAACGTTTTTATCCAACGCTTTAACAAAACGTTCGAACGTAAACCGTTGGTCTTCTTCGGCTAGTAAAAACGTCCAAACGTATGACGGTTCAAATTCATTACGTCCGAACGTTTATATCATACGTTCAGAAATGTTCGGATGTAATGAACTCATTCGTACGTTTTTATCGAACGTTTGAATGATACGTTCGATAAAACGTCCGAACGTATCATCTTTGTAAATTCACACGTGACAGTTTTAATTTTAATGTGCGAGCATACTTTCAATAACGTTCGAACATTTCCTATTAAAATATTTTTATATTGTTTCCTTTTATTATTATTATTTTAGATATTGAAAACGTGAAATTATTTAAAAATTTTACTGTCAAAATTATGTAAATTTATAAGGATGATATTTTAATTTTTTGTATAATTCATATATGTCAGAATACGTATGTATCTGTGATTCTAATCATTTTTTTTAAAATATTATAACTTATATATTTTTTTAATTTTCAAGATATGGCTCAGTATATGACAACAAGGAAGAGAGGGAGGGATGGAGGCAATCTGGACATTGTTTGACTGGGGGCATGAACTGTTATGGGGGAACAAGAAATCCTCATTAATGAGTTTGATGAGCTCAGCTGAGAGCAGAAGACGCTGAGAGACGTCTTCGTCACAGAGGCTGGGGCCCTATATGCACATTGAGGGGAAAGATTTACCCATCAATGGTTCGAGAGTTTTACATTGGGATGACCACCATGTCTAACGATGCATCATCCCATACTCTCAGTGTACGCGGTGTACAGTTTCAGTTTTTGGCGGATGTTATTGTCGACTTACTCCAGATTCTGTATATACTACCTGAGTCGACAGCTGCTTAGGCTGGTGACACAGCAGCTGCATTTTCCCCGGGCATATTCGAGGCGGATCCAGCCGCTTTTGCTTCATCTTCGGGCCCTGTTGAGTTGATGCCCAGTCATGAAAAAGATCGACCCGAGGGCGATCCTATTGCTGCTGAGGTTGGTGATGATGAGCGGGACCAGGATTTCTACATCCTCACTGGCACAGACCGCACGAAGCTCGATAGGCCGAACTCTTTCAGCCAGAATCAGCTGCTACCTTTCTTTTGCATGTTGCACATTTTTGAAATAACAAATGTAGACTCGGTGGCACATAAGAGCACATTCAGTCGGGCTCGTGCACAGTTCCTGATTTGCTTGGCACGTGGTGAGCCCTTTGACTTGCCCATTGTTATATTTGAGTGGATCCGTTACGAGGCCAGCATCGTTACCACGGATAATCTCCCGTACGGAGTCATCATCAGCCGCTTATTACTAGCCCGGGGAGTGCCACTCCAGGCGGAGGAGATGATGATAAACCAGATGAGCCCATCGACATAACCACACACCGCCGGAGCATTGGACAGGGGTGAGGCTCAGCTCGGCGTCAGTCTGGTCCTACGCCAGATGTTGTTCCCCTGACTGAGTCTGGGGCTGATGTTGCTCGCCCGTCGGCGAGTACTAGTCAGCAGCCGGGAGTTACATCTGCTGGGGATGTGCGACCTGCTTGGGTTAATGCAGTGATGACAGATATGAAGGTGCATATAGATCGACTGATCGATAGACAGATTGCGTATATAGATCAGGCTGTCGCACATCTTGCACATCATGTAGATGTGCTAAACAATAAGGTTGAGACATTGACTGAGGAGTTTTGATATTTTGTAAACCAGCAGTTCTGAAAGTGATTTGTAAAAATTTATCATATTTTATTTTTTATTTTCGACATATGTAATGGACACAAATATTTAATATATGTATTGTGTAGCTTAATTTCTACTCTTAATTTTTTTTTAATATAACGTTACTCAATCTTACTATTAAAAAAATATATATTATGGTTAATTTTTGCAAATTAACATATAACGTTCGAACCTTATCACTTTAACGTTCGCACGTAATTAGTTAAAATGTTAAAATGTTCGCGCTAAAATTTTTACGTTCGCACGTCAATATACATAACATTCGAACGTTATTGTGACATGCGAACGTATTATGTGAAATGTCTGAATGTTTTAAAATTCTTGCCCAACATTTAGTGACAGTTCTCACAAACTGTCACAGTAAATACGTTTTAGTCACAGTTTGGAAACCGTCATTATTTATAATTTGTCACTAAAAGCCATATTTGTTGTAGTGTTAGATATGTTCAGAGTTGCGGTATAAGTCTTAAAAAATACTTAAATAGCATTAAAGCTTTTTTATTAAAAAATTAAGTTATTTAAGTGTTACATAATAAAATAGTTTTAATCTCAAATAAGTTAAAAAGAACGTTTGAGATGATTGATTTGTTGATTTAATATAAGCTTTGTAATTTGTTGGTTTAATAGACTTAGGCTTTTTTTTTTTATGACTAGGATTTGTTTCTCGCTCTTATTTGTAATTCTCAGGAGTTTGAGATGTAATCACGGTTTTCTTCCGTCATAAGTGAGAGCTATCAATAAAATTAGGGTACCGTCATCTTCTTAAAATAATAATAATAATAATTTTCTACTAGTAAAACTTATTACTTAAGTTATAAACTATAAACTCTAAAATTATAAGCTATTTTTTTTACCGCAATTTCAAATAAGCACTTATTTTTACAATATACGTTACATTGACTTATCTATTTTTTTCACATACCATTTAAATATTTTATTAATTTCAAATTAATATTCTTTCTAACTATGAATGAATTTGCAGTTTCTCCATATCTTTTACTATTTGCAATATCTTTGCATATCCAATATGGTATAGCTTCGTCCTATACACAAAATAATATATATATAAGAAAACAAATTAAAAATAAAATCAAAAGATGAAAAAAATGTGACTATATATATTATGACAAAAAAATTAGAAATATTAGATGCATGTAAATCATTTCATTTCTAATTATGCATCTAGAAAAGTATTAAAACTCATTTCCTCAAACAAATGTTAAGAGGAAGACAAAGTTGAAAGAAAAATGAATAAATAAAATTTTACAACGATGACTAGTACCAACTAAATGTATAGGGATTGTAGTATAAAAATGCTTGAAAGGCCTACTGGCCTGAGCCTAACTTAAAGGCAACGAGTCGACGACGCGGTGCCCTGTACGGAAGACAAGCACCCCTGACATGGGATATAGATGAACTTCTCAGCAAGGGTATAAAAGCTAAACCCTAAGTTAAAATATGTTTCTTACGTTCTCTCATATACTAATATTCTTGCAAAAATTGAGTTGGGTTTCGGAAATGTTTTATCCACGTATCACAAGTCCTCACTTTTCTTGTGATGCAGGAGATCGAGATCGGTGACCGATGTGAATAGCTCTAATTAGAATAACAACGCGAGGGATGAGAGCAAAGTTTTCAACCCTGTCAAAGAAGTGCATATAGGTATTGGCAGCTTACGGTGGCTGTAGCATTCGGGGGTGATAGCTAAGAGGAAAAACGATCTACCATAAAGTTACGTCAGAATTTGAGTTTCAAGTTAATGCAACAAATGAACACTTTCCGTTTAAATATTCAGGACTATACTAAAGGATAGTAAATAAATTAATACTGTAGGGTCAGTTTTGTAATAATCTGTATCTCACTTGAGGTCAAAGACTCAAAAAACTGGTGAATCATATGGACATGCGGTAGGTTTACGGTAGACTCAAAAAAAATTATAATAATAAAATGAAATAAAAAAATTATAGACCGGATGAAATGAGAAAGTTGTTGATTTTGCAAGGGAAACAAAAAGATTGATGATATATAAAAATCACGTAAGATTTTTATTTTTTACGGTGGAGGTGACTTTTTTATCATAGACGTTCGTAAAGTTTGTATGTTTGAAGCTTGTTCATAACATTATTCAAATACAAAAATTTTGTTAATATTGTCTTCCTTATTTATATCACACACTAATGTTATGTTGCCAGTGAGCTTTATATAAGATCTTGCTTTTATGCTTAGTTTATTTTCCATTATATATATATATATATATATAATTATGCTCCCATCGAGGAATAGAATAATGGGCATCAGCGGATAAATGGTAGACTTGTAGCTATCAGAATTATTGGTGGGGTGGCCGTATTTATCAACATTTACGATATTTTACGAAATGTTATACGGACTAGGATTCTTTTACGCTGCGTTAGATTGTTTTACCTCCTCTCAATTCATTTTAATTAATTATTATAAATTTTTTAATTTTTAACCTAAAATATAATAAATAATTTTTTTTATTTTAAAATAATAATATTATTAAAAAATAATATTTTATTTAATTTTTAATATTTATTTTAACTCAATTCAATACAATTCAACGTTAAAATCCGCTCTTACAATTTTTTTACTATTTACAGAATGGTACATTTGTAGCACCATGCGTAGTTTGTGTTCCGTTTGAATAAGACAACTTTGGTTGCCGTGTTCTCTCTTCATTTTCTATCAAGTCTTGCCTTCAGAAAAAATAGGCCAGAGGGAAGTAGTGCTCGGCTCCTCCTTCCCTCCTCTTATCTTTAGATCAGATAATATATAGTAGTTTTTTTTTTTTTAATTTTTTATTATATTTTTTGTCTAAAGTGTGATAAAACGTTGATCTAATGTTCTCGATAGCCCAACGATCACCAGAGCCCTATTACAAATTCCCAAATTGTCAATCTTTCAATTAGGTGAAAAATTTTGTCAAACAAAAAAGCACATAAGTCACACGTACATGTCAAAGTACGTGTGAGTTCTACACGCCGCCACTTGGAGAAGCTCCTCCTGTCGCTACGTGCGACATTTCTAAGACCAAGACCCTTGTCTTCTTCATACTTGACTGTCAACTAAATTTTTAGGATGGCGCGTGCAATGGCGCGTGTCCCTCACGCGCCACTACAATATATTTACTTTTGTATATTTTTCTTCCAAGATTAAAAATGTGGATATACAATTTTTTAAACTGTAATTCGTCATTTTCACATTTATCTTTTTTATTTTTGTTATTAGATTTTGCTTAAGTAAAATATAAAAAGAAATAGTCTATTGAACTCTTTTTGTCCATAGAGTGAAAATCTTCTTTTCCTCTGGAGAGTGGGGTTTGGAAGTCCTCTCCTCTAAAGGAGAATGAGAGATTAAATATCTACTTTAGGTAAAGTGTTGTTTCTCATATATAGGGCTGAGCAACCGGGTACCGGACCGGGTATACCCGGCCCGGAACCCGGATTCTAAATCTAGGCCGGATTCCGGCCCGGATACACCCGGGTTATGACCCGGGCTGGAACCTGGATTGATCGGAGATTTTACAACCCGGAAATCCGGGTTCCGGCCTCTACCCGAGTTTTTTTTTTTTTTAAGCCTATATTATTAAACTTTTTTCAGAAAAAATGTATTGTGGCACTCTCTTTATTTTTCAGATCTTTGCACATAATGTTCCTTCAAAACTCACTTCAATGCTTCCCAAATTCAAGATTGTCATGCAGAAAATTCATACACCAAAAAAGTAACGCCACTGTCGTTAGGAAGTAACGCCAGAAAATTCACTTCAATGCTTCCCAAATTCTAAATGCACTCACTGCCCAGTTAGGAAGTAACGCCAGCACTCCCTGCCCACTTAACAAATACAACTACCACGTCGCTCAATTAAATTCATCACCAAAAACGTCAATCCAGTGAAGCCTCAAAGGCTATGGTTCTATCAATATGCAGAACCAGGTTGTCATGCAGAAAATTCATACACCAAAAAACCAAAAAAGTAACGCCACTGCCCAGTTAGGAAGTAACACCAGCACTCACTGCCCACTTAACAAATACAACTACCACGTTGTTCAATTAAATTCATACACCAAAAAAGTCAATCCAGTGAAACCTCAAAGGCTATGGTTTTATCAATATGCAGAACCAGGTCTTCAAATATCTGAGATATGGTCCTCAAAGGCTATGGTTCTTCCATCTGTTAAAGTTACAAAAAAAAAAAAAAAAGGATATTAAAACACAAGTATGACAAAGAAACTCTTGAAACTCAAAAGGAGGTGAGTTTGAAGGCATAACAACTAATTATTTAGTTGGAAAAATCAGTTGGTTAATTGTAACCAAAATGAGTTGGTATTCTAAATCCAAAAAAATCAAACTGAAAATTTGGCAAATAAAGAAAGGTTTCAGGTTCAAGATTTGAACTTTCGGAGCAAATATATACCATTCACATCTCCTTTCCTTACTCTTGAAGGAGTACATCATATAAAAGAAACAGGTAACCAAACCAACCTCCCAATCTTTTACCGATCTAGCAAAATGTTAATCCAATTGAGTAACTCCATTT
Source organism: Carya illinoinensis (assembly GCF_018687715.1). NCBI lineage: Eukaryota > Viridiplantae > Streptophyta > Magnoliopsida > Fagales > Juglandaceae > Carya > Carya illinoinensis. The sequence continues at coordinate 46,024,641 of NC_056752.1, forward strand.
TGAAGTTACATATGATTCGCCAATTACTTCCTTACAACATGCAATACTACACAAATCTAGAAGACACATCTTCAGAGGTCAATCCCTACAGTACACAAGATAAAAAAATATGTTGGCAAAAAATACGTAGCCTTATAAGAAGCACCCAAATACTTCATAGGCAGAGAAAAAACTTTACAGCCAAGAATACAGGCCAAGATTTCCGCATCACCAGCTAGAACAATATCATATTTTGCCAAATCAATATCCAAATCTAATAGCACTTCAAAAAATAAGAAAAGGCATCACAAGTTTCACGGTTGTTCGATTTGTGTCACCAAAAATCAAAGTATCATTGGCAAAAAACGACTGGGACAATAACGCCCCTTCACTATCCCTCGACCCCACCAAAAAACAACAATCCCCTATCCATTGTAGCTTTCATCATTCTACTCCATGTCTTCGTAACAACCACAAACAACAATGGCAATCACGGATATCCTTATCCACTACTGGGTAAACTTCACCGACACGGCACTTCTACCACACAGTCCTATAACCACTAAAAAAGACTCCATTCTAATCCACCCAAAAAAAAAAAAAAAAATACTGAACCCAGCAAAATATTACCGATTCATGAAACACCTATCAGAAGAATCGCAAGAAAACAAAAGACAAAAAGCATTACGCATACCTCTCCGCTTGAGAATTACGTTTCTCTTCCTCGGTGAGTTGTAAAGTTATACCAAACCGCTCGACTCGACGACGAGAAGACGGCGATGACAGGATGACGGCGACGACGGGATGAGTGGATGACGGCGACGACTGGATAAGGCTAGGGTTTCGGGAAAATTGGTTGAGAGAGAGAGAGAGAGAGAGAGAGAGAGAGAGAGAGAGAGAGAGAGAGAGAGAGAGAGAGAGAGAGAGAGAGAGAGAGAGAGAGAGAGAGAGAGAGAGATTGGGGGTGGCGAATCGAGATGCTATAGCCTGTAGGGGGATATAACCCAGTGCCAAAACGGCGTCGTTTTGGCACTGGGTTTGGGTTTTAAAAAAACCCAGGTACCGGGTTTTAAATCCAGTACCCGGCCCGAGTGCACCCGGGTTTTAGAAACCGGGTGTTTTCCGGGCCGGTGCCCGTAACCAGAACCCGGTTATCCGGGTTCCGGACCGGGCCGGAAAAAAATCCGGCCCGGTTGCCCAGCCCTACTCATATAGTTATCTGTATAGAATTATAAAAATTAAGATTATACCAGTCACAAAGAAATTTATATTTTGGGAGAGCTTCAATTGATTAAGTAATCATTGCAATTTGTGTCCATACTTCGCCAGATAGGTTAACGTCAACTTTGCCACATATTCTCGAAGAAATGGCATATGGAGCCTGGTGGTGTACCATACTTAACATATGTTGGGTGAGGGACGCGTGCACGGAGTGTGCCACCCTCCACAAGGTATCTCTCCCAAAACCCCATGGTACTGGTTTTGAATGATCTCGGATCCCTCGTCTCTTCCTTGCATGGAAAAGGCGTGCTTCTTTTTTTTTTTTTTTTTTTTTCCTTCTTTTCAATAACTATTATTCTTATAATCATCATTACTATTATACTAATCAATGTTGAATCGTTCGGTTATTTTATGAAAAGTTGTGTTGTGAAAAAATGATTAAAAGTAAGAGCAAATAAGCAAACTATCACGCGATATAAAATTAACATGATTTGATAATTTGCTTATATTAAAAAAATTGTATGAAATTTATTATGTTGAAAAATGATAAAATATACTTTAGGATAAAATCACACAATCTAGAGCGATTATACTATTTGATTAAGTATATATTTATAAAAATATTACATGATAGAAATTCTAATTTTTATTTTTTTATATTATTCACTTAAACAAATCTCGAGCAAACTCTCTAATTAAACTTCATTCGAGCAACTTATCATGCAAACATTAAATGAACTTCTATCTTGCACTACTTGAGTGAAAATAAATACCAAAAATTGACTCAAGTTGAAGTGAAGATGGCCCAAACCTCATTAAACATATGCAAAACAAAACAAAAAAAAACCCGCACATTCTTGTTATGGTCATCAAGTCGTGCCGAGACAATAATAAATCAACTCCACAAATTCAACAAATTGTCATAAGTTTTACAAATAGATAGATGAAAGAAAGTATTTTTGAGAAACGTGAAAGCACGAGAAGAGATGATGAAAGAATATTAATTCAAAGAAAAGCAATAAATTTAATAGGGAAATCTTACTTTTTTTTTCTTCAAATTGTAATATTTTTTAGTAAGATCAGCAAATAAACAAAATTCTCTCCTAATCCTTCGATTTGAAATATAAATTGTAAGTTCTTCACTTTAGAACTTGACCGTTAGTTAATTAGATACATGAAAGATAGACGATGTACTGGGCCGGTTGTAACAATCCAAGCTGTTTTAAGAAGAGAATAAAAGTACATAAAAAGAAGTGATAGCTAAAGTGATAAAGCGACAGTACTTTTGGTAGATATATAATTGCTCATTATAATGCGAATTAAAGAGTGGTATCGTCCATTTTTTAGGCATTGCATTTCAAAGGAAACAGAGGCAATTAAAAGCTGGCATGGCATATGAATATGCATTCCTATGAATGAAACCGCTGATCGTGGGCGTGGCTAACCGATTTGTTGTCTGCAAATTTTATTCTGCATCTTTAGTAGGTAGAGGACGATGTTGAGTTTGTGAGCGAAAGGGGCGATTTCCTGTACCTGGTCCCTGAAATGAGGCGACCATTAATTCATTTGCGTTAGATTTGATATTATATAGACAATATCTAAGATCAATAATTTTTTTTTTTTTTTCCAGAAAAAGGATGACAATAATAGTTTTAATGTTTTATAACCACTTGCATCATAACAATAATGACACTATTTTCTTAACTTTATATTAAATCAAAATTTTACAAAAACTAATTAAAGCAGTGGAGATTTTTTAAAGGAATAGTTTGGTAGGAAAATAACATATTTATCATCATTTAATAATTATTTGAAGGCATATTAATAATGATAACAACATAATTAAAATGATTGGCAAGAACAAACACTTGTCCCTGGTGAGGCCACACATCTTAGTAGTGCAAGCTACAATAGCTAAGATAACCCAATACACATCAACTGGGAGATGTTCCATGGCAATCGACAATGGCGCCGGTACGAACTTAGTTTTGTAGGCTCGTACTGTAGATAACTTCTCCAACTCTAAGATGCACTCCATCATTTCCAATATGGCCTGGATCAGCATGTTAAGTTCAATCAATACTTTCCGGTGTTTCTGAAGCCCCAGCTGCCGTGAGATAGCAGGAACTTGCTTTAGAATTCCCACTGACTTGGCCAGTTGGTGATCCGTTGGGTGAAGCTGGGCGAGGAGCCAGAAATCCCCAAAGTCCTGTTAGGAGGTTGTGGTACGGGGCATACAATTACAACTGAAGTAGAAATGAGAAAGAATAAAAGAAATAATAAGGAACTCCAATTGTAGAAGAATTTCACTTATAGCAAAAGGATTACAAGAATTTCTCTCTTGAATAAGGAGAGCACAATTGATAATACCCTCTCTTATAAAAGGAGAAAACTCACTCTTTCTTATAAAAGGAGAGACAATATAGAGGAGAAACCTCACTATTTTTCTCTCTAAAATTCTCTCTCTTTCTCTAAATTTTTCTTTCAAAATGGGATAGGTTTCTAAAAGCAAAAATATGTATTTATAGGAGTTAAAGGAGGTGGAAGATGGCGGAAGCAAGTGGAAGATGGTGGAAGCAAATGTGAATGCAAGCTTGATGTAGGTTGTCAACTAGCCACAATTTTTGACCCATAAAGAAGATAGCGGAAGCAAGTGGAAGATGACGGAAGCAAGTGGAAGATGGCGGAAGCAAATGTGAACGCAAGCTCAACTAGCCACCATTTTTGACCCATAAAAGTCCATAAAAGTGGATTTACCGCTACATATCTCCCACTTAAAGTCACTTTTGTAATCCTTCTATCTTTTCTACACTTTCCATCTCCATGCCGCTTACATATCTGCTAGGCCTAAGGAGGATCGACACCAGATAAACTTGTCATTATTAATTGGCTTTGTTAATATATCTGCTAGGTTGTCTTTTGTATGGATTTTTTGTATATCCACACTTCCTTCTTCCACCTTCTCACGAACGAAGTGATATTGAACTCGTATGTGCTTTGTCCTTGAATGAAATGCTGGATTCTTTGCCAAATGCAAAGCGCTCTGACTATCACAAAATAAATCAACCTTCTCTTGTACGTGTCCGAGCTCTTCTAGTAGCATTTGCAACCATATTGCCTCTTTGCTAACTTGTGTAGCTGCGACATATTCTGCCTCCGTTGTAGAAGTAGCCACGATAGACTGCAATTTTGAAACCCAGCTTACAGCTCCTCTAGCAAGAGTAAACACATAACCTGAGGTGGACTTGCTCTTGTCAAGATCACCTGCATAATCTGAATCAACATAGCCTCTGACAGTAAAGTCTGATCCTTCATAACATAATGCGACATTTGAGGTACCCTTGACATATCTCAAAATCCTCTTTACAGCACTCCAATGCTCTTTACCAGGATTCGCCATGTATCGACTAACCACTCCCACTGATTGTGCAATGTTTGGTTTTGTACAAACCATAGCGAACATTAAGCTACCCACTGCTGATGCATACGGTACTCGAGACATTTCCATTCTCTCTACTTCATTGCTAGGACTCATACTTGAGGATAACTTGAAATTAATAGGAAGAGGGGTAGAAATTGGCTTACAATCTTGCATGTTGAAGCGTCGCAAGATTTTCTTCAAATAATTTTTCTGAGAAAGCCATATCTTCCTATTATTTCTGTCTCGGTAAATTTGCATCCCTAGAATCTTGTTTGCTGGTCCCAAGTCCTTCATTTCAAACTCCCTAGCCAACTGTGCCTTTAAGTCTGTAATACGATCTTTGTTGGGGCCTGCTACCAACATGTCGTCAACATACAACAACAGAATAATGAAATTACCATCACCAAATCTCTTGTAGTAAACACAAGGATCTGAACTATGTCTGTTGTATCCAAGGCTCATGATGAAGGAATCAAATCTCTTATACCAACATCTCGGCGCCTGTTTGAGACTGTATAGAGATTTGTTCAACCTGCAAACCAAGTTCTCTTTTTCTTTTTCTTCAAAACCTTCTAGTTGGAGCATGTAAATTTCTTCTTCAATTTCTCCATGAAGAAATGCAGTTTTCACGTCCACTTGTTCTAAGTACAAGTCAAATGTAGCACACATCGCAAGGACTGCTCGAACCGTTGAGAGTCGAACAACAGGAGAGAATATTTCGTTGAAGTCTATGCCTTCTTTCTGAGCGAATCCTTTCACCACCAATCTAGCACGATACCGCTCCACTTGATCATTGCCATTTCGTTTGATCTTGTAAACCCATTTGTTTCCGATGGCCTTTCTTCCTTGTGGTAGTGGTACAAGATCCCATGTTTTGTTTTTATGGAGAGCTTCAATTTCTTCTTGCATTGCAACCATCCATAGAGAAGCATCTTGGCTATTTGTAGCCTCATGGAAATTTGACGGTTCTCCATCTTCTGTTAGTAGACAGTATGTGACATTTCCCTCCATAATGTACTCTGAGTGCCAAGTTGGTTTTCTTCTCTCCCGAGTTGACCGTCGAACTTGTGGAATTGCACACTCAGCTTGTTCTTGTACTTCGTGCTCTGATATTGCTTCAGAAGAAACTGGAACTTCTAATTCTTGTCTTTCTTCAACTTAAACTGTAGTAGTCTCTGGTTTCTCTTTTGAAGCACTATCATTTTCTTTTTCTTGTACCTTATCTTCTACAAATACAACATCCCTGCTGATTAGCACCTTGCGGGCAGTGGGATCCCACAGGCTATACCCCTTGACTCCATCAGCATACCCTAAGAAAATACATTTTCTAGATTTTGGATCTAGCTTCGATGTTTCTTGGGCTTTGTACATAACATAAACTGGACTTCCAAATGTATGTAAGTGAGAATAATCAGCTGGCTTATCAGTCCACATCTCCATCGGCGTTTTCAGATCAATTGCGGTTGATGGTGACCGATTGATCACATAACAAGCAGTCTTGACTGCTTCTGCCCAAAATGACTTGGCCATTCCCGCAGTTCTCAACATCGCTCTTGTTCGTTCTAACAAGGTTCTGTTCATCCGTTGCTACTCCATTTTGTTGTGGAGTGTACGCCACCGTGAGCTGCCTTTTGATACCTTCTTGTTGACAGAAGCTATCAAATTCAATACCAGTATATTCTTCTCCATTGTCTGTCCTTAAACACTTGATCTTCTTTTCAGATTCAAGCTCAACCCGCGCTTTGAATATTTTGAAAACTAGAAATACATCTGCTTTATTTTTTATTGGATACACCCAACATCTCCTGGAGTAATCGTCAATAAATGACACAAAGTATTTTGCTCCTCCTAGGGACAAAACTGGTGCTTGCCAAACATCAGAATGGATTAGTTCTAAGATAGCTTTACTTCTAGCAGAGGAACTACTGAATTTCAATTTGTGCTGCTTACTAGTAACACAATGCTCACAAAAGAGTAATGAAACCTTTTTGAGCCCTGGAAGAAGCTTTTGTTCAGCAAGAATCTTCAAACCTCGTTCCGACATGTGGCCAAGCTTATGGTGCCACATCATTGTTAATTCTTCTGCCGAACTTGCCAACGCAGTGGATGCTTCTCCTTCTTGTTGTGTTTCTCCTTTAAGCATGTACAAATTTGCAGCTATCTTTTCCGCTTTTATCATTACAAGCGCGCCTTTAACTATTTTCATGATCCCATCTTGAATATGGGTTTTACACCCACTATTATCTAATTGTCCTAAAGACAATAGATTTTTCTTTAGGCCTTTCACATGTCGTACCTCATGGTGCGAACTGTACCGTCACACATCTTCAATTTGATGGTACCAATACCAGCAATCTCCAAGGCATGATCGTCTCCCATGAACACAGATCCTCCTGAGATAGGTTCATATTGATGGAACCATTCTTTCCGGGGGGTCATATGCCATGTTGCTCCTGAGTCAATAAGCCAGACATCAGCGAATCTTCTTCTACCTTCAGTAACTGTTGTTGCCTCACTGTATAAAATTTCACCATCATCTGAGGTGCTTGCTACACAATCCTGAGCTTTTGACAACTCAGGGCTTTTTCCTTTGGCTTCTTCGTTCTTCTTGAGATGCCAACACTCCCTTTTGTAGTGCCCTTTCTTGCCACAGTGATGACACTTGACATTCTTCTTACTTCTGGATTTTGATCTACTCTGATTTTGACTCCTACTGGGGCCACGTTCCGTTGATCTTCCTCTCGTCATTACCAAAGCTTCGGCTTGCTGTGAATCTCCTGGTCTATCTTCTTTGCTTTTGCGCCGACTTTCTTCTTCAAGAACTGCAGCTGCAATATCATCGAAGACTAGAACTTCAATGTTGCTGGTTAAGTTGATGATGAGTTGATCATACGAATCAGGTAGACATTGAAGTAGAATTTCAGCACGTTCACCCATCTCTATGTTATGCCCCATTGCTGTGAGCTGTGAAAATAAAGTGTTGAGGGTGTTGATGTGGTCTGTCACCATAGTTGACTCCATCATCCGAAGGGTGTATAGTTTTCTTCTCAAGAAAATTTTGTTGTGTAGTGATTTGGCCTCGTACAATTTTGTCAGAGTATCCCATATCTCTTTTGCTGTCTTTTTCTCTGCCACACTTGACAATACTCCATCAGCTAGTGCTAGGTGCAAATTAGCAATAGCATTGCCATCCATCTCGTTCCACTTGCCGTCGTCAGTGATCTCATTGGGCCTATCTCCAATTGCCATCAAGCAATTATCTTTCCTCAAAATTGCTTTTATTCTCATTTTTCACAATGAGAAATTACTCCCATTGAACTTTTCTATTTCGTACTTCATCGCCATTATTGAAGATGCCTCCTTTCCACTAACTGGATCTAATTGTAGCACGAAAACTAGCTATAAACCTGATGCTCTGATACCACTGTTAGGAGGTTGTGGTACGGGGCATACAATTATAACTGAAATAGAAATGAGAAAGAATAAAAGAAATAATAAGGAACTCCAATTGTAGAAGAATTTCACTTATAGCAAAAGGATTACAAGAATTTCTCTCTTGAATAAGGAGAGCACAATTGACAATACTCTCTCTTATAAAAGGAGAAAACTCACTCTTTCTTATAAAAGGAGAGACAATATATAGGAGAAACCTCACTATTTTTCTCTCTAAAATTCTCTCTCTTTCTCTAAATTTTTCTTTCAAAATGGGATAGGTTTCTAAAAGCAAAAACATGTATTTATAGGAGTTAAAGGAGGTGAAAGATGGTGGAAGCAAATGTGAACGCAAGCTTGATGTAGGTTGTCAACTAGCCACTATTTTTTACCCATAAAGAAGATAGCGGAAGCAAGTGGAAGATGGCGGAAGTAAATGTGAACGCAAGCTCAACTAGCCACCATTTTTGACCCATAAAAGTCCATAAAAATGACTTTACCGCTACAAGTCCAATGCAAAAGCAGCAAGTGTAAGCACTGCCTTTGCATCCCACGAATAGCCAGACAGCTTGTTAGTATCGACATCGTTATCTTGTGCGCAATTTCCTCTCCCGGGGTCTTGCATTGCATCTGCACTTCGAAATTTTCACATATTTACAGGTAATTACAGAAGGAAACCACGGGATAAAATTGATAGTTAGTAATGCGAGTGATCGATGTTGACTTTTATGCCTAAAAATATAAGGTCTATTTAAATTGTACATATTGACATCAACCAAACATATAATCTTAACTAAAATCGTTACAATACATAACAAAAGGGCTTTGATGTAAATGTCAATAATATTTAATACAAGGATGTCAAAATTGATTAGACTTTTTGTGGTTGAAAAAAGCCGTTTCTTTAGAGTTTTGGATGTCAAAATTATAGACCTTCTACAACTCACATATATAGAAGAATTTTTAACGAGTCTCACTGTGAATTCGAGGTCAAACTTTAGGATTGATCATGTTAACTACACTTATGCTTAATTCTGAAAGATTTCCATCTACCAGTCCTAGATGTCCAGGCGATAAAATATGTAAAATAAAGGGAAAAAAAAAACACTCAAAAAAGTATAAAATAATACTAAATATGTTTAAGTAGGTGCGTTCAGAATCTCAGATGACTATATTAGCTAGTATATAATGGAAATGCTAGGAGCTAGGAAACAAAAAATCACTGTCCTTTTATAGTCACCTCGCCGGAAATTCGCTTCAGTGTACACAACGGCGGATTAAAGCTCGCTTTGGGGCTCATCATGTCATCACTACAAGAAAATACACTTAACCCAGCGTTTTTTGAACTGCTGCAAATAAACACGCTGCAAATTGTGATTATTTGCAGCGTTTTTCACATCGCTACAAATGTGTTAACACATTTGTTACCTGTCCGGGAGGAGTGTAATGAAATTATTTGTTACAGCGAGTTTTTGAGTAATAGCGGCAATTAGTGGCGCTGTAAATAGAAATGGACTTGTTACGGCACTGGGAGCTACGTCGGGATGAAGCTGGGCGCCAAAGTAGTAAAAATGTTTTAATTTCCCCCCACCCCCCGCCCCAACATTTCGCAGACCACAGTACCTTTCTTCCCTCGTGTTCAGAGAACTCCCTAACCGCAAGCTTCCATCTGCAAAACCTATTTGCCCTACCTCCACCTGCAAATCGCGAGTTCGACCAACTGGTTTGGGGGGAACCAAACTTGAAGCTAGAAGGATTCACAAGGCACACACGTTCACGGAGCTCTCTTTCAGTTTTTGGAGTCCCATTTTCCCACCCCCTTCCCCCCTAGTTCGTGTAAATTCCTCTATTTTTGGTCTATCAATTCCGACTATAGAGCCCCCTTCGCTGAGCATTAGGTTTTGGTGCCCTGTTATTAGGCTGTTCACTGCGGATTTGGGTTCAATTTGCAGCATCGACCGATGCTGATTTTCAGCTCATAGTGCTCATTGTGAAGGTATGTTCTCTTGTCCCCCTAATTTGGTCTATCACTTTTTAATAGTTTTTGTGTTCCTCCACCGATTAATGACCACTAACTCGCTGCCTCCACCCATTTGGTGCCTGCGGAAGGAATTTCTGGGTTTTCCTCTTAGGAATGAAAACACCAGCCCATGTGTTTGACGCATTATGCTGAGATTGAAGCTCAAAATCCTCCTTTACACGTATATACTAATCCTCTCTGTTATTGTTGCAGCACGATCCTTTTCTTGGTGGCAAAGGGTTATTGGTAGAAGCCTCTTCCCCTTCATTTCCTCCACTCGGTTGGTCTATGAAAAATTAGCTGGTAATTTCCTCTGCTTTTTTCCCCATTTTATTCCCAAAGTTTAGGTCAAGTATTTATAGTTTCGTCCATGATTCATACAAGCAGTTATGTAAATAGAACTTGACTATAATGGTAATATTGAAAAACTGATTTAGAGTTGTTATGCTATTTTTTTTGGTATGTTAGCTTGAATATCAAATCAATGATTTGCTTTAATTATTATCTACACGTGATTTTCATATGTATCGACTTATGAGAATTTGGTTTTCATAATTATCAACCAAAGAGTTGTTGGTTTCCTGCTTGACCAAATGAGGATTTTTTATTGACAACTCCATTAAGATACTAACAAAAATCTCATCTCCATTTAAATGGGATGTAAATATTAATTAACCATCAAGTATCACTATTATTATATATGTGTTTGTAGATATATACATATATCTACAAACACATATAATGAGAATGGATTTCTAACTATCTGTCATGATCATCTTCTGTAGATAAGTTCAGTACGTACCATTATCGACCGCGTAGCTGCGACGAAAGCGCCTTTGTCGCTTAAGTTGATCACTTGTTTGAATTAATCTCATTGTGTTATGTTCAGTAAGTTGATTAAACCTCTGCTAGTTTGGTGGAAAAATATATAGGGCCAAGATTATAAGCCCAGTATTGCATGATTTATCTTTTAGGCAGTGCATGGGGGAGCTAGATCATATATATATGTAGTGTATATATGATATTTAAATATATATATATATATATATATATGTATATATTTAATAGGTTCAAAAGAGACTAGATAGGCTACAGCAGAGAGTTTGGATGGAGGATTATCCTCAGGAGATTCTTAAATGTGTAAACTTTGATAAACTCTGTGTGTGTCAATACATGAATACAACATACAGGTTTGGCCTTCAGAAAAACAAAAAAAAAAAAGAGGACTAGGGAAAAAAAACAGAGACTAGATAAAATGGACTATACATCGAGTACTTGCAAAAAATCTGTGCTTAAAGAACATAATTAGCAAAATATCGTTGCAATAGCACGAAAGAATTAATTAAAGATCGTGATTTTTATCACTCATGGTACTGTCAATTTCTTAATTGCTGATAGTCAATTGGAACATATCAAAGCCTCATGTCTAATATTTTGCTGTCAGATTCATTATGTGAACTCTTCTGCCCTTTGACACGGGACATGGTGCGCTATATATATATATATATATATGAAGCCTACAAAGCTTGGACAAATTAATAATCTTACACATGAACAAGATCACATGCAAACTACATATACAAGAAATGCATGTAGTATATGTGACCAGTTATTTGCAACGAGAATAAATAATTCTTTTTAGTAGGAGATGATCATTTTCCTAGCAAATAACTGATTACAAATAAACATTTTTCTTGTGAGTGATAGTTGATAGATCCATAGTGATCTGGACACGCGAGATAAATAGGTGAGAAGTGCCAAGTAGAATATATAAAAGTCTTTCAAAAGTAAGCTTATAATTAAATCAATATAACCTAACGTTAATATATGTTAGATTCTGACCGTGTTTTCTATTGTAAACTAGATATGATAGATTATTTTCTTTTATAAAATTTTTGTGCATACCAAGCATGCACTTCTGTAAATTAGTGGATAGGTTAATGGATATCACACATCTATAAATTAGTACTGGATAAGCTTTAAAATGCATTAAGTTTAATTTAAATTACCACAATCAATGGGACTCCTTTTTTATATCATCAAGTATCACTATTTTTATATGTTTAATATATATGACTATGCTGTTCATCATGTCTCATATCGACTGATGAGAAAAAAAGGGAGCAATAGTAGTACTGTGTGTGTTGTAACTCACAAAATTATCACAATTTTATATATACAAATATATAAAAACTAGAGTGTTTGTTGCATTGTGATTCTTGAATTGTCTTCGTTAGGCCTATGTACTTTAATTTTAAGCTATATTAGTCATTTATCCAATTAAGTCAGACATTAGCTATTCTTAAATTGATAACCTAATTAACTTTATATAAAGAAAATGCTATAAACTATAATATATATTATCCCACCATTATCATATTTATTAATTGCTTAATGCTGTTTAATAGCTTTCAAATGAACTAGTTAATCCTTGTTTTAAAAATCCAATTAAATGCTGACATATCAGCCAAGGTGAGATTATTGTGAGATATGAATATATATAAATAAATAAATATATATATATATATTGGTGTAGTACTTTCTGGCACTATTATTCTTAGTAAATAATTGTTTTGGCTAGATTATCCTTCAAAAGTATTAAAATCATAGATAAAAGTCTAGTACTTCCATTTTTCTAATTTTCCTAATTAATCTAGCTAGCGTGCTAAGCTATGATGTCTTCGTGTTATAAAAGATAAAAATGCAAACTAACATTTTTAATGCTATTACTGTTGGTACTCGGCATTTATTTTTTGGATTTGTCTGTTGGAATACTTTAAACATATTGCAATATAATTAATGCATGATGGATTAATTTCCACCATGCTGCTTGCTTTTCTTTTGACCTGATTCCACAACTATTACGCCCTATGATCTCCATCTCATGTAGTGCCGTGTTTCCAATGCATTATTAATCAGATATGCATAATTCTGTAGAACCTAACTTATAATCTGGGATAAATATGAATCTATCAATATATTCTCTCATTGATAGATATGTACTGTTAAAGAAGTATCTTCTTTAACATAATTGTGTCTTCTTCCATTTAATAATCATTGATGTCATCTACTGTGCTTGGTAATTCGCTCAGTTTTCTGCTCATATTTGATTATTTTTTTGCTTCTCGTTTTTCCCAAATGTGTTGCTCATCTTGGATGAAATGAACTAGCCTCATGTAGGCCTCTTTGTGTGTATATATACTGCTCTATTTTCAGTTGTAGTATTTAGTAAATGATATGACTTTCTATTGGGATACAGCTCTGCTTTTTTGTATATGGACTGTGTTGGTATACTGTCTTGCTCATCACGGCATCATAGTACCTGTAGTTGCTATTTTTTTTGGTGTGTATCCCCATCACTATATTACTGATGTTGTACTGCTTATAAGTGATCCTTACCATTTGGTTTAAACTGATAAGAGCATAATTGTATAAGTTATGGGTAGAAAGTGATTAATTATGTGTTTTTTCAAGATTAACACAATGCTAGTTTGGGATAGGCCTGATAGCGATAATTGAGAGCAGATCCTTGCTGGAAAAACACTAGTAGTAAATAGAGTTATACAAGCCAGATTCCAATGCAATTAATCTGGAACTGATTAATATATGCAAATATCATGGCACGACGATAAGTGAATAGATATCCTCTTCAATATCAGAAACCATGATCTCCATGCCAAAAATCATTTACATATGCGTGTTGCCCTATAAGGCTGGAAACTACTTTCAGCCCCTTGTGTTCTTCTTTGTCATTTTCAAAGTCCAGCTTCAACATTCCACACAGCGTTACAATCGATTGTTTTTTGTGAGAAGAAGGATATTGCATACAACAAACACCATGACTACATATTACATTCTTGAGTCAGTGACATATGACTAAGGGAATAGTCTCAATGTTTCAGTTTTAATTCCAACTTTTAAAACTGAAAGATCCATGAATAATGTATGACGCTTATTATTTAAAAACTGTGATGAGTTTTATCCAGTTTAAATTCCAAGCATATCATATTCTTTTTTATAATAATGTACAGATTTGTGACCCCCTAAAACTATATATTAAACCTCCCTTCTTCAAATATCCATGAAAATATTCAAAATGCGACACTACTACCATGAATCAAACCGGTGGTTATTCTTATTAGCCTATCATAAAGTTTGCAAGTCATCATGTAATTTCTTGTGCACTTAAAATCCGATTCTTCCTATATATGATACTGTTTGTGTCCAAACGCCTACCATGGCCTGTAATGAACAGTATAACAAAATAGTACCCTTGTTATGAATACAACACATATCTTGTTCTATGCTTTTGTTGTCGACTTGATATTGTGTCTACCTCTTTTTTTTTTTATAATTTACCTTTCAAGTGTATTATAATTAATAATACACTTGGAAGATTTCTCTTATTATGTTTATTATGGATAATGTTTATTATCACCTCCAACCCATGATACTACTTCTTAATTTAAACATAAGTTTAAATTTTTTTAGATTAACATGTATATCATTGTGTGTGTTCAACTAGCAATTTCCCCCTACTTGTATCATGCTCCACATGCTAGTTTGTTCTAGAACCTACCGCTTTTATTATTATGACTTCATATCAAAACCACTCATGCCTTCTTCTTTTTATTAGATGGACAAAAGTTGGATGAGTGAAGGTGATAGACTTCTATCACCTGTTTACACTGAAGGGGTTAAAAATTTCTTAACAATGGCACGAACCCATTCCATGGGAAGTGATCGCATTCGGTGTCCGTGCCGTATATGCTGTAATAATCTCTTCTTGCCTATATTTGAGGTGGAGTCTCACTTGTTCATAAAAAGGATAGATCCAAACTACACCCAGTGGATATTTCATGGGGAGGAGGAAACTCTCCCCATCATTGACGATGATGACGATCCCGAAGTTGAAAGTGGAGACGGCTACATTGATGACATGGACCGTATGTTTGATGACATACGAGCAGCCACATGCGGAGATGCTCCTGATGACAACACTACATCACCAACTCACTCAGCAATACCACAGTCCTCCCCAACCCCAACTTTTGACCAACTATTAGAGGATGCCCGACGTCCTCTTTTTTATGGCTGCACAAAATTCTCAAAGCTCTCTTTCGTTGTGAAGTTGTTACACATTAAAACACTTGGTGGGTGGTCAATCAAGTCTTTTGATATGCTCCTAAGCCTTTTGCTGTCAGCCTTTCCTAATGCTGAATTGCCACAATCATATGAGGAGGCCAGGACTTTGGAGCGAGGTTTGGGATTCACGTACCACAAAATTCATGCATGCCCTAATGACTGCATCTTATTTTGGAAGGAAAATGCTAATCTTAATGAGTGCCCTATCTGTAAGGCTTCACGATGGATGCCAAATACACACGGGTCACGAGTGATACCTCAAAAAGTGCTTAGGCATTTTCCTTTGAAGCCAAGATTGCAGCGTCTCTTTGTGTCAAGCAAGATAGCAGGTGACATGAGATGGCATAAGGAGCAGCGGGTCACCGATGACACTAGTATGAGACATCCTGCTGACTCAGAGTCCTGGAAGACATTTGATCAAGCTCACCCCAGATTTGCTAGGGATGCTCGCAATGTTAGGCTCGGTTTGGCAAGCGACGGATTTAATCCATTCAACAATCTGGCTAAACCTTATAGCATTTGGCCAGTGATTCTTGTCCCGTATAACTTACCGCCGTGGTTATGCATGAAAGACATGTTCTTCATGACATCCCTCATTATCCCTGGTCCAAAATCACCAGGAAATGATATTGATGTTTATTTGCAACCGTTAATTGATGAGTTACTTGAACTCTGGGAGCATGGGGTACCTACATATGATGCATCTACTAAGGAAATGTTCATGTTACATGCTGCCTTATTGTGGACAATCAATGACTTTCCCGCCTATGGAAATCTATCTGGGTGGTCAACAAAAGGGAAGATGGCATGTCCGTCTTGTAATGCACAAACAGATTCCAACTGGTTGAAGTATGGTAGGAAACATTGTTACATGGGACATCGACGTCTCTTACCGAGAGATCACATTTGGCGAACGAGAAAAGGGTTGTTTAAGGGTAAAGAAGATCTTCGCATGCCCCCAACAATGGTTGAAGGAGCGGATCTTTTAACTCAATTACAAATGCTTGGAGATATTCAATTTGGAAAATCTTGTAGGAAGAGGAAACGCACTGCAGAGGAGTTGAACTGGACTAAGAAAAGCATCTTCTTCAAACTACCTTATTGGTCAACTTTGCGGCTTAGACATAATCTAGATGTTATGCATATTGAGAAGAATATTTCTGAGAACATTTTGGGCACTCTTATGAACATTCCTGGCAAGACAAAAGATAACACTAATTCACGGCGTGATCTAGAGATCTTGGGCTTCAGAAAGGAATTACATTTGAAACGTGAAGGTGAGCGTGTTACAATGCTACATGCAGCATACACATTACATGGAGATGAAAGGAATAAATTCTGTGCGTGGCTTGCTGAGGTTAAATATCCAGATGGGTTCGCTGCCAATATCACTCATTGTGTATCTGTACGGGATTCCAAAATCTCTGGGCTCAAAAGCCATGACCATCATGTTTTGTTGCAAACACTACTTCCTATTGCTGTGGGGGGGTTGTTAAAGAGGGATATTGCGTTGGCTTTGACTGAACTTAGTAGTTTCTTCAAAGAGTTGTGTGCCCGAACACTAGATGTGAATCGTCTATCAAAGCTTCAACTTGATATCGTCACCATTTTATGCAAATTGGAGATGATATTCCCTCCATCTTTTTTCGATGTTATGGTCCACCTAGCTGTACACTTACCCCGTGAGGCCATTCTCGGAGGTCCAGTTCAATATCGGTGGATGTACCCGTTTGAGAGGTTTCTCGGGAAATTCAAGCGGTATGTTAAGAATAAAGCCCGTCCAGAAGGATCAATAGCGGAAGCCTGGGTTCACATCGAGTGTTTGACATTTTGCTCAATCTATCTCCAAGATGTGGAGACGAAGTTTAATCGACCAGATCGCAACATTGATGGTGTTGAAGAGGAGAGTATAGATGGGTTCAAAATTTTCAACCAGAAACTTCGTCCCTTGGGTATAGCTAATAATGTGCAATTAGAAGATAAACTCCATGCTGCAGCCATTTGGTACGTGCTAAATAATTGTATTGAGATTGGACCCTATTTAGAGTAAGCAATAATTACTTCCTTTCATGCTATCTCGAAACAACCTACTACCATTTGTCATTTAATTTACGTCACAGACTAAATCTGTTTCCCCATTTGTGTTCTACAAATGCAGGGAACACTATGACAAATGCAAGGTGTCAAACCCGAATTCTATAGAGCGCACGCAACAAACTGAGTTTCCCATTTGGTTCAAGCAACGTGTAAGTTAAGAATTCTATTTAGAAAGCAATTCACGTGTTATACCCGACGCTGGTGGTCGATGTCATTGAAACTTATATATGCAGTCATATGCCCGATTGAATGTAGGTTCTGGACCAGCGTAGCAACAATCCACTTGATGTGTCCCCAGATTTGTATGCGTTAGCTTGTGGACCTGATCGGTGGATTGCATCATATGCTGCTTGTATTATAAATGGTAAACGATTCCATACGAAGTCTCGTGAACTTCGCCGACGTTCACAAAATTCTGGGGTGTTGGTAACTGGTGACCAAGATACTCATAATGTAGACTTTTATGGTATTATCAATGATGTTGTGGAGTTACACTACATGGGGGGTCGTAGAGTGTACTTGTTCAGTTGTGATTGGTTTGATGTTGGTGACAAAAAACGGGGGGTACAAGTGGACGATCATTTAACTAGTCTCAATATGAATAGGACTTGGTATAAAGACGAACCATATGTGTTGGCATGCCAGGCTTCCCACTGTTTTTACATTAGGGATCTAAGGGAGAAAGGGAATTGGTATGTTGTGCAGAAGTACAATAATAGGAATGTGTATGATATTCCACCAGTGCAGAGGGTTTTAGAAAGCATTGATGGCGAATCGAGTGACGATGATGCCAATCAAGAGAATGAGTCCCCATATGACTATCCACTTTTGCATTGTGATGCATGTCCAGTGTCAACTCCACTTAGTAGGATTGATATAGAACCTTCCCTTATTGAGCCACGAGACCAGATGGAGTCGGGTGGTAATAGCAGAATTGTGGGAGATTTTATTGATGATGCTATGGTTCCATCTGGTTCTGGAGATGCTTATGGTGATTGGGAATATTCAGATGATGATGACCCATCCACCGAGGAAGAGTCTGACTTAAAATAACCAACTGACAACATAATGATATTAGGTGAATTCTCATATCTTACCAAAAGATACACAGTATTTTGATACTTGACAATTCCTATTAGTTTAATGCATTATGCAAATTGGAGTGTGCACTTATATTTGTAAACTACTTTCATGGTGTTAGAGATGAGAGACTAATTTAATTATGATCTCAGGTCGGGTGAAGAAGGGTTCACATATGCGCATAGTGTTCTAAAACAATCCATTGCAATCCCATCTCAAGGAATTCACACTCGAGGAGCATGAACGGCTCAGGTTGATATGCAAACACTTTTTTTGCTTTATATTGATTTTTGTAAATTATGATCCTAACACAAATGATATCTCCCTCTCAATGCAGGCGCGCCAGTGGGATATAGTGGCCGAGGTCGGCCCAGAGGCCGAGGATTCTGTGGTAGAAGAATGGCACCTTACTCATGCCGAGCCCGCCGGCCACGAGGTGCTCGAATTAGTTCATATCATAGTCCTGATAATGTCGATGAGGCCAGCTCGGATGACTCTACCCAACCCCCAAGCCATCCATGGGAGCCACCATGTGCGACCACAACACTGGAAGCTGAGCCTAACAGAGTCACCTCACCCAGTATAAGGCCGGAGACAAATAGAGTTCAGAGCGGTATAGTTAACATGTTTATGATTTTTTTGATGAGTTCTCAATATACATATCATGCAGTTCTATATATTTGTAAATTCCAATTCACCCTGACTGCATATTAACACTATTATGTGATACAGGTGTGGATGCCACAACAGAGCCTAACAGAGTGAGCGCACCCAATATAGAGGCAGAGCCTGCAAGAGTTGAAATTGGTACAGTCCACATATGCTGGCTGTTTTTTTATGTATATTCTTAACCATTTACACAAAAATGGTGTTACAATATATTTGTAAATTCCATCAGAACCTGTATGACATTATTGTTATTATGCTGTACAGGTGTGGACGTCCCCACGGAGCCAGCTCAAGTGACTTCACATGATATAGAGGCAGAGCCTGCAGGAGTTCAGATCGGTAATGCTCACATAACCAATTTTATTAACTATAATGACATATTTTATCCTGCTCCACATGCTCAGTTTTATACCACATCAGATAATGTAACCATATACATTTGATGTTATTTATGAACTTACAGGTGAGGACATTCCCATGGAGCCTGTACCAAACCAGGCTCAGAGGAGACGTGGACGTGGCCCAGCTAAGTGCACTGAATTTGAAAAATTGCAGAAGCATGAAAAGGTGCTGTTGAAGATAAATAATGGAGAAACAGCACCATGTTGCTCAAATGCCAACATGTTTACAACACGATTAACATGGATAGTCAAACATCATTGTGACATGAGTTATGCAAGGTGGAGCGATGTACCCCAAGCACATAAGGATGAGTTAATCGATCGTGTTCGGGTAAGACTTTTCCACTTTAATGATGGTAGGTTTCAAGTGGTCGTAGTATAATTGATTAAACCAAATACATTTAATTATATATGCAGGGGGATTTTGAACTTGATTGGGAATTGGAGAACTATCGATTGACTGTAACGAAACAACTTCGGAAGCGGTTTAATGCTTTCCACCATGAATTGCATAGGATATATTTATCATATGCCAGCCATGACGAAGCATTGGCTAACGGCACAGTTTTGGTCAGCCCCCTTGTTTAGGTGAAGCTATGTGGTAGATGGGGTAGTGAAGGCCCGGTAGCGAGGCCTTCAAGGTATGCATCAAGGGTGGTCAATACAAACTACTTGTTCAGTTAGTTAATGTATCACGGCATTGATTGGATGTTACTCAACATATGTGTGAAAATTGTTTTAATTTAATGGTTATTTCATGGCAGAAATTATCAACTAAAAATCGGGAGAGTAGGAAGAGGCTGGTTATTAACCACACAGCAGGTCGCAAATCCTTTGTGCGGATTCTTGAAGACAAGGTAAACGGTTTAGGCTATTACACTTGCTTTCTTTCTATTCTGTAGTAAATTATTTTCATATAGGGACAAAGCATCTTCTCCCTATTGAAACGTATAGCATTTATTCGTTATTCTAATAAATACCGGGATTAAGCTACCAATCCCGGTGTGGAAATATGTTGGCGACTCTTTCCTGACTGTGTGTTATACCATGCCACATTCCACACACATTTGGTAGAGGGCTGAATCGGCGAATATGGTAGACTTCTTCAAGGAAACCCACTGGTCAAAGAAGAAAAATAACTTTTTAACACCAGCCACCGAAGACAAATATGTGAGTAAATTCATAGAATTTCTGAATTTTAATAACATAATTGCTTGTTATTATTGTTTTTTGATTGTGCAAAAAAAATGCTAACTTAACTACACATCATTGTAGTTAATGGATTTATAATGTTGTATTTCAGAAGGACATGGTTTCGAAGTTGGATACTCTAGAACCAGAGCAACGAACTGACGAAAGGATAGCGGGTGTCTTCAGAGAAGTACTTGGTCATAGACCAGGCTATGCAAGAGGATTGGGAGAGATGATAATCCCAGAGTCTACGAGACAACGCACATTGGCATGAGAGAAAGAGTACCTAGATTTGATTGAGAAACATAAGAAGGAGGCTGAATCATCCAAGAGTGAGATGGAGGCAATAAAGGCAAACATGCAGCTTCTGTTGGAGAGACAAGCAGAAACTGACCGTTTATTGAGGGCTTTCTTTGCTGCTAACCCGACCCCGCTCAGTGAGTCTCAGCGAGAGACTCAATGAGTGGGGACATGTGAGAAGACAAGGGAAGGTTTTTTGTGGCTTTTTGGGTGCATTTTTTGTTGTGCCGATGGTGTTATATATTGATTGGATATATATATATCCAATGGAAGGATATAAGTATATGTTTTGTGGGAGCAAGCTGGGTTGGGTAAAACTCAGTTTTGTGCCATGTGAGATATCCTTAAATTTTCATATGCTCAGTTTGGGCAACCAACAATCCATGAGATTATGCAATGTCGTAATATCATAAAGGTAAACCTCTAAGCCACCATTATCTTTATAAATTTAAACATATTGTAGTTGCTAGCTAATAAGTCACTTACTACTCATTGAAGACTTTAAAAACTAATGGTAATATTTCTGTTGGGCTTGACAAACTCATGTACAGGATATGCATTTGACCAACCATGGAAAGGTCTGAATGGGACGGGGAATTTATTGCAATGCCATTGTACTATGATTGGCATGCTTGGAAAAGTAGATTGGTAAGGTGTGGGCCTGTGTGATGAGTGCCAAAATAGAGGATGCCTGAACTGCAAACTACATCAAAAGAGGAAGCTGAATTTCAGGTGATGTCTTCATTCCCCGTCTTTTCTTCCACCCACTGATTATCAAAACCAACACGTGCACAGATTTGGATGACTTATATTTTAATTGACTGACCTTAGCTTTTAGGTGGCAGTGATTATAATTGTGTGGAAAACACTAGTATGATGGATTTTCGATATACGATAATTTCATGTATGTCACAAAAATGTATTTCCCTTCAAAGGTTCATTGATAGGGTTAGTATTGTGATTACTGCATTTATGCACCTATCTTAGAATCTTGTTCAGACATTTGGGAAAAATTATGGAAGCACAATTGAGGAATTGTGTAGAACCTAACTTTTGCTTATAGGACTTATATGCGCAACGGATTTTACCAACATTAAATATAACCATGTGCAAGAAAAAGAAATCAAAAGAGTTGGGATTCAGCATTCCATGGCAAGAAAAGTTAGTTTATCTAACATTTTTACCCTTTTACAGCCATATAGTAAAACCTACCAAAATTCTACAAAAGACATACAAGAGAATGAGGATACCAAAATTAGGCCCATGCAGCCAGTGATTAGGTAATCTTCACATTTGGTGTAGTTGAAATTGTTGATCTCTAGTATACAAGCTGCTGAGAAGACTCAATAATCGAGTTTAAATGACCTGTATGCAGCAGCTTAAAAGCCTCAATGTCCTGGTCAATCCATCCTCCATCACCTCATGCATTAAATTCTTCCATCTCTAAACTCTATTGTCAGTTTAAGCATAACCCAATCTGTTTGGCCTTTTATTAATGAGTTTGAAATGTGTATATATATAGAGTCTGGATGTTTTTATTTTTGGTCTTAAATGCAAAGTAGAATTTCATGTTATGTTTGATAGATATATATATATTATATGCAGATAAGTAGATCTATGTGTAACCCACGTAGAATACATTGGTGTACTGAAGTCAGAAGATCCAGACTTTGTTTCAAGTGGATATTTATCATATGCAGAGGCTGGGAATGCCAAAGAGCTGAAATGTTTTTATCACTAATTTTGTACATTTGCAGCTGGATCTTTGATTGCAACAAGATAACATTGAAGGGCTACGTAACCTATGGTGTCTCACATGGGGGGCTTTGGTAGATGTTCCAGCGGCTCTTGGGGTAGAAGCTTCATGATCTCCAGTTCCTTGGACACCTAAACCTGCTGTATTGGGCTGTATTTATGGAGAGAACTTGAAATTTACACATGTATTTCCTGTTAGCTTGACTCCGAAACATAGTAGTTAAAATTCCCTTCCATTAATGCACCAAGCTAATGTATTGATTACTAAAAGATTGTAACAATGTTGTATTGGATTTCTAAATTTTTATTATATTGAAAATGTTATGGCTGTAAAAGGCAAATATGCTTCTATCTTGGATTGTGGTCTGTTGGATTGAATTAGGTACAAAACAGTACGTAGACAATTACGTACTGGGTATGTCTAAAAAGTACCCCATTCTCGGCGTTGAGTGAGGCGCTGGGAAAAAAATATGGCTTAGGAATATTATTTGCAGCGTTTTACATCCCGCTGGGACTAGTATGTTGTCTACCTTGTTATTAGATTTTGCAGCGTTACAAACGCTGCTAAAAAAAATATTCTCAACGTTATATTAAAATGCTAGCAATATTAAACGAATATTTGCAGCGTTCTAATAGTCATTTACAGCGTTGTTTAGCGCTGTTAATAAACTTATTTGCAGCGTAATTTTCAAACGCTATTAATAATGTACTGATAGTGGCAGCGTTGCTTGATAGCGCTGCAAATAATCCAAACTTTATTTGCAGCGAATTTTGTATTATTTGCAACATTGAAGTTATGCTGCAGAATCTTTTTCTCAGCGTTTTATGGCCAGAGGAAGATCGATATTTCCAGCGTTTTTTGATTATTTACAGCGTGAGAAAACGCTGCAAATAGTAGAATATTTGCAGCGTTTTTGGTCTATCGCTAGTTTAATTTATAAGTGAGTATACAAATGCGACTAACATCCGGCGTATCAAAAAACGTTGCGAATAATTATTCCCAGCGTTTTTTGGGATTATTTGCGACTATTAGTGATGCTGGAAAAGACGTATTTTCTTGTAGTGCGTCCAGGCTCTCCCGGTGTGCTTCTGTACCGTGCAGCAAGTCCTAAATAATTGTTACCGAGAAAATCTTATATATACACAATCCGGTATAAAAAGAACGAAATACAAGCTCAACATTGTCGACAAATTAAGAGTATGTAGTACTACCAGGGCAACATTGTCAATAATCAGGGAGGCACG
Organism: Carya illinoinensis; assembly: GCF_018687715.1. Classification (NCBI taxonomy): domain Eukaryota; kingdom Viridiplantae; phylum Streptophyta; class Magnoliopsida; order Fagales; family Juglandaceae; genus Carya; species Carya illinoinensis. The sequence continues at coordinate 46,048,597 of NC_056752.1, forward strand.
CTTAAGGATGTTCTCAGCGAAAAGGAAAAGAGAGTCGACATCAAATTTTTCATCCCCCGGAATATGGGTTGCATGAATATGGTTCATGATGTCGTGGTCGGACATGGTTAACACGCTCAGCTCATCCTTGACTGTTTCTTGTTCTGAGCTTGGAACCCACTTGCCCGCCATTGTGCAACGCATATCAAGATATGTAAGCTAGAACCCTTTCTTTTTCTTTTCTTTTTTCCGTGAAGTTTTGGGCGGAAGAAAGAAGGCTTGCTTATTTGTGTTCTGGTTCTGAATAAAAACATTGGGCTATATATAAGCAACGTCCAACAAACACGAAAGAAGATAGGGGTAAAAACCGAAAAGGGATTGGTTCATGTGGATTTTAGTACTGGCTAGATTGGTAATGTGCTGAGCTGATTTACGAATAATAATCAGATATTCGAGAGATGAGACTAGGTAAAAAGGATTTGAGTAAAAATATTTTAAGAGATTTTATGACATGATAGAAAATTAAATAAAAATTAAATAAAATTAAAATATTGTTAAAATATATATTTTTTTAATATTATTTTTATTTTAAGATTTAAAAAAATATTTTTTATATTTTATTTAAATGTTTGTAAACATTATTAGATAATGATTAAATAAAAAAATTGAATATTTAAAATTAAAAAATATTTATATTTATAATATTAAAATAAAATAAGATTAGATAAAGTGAGAGATTTTATTATTTAAACCTGGCCTTAATTTTATGAATCCCAATTTAATAAATATCCCGTGCGTGCTGTACCACTCCGACAAACAAGAGTGGTCCTTCCGTAATTGTTCTCTACCTCCTTTAAATTCCGTAATTAGTTTAGGATGAAATACTAAGACCTGGTTTATTTTTATAAACTATTTTATTTCATTTTTATTATTATAATTTTTTTAAATTTTAAAATAAAATATAAAAAATAATTTAATTTTTTTAAATTTTAAAATAAAAATTATATTAAATTATTATATTTTAATAATATTTTATTTAACTTTCATCTATTAAAAAAATTCTCGCATATTATATATAAAATATTGCTTGTGATATTTTGGAACAAATTAAAAATGTCACAAAACCGTTTATTGTTAGTAAAATACATAATAATATAATAAAAAGTACAATAGAATTAGCATTCACACAAAATTAATTTGGATTAAAATACAGAAATCTCATTTTACTAAGAGATTTAAGTCATCTGTGATATATAAAATTTTTTAAATAAATTGATCAACTTAACTGATCATTCTATCGTTCGAACTAATTATATACAAGAGGTTGAGGTCAAAGTTTCACTAGTAAAAACACATCTCTTTTAATGCCGTAAATAAACTTATAACAAAACTGATTGAGTTAACGCCCCACCCAACGGCTTGCTTTTCTTTATGGTACTTTATAATATTTAAACAAAATCAAACGGTAAAACTGATGCTGGGTATAAAACCCATAAAGTAGTACTAACCATTCAGAACTTAAAAAACACTTGGAAATAAAAGATGATGTAAAAGCTTTCTTCAAAATTCATCAAAGAAAAAAACTATAGGAAAGCTTGATGACAAAAGCAACGGGAATGATAAAAACACGTTACTAATAAATATTATTTATTCAAAAATATCTAACACTTAAGAATTCTCGATCATATGTTTGTTGTACGTACCAGTACTCAAGAAAAGGGTTTTGTACATAGATCGAGGTACTGTAGCTTACATGGATTGTTACTTTTCATGAGCATGCGTCATTGTTATGTACTAAGACTTAGGTGCATATGCTTTATATTTTACACACGTGTATAGAAAATTAGTTACATTCTTTCTATTAATGTGTTAGTCAAATAGTGTTAATTATATAAAGCAGCTTTGTATCCCAGTTTTATTAATGATTAAGAAATACATAAAATTAGAGGTCTCGATGTTCTTGATATTATGAGAAAGATCGATGATAAAATCCTAAAATTTCAAATTATATATAACACTTTCAATTCAATCCTTTTACTTTTTTATGATAAAAAAAAATTGATACTTATCTTTTCTAATCAATTACAAACATTGACTTTGAGATCATATATTGGCGTGTGTAAATAAATGCACGCTTGAGCTTTACTCTGCATAAACTAAACACAATCCAATCATGAAACCACATAGAGCAATATCAGCTTATAAGACGGTAAGTCATGATTGGAGGCATCAACAATCATTTAAAGGTGTGAAGTATTTGATTGATCACCTAGCTAATTAAATTAATTAAGGAGATCAACTCCGGCACAGCACATGGCAAACAACTCCGGGCGTACTGGCACCAGGAAAAGCGCGCGCGGGCCCTGAAAAAGCTTCTTTATTAAAGACAAAAAAAACACCATGCCAGAGGTACGGACCACGGAGATAATTGAAAAAAGACGAGCTAGCTTTGGAAGACGAAAAAGAAAGGCCGAAACGAGTGTGAATGGATGAGCCAGGTATCTGCGTGCAGCACGCGATGATAATACTTGGGGCTTTGTTACGTACAATTGATAAATATAATTGACGTGCAGTAAACTGTAACGAATGAATAAAAAAAATTATTTTATATTTAAGAAAATTTATATAAATAAAAAAAATCATAAAAATAATTTTTTATTTCATATAAATCTTATATTAATTTATTTTTTTCTTCACGACTGCACGCTAACTGTATTTTTTAATTGTAAAAAATATTTCTCTAATACTTGTGGCCATCATGGCTACTCCTTTCTCATAATTTTTCGTGTGACGTGTCAGATACTTACGATAATAAGTTAAACCGTACATTTCGACATTTATGAGCCCCTCGGTGCACGTTGTTCATGCTTGAATGACTGTGTCTGTTCATAAGGTACCCCATGGCATTATTTCGTAAGCCAACCGATCGGTAATCTGGTGTCCCGACCACCGTGCCGAGTAAACAGCATGGGACTGAGGTCGTGATGCCCTCGGCCTTTTTCACCCTTTTTATCATCATCAATGCTTCTTCTTTTTTTTTTTTTGTCTTTTTTCTTTTTCTTTTCTTTCGTTTTTAAAAAAATAAAAAATAAAACTTCTGGTTCCCCATGTTCCACGTTTTTATATTATCCTAACATTCAACTGGATGCCAACTTTTTTGCAGCAAACTTTTCGTTCTTTTATTTATTTATTTAAAAATTTGGGATAATATGTATAAGGTTTAAATTTTTATAGATCTTTATAAACAAAAAAGTAAATTTTACTATAAAAAAATGTGAAAAATTCATTTTTTTGTAAAATTTTTTATAAAATACTTAATTTTACAAAAAAAAATTATACACTTAAAATTTATACGTAGTATTCATATGCGTTCAAATTATTTAATAGGATAGTTCTGGAACTAATAATATCAAATTCAATTTGAAAAAATCTACACTTCTTACCATTCACACAATTTTTACAAATTATATTTTTTTAATTATTATTATTATTTTTTATAAAATATTTATTATATAAATAATGAATAAAAGAATTAAATTAATTTTAAAAAAATAAACTTAAAAACAATTTTAAAAATTTGAAAAAAAAAATAATACATAAAAATTAAGAAATTGTCTAGCATTGGCCATTCAATTTTATTAAGAAAACGTGCCAATCTTTTAAAAAGTCACTTTCTTTAACAACAAGATCTCTTTCTATTGCAATTGTCACTGTACATCTGGTCGTTAAGAGCACAAAAGTTTTAATTTATTTAAATACATCTTATCAACGATTGGATCCAAATGCCAGTCCAATGAGAGTGACAATATAGGAGAAGATGCGTAGGCATGGTTCCACAAATTTTTCCAACTATTATTTTATTTCAATAATTAAATATTATTTAAATATAAATATTTTTAATTTTTAACTTTTTCATCTAATTATTATAATTTCCTTAAAATTCTAATCGATATATAAAAAATAATTCAACATTTTTAAATATAAAAATAAAAAATATATCAAAAAATCATATTCAAACACTCTTTTAACTTTATAATTTTTTTATTTAAATTTTTTTCTTTTCTTTTCCAAAACTACATAAAACATTTTAATTCAAATAATTTCATTATTATTTACAAACTATCTTATTACAATCACAAATTTCTCATCTTATCTGTACAGTCAAACTAGACCTAAAAATATTTATCATTTTCTTGTATAGCTAAGTGCATGTTTCAAACTGTAGTGAGAAATATAACTTATAGTTTTAAAACTTATACCTTATAACTTAATTAATAAGTTTTATTTTTAAAAAATTATTTACTATTGATAACTATATATTTAAAGTACTATTAAATATGTTATATTTATTTAAAAATAAATTAAAAAAGTGATTCTTGATATAAAAATTATGATTATTTAAATTTTTAAAAATTATAATCATATTCTTAAAAGTTTAAAAATTATAATTATCTTAAAATTGTATATATATTTTTAATTATTAACAATCTTTTTAAAATTTGAATTACGTTTTGTATTATTTAAAAAAATATGTTTCAATATTTATATTTTTTTTCAAACATATTTTTTAATTTATTTAAGATTAAAAATATTTTAATACGTAACACTTAACTAATTTGAGTCGAAATTTTGCACTGCCAACTCTAAATCGAAGCAAATGTACTAATATGTCGTATATAACATGTTGTTGACAACTCTAATTATGAAGAATACAATGCTCTTCTGCCGATAGACTAACATGGAGAATTTTCTTTGCCCTCGGATGCCCTTCGAGTCTTGAACATACGACAAAATACAAATACCATCGAGTTTTATTAGTAAGTGGGGTCTAGTAGAGGAACAACCAAATAAAAATAAACGTGTCAGAGATTTTTTAAAAAGTTGTTGCAGTGTGACCATATTTAGATTTGACTCTGCCACGGACCGATACGTCTCTTGTGGCGTACAAATGTCCTTGTAATGACGTTAATGGATCATATCTTCAGGATTTAGTATGGTCCGTAGGTGAAATGATTTCAATCGGGTGAAAAACAACCATTCGGTGCGACTTTTTACCAAAATTGATGCCGAGCAATGGAGAGGATTTGCATGTAACAACCAAACCTGACCGGCAGGTTTGGAGAAGAAAAATAGTGACTATATCAACTCTGGCTATTTTCGATTCTCCTAGTAATGAGATTAGAATAGAAAGAGTGTGTTGCAAAAGAGAGAGAATAAGAGAAATTGACAATAGTAGAATAAAAGGAAAGAAAAAGAAGATAATCTTAAATCAAAACAATAATCATCCTTTCATTTTTTTAATATGTTATGCATTAAACGACTTTTTTTGTACACTTTAGATATAAAACAACGTGGATTCACTTAATTTTAACTACGGTATATAAATATATATATATATTTATTTATTTAATTGACCAATTCGCCAGTTTGAATTAAGTCTAAAACAGAACTGAATAGACAGCCTATTTTATCTATTTTCTATTGTTGACGATCGGTTCGTCACAAATTTCGGCCAATTTCTAACTCCAATAAACGGTTTCCGTCGACATAGGTCGGTCCGACCAGTTTCTATTTACCCCCAACAATTTATTTTATTTTATTATTAAATTTTTAGTAAATTTTTAAATAAAATATAATAAATAATTTAACTTTTTAAATTTTAAAATAAAATTAATATTTTAATAATATTTTATTTAACTTTTATTTCATCTTATCTCATAATCCATCTCAATTCACTATCTTAAGGTTCTAAACCAGGCCCAATCAACGAAAATACATATGGGGTGAGATTGTTGGGTTCTTTCCAAAACAATGTGGCAGCCTAACCGTACGAAATTTGGACAGACCTATACCAGAATGTCCACTTTTACCGTAAATACAAGTCGGTTTGAAGTTACAATCAAGCTTTAATATGATATAATGAAGTTCAAGATAAATGTTTCAATCAATTATATATGATAATTGGTCATGTTTTGTAATTTGCATAATATTGATCGTGTGCTTTATTACATATATGTTAATTGCTTAGGACAACTTCATTTGAATTAGGAAAAATCATCTAGTTAGCAGAACAAATAAATAAATAACTCGAGTATATTATGCTTGTGAAATCAAGACGCTTTTAAGGAAAAAAAAAAAAAAAAAAAAAAAAAAAAAAAAAAAAAAAAAAAAAAAATCTGAACAGTGAATACTCAATCATAAATCCACATTACCATCCCAAGTGGATTCTTTAGAATTTCTAAAAATTCCAGGTCTCGATTTCAAAGAAATAAATATAACAAGGAGGAATATCTATCCAATAATAATTTATCGTTTTGTCAACAAATGCACTATCGGTTTGATCATTACTTTTCAAGGACATCATTGATTTTGATTTTGAATGCTATGATCAGAAATGTCAAGAACTATTTGGCGAATGCATGACTGCATGTCTTACAAAAAAATAAAAATAAAAATAAAAACTTGCTGAGAAACCTTGGTCTCACTCCAGATGATACTCATTAAATTTACTCAAAAATCAACACAAATTATAAATAAATTTGAAATGCTATGAAATCTTGGTGGATAAAGCATGGGGGGGATGGGCAGAGACAATCTCACACGACAAAAAGAGGAGTAAAAAAGCGCCTCTAGATCAAATCTCACCACGAACATTAACGACTACAAAGATAGTCCTCGTAACAATGGCATCAGATTACCACCGTAATCCGGATGCCATTTATTGTAGACACATATTATATCTGGTGCAAACAAACGTAGAGAGGGGAACATGCGGAAACACCGGCAAATATCTAGTGCAGTGAGTTCAGAGCACCGTCAACATGGCAGCACTTAAAGCTGATATAGGTCTCCATGACGCGGGGGCAGTGAGGGCAATGCATATGCTCAGGGACCTTTCCGACACCTAAGGGAATGTCTACACGGGAGCAAGGGCGATTCACTTCAATAACCTTATCATGGTACTGCTTGAAAATAATTTCGTAGCCAATCTCGCGCACATACCCCTTCCATTTGTCAAACTCGTCCACGACCTTCATAACTGTTGTCCCATGACCGGTGAATATCACTTTAGACCCTTTGCTCAGCACCACCCATCCACTTTCATTCTTGTAAGACAGCAACTTTTGGATTTCCCTGGTCACAGCGTCCGGTTCAGTCTTCTTCTCAGTCTTGGAGAAGAAAAAGCTTTCCATTTTGTCCCAGAAACGCCCTAGGATGCCAACATCATCCTGCCCTTTCTCGTTTTTCCCTACAAGAACCAACTCGATGTAAATCCTTGCCTCCTTTATTGCCGGATCGTTGGCAAGGGCAGTTGCTTTCTTGGTGAACTGTTGAACCCACTCGTTGTCCTTGCCTCCATAGAAGAAAATGTACTTGTCATCCTTGATCTGATTGAATAAGATGTGTCAAACTCCCGAATGCAATTATAGTGCTCTAATTAATTATGATTTTTTACTAAAAGTGCGAGCTTGTGTATGAATATTTGTAAGAACTAAACCAGAAAGTGAATATGACGAGAAAAAAATTAAATAGAATGTGACAATAACTTTACCACGACAGGCAATTTTGGATTGACGCCAACCATAATGTCTTCCATCACATCTTCTTTAGTTGCCAAAACACCTTCTGCCTCTTTAGTGAAAGGAAAGGCCTTGATTCCCCATACCTTAATGATGTGAAGTGCATTCGGATGTTCCACCTTTCCTCTTGGATTTATCACCACGACGATAGGCTTATTCTTGAAGTTCCACTCCTCCTTGATGAACTTGATGCCCACCACAGGTGAAAAGTACTGCACTGTATACCAAGGCATCTTAGACCGCAGCACCTCAAACTTCTTTCTCAGCTCATCCGTCCAGTGTTCCACAATTGGGATCCATACAATTTTGTGCTGATCCTTCTTACTTATTCCATCATAAACTGGCTTTAGGATCGAGATCTCTTCGATGGTGATGTCCAGGCTCGAAATGAAGAACAGAACATCCTTTTTTTTAAGCACGTCGATGTTAACCTGTTTTTGTGTAACACAATTAAGAAAATCAGTTTACTCAAAATAGTTCCTAATGTGCCCAGTGCAGTTTACGGAGACGAGGAATCGGAATATATATCAAAATATATTAGGGAGAGAAGATCGGCAATATCCTGTTATTAGGGATGATATTGGCCAATTAAATATTGGGCTACTCCGAGTTTTCATTGTTCTTGGCTAAGTATTATCCCCGTCGGTATTCCAGTCAAATAACATATGTATGGTTAAAACTTGCCAAATATATCGTTTTAACCAATTAAGAATTCTGTTTGGTGGAAATTCGAGATTTTTTTTTTAAGAGCTAACCAATTTGTTGGTCGAACCATCAATAAGTGACGGCTCTGCATCTTTGTGGAAAATGAGCGCCTTGAAAACCTCCATCACTTCGCTAGGTGTTTGAAATATTTTCTTGAGTTTCCTATAAGCTTCAATTACGTCTGCAACGAACAAGAATCTTTGGTCAGCATTGTCGCGCAATAGAAGTAGCATGCTTGCTTCTGAATGAAATCTACAGTCACAATTGCTTACCTATTTGTTCGTGGGCAAGTTTTATCGTCCTCCTTAGGACATTGAGAATGACGTTGATTTTCTGAGCGAAGGGCGATAGTTCCTGTTTCTTGCCTCTGAAATGAAGCAATAATGGTACTCAGTTGCCGTAAAATCAACAGATCAGAAAGCGTAACATGATATGCAAGGTGAAGGAATGAAACTTACTCGTCACCAGTGATGCAACACATCTGCGTGGTGCAAGCTACAACTGTAATGATTGCCCAGTAGACATCCACAGGGATTCGGTCCATGGCACCTGCCAATGCTGGTACGTCCTTTGTATCATAGACTGTTAGCTTCTCCAGCTCAAAAACGGACTCGATGACTTCCAATGTTGCCTTGATCAGATTATTCAGCTCAACTATGGCTTTCCCATATTTTTGAAGGCCCGGGCGCTTTAAGACAACAGGTACTCTTTTCAGGATCCCCACTGATTTGGCGAGTTGGTCCGATGAGTGAAGATCGGCAAGCATCCAGAAATCCCCGTAGTCCAAAGCAAAGGCCGCCAGTGTCAGCACTGCCTTGGCGTCCCATGAATAGTGTGCGAGTTTGTTAAGTATTGACAGTGTTGTTTTGTGGGCAATCTCCTCACCCGGAGCCTTGCATGCCATCTACATGATTAATTACAGATTTGTTAGTATTAAAAATGCTTATGTATTTATATAATAAAATCATCACATTCATCGATCGTAGTCCCATGTCATGCGACGAGCTACTGGAACAAGTGGCCGTTCCCTATAATCACCTCGCAGGAAAGTGCCTTCAGTGTGCAGGACGGTGGATTGAAACTGGCTTTGGGCACCTTTTCGTCCAGGTGCTCCAGTTGTGTCTTGGTACCCTGTAGTACATGAATATGAGGAAGTGTATGGAGAACAGACCAAAGAAAAAAAAAAAAAAAACAAATTCAAAGAAACTTCAATTTAACCAAAACCCATGAGACGAGACGTGTGTGGAAAGAAAAATTTAACTTAGCTCATCTACATTTTCTCGGTTGTAAAAGAACGTGTATGGTAGAAACTAAATATATGTACATGTACCAGAACAACATTGTCAACGAGATGGGTAGCACGCTGAAGAATGTTCTCGGTGACAGCAAAAAGAGAGTCGACATCAAACTTCTCGTCACCGTGAACATGGGTTGCATAGATTGTATTCATGATCTGGTCATCGGACATGGTTAGCACGCTGTGCTCAGCCTTAGCGGGTGGCTGAGCGCTAGACAGGAGCATCTTGAGGGTGGCCATAGTGTTTGGTATCGTAAAGTGCGAGGGGTTAGAACTCAGAAGCTATTGGGTTTGGGAAAGTGCAAAGCAGTTTTGGTTGTGCATTGAGCAATAGCGAGACGGCCTTATTTATAGCCGTCGGGGAACGGTATGCTTTGCTAACTCCTTTCCAGACGGGGCCTTCTGATAATAAATATCGAGGGGGCTGAATTCATGTGGATAAGGTTGGATTTGGGTAGGTAGAAGTTTCCATAAGTATTGTGAATAATAGTTAAAAAATAATGAAAAACTAATAATAGATTAATAAATAGTAATAAAAAGTAAATAATAAATAATAATAAAATAATAAATAATATTAAAATATATTGAAAACATATGATATATACACTTTCAGTATCCATACATATTAATCCTAGCGATTTGGAGCTATATGTGGTTGTAATATTGGAACTAGCCAATTATGACATTGATTTTATATTAATTTAGGAAAATCTTTAAAAATATTAATTTTATAATAATAACCTCATTCTAAAAATTAAGTGGTTGTAAAGTATTTGTACAATTTATAACTATACGTAATATTATTTAAAAAATTATATAAGAGAAATACATAAAACCATAAAATCAAATGGCATATATTTAGAATAAATAAAACCCTAGATTAAAAAAAATTAAAGTTAACTACTAATAGAGGATGATTCCCTTCACCAATTTTATTTTTTTCCGTTTCTTATTATTTTTCGTGTTCGCATATATATATATTAAAAATATTCCCGCTTTAATAAATAGTCTATTCTTTGCATTTTGATTTTTAGTTGTTTTATTTTTTGTTAAAAAAATTCAATGTAATTATTTTTCTCAATTTCTTATATTTTGTCCTTTTCTTTGATTTTAAAACCTTCATGCCACACAAACCAACCTACAAGTCGTTCGTTTGCTGGAATCACGTGACTCCTGATGCTATTACATGTTGCTTTGAAACAAACAAAGTAAATAATTGTCAGAATAAAATTTACTTTTTCAAAAGAATAATGCTAGGCATCCAGCCTCTGGGCTCCCGTTGAGAATCTTTTTAATATATTTTATAATTAAAAAAATATTTTCAATAATATTATAATTTTTTTTAAAATAATATTAAAAAATATTTATATATAAAATAATATATAAAACTATACTAGTGGGAGTACCCAACCGTGCAAGTAACACTACCTTTTTCAAAAAGTAATACTAAGTACTGGTAATAAATGTTTAAATCTTATATAAATTTAAATATTTAATAAAAAAATATTTTAATACATTTTAAATCATTTCTATAATTATTAAATAATAAAAAATTCCTGAACGGTATATTTGAGTGATATATTTAAACAGTACTGCCGAGGATGCATTGGACTTTACTCTTTAGAATTTGAAAAAATTTAATTATAATCATAATTATACGTTAATATATGCATGAATCTAATATAATTAATCAAAAAATAGATTTTATTGAAAATAATATTAATATAAATTTTAAATATAAAAAAATCAATATTAATATACAGATTAATATGTAACTTTATTTAAAGATAATAAAACTCTTAAAATTTATCAATTCTCTTTTAAAAAAGTAATAGCACGTGGTTTTTCTTTATTCATATATAACGTTATATAGTACAAAAAAAACTGGAGACATCCCAAAAGTTAAAACCATCTAGATAGGATTTTTTGTTTTCTTTAACAACATAGATGGGTTTGTATGTGTGAACCTGAGGCTACTAGTACTCTTGCCATATCTGAAACACGTACGTAAGACCCGTGTACAGCTAACTGCTAAGGTCATGGGTGAATGAACTGATGAAGTCGAGCCAAGAAAAAAAAAAAAAAAAAAAGGCCAAGTAAAAAGACTCTTGACAACATGCGTGCGTATTGCTTTACGGGGGATAAGCTTGTACCGACCGTATATACACACACAGATATATATGAAAAATATTTTAGTATTAAAGTGTTTATACAAAAATAAACTTATGATAAATTGATGTGATTTGACGTATGTGAGATTATAAAATTATTTTTATTATAAAATAATTCTAATAAATTTTAAAAAATTACATTAATTTATAGATTTATTTTATATAAAATTTTTGTGTACGTAATAGTTATATATATATATATTTGTTATTAACTTAAACGTTTGTAATGATGAACATTTTATTCATGATATTGAAATTTTTTTTTCAGATAATACATCAATATTTATTTCATAAAGTTAATGAGAAGAAGTAGAAAATTGTGTTTGAAAAAATCTTTATTTAAACTATAAACACGTGAAACAGATCTGGAATACTAATTCTTTATTAAACTAATTGGATTGGACCTTTTTGAAGAGAAGTTCTGGCTATTAGGTTTTTCCAAATCGATATCTTTAAAATTTATTTAAAGTAAAACACAATCTTTATTAACAGTAAAAACTGTAAAATCAGTAAAAGATGATTCTGATGTAGAAATGGTTTGTCACTAGGCACTACTTCATTTTTCCGCGTCCAAACCAGTACCACTCAGCGTGCGCCACGAGTGTCGTTTCACAGCTTTGGTCCCAATTCCCATTTTCGGGTAATGCCAAATTAAAGAAAACGCAAAAAAAAAAAAGAAAAAAAAAAGAAAAAAAAAAAAGGAAAAAAAAAAACTAGCTAGATACGGATAAGATTCGATGACAATCTTCTTTGTCTTTTATCAGTATTTGCAAAGAATTATAAGAATGTGTAATTTAGCCTTTTATACTGATTGGCCTGATTATACTTTATATATATATATATATTTGCCTGCTTATACTTAATAAGATAAACGAAAAATAGATAATACGATAGATAATCTTGACAGCTATTATGTGAGCCATTATAATTTTAAAAAAAGGTCACAACACAAATATTTTTTTATGCTAGCTGATATTATATATTCTAAATTAGTGTTGTGTTTAGTGTATAAAAAAAAATCATTAAAATAATCTTTTCCTTTTAAATTCCCTATTTAACTTGAAAATGATAATGTTTACTTGTTCAGTAAAATATCTGTAAAAAGTTGTAATTGTTTTCGAAAATGAATGGATCCTCTTTAATATATTGACTGCTAATTAAGAAAAGGAGCTAACGTTAGAAAGAACAGAAAACTAATAAATTTCAATACCTTTTTTTTCTTTTTAATTTGCTTTTACCGTCTGAAAAAGATGTACCTGTAAGGACACTTTAAGCAATATTGTTGGCATGCACATCTTTCTGCCTCTTTTGGACCCATTTTCTAAAGTTGACGTGTGAATGGATTGCTCTCAGTCTCACATGTTACACGTTTCCTTTTTCATTCGAGTAGATATGGCTCTTTAAAAGACAAAAGTCTTTGCACGTGGCACGTTCTTATGCGGAGCTTGTGAAAACAGTATTAAATTCCATCTTTGTTAGTCGGGATTTTTCCTTCGTTTCTGGCAAAGCAAGTCCCACACATATCCAAATATATATTCTCTCTCCTAATAAAATTCCAAAGATAATTTATCGCTGTCAGTTCATATTTTTGTCTTAAAAAGGGAAACAATGGAGGACAATAAATTAATTAAAAATGGGGGCCATAAGGGTCCATGCATGTTCGACCTATTGAGATGAGAACATTAATTATAAGCTTTGGGACCAAAGTGACAAGCTGGAGCCTGGATTTGCATGTTGCCAATGTCCAAATCTGAGGCCCTACACTATTATTATTTATATCTTTTTTTTCAACAGTGTTTTTATCTTAAATTACACTATATTAATTATGGGGCAATATATTCGAGTTTTCTTTCCTTGAATTAACGGACGCTTGAAAGGAGCGGATTGAAACTTTGATGGTTGATTGAAAAAAGCGAGAGAGGAAACAAGGTGCATGTGAGGCTGTCATGAGCAGTACTGAACACGAACAGTCTATACAGACGTCACGTCTTGCTGGAGAGCTAGCATACCCATGACCATGGCGATCATCGATTATTGGTCTAAAAAGTAGATACCTTCTCGATAAGAAATATGTGGCTCAGCTCCAACAATGTTGCAAGAAACAGAAATCAAAGGGACGCGTGTAAGGGGTAAAGAGGATGTTGCAGTACTACTCTGTCGAGATTCACCTGAACACACTTATTTACTACGTACAGGCAGCACATTTATTTACAAGGAACACACTTATCGTTCAATCCTAATAATTAAAAATAATAAAAAAATAATCTGCATATTTATACTGGATACCCTTGTTAACGACAGGTAATATAGTTTTATCAATTAATCATTACTAAAATTGATAAAATTATTTTTTTATTATTATTATTATATTTTACATATTTTTTAAACATTAAAAAAAATTAAATAAAATATATAATTGTATTAAGAGTTACTTCTTTAATTACTACTAAGTGAAATAAATAAAATACTCTAATAGTGACTTTAAAAAATAATAATGAAGAGGTTAAGTAATATTTTATTTTATAAAATTATAAAATAAATTTACATAATTTTTGTTAAATTTTAAAATTTTTTTTTGAAACCTAAGTTGTGAACCGATCGTTAATAGTGCTAGAGTAATGCTACATGTAATCACTTTTGCGTACTTTCTATGCACTCCACTGATATGATTGGCTGGATTAAATTTTTTTTTTATATCCAACCAATCATATCACTGGAGTGTACAAAAAAGTGCACAAAAATAACTGCACTTAAAATTTTTATTATTTTATAAGGGACACAATTACCGTTCAGTCTTAATAATAAAAAATAAAAGTAAAAATAATATGCACATTTGTACCACGCCAGCGATGAGTGCGGCCCTAAGCTTTATTCAGTTAGGCTCGTGTTTTCAGACGTAAGATAAAGCTGTGCGTTATTGGTTTCACGCGTGGTCCTGCACCGTCCAAAGCATTTAGCGTCGTTGAAGGAGACCAACCCAGAAAGAAAATGACGGGAGACTAGTTTTCAAAAGGAGTAGGTGCTACATCCCCGAGGAACCATCGAGAAGGTAAATTTTATTTATTTATTTATTTTTTTCTGATTTGTTTCATTTTTTTATATTTTTAAATATTTAAAAAAATTGATTAAAAATATTTCTTTAATCACTAAATAAAAAAATAAAAATATAAGAAAAATGCTCCGGATCATTATATATTAATTAATTAATTAGTTTTCGCTGTAGTATTTGTAGGTTCTCAAAAGATACTACTGTTAGGATGAAAAGAAATAGATATATTTTTTAAGTAATACATTCAGTTCGGTAAGATGTATAAGTTTCTTGTATATTTTTTAAATGAGATTTATTATTAAAAAATAATATTTTTAAATTGATATCATATTTATTTATTATTTTTTTAAAAAATATATAAGATTTGAACACTTTAAAATTATAGATATCATTTTTCATATTTTTCTGATCAAGATAAAAAATATTTTTAATGTTTATCAATTCATGATACAAAAATGGTATATTTACTTTTAGAGTTTATCTTAAAACAGGATCCGGTGAACTTCGGATGTTTTACACCATCTAATAAGAGAGTGCCACGTCAGAAATTCATGAACCCTACCGTGGGTTCACTCACACGTTATTCTCATTTGTTTTCTTCAATCCGTTCCCCCTCTTTCTCTCTTCCACTTCACTCTCTCTTCCTCACCGTCTATCTCCCTCTGTTTCCATCAGACAAAGCCTACTTTACAGCTCTCTGCATTTCCTTCATCACCAAAAATGATAAGAATTCCTATCACTTATGCTTACAGAAATGTTTTCCGTTGAATGGTGGAGAAATGTATCTAAATCTTTTTTTTTTTCCATAACTTTTTTCCCATCAAAGCTCCAATTCTTAGATCTTACCGATAAAGCTCCAGTTCTTTCGAATTTTAAATGCTTGAAACTTACCATCTAGGTACGAGGCAGTGCGAAACAGATTTGGATGCCCTTGCCGAAATCTAAGATTTAGACTCTGATTTGTTGTAAATGGTTTTGATGTTTACTATGTTGTGAGATAGACTCAGTATTGTACTTATGTGGGTCGATTAATGTATGAAGTTCATTTTTATCAAAAAAACAAAAAAAAAAAAAAAGAATACGGAGAGAGAGAGAGAGTAGAGAGAGATTGCAAATGGTGGTTTGATTTCTAAAAGGGAGAGAGAGAGAGAGTGAATGAAGACGTGGGGAGGATTGCACTTGGGGAGTGGTCAATTTCTTTATTTTGCATCTATTGTAAATCTACTATGCCTGCCACGTCTCACCCTACTATTGGAAGGTATAAATCTTCTGATTACACAACGTAGGGGCTCCTTTTATTAAATATGTACTATATAAATGATCAGTAGATAAAGTTAATTAATTTAAAAAAATATATAAAAAAATAAATATAATGTGCAGTATAAATCGAGATAACGAGTAATAAATCTCCTTATTACTTTTGAGATGTGGAAATTCAACTTTTATTTATTTATTTATTTTTATTTAAATGTTAGTTTGCTCCTTAAAGTGTCCTGTTTTGTCCGTGTAAAAGTCTCTTTTTTATTTTTTTACGGTACTTTTTTTTAAGGGAAATGAAATTTATATAAATTAATACAGAATTTATATAAAAAAATTAATTTTTTAATTATAAAATTAATTTTTTTTAAAATAATTACACTATATTTATATATTTTATAACTATAGGTAACATTATTTTTTTTTTAATACCGGTATACTCCTCTGTTTTCTATCGAAATTTTTGTTTTATTTAGCGATTATATACACAAATATTTTCTTTTTTATTACATAACGAGAGATATAAGTAACATAACTGTAATGATTAGAACGCGTGGCCGGCGTGTTGCTCTCTGTACCAGTTGCGGCAGCAGCTTTAGGTGCTTTTGAGGCTATGATGTTTGCCTTAGAACTGGGTTTGTCTCAAGTCGTGTTTGAATATGTCTGTTTACAGGTGGTCAATGCTTTGAAGGCGTTTGATTCTGCTGAAGTCATACATATTGGAAGGGAAGCTAACAAGGCATCTCATTTTTTTAGCAAAATCTGCAATCTTTTTGTTGTCTTCTAATATCTTGATTGAAGAATGTCCAGTTGTATTAGTCTGATTATGCATTCTAAAATGTGTATTTCTCAATTGATACAAGTATGATTTTTCATCCCAAAAAAGAAATCATTTCTGGCATTGCCTATAAGTATTTATTTATAAAATTATTATTTATCTTAAAAAATTAAATTAATAAAAAGAGTTCATTTTTATTATTTCTGGCATTGCCTATAAGTATTTATTTATAAAATTATCATTTATCTTAAAAAGTTAAATTAATAAAAAGAGTTAATTTTTATTATTTAATTTATATTTTAACTCTCTATCACATGTGAGCTAGACTCACTCCTAATAAATAAATTTAGTAAGTGAAATATTTAAGTATGTGAAATAGATTACAGAATTAAAATTAAATGGAGACATATAATATCTCTTACCATTTAAAATTACTTTATCCCAAAAACTAGAAGCGGTGATTTCACTGCTCCAGCCCCATTAGATGATTGTCCCACATTAAAGGTGCATGATAATTTGTTGGTTGAAAGAAATGATTATGTTAATAATAAAGTGAATAAAGAGGTCCACTGTCTTTTTTAGGCATTTAGTATGGAAATTAAATCATGGGTCCATGGTCTGAAATCAAACACCAAGACCAGGAGTGGTGAGTAGAGCCTACAAGGGCCGTGGAGAGGTCCTACAGATGGTGGAATTTCAACATCAAAATCGATGGCAACAACGTACGTTCTTGATTTCCTTTGGATAGTGAAAAGACAGCTCGACTGAGCAACAACAGTACTCTAGATCGTTTGGAGAAAAAGCTTGTATACCCCCTTTCATAATTGACCGCTAGTTAATTTTATTTATTTATTTAGTAATTAAAGAAGATATTTTAAATATATTAGTATATTTTTTATTTTTTAAAAATATTTAAATATATTAAAAAATTATAAAAAAACAAAAAGCAAAAAAAATTTTTTTTTGGGCATTTAAAGTAGCCCAACTCTATGGTTTGGCGGGCTGTGCCATAATTGTTTGATGAGAAATTCTGTTTATTATTTTCATATATTATACATTTTTTTTCTTACTAAATATGAAACAGAACATAGGAAAAAGAAGTTTGAAGGAAATAAACTAAAGTTGCAAACTGATATTTTGATTCGATGATCTCACATTTACAAGTAAAGTTTGTATTTATATATAGAGAAATAGAGAGGAAAATGTACTTGAATTAACTAACTTTGATATAAACCAATGAGAATATTACACGTATCTCTTCTTATTTTTATATACTACTTTGCAGTGTATTAATATGTAATAGTCAAACTCAAAATGATATGTGTATATTATGCAAATTTATCTTGGATAACAAGCACTCAAATGTTTTAGAACTTAAAAGGCTTAGTCATCAAATGATGAACAAAAGCAACATGTAAAGTGGTTAGGGATTCCTCTTGAAATTTCTCACACACCAATTAACAATCTAATTCAATGTGTTTAGTTCATTCATGATAAACTAGATTGGTTGCTATATAAAATGCAGCTTAATTATCACAAAACAAAAGGGGTGCAAAACAATAAGCAAGGCACGAATGCAAGTAATTTCATAGACTGTGAAGGCCATTGACCTATATTCAACCTCTATAGGAGATGTAGAGACTGTGTGTTGTTTCTTGTATTTCCATGACATGAGTAAATCACTAATGAAAATGCAATACCTACTCACTAATTAACGGGTATCTAGGCAACTAGCCGAATCTGAATCTGAGAAGACTTTAATATGTACATTAGAGGATGTTGGAAAGAATAAGTCTTGACCATGAGCCAACTTGAGATATATAAGAATTCTCATGGCAACTTGTAAATGTGATACACGAGGACTGTCCAAAAGCTGAGATGGACTGCATATGTGATATCTAACATGGTATGAGTAAGATAAAGTAATCTTCTAATCAACCTTCTATAGGTAGAAATATCATCAATTATGTCACCATCTTCTTTTGACAGCTTTGTTTGAGTATCGATAGGAAAAAGAATTGGTTTGGCAGCAAGTAAACTAGCATCTGAAAGTAACTCTAAAGTGTATTTTCTTTGAAACAAAGAAATACCTTTCCGTGATCGTGCAATTTCCATTCAAAAAAAAAAAAAAGTTTGGCTAGCCCCAAATCTTTCAACTTAAATTGAGCACTTAAAAATGCTTTGATAGATTCAATAGCAGTCAGTTAAGGAGGATGTAATTGACATAAAGCAGTAAGGCCACAAATGAATTACCTTCTTTTTTAGTAAATAGAGAATAATATGCTTTGGATTGTGATAACCCAATATCAAATAATACAGATGTAAACTTTGAATTCTATTAGCTAGAGGCTTATTTCAAGCCATACAAAGACCTCTACAGTTTGCACACTCTTGTGTCACCCTTGCTAAGATAACAAGGAGGTGCTTTCATGAAAACTTGTTCATCTAAGTCTCCATAAAAGAAATCATTAATTACATTTAAATAAAAAAGATTCCAATTACGGATAGCAGCAAGTGATAAAACACATATGAAAGTTACCATCTTTGCAATAGGTGAGAAAATTTCAAAAAAATCTAAACCTTCCTTTTGAGTATACCCTTTGGCAACAAGTCTTGCCTTGTCTCTCAATTAAACCATTAGAATTGTATTTAATTTTATATACACACTTACAACCTATAGGCATTTTATTGGAAGGTATAGTTGTAAGGACCCAAATGTTCTTAGACTCTAATGCAGATAATCTACAGACATAGTAGCTCTCCAATGAGCATGCTTAACAGTTTGGTGATAAAAAGTAGGTTCAAAATTAGAAGATATAGCAACATAAATGGCTTTATGATATGGAGACAATTTAGAGTAAGATAAAACCTCAAAAATGCTGTATTTATTACCTTAATGAATAACAGGATCTTTAGAAAATGTTGTAGAGCTAGAATCAGTCAGATTTCAATAATAGCTTTGCAAGTAACCTGGTACTTTACGATGTTGAGTTGACTTTCTAAGAGATGAAAACTGGGTTTTATTAGTTAGGGATGCTAAATGTGTGTTGGCTGTAGTGAGTGGATCAACATAAGGTATTTGAGATGGAGATGATTAAGAAGATATGAAAATTTCAGTATAATCAAGAACTGCTTTAGGAAGAAAATTATGACTTTTCTGAAGAATGAGTGGATTAAGAATGAATTTCCAAATTGGAATTGACTCTTGAAGGATTGGATTGAAAAAGAAATAGAAAAATTGATTCATAAAAAATTACATCTCTTGAAAAAACAAAATGTGTGATTTTCCAGATCAAAAAGTTTATCTCATTTTATACCAAAATGATATCCTACAAACATGCATTTTCTTGCTCTAGAAGAAAATCTGGTTCTGTTTTGAGCAAGAGTGAATGCATAACATAAACAACCAAAAACCCTCAAATAATTATATGATGGAATTGAATTGTAAAGAATATCATGTGGAGATTTATTATTTGAAACTAAAGATGAAATACGATTTATGAGATTACAAGCAGTGAGTATGCACTCTCCCCAAAAAACTAAAGGTACATTTAATTGAAATTTTAAAGCTCTTTCTATATTAGTAAATATTGGTGTTTTTTTTTTCTAGTATAGAGTTTTGTTGAGGTGTTTCTACACATGAGACTCGATGTATGAGGCATTTTGAAGCAAAAAAGTATGTAAGTTTAAACTCTAAACCATTATCACTTCTCATATATTGTATTTTTGTTGCAAAATGTGTGTCAATCAAATTATAAAAAGTAATGAAAATATTCCTAACTTCATAATTTTGTTTTCATCATATACACCTAAGTAAATCTAGAATGATCATCAACTAAAGTAAGAAAATATCTGGACCTATTATGAGTTGGAATAAAGAATAGACCCCATATATCACAATAAACAAGGTGGAAATGAAAACTTTCATTATATGAATGAATTTGGAAAGGAAATCTTTTCTGTTTTGCCAAAGGGCAAACTGTACAATGATCAACAAGTTTATCTAAGAAAGTAATATCTAGTACATTCTTGGAAAGAGAAAAACAATCAAGATATAGAGGGATGACCTAATCTAATATGCCAAACTTTAGAATTTGTGATAGAAGTCACAAGATTTGAGTTGGGTTGAGTCTCAACTACAGTAACACCTGATTGCTGTAGTACGTATAGTCTAGCTGATCTTCTAGCTATCCTAATCATCTTCTATGGGGTAAACTCCTGAATAAAACTAGAATCAAGTAAGAAGATAAAAGAACATTTTTGGGATGAAGTGAGTTTACTCACTGAGAGTAAATTGTATACAAAAGATGGTACACAAAGTACATATTTTAGAATTAGATTTATGAATAGTTGAACTATGCTAAGATGAGTAATAGGCACAGTGTCACCATTTGGAAGTTGGATTGAAGTATTTAAAAATTTTGTGATGGATGTGAAAGTATCAATTGAATGAATAATATGGTATGTAGCCCTTGTGTCTACAATCCAACTAGTATGAGATGTTAAAGGAGAAATCAAAGTACTTGAAAAAAGGCTAGAATGAAGTGATATACGTCGAACAGATTGAGAAACAGATTTAGAAATGACATTTGCTGCTCAATGATTGGTATTATCAGTAGATTGTGAGTGTATTAACTCTAACAACTTTTGACAATCCTCTTGAGAAAAAAGGCAGTTGATTATTGGACTCAAAAGGTGTACTCAAAAGTTTGGCCTATGACTTGATTAGCTACTGTAAATTTTTCTTTTTGTAAAAAATTTGTGGAATTCTACTTAAACCCTGGAGGGTAGCCATGTATCTTGTAACATTTATCCACTGTATGATTATTCATACCACAATGAGTGCAAAACAACTTCTCTTTTCATGGCTACTGTTTGCTTGGAACAAATCTTCTCACTGTTGAACTTGAATCTTGTATCTTACTCATAAAAGCTATAGTATCCACCATACTGTTTCTATTGATTTCTCAGTGTTTCTCTTCTTGAACCACTAAAGAGAAAACCTTATTTATATCTTGTAAATGTTCCTTAATCAAAATCTATCTTCTCACATGATATAAACAATCATTTAATCCCATCAAGAATTGTATAACATGCTACCTATCTTGGTAACTCAACAAAACTCTTATTGCATCGCAGGTACAAGTCTGTAAAGCACCACAAGAACAAGTAGGAACTTGATTGTCATCAAGTAATTCATCCCACAAAGATTTGAATCTTGTGTAGTAGTCTCTCACGACATATTTTCTTGCATTAAGACCGATAAATCCTTTTGTAATTGAAAGATTCTTAGCCCATTTTCTTGTATAAATCGATTTTTCAAATCTTGCCACATATCTTTGGTTGTCTTTGCATAGATAATACTGCCAACAATTTCTTTTGACACAAAACTGATAATCCAAGAAGAAATCATGTTGTTACATCTTTCTCATTAATTCATACGAAGACTCTGTCAAATTCGGTTGAGCAATCGATCCATTTACAAAATCAATCTTGTTCTTTGCTTTCAAAGCATTCAATGTATGATAATTTTCTCCATTGAGGACATTTGATACCAGCATAGCGCTTGGTGAATCACCACTATGTAGGTGGAAAGGACTTGCAAAACTCTCCAATTCAAAGAAGAAATGGAAGCGGTGGGGGCCATGGCAGTGGACTCTCTTAAGGTATCTGCTCTGATACCATGAAATAGAGAAAAAGAGAGAAGAAATTTGAAGGAAATAAATTGAGTTGCAAACTAATATTCTCATTTAATAATCTTACATTTATAAGTAAACTCTGCATTTATATACAAAGAAATTGAGAGGGAAATGTAACTGAATTCACTAACTTTGATATGAACCAATAAAAATATTACACGTATCTCATCTTATTTCTATATGATACTTTATAGTGTATTAATTTGTAATAAAATATATGATATATGAATAATGAGTAAAAAAATTTAATTAATTTAAAAAAATATATATTAATCATTATAATTTTTTTAAATTTTCATATAAGATATAATAAATAATTTAATTTTTTTAAGTTTTAAAATAATAATAATATTAAAAAAATAATATTTTAATAATATTTAATTTAATTTCTAACATTCTTGTCAAGCTCTCTATGAATCTTTATATAAAGAAAAAGTTAGGGATCCTCTTGGAAGCTTCTGCATTCAGTTATTTATTTATTTATTTATTTTAATAATAAAAAAATATTTTTTAATATTATTATAATTTTTTTAAATATTTAAAAATATTAAAAAATAATATAAAATAATAATTTAACCGAGCTCCAGCGGTGACTCTAGGACTAGGAGCACCCTTACCTAAATATTACACACTCGAAAAGTAAAGTCATAATAATCTGAGTATGGAACTAACGGACAAGCATACCATTAATTGCTTAGAAAAAAAAAAAGAAAAAAAAGGAAAAGGACAAGCATTATGTAGATTAGACGACGAATTAGGTCACCGTACGTAGTACTTATTTGTGTGATGGATATAAGTAGAGATGGCAGAATCACTGATGGCTCTCTGGATAGAATATTTCAAAAATTGACTTGAGCGGTAATAAATGAAGGAGCGGTGCTGTATCCACCGAATGATGTAACTCAAATAATCACCGATTGAAGCCCTTTTTTTTGTTTTTGGCTTTGTTTTTGTTTTTGTTTTTCTGTAATTTTTTTTTTTTTTTTTTTTTTTTTTTTTTTTTATGTTTTGTTTGGTTTTTGGTTTATTTTTTATTTATTTATTTTTATTTCATTCATTTTTTTATATTCTTAATTTTTTTAAAAAAAATAAAAAAATTTACAATAATACTAAAAAAAATTTACTTAATCACTAAATAAAAAAAGAATTCGATATACTTTTCAGATCTCAAATTCAGACCTAAAGCATTTCCGTAAATGAAGATGGAGAGATTATTCTCAGTGACAATCTTTGCCTCCATAGACCAATTGGTACTTATCATCCTTGGACTAATTGATAGAACAAGACATGTGTATTGTGTGTTAATTCTCAAACAGGTACAATTATAATGCTCTAATTATGATTTATTAAAAGTATGAGCATTTTATAATATGAATTTTGCTTAAGAGTAGCATTGTAGAGTATGAAAAAGAATGGAAAGTCTTCTCGTCAGCCCCTATTTTGTTAAAGTCGAAGCACACCTTACGTGGCATAGAATGATTTTACATTGTTATCCCTGTTGCTTATTTCACGTTCCCGTATTCTCTCATTTCACTTCATTTCAAATTTTGAGAAAACTGTCTTCGTCTCCCCCCACCCCGAGACCCTTCCCCCTCCCTCTTCCCCTCAAGACCCATCTCCCCCCACCCTGAGACCCATCTCCCCCCATAACCACATCGCGTCCCCTTCCTCTTCCCCCCCTCCCTGAGTCGCTTCCCCTCATCCCATCGCTTCCCCCCTTGCATAGCAGAGTACCTCCCCAACCTCAACCCGTGTCACCCAGGCCTAAACCCAACCAGACCCGACCCCCACCCCCGCGTCGGCCAACCGTAAACCCACCCCCACCCTCGCGTTGCCCTGTCACGGAAGTTTCTTAAATTCCAGAACTTTAGCATCCGTCGGCCCTCACTCTGCACATCCTCTGGTTGTGGTGATTGAAAAGTTTAATTTCTGTTGGGAGATTTGTAGCCACGAGCGAAGGTATTGACCAAAATTCAATCTTCGTGAAATTTTAATGCTGTTATGTGGATATGTGGATTTTTCATGTTATGGAGTTTTCAGCTTTAAATAAAGTATGTGCTAGTTCAGTTAGATAAACATTTGATGAAAGCTTCCATCACGCAGTCATACTCGTAAATGTCAATGCATACTTAAGTTATGGTGTCATGTAGGTTGAGTACTGAAAATTCAAAGTAAAAAAATTATGAAAAAAAAAAATTTGCTATGGCTCCGAGTCTATGAAAGTCATGCATGTAAATTGACTTCTAATTAGTCCAAGGTAATTCAGTTGAAATGAGAATGAATTTCCATGTTGGAATTTTTCAGAGTTGACTCACTGTTGGATTCCAACAGTTGAAATTTGTTAATGGTGTGGCTAGGGGTATGGTGATAAGTTCATAACTTGTGCATGATTATATCAAATGATTATAATCATTAAGGCGTCATTAGGGATTACAATGTATTCAACTACTGTCTAAGGAAAAAAGGCAAGTTTGTCATTGTTCTAACATTTTCGTTGAAAATGATTAATTATTAGTTGGAAAGAAAGAATGTTATGGCTCATCATAGGTAAGCATATTTATGTTATAATGGCTTTCGGCTAGTTTAAATCTTTGAAGAATATTATGTTTGTTTTAATTTACATGGAATTGTCTACCATGTGCACACGTGATAATGGCATGCATTGATGTGTGAGTGGCTTTTACTATGTATTTAAATTCGTGGTTCTATTATTTAGTAAGAGATCAATAGGCTCTATTCATATATATTCAATGCTGTAAAATGACATATCTATCGTTAAATTTGTTGGGAGATTATTCAGAATCACGCATGGCATCATCCCAATCATCATGTTTATCTAATGATGAAGTCATGGAATCACCAACTTGTTGGTGTGGCTTGAAAACATCACTTAAGACATCCCATACTAAGTCTAATTCTGGAAGGAGATTTTATGCCTACCCAAAGTATGATATGGTAAAGCAATTATGTAATTTGTCATATTTGTATTATCGAATTCTGCTTGCAGGTTGTGTTTTTTTTTTTCCGTTAATTGGGAGTTTGGACTGTGTGCAGGGAAATGTGAGGTGTGAATTCTTCGTCTGGACGGATATATTTTATTTGCTAGATCAAAATATTTGTAACAGAGAAAATAAAGTTTGGAAGATGTAGGATGACGTGCTGCTTCGAGAGTGCGAAGTTCGTTTAAGGGAAGAGAAAGTAAGAGAGAGAGAGAGAGAGAACTCTTGAAAAAAAGAGAGGAAATTGTTGTGTTTGTATTGGATTCTCACAATTGTAATACTATTCTGTTGGTTTGGATAATGCCTTGTATGTATTCAAAGACACGTTGTATGGAGCACATAATTTTGAATTGGTTTTAATGTACTCGTACGTCCCTATGTTTTGGTTATGATGTACAAAAGGGGAATTTGTAATTTGTGAAAAATTAAGGTGTGCTTCAATGAAGTTCCAAGTGAAGTTCCAAGCGTGACAATTTATGTAATTTTCTAGCATTCATTCATGCATTTAGGTTGGTATCAATCATTCTATAAAACTGGAACTTAACATCCTCATACATGTGGAGATGTTGAAGTGCAGGTTTAAAATATAAATCATGACATGGCCTGGATGCAAAATTGAACCATATATTTTATTATTTTTAATTATTACAAATAACCTTAAATATCCGTTTATAATATGCCATATAACAGATATGAAAGCAGAAGAATATCGGGTTGTTTGGAGTATCTTTACTCGCATAACCAAGTTGAGGAATTTTCCTTAAATGTTAGAATGCATCATGCAATTTATAGCTAGTTTGATCCAGTATATATATAGAAGGGATCTCGACCCAGTTTCTGCATTCGTCCCTTAGTAGAAAAACCAATAAAGGGGCACAGATTGAAAGATCCGATCCTCAAGAGCATAAAGGATATATATATATATATATATATATATATATATATATCTGTTGAATGCTGGCAATGTTTTGCATTGGCCACCATTGATCGGTGTGCACTCGAGCCAGGGTCTCGGCTTCCATGGAATGCAGTCCACCATTGTCTCTAGCTCGGGAAAGCCTTGATGACATGACGCGGGATAGGAACTCTTTAAGTTCACAACTGGATTGGCCAAGCAAATGAGACACAAAATCATGTTATGGAAGCAAAGGGTCCTCCAACAACGAATGCCAAAAAATATAACACTAAACAGGTATTTTCCAATGAAGATTTGATGACTGAAGCAAATGGGATCAAAAATTTTGTGCAAAGCAAGGAAAAGATCCACTTTAAAATTCAATCAATATGCAAATGCAACCTATCAAAAAGTAATTTAGAAAAAAAAAAGCATAGGTCTGCTTAGATTTAGATATTCATTTCAGCCTTGTGACAGAACTTCATGCCAAATTCAACCCACAGATTTTCTTTCTGATCAGAGAACTCCAATAGACAATTGGTAAACGAGTTTAGGCAAAGTTTTGGGAGCTTCATGCCAATTTTTTTAAGTCCGAAAGTAATTTTTGCTAGCTTAGCCTGGGTTCAGGCCATCACAATCAAATAAGGGTAATTTGGACTAATAATGACAGAAGTAACATATTATACAAGCAAATAATTCTTGCACAACTATCCACTGTTTCCTATGAATAGAATGAGCCATAGTTACCTTGGAAGTTCAATCCATACAACATTGACTGGTATCAACCATGCCTTCGAGGCAACATCTCTTACAATCTGTAAATCACAAAAGTAACAGAGAAAAATCATCCAAAATCTACCTTCACCAATACTAACATTTGAGTTTTGCAAAATCTGAACTTCAAATGCAGTTAATGCTACCTGTGGACAGAATCAATACTACTCAATTAAACATCATGTTTCTTGCCTAACTTCATGCAGTTAACGGCACTTTCCTTACCCTTTTTCACTCTTACATGAAAGACAATAAATTATGGAATTAGAATGGAAAGAAACCAAACCTTTTTATGTTGCCCATCATCAAGTCACATATAACCAACCTATAAATCATGCTACCAAAAACCAGCTGCAGCAGGACGACTACCTCGGCAAATGGAACGAAAGAACCACACCTCTTCCGGAAGATCAAAAAATAAGTCGTTGCACTCCACAAAAAACCTTAACATAACTTTGGCATATTCACAAACTATACCAATATTCACAACCGTACACCAAAACTCACACCAATACGTACAAAAATGAGAAGTTCATCAAATGGACCTCACGTGCGGAACACCCTACACACTACCCTATCCAAAGTGGGGAAATCAAAAGCTTTAAAACAAACTTTAAAAGTGTATTACCAAAGTCAGCCCAAAAAAAAAAAAATGACTTCACATCGACAATCTCAATTACAACATTACCATTACCCAAATTGACAAAAAAGACTGAAGCATCGACAATCTCAATTACACCATGACCATTATCCAATAGACACAAAAACAGCAACGACCATTATCCAATAGACACAAAAACAACAACTCAACTATGTCGGCACATCTGAAAGAAAACAACTATAATGTAAACAACTGTTACATCATGTTATCAATCTTTAGTTGAGAAAAATATATTCAAAGACACATTTAACCAATATCTGAAGACCTCTCGATTTCACCGGTGGCATAGATTGTGTGACATTACTCTGTTGTGTCCCAACACCTTGCCCATCATCAAATGGAGGTTGTTGAGTGCCTGGGGTGTCACCCAATGGCATTGCATCATCCAATATTTTCCTGCAAGCCTAAGTTAAGAAATAGAAAAAGCCATAGATTAGAGAAAGATGACATAACAGGTTTTGCAATCACTGGTATTGGAAAGTGTACTACCTTTCTCTTTCTTGCCACCTTCTCTATGGGTGGAACCTTTCTCTTACTTGGGGGTCTCCCTTTCCCTCGGACCACGTGAGAGCTTAATATCTTCTTACCCTTATCTGCTTGTACGTTTGATCCAACATTCGTTGATTCGGATCTCGATCCAACCGTTACATCATCACATCTTGAATTGAAGTCATCGACAACACGTAAGAATGCATTCACACGCGCATCACTTTGTGAAATTTTAGTTGCTAATTTCATACATCTTTTAACCACCATCTCATACCTCCGTGCATCTCCACTGGCCCGCAAGTCATCATAACTACTTTTGATCAATGTGTATGTCCTCGTCTCATCCTTTCTCCAGCAATCCAAGACATATATATCTGGCACCACATTAATTCGGGACAACTGAAAAACTTTAAGTGCATGCCTACATAAAATTCCCCTCATCTCAAACAATGCACACGTGCATTTCAACTCACACCCCTTTTCGTTAAAGTAAAGTATGTAGTGGGCAATTTTGTTGCAGTCATTAACAGAGATTTCATCCAATATCAAAGGTTGAAATGTAGCCCTGCTTGCTTACCAATGTGCAATTACAACACATTCGGCCCATCAACTATTTTTGGAACTCTTTAAACTTTGCATTTGTCTATAAGCTCTGAAACTGCTTCTTAAAGTTGAAAGGGGAGACGCATGGGATCGTTTGGTTACTGGAGTTGAAGTCAGCCGTTGTCTCTAGCTCCACCTTCTTCCTCAACGTACTATCAAATTGGTCCACGAATTCCTTCAATGTTGTATCGGAATGGACATATCCATCAAAAAAAGCATTCATACTTTTTGATCGTTGTATAGTGCTCATGCCCGTCCAGAAAACATCATTCAAGTAAACCGAAACCCAAAAAGTCATTTCCTCATATAAGGTCTTGAGCCAATTATTATCTTTGAGATCATACATATCAAGAAGTTGACTCCACCTCTCCTCAATTTCCGAGCAAGTCTATGGATCATACAATGCAGCCTGAATAAAGGTCTTCAACCCAGTGGAGAAATGAGAGTGAGATCCTAACTTCTCTAGAAGTTTGCGCATTATATGCCAAAGACAATATTTATGACGAGTTTCCAGAAATACAATCTCAATTGCATTCTTCATTGCCCGGTCTTGGTCGGTTACAATGGCTTTTGGCGCTCGACCATTCATGCAATCCAACCACGTGCAGAACAACCAAACAAAAGAATGTGTGTCCTCGCTTGACAACAACCCTACCCCTAGTAGTATAGATTGACTATGATGGTTGACACTAACAAATGGAGCAAAAGGCATTCCGTACCAGTTTGTTAGGTACGTTGTATCAAAGGTTACAACGTCTCCAAAATACTCATAAGCCGATCAACTCCGTGCATCAGCCCAAAATACATTCTGTAACCTTCCATCATCATCTACATCCATGGCAGAAACAAACCCATCATTCTGGTTTCTCATTCTTTGGAAGTACGCATAAAGGGCATCGCCACCTCTTTTACCCAATCTAAAATGTCTCACCTTATCAATAAAAGTCCGACAATCTCTCTCTTGAAAATCTAAATTCTCAAAACCCCCAGCATCAATGACAAGAGAGAAATAATTCTTGTTCAGTCGAATACCTGCTCTATCATTAAGGTCGAGAATCCTTTGACTATATTCATCTAGACGTTTGTGAGATTGCAAGAGTCTTGATTTCTTGGGGTTGATAGTAATGTGGTTGTGCATATTTTCAACTGCGGTGATAACCCATTTTTCATTCTTGTTCAATGTCGCATTTACCTTTGTTTTACAATCCGTCTTAGTTGTTGCACGTGGCTTCGAGGGATTAATGTTCTTAGGTTGGTATTTTCCCCCATGGGCACATCCAATAGTAACATAAACGGACCTCCCATTATCATCTTTTTTAGTCCTCTGTGTCCTTACACCAAATCTCTCTTGCTTGGCATATTGTTTATAGTAGGCCATAAGCTTATTCTCACTAGGAAATTCCATACCAGATCTTGGTGCTTCAACTCGGGCATCGCCATTTGGGCTAACAGTGTTACCCTCTAAATCTTCATCTATATCAAATAACATTTCTAAACATGGAAACATAGAGATGGATTAGTATCAATTCAATATTAGCGTCATTAAAGTGAAAGTAAAAATTTGTGTAATACCATCAGCCGAGTCAGAAAATGTAATTCCAACATTTTCTTGAAATTTTGAAAATGCAGAAAATTCTTGACTA
Source organism: Carya illinoinensis (assembly GCF_018687715.1). Classification (NCBI taxonomy): domain Eukaryota; kingdom Viridiplantae; phylum Streptophyta; class Magnoliopsida; order Fagales; family Juglandaceae; genus Carya; species Carya illinoinensis. Next base: position 46,079,176 of record NC_056752.1, read on the forward strand.
AAGTTATCTAGATTATTCGGAGGTGGAGGGTTGGACATATTTACATCAAGATTTTGCTGCAATAATGCAAATAATTAGAATAATGAGCACGTCAAACACATTTTTTTAAAACAATAAAAGGCATCAAGTTGCACACTCACATGGTAATCGTTTGGATCTCCTAATGTATTTTGAGGTGTCATTAAAGACTGCAAAGTTGAAGTCAAAGGCCTGGGTGCCATTTCATCTTCTTCCCCCATCACATTAATCTATGAATGGTCTTTCGAGACTTTAAAGGAGAAGTACATGATGGCACAAGAAGAAAAATGAACATTTAACAAATCATAATTAATAACCATTAATAAAAAATATCTAAAAGTTTAAAATAAAAACTTCCTCCTGCAAAATCGGTGTGTTGCAAAGTATTATAAAAAATAATTAAATAAAAACGATTGCCAAGTAGGAATTTTGCACACCGCTATAGTGCTTGGTCCCTATCAAAACTCATTTACCCCATGCAGCTCATGATCCGGCTCGATTAATAAATCTGAAATTGCCTTAATTTTCTTAAGTTCCTACTAAAATGAGAAAATTGGAAGTACAATTTTTTTCTCAATTATGTAATAAAAATTCACCACTAAATGGGAATACTTAGTCCTTAAAAAAAAAGTTTTCAAACATAAAACCCATTACAGAAAACACTAACTATCCCTTTCCATTCAAAGAGAAGATTTCTCCAGTTGTAAAAGCCATATCTCACACGAATACTCTAAAGAAATCAGAATGATATACCACATCATCATATTTCAAATCACAACACCCAGAGCACGCATTTCATCAGAGAATATGATAAAATAACAAAGGTTAAAGCAGATATAACCACATGTATACCATTCTGTGGCTCCCTTTTTGTGAACTAAAACCATACAAGGCAGAACAACATTGGCTGAAGGGAACTTCAAAATTGAAAGAATAGATTTTTTACCCTTCTTCACTCAAATATTAATGCTGACCTACAATAAATTCACCTTCTGCAACAAAGCCCATTTCTTTCTTTCTTTCTTTCATTTTAAGTGCTAGATACAACCCAAAAATGCATTCTGAACATTTCAAACGAAACCGAGTAATATAATACGAACAGAGCTTAAAGACCCAAGTAAAAAACACCTGGGGAGTTACCTCTTGTTGTTTCGCAGCGGGTCGGGGAAACAGAGCAGCACGCGGAGACCGAAGAGTGGCGTTGGCAAGATTCAGGTTGGGTGTCGCTGGTTGTGATGACTACTAGGGCCGACAACGATCGTGGGTGTTGGGTGAAGATAGAGACGACGACGATTCTGTTGGGTAATGCGGGATGCTTTCAAAATATAGAAAATGGCGTAATGGCTTCAAATAGACGACTTCACTGGATGCTTTCAAATGGCGAAATGGCGTAACGGCTTCAAATAGACGGCGAGTATTCGCCTATGGGGGTGGGGAGATGAGGTTCGACACGGGTTCGATTTCAACGCGGGAGGGGGGGTTTCAATTCGAAATTGGAATTACACATCTCAAATGATACCAAAATGCACCGTTTTGCATAATTAAAAAAAAAACATTTGCCATGTACGGTGTGCAAAATTGCACACCGCTACAGTAGCTAATATCAATCAAAACTCGGAAAAGAATTTAACACGACGGTTGATTTAGGATTGACGCCAACCATGATGTCTTCCATCACATCCTCTTTAGTTGACAAAGTTTGTTCTGACTCTTTAGTGAAAGGAAAGGCTTTTGCTCCCTATAACTTAATGTTTTGGAGTGCATTCGGGTGTTCCACCTTTCCTTTGGGACTTACCACCTTGACAAGAGGCTTATTCTTGAAGTTCCGCTCCTCCTTAATGAACTTGATCCTACCACTAGGGAAAAGTATTGCACTGTATACCAAGGCATCTTGGACCATAGCACCTCAAACTTCTTTTCCAGGTCATCAGTCCATTGCTCCGTAATTGGAATCCATACAATTTTATGCTGATCCTTCTTACTTATTCCATCATAAACCGGCTTTTAAAGGACTGAGATTTCTTCAAAGGTGATGTCTAGGCTCAAAATAAAGAATAGAATGTTCTTCTTTTCCAGCTCTTCGATGTTAACCTGTTTGTGCAACACAATTAAGAAAATCACAAGACCATAAATAGATTAGTACGTTTCTATGACAAATAACTTAAGAGTAAAAGGTATCGTAATATAAAGCTGTGGCAAGTAAAGGCTGTAGTTACGACCATAACTAAGGGTAAAATATATTCCAAGTTCTTGCAGGAAGACCTCAAATAGGATAGATATTCATTACTCAATGTGTTTCACAAAATATTTATACATATAAAAATCTTCAAATTCAGACAAAAACTTAAAAAAGGAAACCTTTGATCCGTAACTTAAGTACACTGGTAATGTGAACATTTGGAACAACGTGCTTGGTTGTTTAAGTTTTTACAAACTAGGTAAATATGATTTATTACACAGGATGATGTCTTGTATTTTGCAATATATTTTTATTTAAAAATGTATCACAGACTAGCTAGCTAGAGATAATTCATAAAAGGTGGTCCTATTCTAATATATATATTGCGTTAATTAGTTTTTACTTAAAAAATCTTAGTTAATTATCAATGGTTGAGATTTGAGACATTTTTATATGGGGTGCAACATTTGTGTCGTGATTTTGGAATTAATCTTACTACCGCTTGAACCTTATTTTGTGATAACTTGGGAGCAATGTATCTATCTTCTAACGTTGTTTTCCATGCATGAACAAAGCATGTGGAAATAGATTTCTACTTTGTGCGTTATCAACAAGTCACTTTCCGTGGCTTTCATTTTAGGAAAAGAATAGCTTGCAGATGCTCTAACCAAACCGTTGTTTGCTGCAAGGTTTCAGTCGCTGTGTTCAAGTCCTTGCTTACGTTTACTAACGCTCAACTTGAAGGGGCCTGTTAGAGCAAAACATGCATCCCATGCATGTTACGTACAATAACATGCAACCCATGCTCAGCCTGCAGCTATTGCTAATAACTCCAAGCAACATGTACAGCAACATGCAACGACAACACTGCAATGTACACAATAGACACAATAGCATCAAGAGTAGCAGCACTTAATGACAAATCGTATAGATCACATGCAATGTATACAACAACACCATGAGCCTCCTAGATTACTCTCAACAAATCATCCTTTATAACAATCGAATATTTGCCAACTGTAAAGTTGTCCTAGCACTAGAGAATATTCGTTTTATTTTCGTGTATATATACTAAGAGGCTTTGCCTCATTGTAATTAAGAAAAGTGAAAGATATAATACATAGGAGCTTCGAGCATTAGCACCTAACAACATTATTATTTCATAACGACATTTATAGAAAATGTATTACAAAAGTTCTTCAAATGTAGATTTTGAAGAGCAATATATATAGGCATATATCTAACACATATCCACAAAGTATTACAGAGGCTTTTCAAAGGCAGGTTTTGAAGAACAATATATACAACACAAAAGTTTTTTTTAAGTTAACAAAACGTTTATGTAGCTTGAGGGAAATATATACATCTGGAACTCATGTTGTTATTTTAGTCATTGCATAGATAGACATGATGTTAAATTTCATATGTCATTGTTTTTAGAATTGATCTATTTCTGCACCAAGGTGTATGATCCATTCTTTTTCTAAAGTTTGTGTTGCAATACTTTGTAAATAAGGTAAATGTTCCTACATATATAAATTAAGTTTAGAAATTTAGGAAATGTTGGCAAAAAATAATACTATATAAACAAATGTATCTATTTATTTCGTTTTTAATTCTGAGGATGTTAGATTTTATGCCATGGCTTTAACTAGGGCTGAATTCGATCCAGTCCAGTCGGTCCGGGGGAGGTTTTATGGACTGAACTGGACCAATTCAATCCAGGGTTTTCCCACCCTGGACCGGATCGAAAATTATAAAGACCGGTCCAGTCGGCCCGATCGGTCCAATTCTATGGAATAGGCCTATGGCCCAATTTATGTATTCGACCCAACAGTAAAAGCTCATTAAGAATTTATCCAATTTTAAGCTAAAAAATACCAAAAAAGGGTTTGAAAGCAAAATGAAAATAATCATAAAAAAGAATTTATATATATACAAATTTGTAATGAATTTGAACAAAAGATTGTACTACAAAAAATCAAAATTTTATATATCTATCCAAATAATTTAAACAAGGTTATCAATCAAAAAATTAAAATGAGAAGAATAAACAATGAAGCACATTGACATGACAAAAGTAAGCATCTCTATTTATATAAGGGCACACTCACTATCTATTGGACACCTTAGACCAATTTCCAAACACACTATTAGTTGGATGATAAATGAACATGGCTGAATGAGTATCAATGTAAGATAGTGCTAATAATTAAGGGAGTGAAAACTAAAGTAATAAAGTTCAATTTAGGCACTAGAGAAACATTCATTCTATAATCAACTGCATTAAGTGAAAATATAAAAATATTCTTATAATACAAACAACACCAATAGAATCAAATATGCCTTTAAAAAAAAAAAAAAAGGAAAAAAACCATTCCCAACTTTCTAAGCATAGATAATGAAAGATGAAAATTATACACGTCTCAAAAGTCAAAAACTGAAAATTAAAAGGTCCAAAAAAACTAACAGTAGAAGACTAGAAGTGATATTTAATAATTTACATCAAAAGTTCTAAAAAAGACATACCTCTTAAATATGGAATAATAGTAGCAAGTATCAACTATAGGTTGTAGCATAAAGCATTTACATGATAAATTACATCAATACAAAATTACACATTATGCAATTATCCTCTTGGCAGGCTGGTAGCTCCTACAACTTGTAGCTTGGCATACTTTTCAGTTTTGACAATACTCTGTAAAGTGTAAATAAAAAAATTATTAGAACACAACTAAAAAGTTACATTTCTATCTGTAAAATAGAATTATGGGGAAAAAGCAAATAACCATTTTTTTTTCTAGCAAGGTAAGGTTGAAGAGATGAAATACTTAAGAGTGAAGAATGCACCTAATCTGTAATAAAACACAATTTAATACCAGAATTGTTATATATACACGGATACACCTAAATCTTAAAGCAAACAGCAAACTGAAGTAATTCATTAATATATATGTATATATATATTTATGTAGTGAGCTAAAGTTCCATAACTGTATTAAAACTAATACAGCTATAAGTTCAAAGTTGTAAAACTAAAATGCATTAAGGAAATAGAGAAAAGTAATCCTTAGCAAAAAGGTAAGAACCTCTAAGGAAAAGTACTGAAATAGTTGTAGTGAAATAGATAAACAAAAACATAGAAATAGAGAAACAGAAATTGAAACAGAGAAATAGAAACAAAAATAGAAATAGAGAAATAGAAATAGAAACAGAGAAATAGAAATAGAAACAGAAAAAAATATAGAGACAGAAATAGAGAAACAGAAATAGAAACATTAGCACCATTAATTCACTACAGAAACAAAAACAATAGCACCATTAATTCTCACCTGTTTAGTCTTTAATTAGCATTAAAATTTGAGCCTGTAGAAATTGAATTTGATGCCTCCCCAGAATCAGCAAACTCCCCTAAAAATTTAAAACAAAACAAGTTAAATAGCCTTACACAACATATATTATAAAATAAAATAAACAACAAAATAAATGCATTACATACTCATATTCAATTACTTCTCAAATTCCTCCACTTCGTCCATTAAATTCCTAAAGCTTATTGGAGTAGAAGAAGACTGAAACTAATTTTGTGCACATATGAGACCCTCAACACTCATCGGATTTAAACTACTTCTGAAAGGGTCAAGCACATGACCAGCAGTGCTAAAATCAGATTCAGAGGTCACAGTAGATACTGGTATTGCAAGTACATCGCGTGCAACCTTTGAAAGTATACAATATCTAACTAAATTCACCTTCTACCAATTTAAAATGTCAAAATTATTATCTTGATTCTCACATCTTTCAGCTAAATATCTGTCAACCTCTGACTTCCTTTCCAAACTGTCTTCTGACTATAACTGTTGCTTAAATTGTGCCATCAATTGTGCCTTTCTACTCTTATTCTTGTTAACTGAATGATTTACATCTTCATGTGGGGAACTTGTGTGCTAGGAGAACTTCCTTCTTCATTTTCCATGTATGCCTCATAAATGCGGATAAATGCATTTCTCACCCTCTAACTGAAATCAATTTTTTTTTGTAGGATCATGTGCATACATTTGTCCCAAATCAAAATCAAGATATCTCATCTTGAACCTAGGATTAAGAAGAACCCCAACATACAACAACATATTCTGATTTTCCAAATTGTTCCAATACTTTTCAAACTTTTTCAACATATTTGTGGCCATTAATACCACCACAGGACTTCATTCTTCACACTCCATGTTAATAGCATATTTAATAGCAACCAACTCCGGGAAAAAAATATTGCAAGTTACGTATTCACACCCCGAGAAACGTAACATTGCATCATGAAATAATTGAAGAAATATCACAAATAGCTTCATCTTCTCCCAATCGGATGCATTGGGAGTCCATAACTTCCTCGATTTTCTTCTATTCACCACATCTTCATCATCAACAACGTCATCATCATCACCTTGAATACTACTAAGGAAATACGGATCTTCTTCCTCCAATCTCTTAAAAGCTTTTCTAAATTTTGCAGCCCTTTCCAACATAAGAAAGGTGGAGTTCCACCTAGTTGGTACATCTAAGCAAACTTGACATTTAGATTGAATATTTTTCAAACCTACACATTTCTTAAATATTGCCCACATTTGAGGGAAGGATTTAACATATTTCACAACACCCCTCACCTTCACAATAGACTCATCATATTCCTTCAATCCTTCACGAACAATTAAATTCAAAATATGGGCAGAACATCGCACATGTAAGAAATCATGTCTCTCCTATACTTCATTTTTTTTCCAAAAAAGAAACGGCCCCATTATTAGAACTTGTATTATCAAGAGTGATTGCAAGTATCTTTGGTTGCCCCCAATCATGCAAACATATCTCTATACCTTTACCAAGTGTATCACCCTTGTGATTTTCAACCAAAGAAAAGGATAAAATCCTCTTGTGTAATTTCCAGTCATCATCAAAATGTGTTGTTAAACACATATAGTTTAGGTTTTGAACGGATGTCCATGTATCTGTGGTCAAGGAAATTTGCTGCCCTCGAAGAGCATTTTTCAACTTTTATTTTTTCCTAAAAAACAAACTAAAGCAGTCATTGACAACCATTATACGGGATGGAATCCCTACCCACTTAGGGCAAACTACAAACATAAACTTCCTGAAACCCTCCCATTCAGCATGCCTAAAGGACAACTCATCAAGAATAATCATCTATGCTAAGACTTGTCGGCAAGCTCAACACTAAATGAAATGGGCAAAAATCCCCCTCTACTACTTCCTCCTTCCACCTTCCAACCTAGAGTGGTCTAGGAATTATCCGTCTTCTTAAACGGACATTTTTTACATTGGTGCTCAATGTGATACTTCATGGATTTTGTACCATTAGTCTTCGTATCACATACATACGAAACACCACAATAATTGCAAACAGCCCTAGGTTTAGTGTGATCACTTTTTGGTATTTTTGTAAAGTGATCCCAAACCATTAACCGTTTGTTAGAACCTCTAGAAAAGTTGCCCCGGGACAAGCCTCGACACACTCATTGACATGCCTAGTCGGCCCCCATGGTAAGCCATCAGCATGGCATGGCCCATGCCATGGCAAGCCCATGGACCAGCCAGCCAATAGCTTGGCCAGCATGCTTCAGCACGCTGGTGAGGCTGTTGGCCTCCCCTTCGTGCCGCACAGCATGCACCAGCATGCTGGCGAGGTTAGTGGGCTGGTCTGCCAGCCCAGTCCTGGCAGCCAGCAGGCCCAGCAGGCAGGCCAGCAAGCCAGCTAGCCAGCCCAGCGTGCATGGCCAGGCCACCAGCCTGGCTAGCACGCCCAGCAGGCAGGCCAGCATGCCCAGCCGGCCAGGCCAGCACGCCTAGCCAACCAACCAGGCCACCTGCTTGGCCAGCACGTCCAGCAGGCCAGCCAGCCAGTCAAGCCACCTGCCTAGCCAGCAGCGTGACCAGCATGCTGCCCATCAACACCAGCCATGCAGCAGGACCAGACCAGCCAGCCAGCAACCATGGCACCAGCCATGTGGCCAGACCATGGCTAACTAGCCAGCGCCCATGGCCCATGCCATGGGCCATTTTCAGCACTGGCTAGCACCAGTCAGGCCGTGGGTCCCACATGGGCCCTACAGTCAGAATTTTATCAGCATTTTATTATTTTAATAAAATCATCTAGCATTTATATATTTCATCATTTCCTTATTTTAGTACAACTAGGAATTAATTCCTTAGGCTAGTGTTACTAGGAATTAATTCCTTTCAGGGATTTATTTCTTTGTTCAAGCACCATTAGGACTCTCCCCTTGTAAGCCTATATAAAGGCCACCCTAGTCTCATTTTTTATTATCTTTTGACAAATTCCCTTTGCGGTTGGCTTATTTGTTCTTGAGATCTCCTTCGGTGCTTGGCACTTGGGCTATTTGGATGCAACCCGTGTGAATCCCAAATGGAGATTCAACACCTTGACGTTTGTGGACGGGTGTTGCTTCATCTATCAATCTATGAGCAAGTTTATTTCTCTTTTCCATTATTGAGTTTCAATCTTGTTATTTACTTGTTATTTGTATTACTCTTTTTGCACTTAACATTATATCACACGCCCCATATCATCCCAACACACTAGATCTACTTCGCCAAGTAGATTTAGCCTTGTTGGATTAATCCTTTCATATTTCCTTCACTTCCATATCATTCCATCACCATATTATCATCCATATACCTTCCATAATCCTAAATCTAAACCCCTTTCATCATAAAGTCCTAGATCTACACTAGATGTAGTGCCTTCATATTTCCTACCATAAACCCTAGCCTCCATAAGGATTTCCTATATTTTAGGAAACCTTAAACCCTAGCCTCACTTCCATAGTTACCATAATACCACCCAAGAGGTGCCTACCATAGCCTAATCACACCATTTGGCCATCATCATCCCATACACCATACCATCCCACCAAGATCCAATTCACAAACCATAAACACCCATCATCCATATTCACCAAATCTCATCACTCAAGTCTAGACTCAAGTAAGAAGGCGAGCAATAAGGATAGGCTCATTGGTCATAGTTGGGTGAAGCGGATCTAGAGAACCATAGTATTTAGAGACTAGACTGAGGTCCCTAACACCGTTGTCTAACACGTTGTGACCCACCAACTGAACTATTACTTACATTGGATAGCTGTGAAGGTGGAGGTGGAGGTGAAAATGGAGGAATGTCGTGTGTTGACTCTTGCACATCATTTGTAGACGACTCCATCTACAAAAATGAAGAGATACAAATTAAATTAATAGGAAAAACAAGAAATAGAATTGTTGTCTCATAATGATAATAGCCATTAGCCAATAGGTAGAGATTAAAAATAATAATACAGAAACAGAAAAAAAAAATACAGAAACAGAAACAGAGAAACAGAAACAGATAAACAGAAACATAGAAACAGAGAAACAGAAACAGAAACAGAGAAACAGAAAAAAAATACAGAAACAGAAACAGAAACAGAAACAGAAACATAGAAAAGAGAAACAGAAAAAAAAATACAGAAACCGAAACAGATAAACAGAAATACATAAACAGAAACATAGAAACAGAGAAACAGAAACAGAAACAGAGAAATAGAAAAAAAAAATACAGAAACAGAGAAACAGAAAAAAAAAATATACAGAAACAGAAACAGAAACATAGAAACAGAGAAACAGAAATAAAAAATACAGAAACAGAAACAGAAGCAGAAACAGAAACAGAAACAGAAACAGAAATAGAGAAACAGAAACAGAAACATAAAGAGAAACAGAAACAGAGATGTCTTCAAATGCATATTGTATTCTTTAATTTCTTTTTATTGAACATCAGCCACGTTTTTAATTTTATTGACCTTATTTTTGCTTTCACACCATCTTTTGTTTCAAATTGTGACAAGTCAATCATAATTGACAAAATAATACATATATAATACATATATTTAGTCAAATGATGATATATGGTTATACATCCACGTTTAATTTTTTTTCCCATGTGTACTTAAAGGATGCCCCCATTCAAGAAGAATGAAGGGAAATATATGAATATTTTCCAACTTATGAATATCATTTCTGATTAATCATCTCAACAACTTCTCAGAATAGTCAAGTCTATAATTAGGACTAAGAAAAATCACCAAAATATCTAAAAATACTACATTCTTCTACAAAGTATGCATGCATGCAGCTGGGTTGGTTCTTTGTCCCAAATCACCAAAATATTTCATTACTACTTTTACTAGTTATAGTTTATCCATACAAATTTTTTCTTGATCTATATATCAAAACAAATTAATCAAGAACCAAACAATCACCAACAACCAATAACAAACAAACCATAATGAATCCTTTTTCTGAAATGAGTCAATGACTCCAATTAAAAAAAATCTATCACAACTGCCACCTCCTATTCTATTTTTGTTTCAGTTACGTGACTATTTAAAAAAACTTCAAAAGTTCTCCAGCCTGAGTTAGAACCTCTATTATGAACAACAACCAACCAATGCTGACTCTGCCCATGAAAACTCCCTTGACATCCTGTAGTAATTCAAATGACTTATTGGGCACAAATACAAAAGACTTTGCAACAAAATCTGGATCAAGTACCCCGTAATTAATAAGAAGGAAAAGATTGTAGGAAATTGAAATACAACTCAGAATACATGCGGCAAAGAATCATAAAGAAAACTTGTTGATGGTTGCAAAATGGTTTTCAATTCTTGATAATATAGTTTTACTTATCAAAATGTTACCTTTAGTCTCAATTAGAGTGAAAACGGAAGAGTTTAAGATTTTAACAGAAATAGATAATGCAAGAAATACTAAACAAAATATATACTAATACAGTAATACATCTAAACAGAAGTCTACTGGAGAGAGAGAGAGAGAGAGAGAGAGAGAGAGAGAGAGAGAGAGAGAGAGAGAGAGAGAGAGAGAGAGAGAGAGAGAGAGAGTATCGAATAATAAACGGCGACGGAGGCGCAAGGCGGCAAGGGGGGCTCCGGGGAGGGGGGTTGCGACGGCTAGGGTTTCTAAATCGAAAGGGGAGGGGAGAACTATAGACTATATTTATAGACTATATTAAACTATAGACTATATTTAGTTTATTTTTATACCATATTAGAGTCTAGATTATTAGTATTAGTAATTTAGTATAAATATTAGTATTAGACTATTAGTATAAAATTATATATATATATTGTAATTTATACCATAACTCTTAAGACTTAATAGTATTAGTAATTAATACATTAAAGAATATAACAATACTTTAATACTAAATATATATATAGACTTGTAGTTATAGACTTATAGTGATTACTTATTATAATTAGTATAACTATATAATAGTATTAGTAATATAATTAATTAGTATTATACTATTAGTAATATAGTATAGTTATATAATAACTATATAATATAGTAAAATTAAGTGATTAGTTTATTTAGTTATTATAATTAGTATAGTTATACTATTAGTATAACTATAGTAATTACTTAATGGCGAGTTAGTGTCTTAGTGATATAATTAGGTTAGATGATAATTATAGTTACAGTATAGTTATAGGTTAGACTATTAGTAATATAGTATAGTAATAAACTTATATATATTAGACTATTAGTAATATTATTTATAAACTACCCACTTAGTTTTTTGTATAAGTTATAACTATAGTCTATATTAGTATAAGTATAATTTTAAGTTATATAACTATACTCTATATTAGACTATTAGTATTTATTTTATTTTTATACCATATTAAAGTCTGAAGTCTAGACTATTACTCTATTAGTATTAGTAATTTAGTATAAATATTAGTAGTAGTATAAAATTCTAAATAATAGTATTAGTTAATAATTACTTAATGGCAAGTTAGTGATACAATTAGGTTAGATGAAAATTATATAATTAATTATATACAATTATTATATAATCAATATATAAATAAATAAATAATCTCATTTGGTCCAGTCCAGGGTGAAAAACCCCTGGACTGTGGACTGGAACGAATGACTTCGGTCCACTACAATTCAGATCGAGACTGACCGGAATCAGTCCCAGTCCGGTCCAAATTGACTGGTTCGGTCGGTTTTTCCGGTCTGAACCGGCCGATTATCACCCATAGCTTTAACGAGGTTTTTTAAAATTATAATTTTTTAAATTTTATGTAAGACTTTAATATACATAGAAATGAACCCTAACAACTAGAATAAGTAATGATTTTTAATGCTTTTTATTAAAAATGTAGTACCATAAAATCTTCTATTAAATAATTTGATTACCTTACTAGTGTGATTCATGAACTCAATTGGTGTATAACCCATTGCTTCTTCTGCTACTAGTCTAAACAAAACGGCTGCCAGTCATCTAATATCATAATTTATGTCAACATGGGCTTGACAACTGAAAGTAATAAAAATGTAGTTATGAGTTTGAATGAATTATTAATATGGCTAAGTTGTGATATTAGGAGTTATAGATTAAAATATGAAGGAAACGTTTATATCGTGGCTATGAGTTGCTCATATTTTTGCAATGATAACATGAGAATTTCTCATTGTGTTCATATCATGTACTCTTATTGCATCCAATGAAAGACATATAGAAGAAGAATTGATAGAGATCAACTACAAATCTTTTTTCTTGAATCTAAAAGTTTGGTTTCTATATGAAAAGGAAACATATATGTGTGTAAAGTGGATGCAGATATTAAAATTTTTTGAAAGCAAATTGTATTAAAATAGAAAGTAGATATCATATCATATTTATATGTTTGTATATGAAGCGTAATAATTTAATGGTAAAAGAAGAATGTTAACGTTATGGGTTGTAAACTCTTGCCGAAGCTAGTGGCATCACCAATCTTGATTATGGAGTGAATACTAACAGTTGAAGCTGATGCTGATGGATTATGTGATGTTTTTTCAACAATTTCTTCAAGTAGTGAATCATTAAGTGCTGCTATTAAAATTTGTATATAATCCATAAGAATAGAGTGTACTAATAAAAAAATAATGTTATTATAGGATATATATTTTGATATATGTTAATAGGTTACCATTGGCACAATGACGTTGCAACAGGAATTGGTCATGACGTGGCAACAGGAATATGATGTTTGGTGATAAAAAGACTTGTTGGTCATGACGTTGCCTTACCATATTGTAAGGCAAATAGACCTAAGGCAGGAAATTTAAATAAGAATATATAAAATTTTAATATTGGGAAGTAATATATGAAAGATTCAATTAAAGCATTAAAAATGTTGCGACATAGTTTTACCCTTGATGGATTATATAATCAAAATGGGCCCAAGCATTATAGTTATCTCCCTATGTGGCTTAATGTGCATAGCAACAACTAAGAGACCTGATAAAAAATGTATAAATTTTGTTAGTTATTAATGAATAAATTTATGAAAGAAATTGATATGATGAAGTGAAAAGTACCTATTTCAGCGTTTGTATCTTTGTAATTTTGTAAGTCAGTGAAGGAAATAAGATTATATTAAGGTGGCAGCAACAGTTCATCATCGTTTGATATATCCTCAATAATTGTTCTAGAATTTAGAATCCAATAGTATTGATGTGTTTGAATTCTATATTTTGAATCCAGCAATTTGACATATGCGTTGCTGATGTAGTAAGATTGAAATATGTACATTGTATCATCCCGCAATTCTATATCTCTGTCAAACATGATTACTTGCAACCGATTGCCCTATAAAGCATAACACATAATTTTTTTAATACGTACAAAATTTATTGTAAGCTTAGGTTTGGACAATAAAGAAATTAGATATTTTTAGAACAGAATGAAGAGCAAGACGTTTTGTAAGGTCTATATTTATTTATTTTAAATGTATTTTATAAATGAATATAACATGATTTTTTTTCCTAAAAATTTTAAAAATAGCATGTGTAATATCTTGGGATCAATCGATGTTAACTTTTGATACTTTATTGTTGAATTTTGTGTAGTATGTTTTGGTGATTTGTTTGTTTGTTTGCTACAATCATTGTGATATTCTAATTCCTTGTACTCGGAATAATATTTTTGATTGATTTATAGATAGTCAGCATGTTGAAGGCTATCTATGAATAAGACAAAAGAATATATTAGTGAAAAAAAATTTATATTTCAAGAAATAATTATAATAAATTATAATAGAAGAGAATAATAACAACAGACAAAAATAAAATAAAATTTTATATAATTAGGAATAATTTATTGCAAATGTATTACCTATGTGAGCTCATGTCGAATGCGCAAATATTAATAAATCTCTATAAAAAAATTTTGGTGTAGCTCTTTTCAGATTCATCATTTGATATTGGCCTTATGAGAATTTTTATTGACCTAACACTTTTGGCTCTTGATAAGGCCACATATAATTGGCCATGATAGAATACAGGTTGAGACAAGTATATTTAAACAAAATCTAATGTCTGTCTCTATGATTTATTTATTGTCATTACGAAACTTAGCCTGATAATGAATTATGTTCTTTTGAATTGGAATGCACTGTTTTCATCTGAACTTAGTAAGAATGGAATCCTTGATATAACACTATTTTTCCATTATAGTGACCAATTATAATTTTTGCAGCAATGACATTGTGATTAAAGTTGCGATAAATCAGACATGATACATTATATAAGCCTTCAGAATGATCAATGTTTTTAAGCAATATGATGAGGCAATTTTTCTTAAGTAATAATTCGTGAGGTGGAAGTCCATTCGGTATTAATGTATTTATAAAGTCTTCCATAATACCATGTTTAGATGAATCTATTGTTTCATCAAAACTATAATAGCATGTAACTTTACCAGGAAATCTTTGAATGAGCATAGCATTAATTTGGTCAACAATTTATTTTTCAATGTTAATATAGCTCGATTGGTTATCTGTAATGAGCTTTCTAAATAATTGTGTATTTCTTGAAAAACAACGTCAATCAAACAATCTAAAGAGTCAGGATCATTGCTAAATGGAATGAACATTTCATTTGGAACCCTGATCTTTTCTTTAATAGTAATTGGTGTTGTTCCATTGTCGTCTTGTAACAAATAATCTGAGAAATTTCGATCCAACCTTGCTTGTATATTTTCACTTAAGGTAATTTTTTTCAACATAAGCCATAGATAAGAAGCAACTAAGTTAGCATTAATTTGTTCTTGTCTTTTCCACTTATAAACTATTGGCAGAACTTGACGAAAATCTCCACCAATGCTACAATTTTGCCATCAAATGGTAATTCTAAATCGTTTATATTTTGCAACATTTTATCAAATGCTTCTATAGATTCTTTTCTAGACATAGGTTTTTCATCCTATATAATTAGTCTTGAAATACATAACAATCTGGCAAGGGCTCCCTGTTTGCTAACATGTGTTATTTTTTTTGACATCTAATAGAATTTTGAACTGTGAATATGTTGTTCGACTTCCAGCTAAAATAGTTTCAGTAACACCAGATGATACAGTTACGAGTGCAATTAATTGTTTAGATATGACTTTAGCGATAAGTACTTTATATAATAATGTCTTCCTAGTAGTAACACCAAGACCATCAATAAAAAATACAGCAACTTCATTTGAGAAAACTTTTTATAAGATTTTATTGTATGTATGTAGTTACTCACAATTAAGAGTCATTAATGCTAAAAGATCGTCTTCTGGAATTGCAACTGCTAATTCATCATTGATATCTTTAGATTGAGATTGGTCAATATAAAAAGAAATATCATATTCTAGAAGATGGAACATGTTAATATCCTTTCTCATAGATTCAAGTGTAGGAGAAATACTTCGTAAGGCCTTTGTTCTTACATCTATTGTTGTTGCATCAACTATTTGAAAATCAGTTGACATATCTTCTTGAAATGTTCCCAAAGTTCTTTTGAGTTTGTAGAATTACAATATGCTAAGATTGTCGCAAATAATTAGCGCCTTAAACTATATGACATTTGATATAAAGAGATCTCTTGTAAATAATCTTCAAGGCTACTATCTTTCTTCAGGAAGCCATGCAAAGTAGCTGCTTCATGAAATGTTGGTATAATGATACCATCAATTGTTTTGATATGATCAAATGATAGAGGGCCTATGATGTGATTTAATAATATTCGTAGATAATACTAGTAGAAATTAGGTGCTTCAAGGTGGAAAATAATTTAGATTTTTTTTTAATGTATTAGTTAGAGATATTTAATAGATGTTGATTTATTTGAGGGTTACAAGAATTTTAGAATTTTAAGAAAATAGATTATTTTAGTATTTTTGGCTTAAATATCAATATATGGGTTTAATTAGAGATTTAAGTTAGTTATGTGTCTATTTTTATAGGTGACTATTGATTTCATTCGACACTGTTGTGAAAAAAGTTAGAGAAATAAAACGTCTAGATGAGCGGGATTACTATGTTAGATTTTGCAATAAAAGAAAATAGACCGATGTTGATTTTATGGAAAATGTGCATTATATATTTTGATAAGAAATGTGAAAACAACTCTAGTCATGTGTTCTGCGTTACTCATGAAACTTTATATAAGAAAATAGTATTTTCTGTCATGACTGGTGTAGATATGAGCTTATTTTTTACATTATATTTCTGAACTACGTACAAAGAGAGAATATGAGATTTAAAAACTTTTGCATTGATTAAGTCAAGATGCTTTAGAGTTGTTTTTTATATTGTTAAGATTATATGAATCTGTTCCCTACTCTGTTTTGATATGATGTGGAATTTGAAAAAATTTTAGCATGACTTTCTGATTATGTTCAGTTAAGACCCTACCACAAGTGATAATAGTGCTATACGACCATACCATAGGTGATAATATGATGATGATGCTCAATTATACCATGCCAAAGGATACTTTTGAATAAAAAAATTTTTGAATGTTCACTCTAATATTTTTGATAACAAGTTATCATTCTGTATTCTGAAAATAAAAATATTTTGTTCAGCATTCTCAACTCTGTAAATGCTCATATTTACATACTAGTATATGTTCTCTACTTATTGAGTTGTTGATAACTCACCATTTATCTTCACAATATTTTTTAGATAATTTTAATGGTTTAGCTGGAAATCAAGAATAAGAAGTTTGAGAAAAATTCGATGATCGTAATGGAAGAAGTGCCGAAGGGTACCAGAAATTATTGGAGAGTCCTATTCACTAGATCCATTATTCTATGTATTTTTGTGTATTTTGAGACATGGAGATTAGTTTGTTATGTTGAGGTCTTTCTTTGGTGTCAGGGTGGAGAAACATAAATGTTTGGTTGAAACAAGTATATTTATATTTTATGGAGTCTTTGGAGATATGAGAGTTATTATTTATCTCTAAATCATTTTTTATAAATATTTTATTCTAATTAATAAAATAATTTTTTCTTTCAATCATCTATACTTTCTTTCATACACATATTTGTTTTTGTTGAAATTTTAAAAAAATGTCACAATTGAGATGGTCAATTTTTTCTAAACTGATCACTTGTGAAAATATGATTTTTTTAAATATTATTGTTACGAAAGAGCTGATCTTTAAAAAATTATTATTTAGAGAGATAAGTAGTTTTAAAGAAACTTCTTACAGATGAAAAATTGAAAGCATAGGTACAATAAACAATTAAATAATTATGAAAATGTGTAAAAAATAAGTTAAAAAATATTTTCTTCTGCTCTTTCCCCAAAAGACATAAAAAAAAAGAAAAAAGAAAAAAAAAGAATAGTTAAAGATGTATAAATAAATGAGTTAAAAAAACTATGAAGAAAAAAAAATAAAGAAAGATTATTTTAAAAGAATAGAAAAATAATATATAGGGAATACTACTGAAATGTAGGAGGTTTTGAAAATATAAGAAAAATTTAGGGAGAAATTTAGAAAAATGTGATTTTTAGCTAAATTTTGAAAAAAAATTTGTTCATCCCGATGTGAATGCTCTAAACCAACTTATTTCTTTCCAAAATTTATAAGTAAAGACTTCTTGCTTATATTCAGTGAAATAAATTAGTAACAATAGTATTTATATATTTATTTTATAACATATTTTAGAATATCTTAATGTAATATTATTACTTCTTTAAAGATATTAATTTTTCTATTTTAATTTTTCATAATCTGCCTCATTTATGACATAATTGAAAAAAAAAAACTAAAAAATATTATGTCTTATTACTTATAAATTAAAGACGCTTATCACGTATTGATCCCGAGCTCAAATGACATAATATACAATTCTTCTGGGGACAGTTGTCCCGTTTAGTCGTCCCTCAGTCGGCTGCCATGTCAGCTGTTATTTAAAAAAAATAAAAAAAATAAAAAACAAAACAAAAGAGAGCTTTCGTTGTAGATGGATTCCCGCTTCTTGTTCGTCTTCGTGCTCTGGGTTTGCAACTTTATCTTCGTGCTCACAGAAGATTCGTAGCATTGTGTGGTCTGCAATGCGGTCTTTGATCTCACAGAAATTTCTCAGCATTGTGGTGGTCTGGTCTGAAGCTTGGGTCTTCTTCCTTATAGAAGCTTTGTGGCGTTGTCTTCTTCACGAGCTCATGTTTCGCTTTGTGGTGTTGTCTTTTTAGCCGAGCTCGTCCTTGGTAGCGAGATCTTCAAGGTTTTTTTTTTTTATTTGAAAAGAGGACGGTATCCCAATTTTACTAATAAGCCCTCACTTTTGGCGGAGGAAAATCATGGTAACAACCCAATGCTTGAGGGTTACAAATACACAATAAGTCCAAAACCCAGGCATCAAAAATTATAATGGCCAAATAAACATTACAGGACAGACCAAAGCACAAACTAAAGGGCGAAACACGATCAAGAACCTGCAAGAAAAAAGCACAGAAAAACCAGAGGGTAAAACAAAGAGCTAAAAAGAAAGACAAACCTGGGAGAGCACTACATGGTTCGCAGGTAAGGAAGACCAAGTCTATCCATGCGAAGGAGTCCCCGAAGAGGGCTGGGCAGAAGATCATGAGCATCAAACCAATCCGCGTTAAATCCCCTAGCTCCCTGCTTGGCAAGAAAATCAGCCACTACATTTCCTTCTCGAAAAACATGTTTCATCGTACACTCCATATTAGAAAGATTGTCTTGAAGCTCGTCCCAGAACTCTTCTAAATACCAAATTTTGCAACTTCCTCTAGTAATCCAGTTTACAAGAAGTTGGGAGTCGGACTCAATCTCTATACGGTAAAATCCAAGATGACTTCTTCAAGGCTTGAAGTGGTTCTTTGCTTGTATTCTCGTGGGTTGAAAATCTTTGTGTGGGTCATCTTCAAGAGGCTGTAAAATATCGTAAGATCTTCGTGTGAGTCTTCTTCTTCGTGGGGGTAGAGCTCTTTTCTTTACTTGCTTATGTTCCATGAATTTTGGATCTTGAATGTAGCTAGAAATGGTTTTGGGCGTGTCTCTTCTTGCTTGTAGTTCTTCTCATTCTATATGCTTTTGAGTGTTCCAGATTCTATAATCTTTCTCAGCTACACTTGTTTTAAGTACTCTTCAACTCTCATTAGATTGATGTTTCTGTCGAGTAGGAAAGAAAGCCCTTCCTTTCCTAGAAATTTTTGAGATAAAAAAAAATGTTCAAGGTCTTCTAAATTGTAATGCCACAGTGAATATAGAGAATTACCAAGGGGGAAGAAGAGAACATCATAAATATTTATGAAATTCAGTTAGAACTGGTGCATCTTAGGGTTAGTGGAGTTGTATTGCCAGATTGACATGGGCTGTCTCGTTGACTCTAGATCATTGAATTCCAGCTTATTCTTAATTGGGCTGCTCATCTGGTTGATTTTAATTTGCCTTCTTAAAATATATAATATTATGTACAATTAATGGATGTTGGTATTGATCGAGTAAAAGAAGTGTCCACGTATCCTCATTTATTATGATGTTTAGTATTATTCTTGTTTTTCTGTATTGAGAAAATGATTGTTGTTGGGGATCATATCACCTGTATTCACGCATCTGGTTGACATTAACATATAACTGTGTTGCAGATGTATGGTGAATAGCTTCAGGATGCATGGCTCTTTCTGATCTTAGCTACATAATTGGTAGTTTTTTCTACCTCACTGTTACACGACCTCATATTTTCTATGCTTCAGCTGATTTCTTTTAATATCATGTTAATGGACATGAATTTATTAAGAGCATATATTGCTTAATTTTACCTTTATGATATGCCAATAATTCTTCTAAATTTAAATCTGCCGAGGTGCATGGGGTTCCCATTATTGGTTTTGGTAGAGGAAGGAACCATTTATAGCATGCAACACATTCTTTGAATAATGTGCTATGATTAGGAAGGCAGTTGCTATCATTTTGGTGCTCTGCTTTTCCTGGGTCCTAAATATATCAAGAAAAAAGGACCAAAAAAGAGAAACTTTTCACAGTGAGATGAAGAATAGATAGAGAGTGAAAAAGAAAAGGAAATAAAAAAAAGTGCACTAGAAGAGGTGAATAATGGAGCTTCTGAAACATTTAGATACCCAAGTCACACATATATATCGGGAAGGGAATACATCAGTAGATTTTTTGGCACAACTGGAAGCGAGGGGCTACACTTAG
The DNA here is from genome assembly GCF_018687715.1 of Carya illinoinensis. NCBI lineage: Eukaryota > Viridiplantae > Streptophyta > Magnoliopsida > Fagales > Juglandaceae > Carya > Carya illinoinensis. The sequence continues at coordinate 46,099,967 of NC_056752.1, forward strand.
CAATGGCGTTCTTAGGATATTCCTACAATGCTTGGAGGGATGTTACGCATGGACAAACTTAGTTTCCCATGTTTTACGCCTGTTTAGTATGAGCGAATTTAATATCTTCTATGGAGTGAATTTTGTTTTGTTCTATCTTTGTCCTTTGCTGTAAATGGTTTTCTTCGGCCGTGAGACTGATTAATAAATTATGGAGGTCCCATCCTCCCTTACAAAAAAGAAAAGAAAAGAAAAGCAAGGATGGTCCAATTTTATTTGATGGTGCAAAGTGAGACGCATTGGTAGTTAGCTGCAAGATAAAAAGTTTGTAGTTTAATGAACAATATATAAAAATGGTAGTTTATGAGTGAAAGAAGACAATTCCCCCATAGGAATCCACATCCGAAAGTTTCCAAAAGTTATACAGTTTAGGTTGTAAAATTGGCTTTTTGTAGTTTATGATAAAAAGATGTCCTAAAATGGAAGGTGTATTTTATGACTAAAAAAATCATTTACCAGATAAGAATCTCAACTGTACAAATTGTGTAAGAACAACCAATATACACATGCCATTTCCGTTATTCATCACCATCCATGACAGGGTTATCAAGATAAATCCAAATAATACCATCTAGAAAAGGTAATCAACATACCTAAGACAGACCAACGAAATGCTAAATGGAAGCATGCTAAAATCTTAACAAACATCAAATCCAACTATTACATTGCATTTACATTACATCCTAAGTAAACTTCTAACACTTAATAGCGTGTGTGAACATCTTATTTGTGCTTCTTGCTCAAGAAGCACAAACTCCTCATGCCCACTAGATTGCACCATCTCTCTCTTCTCACTCTTAGCCGCTCTTTTACGGAGCTTAATCTCCATCTTCTCAATATGGCCGAGTCTCTTCTCGATCTCTTTCTCCTCCATTTCCACTTCATTTTTTCTTACTTGTAGATCCAACTTTATGTATTGATCACTATCTCCCCACTTAAAGTACTTGTAGTAAGGTAATCCCTGATTATTTTATTCGTATATAAAAATTGCTAGATCTACGTAAATCAATTTATTAAATATGTTACATTTCAAGCCAATAACTTACCCTTGTGTTATACTTTGGACTCCCAAAGAAGGGCTGTCTTAGATTTTTTTTTGTATTTGAGTATCTCAATATAGCTCCAAGCTCACAGAAGCACAATGGTTGACCCAAATTACGTATGGTAGATTATGAAGAAGACAGTGATGATGCCGACAACATTCTATCACATGATTTAGTCATAATGGAAATGCACACATATCCTAACATATGAATACAATGCACCTTCCTTCCACTACAACACAATTGGTCTTTTGTGATAGAGGAAAACGTCACAAAAAATGACCAAAATGTCACTAAAGACATTTGGGGACGATTTGAAACCGTCACGACTACCGTCACATAATGTGCATCACAGAAAACAATTGGTGATAGTTTACTATTCAACCGCCACAAAAAATATTTTTAGTGACGGTTGAAGGTCTTTCGTTTGATGTCACGTTCGAACGTGGGATTTTTTGTGACAATTGAAATCTGTCACAAAATGTAATGTTTGAACATCCAACAGAACGTTCGAACGTTAACCCGACTGATTGACATTCGAATGAGAAAATTTGACGTTCGTTGGTTATAGTTCGAACGTATCATATTTACGTTGGAATATCAAATCAAACATTCAAACGTAAATCGTTTAAACATTCGAATGTTGTGTTCGTTTTGAGAGTGAATATGTTCGAATGTTGGGTCGTACATTCGAATGTTATTCCATAATTTGGTGTAATTACATTCGAACGTTAGTTCTAATGTGAACCAACATTCAAACGTTTGTTATATACATTCGAATGTATAGATCAAAAATACTATTTTCATAAAATTAAAAAATATACAAATTGTATCATCATATTACACCATCAAATTAACAACTAACAATGTTTAAAAAGTAAAGTTCAAACGTTAAATTATAACGTTCGAATGTTATTTAAAAATGAGTGAAAATTTTCCTGCATTTTTTAATGTTTGAATATATCTGCATATACGTTCAAACGTGAAAAAAGTAACGTTCAAACGTTAAAATTTAACATTCGAACGTATTTGAAAGAAATGTACTCTATCATTATAAATAATAGATATAATATATTAACTATATACTATAATATATACTATATATATATTAACTATATAATATTAACATAGTAACTATATAATATATTATATATTATATATTATATGTAATGACTATATATATAATATATAATGAGTAAATATATACTATATATATTATATAATATATACTAGACTATATATAGTATAGTATATAGCACTAGACTATATATATAATATATATTATATACTTAACTAGTATATAATATAGTGTATTATATATTATATATAGTATATAATATACTGCAGTTAACTTATCCAATTTTAATATTAAATCATTGCGTTTCAAATTTCAATCTCTTTAAATTTGTAATAATTGTTCACAAAGGATGCATTATTTTATTTAAAAACTAGATAAAATTTAAATTATAGTCATATTTACTAAATACTCTATCTAATGTTCGAACTTCACCCACTGACTTTCGAACATATGTGAAAGAAATGTACTCTATTTTTATAAATAATATATAATAATATATATAGTATATAAACTATATATAATATTAACTATATACTATAATATATACTATATATATTAACTATATAATACATTATATATTATATATTATATGTAATGACTATATATATAATATATATTATATACTTAACTAGTATATAATATAGTGTATTATATATTATATATAGTATATAATATACTGCAGTTAGCTTATCTAATTTTAATATTAAATCATTGCGATTCAAATTTCAATCTCTTTAAATTTGTAATAATTGTTCACAAATAATGTATTATTTTATTTAAAAACTACATAAAATTTAAATTATAGTCATATTTACCAAATACTCTATCTAACATTTGAACTTCACCCACTAATGTTTGAACGTATGTGAAAGAAATGTACTCTATTATTATAAATAATATATAATAATATATATAGCATATTAACTATATATAATCATAACTATATATTATTATATATACTATATATATTAACTATATAATATATTACATATTATATGTAATGACTATATATATAATATATAATGAGTATATATATACTATATATATTATATAATATATACTAGACTATATATATAATATATATTATATACTTAACTAGTATATAATATAGTGTATTATATATTATATATAGTGTATAATATACTGCAGTTAGCTTATCCAATTTTAATATTAAATCATTGCACTTCAAATTTCAATCTCTTTAAATTTGTAATAATTGTTCACAAAGAATGTATTATTTTATTTAAAAACTACATAAAATTTAAATTATAGTCATATTTACCAAATACTCTATCTAACGTTCGAACTTCACCCACTAATGTTTGAACGTATGTGAAAGAAATGTACTCTATTATTATAAATAATATATAATAATATATATAGGATGTTAACTATATATAATATTAATATATTAACTATATAATATATTATATATTATATGTAATGACTATATATAATATATAATGAGTATACATATACTATATATATTATATAATATATACTAGACTATATATAGTATAGTATATAGCACTAGACTATATTTTATACTGAACTAGTATATAATATAGTGTATTATATATTATATATATAGTATATAATATACTATAGTTAGCTTATCTAATTTTAATATTAAATTATTACGTTTCAAATTTTAATTTATTTAAATTTGTAATAATTGTTCACAAAGAATGCATTATTTTATTTAAAAATTACATAAAATTTAAATTATAGTCATATTCACTAAATACTCTATCTAACGTTCAAACTTTACCCACTAACATTCGAACGTCACTGATTAACGTTCAAACATTGGCGCAAAAAATTATTACGTTTGCACGTAAAAATCTTTAATGTTCGAACGTTCATGTAACGTTCGAACATAAATTTGCCTACATTCGAACGTCAGACAATTTTCATCTAGATTTAGTGATAGTCTATATAAATCGTCACAAAAATTGATTTCTTGTGATAGTTTGGAGACTGTCACCAATTCTAAAGCGTCACTAAATCTCAATTTTGTTGTAGTGTTCGGTGTCTGATTTCCCGACAATAGAAAAATCCACATCAATGTTTGTTAGCATGTGGATTCACCTCTTTTAAATGAAAACTATAGCTTAAAAAGAAAAATAGTTCACACGAATATGAACCATCAAAGAAAACTGCAACCTAAAAATAGAAATGATGGTGGAGTTTGGGTCCACCAAAGGAAACAAATAAACATAGATATATAATTATGGTATATTTAGATCTTGATAATATAATTAAGAAATCATAACCAAATTAAGAAAGAACTAAATACCTCATGATAATATATTGTTTTGTAATCATGATTAGGGATAATCGACTAATTTTAGCCTCCACAAAACATGTGCATAGCTATAACCCATCATTGATGAACTACTGAGGATTAAACATTAATCATGTCTTAATTAAACGTACACAAATAAAATGATTATAATTACATGATATGATAAACAAGCTGGGGCATATTCAAAACCACTAATTGCCTGCCAAAAATAAATAAAATATTTGAAATATATATACTTACCAATCAAAAGGTAAATATCAACGATGTCAGCTATATACATGTGAACATATATATGGCCAATACATCCTAGTTAAAATCTCTCCATAACGCATATCATTCAAAGAGTACAAGGATATATATAGATAAATATTTACGAATAAAAGTTGCTACAATGCAGCAGGTTGGTTTTTATCTTTAAAAAGCAAAAGCTTATGGCAAAAAAAAAAAAAAAAAAAAAAAAAAAAAAAAAAAAAAAAAAATTGAAAAAAGGAAAGAAAGAAAGAAAGAAAGAAATTACCTTTGTACAGAGTGTGTTGAATCCACTACATTTTATTTAGTTTTAATAAAAAAGCTGCAATGTTCTTCAATAAAATACAGAAATACATCAATAGTTTAGTGAAATATGAAATGATAATCTGAGAAATATAGAAAATATAGAAATACAAAAATTGCAAAAATACAAAAATACAGAAATTTGAAATAATAACCTGGACATGGTTGATTGATTATCAGTTTCGAGATGAAAGGTTAGAGTTAGGGTTAGGGTTAGGGTTTTGGTCTTGGGTAAGGATTAGGATTTAGGTTAGGATTAGGTTTATAGTTTAGGTGAGGGTTAGGTTTAGGGTTCGGGATGAAAGGAAAGGGGATTTCGAAGGGAGGGAGAGTATGTTAAAGATGAAGACCGCTTTCTCACTTTCTAGTCTTTGAGGTGAGCTGGGGATGATAACAGGGGGAGACGAATTTTTTGGAGGAAGGGAAAAGGAGGGGCAACTCTGAGGGAGGGAGCTAATTGGTCTTCGACGGATGGAGGTGTGGGAGAATGGCGTGGACTCGAGAGAAAAGCAGTGAGAGGAGGGAAATGGAGGACATAGAATTTGAGGAGAATGGCGTGGACTCAAGAGAGAAGTAGAGAGATGAGGGATATTGTCTGAGGATAGAGGGTGTCAAAACGGTGCGTGTGAAATTTTAATCAAAATGGTGTATATCATTTTATCCATATCAGTAGCTGCTTACGCGATGCTTACCCCTGTCGACTGTCCTCAGAGTTTTTGTATAATATATGACAACATGAAATGTATCAGATTCTACTCTAAAATTAAAAAGAAAAAAAAAGAAAAAAATAGAAGTCTTGTCGACGTAAAAAAAGAAAAAGATAAAACCATAAACAAGATTATAAAATCATAGAAAAAGAGAAGCTGTATTTTCTCTCTTAATATTAGTTTATTTTTGGGTGGGGGGTAAGTATATCTCTCATAGAAAAAGAGATCACGTCTCTTGTCCCTTACCCTTGTAGCAAACATGAGATTAATGCTTTTTAAAGGGAGATTAAGGAAATAAATTATTATTCGACATCTGTCCGGGGGCAATGAGATTAATTATTGTCACATTCCGATCTTAACCTGTGGGCATGGTTAAGCTTAAACCGATGGATTCGCCGAAGTACTGTATCAAAGACGTACGACAAGAAATCCAACAAGAAGAATTTCAAAAAATGCAACTTAATTATATATATTCACAGACGAAAAACACTAAAAAAAAGGAAATAATCAGACGAAAAAAATATCCGTTAGAATGAATACATATGAACGAGAAGAAGTAGACGAAAGATGACCATGAAACAACGGCGTGGATCGAATAAATGAAGAAAGATAGATTATTCTCAGTGGTAATCTGTCCGGTGACATGAGCGCACCAAACGGCGACCAAAACCTTTCAGTTCCAGCACGTGACTGTGGACTAAAAAAAGTCCATATTAGAAGAGTTTTGTTACATACAAATAAAGTCTCGTACTAATCTGCATACCAATATTGATTCTTTCATACTTGAAATTTTAATTAGTACTGTTTTTAATAAAATCTATTTTTTAACCAATCACAATAGATTGGTACACATATTAGTGCATAATTGTGCTTACAACTAGATTTTTCCATATTAGAATTGAAATTTCAGAAAAAAAAGAAGAAGAGACATTTAGTTGTGTTCGGAAAATTTGGAAATATTTGAGAATTGTCACAATTTGTTTGAGATTTGGTTTCAGGAAATAGAGAGAAAATGTTTAATAAAAATATTTTTTAAACAAATATTGTATTGTAATTTGTGAAAGTGAATGTATAAGAGATATATATATTGCAATCTCCCAATTTCGCTAGAAGCGTTAGAAGTCAGGCTCAGGTATATAGAACAGAAGATAAAACGAATTAGGGAAAAAAGAGCAAGCATGTGACAAAGATGTCAACGCCACTAGAGAGTCAGATAGATGCTTTGTATTTTAACGTCGATTACATAGGTACATAATACATTACATAATATTATTGGCATCAGATCACCAGCGTAATCCAACTCTCCTTTATTGTACGGATATATAATATTCTTGATCACTAGAGATAAAACATTGAAAGATAACACTTCATTAATTTATTTAGTGCAGTGCGTTCAGAGCACCTTCGACGTGGCAGCACTTAAAACTAATATAGGTCTCCATGACGCGGGGGCAGTGAGGGCAATGCATATGCTCAGGGATCTTTCCGACACCAACAGGAATGTCAACGCGGGAGCAAGGGCGATTCACTTCAATTACCTTGTCATGGTATTGTTTGAATATAATCTCGTAGCCAATCTCGCGCACATACCCCTTCCATTTTTCAGCCTCATCCACGACCTTCAAAATAGTTGTCCCATGTCCAGTGAATATCACTTTAGACCCTTTGCTCAGCACAACCCATCCACTCTCATTCTTGTAGGATAGTAGCTTTTGTATTTCCTTGGTCACAGTATCCGGTTCCGTTTTCTTTTCAGTCTTGGAGAAGAAAAAGCTTTCCATTTTGTCCCAAAAACGACCTAGAATTCCAACATCGTCCTGCCCTTTCTCGTTCTTTCCAATAAGAACCAACTCAATAGAAATCCCTGCCTCTTTCAACGCCGGGTCATTCGCCAGGACAGTTGCTTTCCTGGTAAATTGTTGGATCCACTCGTTGTCCTTGCCTCCATAGAAGAAAATGTACTTGTCATCCTTGATCTGATTGATAGAAGAAGACATGCGTGTTAATTCTCAAGCACATACAATTATAACGCTAATTAATTATGATTTTTATTAAAGGTATGAGCCTTTTATATTATGAGTTTTGCTTAAGAGTAGTATAAAAATTTACCACGACTGGTGATTTATTGACGCCAACCATGATGTCTTCCATCACATCCTCTTTATTTGCCAAAGTTTGTTCTGCCTCTTTAGTGAAAGGAAAGGCCTTTGCTCCCCATACCTTAATGATGTGGAGTGCATTCGGGTGTTCCACCTTTCCTCTTGGACTTACCACCACGACGAGAGGCTTATTCTTGAAGTTCCACTCCTCCTTAATGAACTTAATGCCAACCACTGGTGAAAAGTATTGCACTGTATACCAAGGCATCTTGGACCGCAGCACCTCAAACTTCCTTTTCAGGTCATCAGTCCATTGCTCCACAATTGGGATCCATACAATTTTGTGCTGATCCTTCTTACTTATTCCATCATAAACCGGCTTAAGGATCGAGATTTCTTCAATAGTGATGTCCAGGCTTGAAATGAAGAATAGAATGTTCTTTTTTTTTAGCACTTCGATGTTAACCTGTTTGTGCAACACAATTAAGAAAATCAGAAGACCGTGAATAGATTAGTCTTGATATTTCTACGAAAGATAACTTAGAATACGAGGTATCGTAAATTCGTAATATACAGCTATAGCAAGTATAAAGGCTGTACAGTTACGGCCGTAATTAACTTAAGTATTTATAACTCATTTAATATTTCAAAAAATATTTATACATGTAAAAATAATTGTTGTAGGATCCTTGTGATGAGTACGGACTTGTTTGGAAATAGATTTCATCACATCTTATTTTCTTCCTAAACATAATTCAAATATAAAGTTTTTAAACTAATCGTTACAATTTTTCTAAAATTTCAAACAAAAAATAGAAAAAATTCAATTTTTTCAAATCTTAAAATAAAAATAATATTATAAAACTATATTCTACCTTTATAATATATATTTTTTATTTAAATTTTTCTCTCTTATTTCCTTAAATTTAAAAAATACTCAACTTAAATTATCTTACCACTATTCACAAATTATCTAATTATTGTTCTTAAAATTTTCGTTTCGTCTCCCTCTCCAAACAGGCGCCCTACATCTCCTTTCTACATAAAGTCTTAAAATTCAGACAAAACGTTAAAAGTACCCCGCTAATGTGAACATTTGGACCAGCTTGGTTGTTTGAGTTTTAAATATTGTTTATTACACAGGATCATGATGTCTTGTATTTTACAATATATTTTTAAGAGAACTGATTTTTATTGGGAAATATATGTCATAATATATATTGCGTTAATTAGTATGTACTGTTTTTCCTTAAAAAATCTTAGTTAGTAAGTAACAATATTTGTGATTTTAGACATTTTTATATGGGGTAAATTCGGTATTTTCTTTAGAAAATGTACAAGAGCTGACCAATTTGTTAGTCGAACCATCAATAAGCGAGGGGTCAACATCTTTGGGGAAAATGAGCGCCTTGAAAACCTCCATCACTTCTGTGGGAGTCTGAAATATTTTCTTGAGTTTCCTATAAGCCTCGATAACGTCTGCAACGAACAAAAATCTTTGGTCAACATTGTCGACAGTTTAAGCCATAATTGTATTGCATATGTTACAAACATCATGCTTGTTTCCGAATGAAATCAGAACAATAACTAACCTATTTGTTCGTGGGCAAGTTTTATAGTCCTCCTTAGGACGTTGAGGATGACGTTGATCTTCTGAGCAAAGGGCGACAGTTCCTGCGTCTTGCCCCTGAACTAAGTCAACCGGGGTCATTTGCCTTAGAATAAACAGATAATTTTACATATAAAATGTCAAGGGCTAGAACATACTCATCGCCAGTGATGCAACACAGCTTAGTCGTGCAGGTTGCAATCGTGATGATAGCCCAATAGACATCCACAGGGATTCGGTCCAAGGCACCTGACAATGCCGGTACATCCTTTGTATCATAGATTGATAGCTTCTCCAGCTCAAAGATTGACTCGATTACTTCCAATGTTGCCGTGATCAGATTGTTGAGCTCAATTATGGCTTTCCCATATTTTTGAAGGCCCGGGCGCTTTACGACCACAGGTACTCGTTTCAGGATCCCCACTGATTTGGCGAGTTGGTCCGATGAGTAAAGCTCGGCAAGCAGCCAGAAATCCCCATAGTCCAAAGCAAAGGCCGCCAAAGTCAGCACTGCCTTGGCGTCCCATGAATAGTGTGCGAGTTTGTTAAGTATTGACATGGTTGTTTTGTGGGCAATTTCCTCACCCGGAGCCTTGCATGCCATCTGACATTGATTACAGATTTGGTATTGGTAGTATGAAAAATGCTAATGAAGCTAAAACAATCGATCACGTTCATTTCACTCCAAATTCAAGCCACATACTACCCGGGGGTTGGGGGAGAAGAAGCCTATACGTATAATTACCTAGCTCGCAGGAAAGTGCCTTGAGTGTGCAGGACGGGGGACTGAAGCTCGCTTTGGGCGCCTTTTCTTCGAGATTTTCCTGGTGTTCCTTGGTACCCTGTAACAAATAATGAGGAATATTTGAGAAGTGTTGGGAGAAACTTACAAACGAAAAAAAAAGGTATTGTCTCCTGACTCAACCAAAAGTAAAGCCAACTTCATCCCATTTTCATTTTGTGTCTTGCAGAATAAATTTGAAAAATTTTGTTGTTTTTCTCTGTCGCATTAGGAGATGATCTAGCTATTAAATTATATATGAAGAGTTGGCACTAGAGTGTATGCCAGCCTTCCGTATAGCGGGGAGAAAATCCTTGAAAAAAAATAAGAACAGGTATGGTATAAACATAAAAATGTATATATACCCGCACAAAATTTTCAACAAGATGGGTGGCACGCTGAATAATGTTTTCGGTGACAACAAAAAGAGAGTCGACATCAAACTTTTCGTCACCATGAACATGGGTTGCATAGATTGTATTCATAATCTGGTCGTCGGACATGGTTAACACGTTGATCTCAGCCTTAACGGGTTGCTGAGCAGTAGCTAGCAGAATCTTATTGGTGGCCATTGTGTTGTGCACTAGAATTTAAAGCTAGTGCGAATCAGGTTAGAGACGGGCTCTTAAGTTTGGGGGTGATCAGAGCAAGCAGAGAAGTTTGCTTGTGTTTCGTGCAGTGGCTAGACTGCCCTATTTATGGCCATCAGGCTGGCTCTTGTTTTGGTAATTCCTTCCCAGATGGGGGTCCGATATCTAATAAAAATAATCAAGGGTCTGGATTCATGGGGATTGAATTATGATTAACTCACACCTCAATGGAATAAGACATAAATATTTGTTGGATTTTGGCTTAAAATGTCTTTTCCTTTGCTTATTAATGGTGAATATCGAGTAGCGTCGGATGAGGTTATCCGAACACGTGTCGCGCATGGATCACCAGTCCACTTAGCACCGGCCACAAGTCAAACTGCAAATATATATCTCTAGATATCAACTTGTATATATAGAGATGCAAAGGAGTTCTGCACACTCTTTAAGTTTAGGCTGAGAAAAAAAAAAAAAAAGGTTTCTTACAATTTATTTATTCAAGTCATCATTTGATTATACTTGTTGTTTATGACCAATTAGATGTGGTATGCGGAATTAGTTTTAATTAAGGTAAGCCTTTTATAAGAAATCATGAGATGTTTTGGGAGTCTAATTAAGCCCAATTAAAGGACCCTAAAATTCTTCTTGGTTGTTTTCTTCAGCACGTGGTCCGTCTTTTTTTTTTTTTTTTTTTTTTTACACGTGATCACGTTCGCATTAATGATACTGATATAGATAAGATTTTGCTTTTGTTTTTGTTTTCTTCAGCAATCTAGATAGGTTTGCATTTGAAAACAACTTCTGTGGCTAATATCCCTTCCAGACGTGAAACCAGCTGGGCGGACTCACGTTATGGACATGGGCCAAGGGGCCATAGCCCCCCCCCCCCCCCCCTCCCTAAAACACTTTTTGAAAATATAAAATATCTAAAAAATTTTATTAATAATTCTATAAATATAAAAAATGACGCTCTCAAAAAATTTATAATTTTTATATGCTTTTTAAAATATTCTAAATTATCAATATATCTAGAAATGACTCTCTCTATTTTTTTTTTTCTTATAATCTCAAAATTTTATTTAACTGTTATATATTATTTATTTTTAAGAATGTAAAACTAAGTTGAGGAGAAATAATAAATTTATTAATATAGATTTTAAAGTTTTATGTTAAACAATATTGAGTTCTTTAATATGAAATTTAAAGTGAAAATATAAGAAAATTTATTTACAGTCGATGATTTATATGAAAAATAGTTTCTAGTTATATTCTTATAATTTTTCAATCTCTTTTTAATTTATATAAGAGAAATGATATTTGTAGTCATAAGATATGCAAACTCTGCCCACTTCTTTTAAAAAAGTAGTTAATCTAGGATCTACATGAAAAAAATTAGTCTGTAATGTTGGGTCCCACTCTTTTTTTTCCTTCAAATGGAACACGTAAAATTTGCACACCTCATAAGATTGTATATAATATTACTCTTTATATAAATGCGTTACAAGGTAAAAAAAAGGAATACATAGAGATTGCAAACCCTAAAATAGTATTTAACACTATTCTTTATATTAATTGGCCCCCACAATACAATTATTGGTTCCGTTACTACTTGAAACATGACCAATATAGAGATTGTGTTATGATGAATCATTAAAAATATGAATAATATTAGGTATAAGTCTCAAATAAATAAATTTAATGTAAATTTTTTATAAAAAAATAAATTGTATTAAAATATTTTTTTTACATATTTTAAATAATATTCATGTTTGTTAAAAAAAAAAATTGCACGAAATAAACTGTACAAATCATTTCTAAAAACAATATTGAAGTAATAATATCTTCTCAGTCCTTTTTATATGTACGTGTGTGTGAGACAAACATTAATTATGGTTGTGGTCACCTTTTCTACTCGTTTATCCTCAAGAAAACATCATGCTTGGCATCTTTTTTACTCGTTTATCCTCAGAAAACATCACCAACGCGTCGGTGTCGTACAATTAATAAGGAGTTAGCTTGGTTGATGACGACGGCCATTAAGGTTCTGTTTGACCTCATAAAATTTTCATCTCAAACATAAAATTTTCATTTTATCATTACAACTTTCTTAAATCTCTATATAAAATATAATAAATAATTTAACTTTTTTTTTAACTTTTTCAAATCCCAATACAATAATAATATTAAAATATAATATTTTAATATTTAATTTTAAAACTCAAAATTCTCATCTAAGAATTCTCGATGGCCAAGCAGAATCTGGGAAAAAAGTAGGAATCCGCTTGCTACCGCTCCTCTCTCTCTCTTTAATAATTTTTTTATTTAGTCATGATTAAGAAAATATTATTTAATAATATTATAAATTTTTTAAAAATATTAAAAAATAATCCTGTGAAAAAAAAGCAAAAAATAAAAAAAAAACAAAAAATTAAAACGCCGAGTTGGGACTCCCTTTGTGTGTGTAGACCCATCCCTATTATTATTATTATTATTATTATTATTATTATTATATACTAGCTGCAGCTCCACGAAAGATTTGAGGCCCGGTTTGAATATATAAAAGGTTGAGGTGAGATAAAATTTAAAATATTATTTTTTAATAATATTATTATTTTAAAATTTAAAAAAGTTGAATTGAAATTTAAAAAAATTAAATTATTTATTATATTTTATATTAGAAGTTAAAAAAGTTGTAATAATTAGATGTGATGAATTAAATTGAGTTGGGTAATTAAACGATACCTTAATTTATCAACTTTTTAATGAAGGGATGGATGCAACGACCTAATTGTGGAAATCATTGAACGCTAGGAAGAATTGTAAGGGAATAGATGGGTTCACACAAGTAGATTCAAAAAGAAAAAAAAGGGCTAACGATCGAATATCCTCCCGGATCTTCCAAATTGTTCCTCGTGATATCTTATAATTGTTAGTTTTATGTTTAACTTAGTGGTCAAATGGTTAGTTTTCACTGCGTCTGTAGTGTCCTTTTATTTTGGTATTTGTTAATTGTTGATTTAGGTTAGTTTTCATCACGTCTATAGTGTCCTTTTATTTTGGTATTTGTTAATTGTTGATTTAGTCTCATTGTCACGATATAGCAGTTGTAAAATGTGAGCTATGTTTATTTCAGTTTCCTTTGTAAGGCTATTTAATAGCCAAGTCATTTATTCAATGAAGTAGAGTGCGTGCGATTTCCTCAGCCATCTTCTCTGTTTTATCTCTTTAGACTATATTTTTTAATAATTGATATCAGAGCCACGTACCAGGTGCCTGATTTAATAGGAGCAGCAGTCTTCTACAAGTGATCTACAAATGATGACAGAGAGTTCGTTTGTATAGCCAGCCGTTCCAAAGTTTGATGGGTATTATGATCATTGGGCGATGTTCGTAGAGAACTTCTTGCGATGAAAGGAGTATTGGGGGTTGGTAGAAAATGGAGTTCCTGCAACAAAGAATGTGTTGTTCTCACTGATGCATAGAGGAAGCATATTGAAGACCAGCAGTTGAAAGATTTGAAAGCAAAGAACTATCTATTTCAAGCATTAGATCATTCCATTCTAGAGACAATCCTTGACAAGAAGACTTCCAAGGATATTTTGGACTCTATGAAGCAAAAATATCAAGGTACATCACGAGTAAAGCGTGGAAATCTGCAAGCTTTTTTAAAGGAGTTTGAAGTTCTTCATATGAAGACAGGAGAATTTGTGAATAAGTATTTTTCTCGCACTCTTTCCATCGCCAGCAAGATGAAAGCAAATGATGAGGATAAGGGTAATATTGCTGTTGTTGAGAAAATTTTAAGATCTATGACTTCTAAGTTTGATTATGTTGTGTGTTCCATAGAGGAATCTAAAGATATTGATACTTTAACCATTGATGAACTGCAAAGTAGCCTAAATTTGCATGAACAACGCATGAGTTCCCATGTTGAGGAAGAACAGGTCTTGAAGATTACTCATGGTGATCACTCAGGAGGAAGAGGTTGTGGTCGTGCCAACTATAGAGGAAGAGGCCGAAACAGGAGGTCTTTTATTAAGGCTACAGTGGAATGCTATAATTGTTACAAGCTAGGATATTTTGCATGGGAATGTCCACGCAAAGAAACTAAGGCAAATTATGCAGAGAATCAAGATGAGATGCTGTTAATGACATATGTGGATCTAAACAAAGCTAGTAGGGAAGATATATGGTTTCTAGACTCTGGATGTAGTAATCATATGTGTGGAAAGGAGTATTTCTCAGATCTTTAGGGGAATTTTCGAGATTATGTGAAGTTTGGCAACAACATAAGTATAGTTGTTTTAAGAAAAAGAAATGTTAGGCTGCAAATGAATGACATAACTCAAATCAATACAAGTTTATTCTTTGTACCCGAGCTGAAGAATAATCTGCTAAGTATTGGACAGTTGCGGGAAAAAGGTCTTACTATTTTATTTCAACATGGCAATGTAAGGTGTTCCATTCATATAAAGGTTTGATTATGGATTAAAAAATGTCCTCAAATCGAATGTTTGTCTTGCATGCTTTATCTTAGCCTATGGTACCCATTTGTTTCAACACAATCACAGAAGATATTGTGCAACTTTGGCATTGTTTGGACATCTGAGTTTTAGAAGTTTAAAGACTCTTCAGCAAAAGCAAATGGTAAATGGATTACCACAATTTCAACCTCCATTCGAGTTATGCAAGGACAGCTTGGTAGGGAAACAACACAGGGATTCGTTCCAAAAAGGAGTACCTGACAAGCTATAGAGATTCTTCAGTTAGTACTTGCAGACATTTGTGAACCCATTACACCCATCTCTAATAGCAACAAAAGGTACTTGCTTACTTTTACTGATGATTTTAGTAAAAAAATATGGGTTTATTATTTGGTAGAGAAATCAGAAGCCTTTACTGTTTTCAAGAATTTTAAGACTCATGTTGAGAAGGAAACCAATTCTTTTCTGAAAAGCCTACGAACTGATCGAGGAGGTGAGTTTACATCTTAGGAATTTGTAACCTTTTGTGATGTAAATGGCATACGACGATAGCTAACAGTTGCATATACACCACAACAGAATGGTGTTACAGAACACAAGAATAAAACTATCATAAATATGGTTCGAAGTATGCTGGCAGCAAAGAAAATTCTCAAAAAATTTTGGCCTGAAGCAGCAAATTGGGCAGTGCATGTTTTGAATAGAAGTCCAACTTTAGCAGTTCAAAACAAGACTCTAGAAGAAGCTTGGGGTAAAGTTAAGCCTTTAGTTGACTATTTTAGAGTTTTTGAATGCATTTCTCATGATTATATTCCTGACAATATGAGAACTAAGCTGGATGAGAAGAGTTTCAGTTGTGTTTTGTTGGGAGTTAGTGAAGAATCAAAGGTTTACAAACTTTATGATCTAGTTTCGCAAAAGATTATTATCAGTATAGATGTTGTATTCAAAGAAGACAAGCACTGGGATTGGGATAAGAAGTATGAAGTAGGTATTATATGTGATTTGGAATGGGGTGATTCTAAAGAAAAAGTAACTATAAATGAAGAAGAAAATGAATAAAATATTGATGCTGAATCTTAGTACTATTTATTTCAGTTTTACATTGTAATTTATTATTATGTTTTTTTAATAAGAATTTCTCAACTAATTTTTGAGAATTAAATGCTAGATTAAATTAGTTTTAATTTTCATTATTCAATCATTTAAATTTTGATATTGCCTCAAGGTAATCTTAAATTTATCAACCCAATACATGCGACTGTAAATACTTGAGTGTGATTGAAGCTATTATCACTATGTGGGGGGACTGTTTTGAAATTTTCCTTGTTAAATATAAATAGAATAAGAGTGAAGTAAATACAAAAAGAGCTATACAGGAAATAAGTCCCAAAGTGGTCATCACAATTAATATTTTTGATCATGCGTGCAGCACCTGTCAATTCATATCATCTAGTGCCGTACGTTTGAGGCATAATTTGGCACATGCAGCATCTGTCAATCCTTTCTTTCTTTTATAACTTTAAATAATCTTCCGTAAGGCTTTTCCACAAATGTACATTGACTATCTGGTTTTGATTTATTGATACGACACACGTTTTTCATGTTTCAGATCGTTCCAAAAAACTGTCATAAAGGAATAAATTGTATTATACCATTAATTGTACTTTTTAGGACGTGGCAAAGGCTCAGCTACAGTATAATCTTGATTCCTTATCTTCTTTGTTTTTATAAGATTTTTGTCTTAAAGAATTTTTATTTCAAATATAAAATTTTTATTTCATCATTATAATTTTTTTAAATTTTTATATAAAATATAATAAATAATTTAATTTTTTTTTAATTTTTTTAAATCTCAATACAATAATAATATTAAAATATAATATTTTAATATTTAATCTTAAAACTCAAAATTCTCATCTGAAAATTCTCAATGGCCAAATAAAACCTAAATGAATGGTTGCGGAATTTTAAGTGAAGCTCTATTTCCTTGTAAAATTCTAAAGACCAGAACTTAGGAGTATGCAGAATGAATAAAAGAAAACAAATTTATTTCGATGGAACTTATCTTTTTACAAAAATGTCCACTGTGATTTCCGGTAATTGGAGTTGGTCCTTCCAGCTTTAGCGATTCATGACTTGGTTCCATCTGTTCGTACTACAACTTAATTACATGACTGCCACGATATCTGATATACATATATATGTCGTAAATAATGTTAAATCAAATGCTAAAATAGATAAAATAGATATATATATATTTTGACATACTCTCATAATTAATTAACAAGAAGCAATTTTGAACTTTTGACAGGTAAGAAGCCGTATGCGTCTCCTATATATGTTGCATGTTAATACCCAGCCATGCCTGCAGTGGAGAAACACCCGTAGACCAGGGGCCACCAACTAGCTAGCTACCACAAACTGATCTTTGAAAAGTATATACACAAGCGTAGAGATTTTTAAAATATTTTTTAAAAATAAAATATTATAATATTAATAATTATTTTTTTAATTATTAAATAAAAATTATTAAAAAACGACGAAATTAGAAAGAACAAACTGCGTAATATCATTTTCCTTTTTCTTTTGGATGCATGCATGGAGGAAATTAAGGTTGATAGGACCACCACCTGCCAACAGACAAGAATTAAAATGCCTAGTCGGCAAACGTCCAAATTTAGCAAGGACAAACTCTTTAAAGATGGGAGAGGCCGAAGTCTCCCGTTCATACACAAAAATTCCTAAGCCTAGAACTTTCGCGAGAATTGGAGAAGAAGCATGTATAGGGAATTAATTTGAGATAAGAACTAAAAATAAAATAAAATATTATTAAAATATAATTTTTATTTTAAATTTAAAAAATTGAATTTGAAACTTGTATCTTAAACTTGTACTCGGCATTATTCATTCCAAAAGTGTCTACCGTGATTTCCGGTAATTGGACTTGCTCCTTCCAGCTCTAGCGTTTCATGACTTTTGGATCCTGGTTCCAGCTGTACGTACTACAACTTACATGACTGCCGCAGGCGCAGTATCTGATTTACATATATATGTCGTAAACAATGTTAAATATGAAAGGAAAAAAGAAAAAAGAAAAAAGAAAAAAAAGAAAAAAAGAAATTTCAAGTGAGAATCTTGTTCATTCACATAAGCTTGAACGTGGGGAATTTTTGGTGGATACCAATTAGTACCCTCCTAGATGTAAGACACAGACCTTGACGTATCGGTATTTCTATCACTACAAAAAATAAATAAATATTTATAATAAATTATTTGTAATAAAAATAATTATTTATGTTGAGAATTGACTCATTTTAACAAAAAAAATTTATATAAAATAACTGATAACAAATAAATAATTTCTTATAATGTATGGACCATGTTGAAAGATGTGAAAATTGATCAAAACAGAGAAAAATATGCAAAAATTTGATAGTTTTAATCTGTAGTGGTGGTCCCTGATTTTATCCGAACTGAAGAAAAAGTAAAATATGTATGGTCCCCTAAGAAATATTTTCATTTCAGTATCTGGGACCCCTTTAAGAAATAATATATTTAGGCATATTGATAAGTTCATGACTAATTATATGATTTATTAATATATTAATCATTTAACGAAAGTCACTTAAAACATAAAGTGAGACTCAGAAATATAAGACAAAAATTATTAGGTACTCATAGGTGGCGTTACTGGCCTTTGATCTGATGTGTGATGAATGCAGTAGCTTGCCCGGCCTTAAAAAGGATAGCGCACAATTTTCTTTTACAGGCAACAATAGATATAAATAACTCGACAATTCATTTTATCGGACTTGTCCTACAAATCCTAGAATAACAATAAACAGTCAAAACCTTTACTTTCAAACCATGCAGTCCAAGCTTAGCAAATACAGACGCAAGTTTCCAAGATAAAAACTGAAAAATTAGTGGTTCAGATTCCAAAACCACCTAGATAGGGCTGAATATGTATTTGCCAAATTTATTGGACTATTTAAAATCAATAATCAACCAATCAACCAATTAGATTATAGTACATAATAAACACATCAACTTTGCTAATGATTGAAAACACATTTGAAGGACGTATGAAGGGGAGAAATTATCTCAAGCCCAGATAACCAGGCCCAGCCCATCAAAGAGTCCCTACTAGAATACAAAATAAGAAGAGAGAAATGAGGGAATAAGGAAAGAGAATATGTCAGAAAGAAAGTAAAGAAGAGACGGAAAGGAAAAGAGAAATAATAGAAAGAAGAGAAAATGTTAGAAAGGCAAAGGAAAAAGCGACTATTCCTCATCACTATTGAGGGGCATACGAAAAGAGATGTCAGATAAAAGGAAACAGCCAGGCGACTATAGGGGGACTTTAACTTCCTCTTCAGCTTCTTCAACCTCGTGACGAGAACTCTAGAAAAAATATCTCCTGTAGCAAATAAATTTTCGACTCCTATTGTATAGTGAGAAATGAGAAGAAATGAGAGATCGTATAATATTATGTTATATTGGATTTCCCTCTCCTAACACTCTGTAAACGTAGGTATTATGTAGAACCATGTAAATCTGTATCCCCCTCTTTTTTATTTCTTTTGTATTTATTTTTCATCCACAGTCACATATTTACACACTAACCTCATACAATCGCACCAGACCACTGTTGAGATCTCCAAACCACACCGATCGAAACTTGAATCGCATAGGAGGTTGGGAATGACTATTTCTTCCCTTCCAGCCTGTTGTGTTGTTTTTTCGACATTAACGTCTTTAAATCTAAAACCATTCCGAATATAATTCACCTACTAAAATTCACTACAAAAATTAAGTTCGATACAACCAATTTAGAAGCACTTACAAGACCATTGAAGTAATTAAATCACACTTGTAACTCCACGAATATCCCACTTGATCTTTGCGTCTTCGAAGTTCCAAACCACCAGCCTTTCTATAGTTTCATCACAAGTACCAACTCAATCTTTGCACCTTGGTAGCTCTAAAAATCCTTTTAGCCAAAGAACATTTCCAAACCAATAGACTCAACAATGCTCGAACATAAGCACAATATGATGGAGCTTTGTTTATCATGAGAGAATTAATCTTCAATGCGCAATGAATTCTCTTAGGATCTTCTCTCAAGAGTACAATAAATACTGCAGTTCTGGTCTCTCTCCATGACTAAGAAGATGTATATATTATTCTATATATACTTAATGTTTGAGTAGACCATTTAGAGTGTCTCAACCCTAATTAAAAGGTAAATTGTGGATTTTTTTCATAAACGAGTGTCGAGCGAACCTCTGTCAAGTTTTTCTTGTCAACCTCTTTGGATCCCGTGAGCATTAGAATTTGAAGATACTTATGAATCATGACTTTGTAGATAATCAAATTAGATTTCCTACTCCACCAAGATCACCTCAATTCAATAAGGAAATCAAAAGTTATGACCAATTTTCTCAGTATAGGTCAATCTCATCAAATCTTGCGAATTTGTAATATTTGCACTTTTTGTTCCAATTGCAACCCTAACCACACTCAATATATTTACAACTCAATTAGGCTAATTTTTGTCCTAAGAACATGCCATCATATTATTTTTACACTAAATGCAGTTAAAAACTTTATACTAACACTACAACATTTTGTGGCTTTTTCCACAGAGGAGAGTGGTCGGAAAAAGCTAAGATTAAGTGGCAAACAAATTTTTCTCACCAAAATTTTTCATGGGACGTTCGTGGCATATAATAAGTGGCGAATACTATTTTGCCACCAATTTTTTTTTTCATGGAAAAAGGTACATTTTTTGCACGAATCCAATTTTTGGTAAAAACTAGTTTGGTTCGTGGCAAAAATTGTTTGGATTTAAGCCCTTATGGTCCTTTAAATTTATTTACCCACTAATATTTTTAGTCGAAAATAATACAATTCTCACGATAATATTCATGAAAAAAATGGTGGCATTAAGTTTTTTGTGATGTATCTTTTTGTGCTAAAAACATGTTTGTAATAGATTTCGTGGTACCAAAAATAACACAATGATTTTTTGTTGTCGAACTCCATCTTTTCCCACCATCTTGTATGATTGCTAATGTTCATTTTTCATGGAAGTCTACAATTTGGTGGCAAATGCATATTAGCTACCAAGCATATAGTGGTAAAAAGTATATGCCACGAGTTACATTCATGGAAAATGCTAAGATATTTTAGAAAAAAAATATACAAAAAAAAAAAAAAAGATAAGAAGAAGAAAAAAGAGAGATTTAGCCAAAAATAATCATAACAAATAGTCTAATATAGGCTTAAATAAATGTATTCCAACATTAAAGATCAAAATTGACACGTATAATAATTTAAAAAGAAAATATTATAAAAATTTACATTTGTTTTTACAAACTTATCCATTCTCAATACATTCAAGTTTTAGAAACCAATACCAAATCATGTCATACAAACTGAAAACTGCTCCATCACTTAATCCCAACACTTCAAAATATCTTAGCATTATCCAACTCCATTCCATGCTCAAACATCAACACAAATGAAGCCAAATTACCTGTAAAATAATGGGTGTCTAATCAGCTGACCTACAAACAACTAAAGTTCAAATACATCAATTAAAAAGAAACTAGCAAAAAATGAAGGGGAAAACAAATGCATAGAGAAAACAAATGCTACTTCTTCAAAGTGAAAAAGAAGGGGAACACAGTATCTTTGAAACTGCCTTAGGAGGGTAATCTCCATTAAGTCTGGTA
This sequence comes from Carya illinoinensis, assembly GCF_018687715.1. Taxonomy (NCBI): domain Eukaryota; kingdom Viridiplantae; phylum Streptophyta; class Magnoliopsida; order Fagales; family Juglandaceae; genus Carya; species Carya illinoinensis. The sequence goes on from NC_056752.1 coordinate 46,122,000, forward strand.
TCAACACACTGCTTAAGGTTGTCTTCACAAAGTTTTGGTGTAGCCTGACAAATTTTAAAACCTTCTGTGGTACTAGAGCATGTCTTAAATTCGGACCTTAACTCCAATTTCAAAATCCAACTCTACATTTCATCCCATTTGACTAAATATTCATATGGTTACATAAATATGACACATGTTGAACGTCCATCATGAAAATTCATATATAATATATAGCAAAACTTCAATAATCTCAATTTTTTGTCAGAAAGGGAGAGATAATATCTATTCTTAAAATATTGTTTGAGATCAGGAAGAGGTAATGATAAGGTTAAATATTAATTATAAAGTACTATTAATTCGTGAAAGGAGTACTATTATAATTCTTTAAGAAGTACTCTGCATGATCATGTATCACTATACTCCAAAATGATAAGGTTAAATGTTGTTAATTCGCTTTTTAAGAAGTGACTAATTAACACTATGCTCCAAAAAGATTAGGTCAAGAGGGAAAGGAACTTTTGATTGATTAAGAAATGTCTCGCAAGTAGTGTTACAGAGCAGAACAGAACCCAAATTGCCTAAACCAAAACAGAGTAGAATTTTTTATTACCTTATCAAGCAGTAGGTTGAACTAATTTCTCTTGTTTATAATAAAAGTAAAACAAGCTTTTCAAAATTACAAACAATAAATAAAAATAGAATAGGCAAGAATATAAAAAGATACTGAAGTGAGCATTTAAAAAAAAAACTTACAGTGGACAACCCTGGATCAAGAGCTACTCTGGAAGAAACATCAATGCCTAGCTGTTCAATATCAACTTCTAACTTATATCCTGCTTTGGTACATGAATATTGGAACTTCTAAATTAATATAACATGCTCAACTAAGCTACTGCATCAATGATATTTTCTAAGGGTGCATGATAAGTTGCTTCAGGAGAGTAAATAAATAGGATTGATATTGCTTTATAAAAATCACCAAGCTAGTCATCATTGATCCCATAAACATAAGTACTACAATAAGATGCTAACCTTGAGATGCCCTCTTTCATGGAAAACCCATTTGCTAAGTTCAGTAAAAATGCTTGAAGTATACATGAACCTACAATTTTCAAGACAAAATATACTGCTAAATAAAACAGCTGCCAGTATTCTTTAAAAAAGAAAAAAAAAAACTAAGTTGCCAGCCTAGTACCAACATGACAGTTAGAACCTACTAGTTTGAACAAAATCGTTGGTTGCTTGCTTAGACTATTAATCTTGAAGAAAAGTGTTAAAAAATACAAATTCTCATATCCACTAGTTTAACACATAGTCGTAAAGGTTAAACATAATCAAAACTATTAATCAAATTCAATATTAAAAACAGAAGATCTTCTCAATATTAAAAAGAGTAGAAATAAGTATACAAAGTCTGAAATTAGTTGAGATAAACTACTCCATGTGAAATCTAAAGCACACCTACTTGAAAGAAAGTTGTAATACCTGCAGATGACTTTTCACATGAAAAATGGTCAATCCATCTGAGCCCATCAAATTCAGTATTGCCTTTGGGGTTGCCCCTATTGTCAATCATTAAAGAAATCATTAGAATAATGTAATTTTTATTCGAAATTTTAATGATGATTTTCCCTTAGTGTACTGGGCTACAGAGTGGACAATGCTGCCAGTATTCATTAAAGTGGACAATGAAGCATGCATACATTAAAGTGGACAATGAAGCATGCATACATTTGGCCTACTCTGCATTACTTTGTCTGTTGCAGTTCTTGGCAGGCAAAGACATTAAAATTATAAACAATCAAACATCAATTATATAACAATGGAACTTTAAGGAGCAAAAGTTACATGAATATTTGACTTTGCAATGGATTTGATAAAAAGAACTTACCTCTCTGGACCTACAGTGCCCTTCTTGCATAGGAGCAATATGGCATACAAATAAATAATCTGGGTGCCCCTGAAATGTTAGCCTAACACACACACATAGCTCACCTAACAGTTTTCTGCCATTAGACACCCAAACCACATCCAATAAAGTTAAGATATTAGCTTTAGAATCTGAAATCCTTAAACCTTATTGAAGCACAGGAAAAAAATCCATCATTTTTGTCACATTTCAATGCAACAGACTACAAAAACAAGTAACAAGTACTTATACCTTCATGCTGGTCACACGAAACAATAGAAATAAGATATAGAGTCAAACACCCAATCATGACCAATCGGAAAAATTGAAATCCCTATAAGCCTCATTACTCTGTAAATGCAAAACTCGTGGACCTTGATTCTCGTTGTGTTCATTTCAACAACCAAAATTGCAATAATAACACAAAAATTAGAAACAGAAGAAATGTTCTTCGAAGAGCAAGAAACCAAAGTCCTTAATAATAGGCATTTGGGAAATATGTAAAGAAGCAATAGAGATTAGGGTTTCTTCCCCGAGTACCCATTTCTGCGTCTTGGAGCTTCCCTGCAGCTGAGTTATGTCTCTTGCAATGAAACCCTAGAAAAATGATTGCAAAGAGAAGGAAAAAAGAAATGGGCGAGGGTGGGGCGGCGCTGAAGGAGATAGTGAAATGCGTTTTGTTTTAGGGCTTGGGTATGCGGGTTGCGACAATGTCGTGGAGAAGTAGAGAGGGAACTTGGCCGGTCTCGAGGAAGAGGAGATCAGGGAGAGAGAGGCTTCGTGGGAGGCTGGGCTGAGGAGATGGTGGCGTGGCGCTGCAGTGATGGCGGCGGCTGGGCTGTGGCCTGAGGAGAAGAGAGGGAACACGGGAGAGAAGTATTGAGAGAAGTCTAAAATTGAATTGGGGAAAAAATATTGCACTTGCACTTAAACGGCGTAGCTTTAGGTGATTTTAATTAAAATAGAAAATATGTATAGCTTTTTTACGGCTAAAAATATTCGTGGGAATTACATATTTAGTAATGGATAAAAATAAATAAGCCACGCAGATGAGGATATAAATAAAATAATTTTTTGTGACGAATTTATTCTGCAGTAAAAAGACAATTTAAGTCGTGGCAATAACTATTTTTCCACTAAAAGTCCATATACTGCTCATGTTTATTATCCAGGAAACAAATTGGTAACAAAAACTACAGATGTGGTGGGAAAAAATTTTTTGCCATCAAACATTATGGACGACGACAATCTCATGGAAAAAGGCCTATATTTATTCTCTCTAATAATTTTGGTGGCAAAATGCCACTTTTTTCCATGACAGTAAATTGCAGAAAAAAAAGTCATGGCAAAAGCCAGTATTTGTTGTAGTGTAAGAAGGGGGAGATGTCATTAGATTAAACTCATATAAAGTTGAAAACCGCATGAATTACAAGAGTGCAGAAATTGTGTATAATTATTGTTGTTTAAGTTTATATATATTCACAGTTAAAACAAGCATCCCATTCTATAATACTTCGTTTCAGTAGAAGCAAGTTTTATCAAGGAAGATAAACCCTGAAATTTCCGTACGACACAGGGCGCCATGTATAGCACGTATATGCATGCGCGGTCTCAATAAAACAGAAAGAAATTTAAGAGTTTCCACGCCAATGCATGCCGGCAAGACTCATGCCGCCTCAGATGAAGTGTTTGGACTAAATTATCCAATTTATAACCTTTTTCTTTCGTTACTGTTAACGGGACCTAATTTATGATTTAACTGCTATCTCCTCAACTTGGGCTTTTTATTATTTTATGGTTTTTCTTTTTCTTTCTAATATAAATAATTTGCTCATCCAAAAAGAAGAAATTATTATCGTATTTTGAAGTCTCCGGACAATGAATTTATCCTTGGGGTTTTCGTATGTTATATCCCTAAATTTTATGAAGTAATATAGGTAGTTTTTTCAGGTAAGATATATATTTTTTTTCGGAGCTCAAATGCAAGTTTCATTTTTCAATGTCCAAACTCCAAAGTTGCACATTTTTCTGTGATTATATAATTGTTTGACCTAAGAAAGTTGATATTCCTCTGATTTTTCTTGCCTTAAAGAGAACAATACGTAACATGTAACATCCCGATCCAATATTATAAATGTATTATGGATGATTTTATTGGACTTAAATTAGTTTTAATGAACCATATTAGATAAACTCATGAATGATTATTTATTAAGGTTGGTTAGAGATTTTAATTAGGCTCATAGGCCCAAAAGTATATTCCAAGATTCGTTAAGGTTTATTGGATAATTTTGAAATGATATTAATGGGCCAATATATATTAAGAAGCCCAAAGTAAGATTTATTGGATATTTTTGAATAGGCCATGTGACCAAAATTTGTTACGGTGGATTATGAAATTTTATAGAGTGGAGTAATTGGATTAAAGTCCAATTAATATTTATGAATATAGTGGGCTCAATTTATTTGTTATTAGGCCCATAAATTTATTTAAAAGACCAAAAATATGTATTTGATGAGTTGGGCTAGTTTTGAAATTTAAGATGGGCTTGTTAAGGGTATTAAGTAATTTAACTTATAAGATTATAAGCAAGCCCTGAAATTTAGTCGGACCCTTGAAATGGCTCAACCCATTTATTAGAACCAAAGAGAAAACCCTAGAATGCATGAAAGCCCATAAAATGAACTCTAACCCAGGTGAAAGGCCCAACCTATGTGCTTGATAAACACAGTACCCCAAAGACCCAACTCCCAAACCCGCATGTGTAGAAAGCTCTAGCCCTCAACATGGCATGCACTGTACTTCTTACCCCTTATGAAGCCCTAGGGTTGCCATCTGAATGTCCCAAGCGGTAGTGCCTGCCCACAAGTCCTTGGCTACCACTATTTTGATCAACCAAGGACATCCGCTGCATATAGCATCATTATCGAGAGCTTTCTCCACACCCTTAGCCTATGTTACACCACACAACAATACCATCACGTTAGCTAAGCATCCATGCTGCCACCACGTTCACCACACTGTAAGCCCTAGCTGTCTCTCTCCCCAATGGACGTGAAACGAAAAATGGGCACCCCCGTACTCGGAAAACCACTGATCTCCACCATAGGCAGCCCTCCTCCACCAGAAGCCATCGTATGCTCATCACGGTTTATGCATCACCAAGCTCTCCTCCGTCGGCCTCTCATCGTCCCAGTGACCACCTCAACGTCACGTACAGCCTTAGCTACAACCCAAAACACCAGCCCCTTCACATTGTATCCCTCATGGTCATGACAACACACTCGTTTGTGTTGAAAACTACCAAAGTATGAAACTAGAAAGTCCACTTAGTCTGCTCTGCACCGTCCAACTTGAAACTTAGCACCGTCCTATATGTTGAAGTTCAACTATGGCTGGTGTAGCTCACCAATTAGCCATCAATTTCGGTTGATATTTAGTAAGATGTTAGTAGAACTTCTCCTATAAATAGGAGAGTTCTGATATATGAAAGTGTGGGCAAAAATAGAGAGAGTGGACGTGAGAAAACTTTGAGTATTTGTAATCTCATACAAACATATTGAATTTTGACTCTAGTGGATATAGGCAAATTACTGAACCACTTAAATATAGTCTTGTGTGATTTTTGGACAGGTTCAAGGTGCAATAGTTTGCACTACTGTGCACCTTTCACCACGGAAAATTCAATCCAATACAACCCAAGCCACCATTGCACGTCCAAACAGCCCCTGTTTAGCAAACCGAAAACAGAGCATCCTAAACTATTTTATCCCACATCGGAAACGGCCCCGAGCGCAAGACCACCGTCGAGGCCAACAAGCCTTTACACCATAACGCTGTGTTGCACCACGCGTAGTCGGACCAACTAACCAAGTTATCCTTGCCATCTTGACCATCTCTGCCCAGCTGCCGTTGCCACATATAACCATCAGTAGGACTGTTCATACGGGCAGGATTTTATCCGGCCCGGTCCGGAATCCGGGCTGAAATCCAGATTGTAAAATCCGGACCTAAGTGGTCCGGATACGGATTTAAAATCCAGGTACCGGATTAAAAACCCGGTACCCAGTTTCTTTTTTTTTTTCCCCCTGGCCCCGGCTAAATATCTCCTCTCTCTCTCTCTCTCTCTCTCTCTCTCTCTCTCGTTCATCTCAGAGTCAGAAACCCTAGCCGCCGTTCATCTCGTTCATTTTTTCTCACCCTCGATCTCTCTCTCTTCTCACCCTCTCTATCTTGCATCGTTAGATACCTTGGAATGACAATGATGAAATGGTACGACTTGTGTAGGTTTTGTTCAGGTAAGATCAGTGCTACGACGTTCTGTGTTAGCATCCTTCTTCTGCTACGGCTACGACATTTTGTGCTAGATCTAGGTTATTTTGTTAAACATGGGTATAAAGTATATGCTGTTAATTTGATAGATCTGGGTTTGTGTTTGATTTTTGCTTCTGTTTGGGTTTGTGTTTGATTTGTCTCTGCCTCTCTCTCGGTTGGTTTTTTTTTTGGTTTAAGTACCTGATTAGTGATGTGCTCCCACGATTTGTTCTGTGTTGTTAGCATTATTCTGCCTGCTTGCGAGATGGGTTTTCGTGGATTACTTATTCATACATTGTATGTGTTGTTAGCCTTTGCACCATAACGCTGTGTTGCACCACGCATAGCCGGACCAACTGACCAAGTTATCCTTGCCATCTTGACCATCTCTGCCCAGCTGCCGTTGCAACATATAACCATCGGTCCATCAGTCTGACCACGACGAGCAGTTCCATGTACAAGTTATTCCACCCTTATTTGAAACTTTTATACATTTTGGATAATAGTTTATGAAAAAATCTACTCATCTTTTTCGTCACCCAAGCCACCATCGCATGTCCAAACAACCCCTGTTTTAGCAAACCGAAAACAGAGCATCCTAAACTATTTTATCCCACACCGAAAACGGCCTTGACCGCAAGACCACCGTCGGGGCCAACAAGCATTTACACCATAACGCCGTGCTGCACCATGCGTAGCCGGACCACCTGACCAAGTTATCCTTGCCATCTTGACCATCTCAGCCCAACTGCTGTTGCCACGTATAACCACCAGTCTGACCACGACGAGCAGTTCCACGTACAAGTTATTCCACCCTTATTTGAAACTTTTATACATTTTGGGTAATATTTTATGAAAAAAATCTAATCATCTTCTTTGTACCATAATCATATATGGTATTTTTATTTTTTTTTATTTTTTTACTAAATATATAGTATATGAATAATGAGTAAAAGTAATTAATTAATTTAAGAAAAAAATTAAAAAAAATTAAAAATAAAAATAAATGTAATATGTGGTATATAAAAATGATAAATAGAAAAATTCTAAATAATGACTTTTTGTTTATATTCAGTGAAATAAATAATAACAACGATATTTTATGTAATGATTAAAATCATTTAACATAAGATTATCACCTTGTTAAAAATATTAATTGAATTGAATTGAATTTTTTTTTTACAGAATTGTCATTCTTTTTGAACATTATTGTCATTCTTTTACTCCAGTACAAAACCGACACGTAAGCCCCGGAGTAAGCTCGGGACAAACCGCTAACTGATAGTAATAATTTCAGTGTCAGCCCGCCCCTATCTCGCATGCAAGCGAACGAATAAAGTGAAATTGATATAATCGGAGAAAATAAATGAAATATAAATTAAATGTGATAAAATAAATTAAATAAAAATTATTAATTTAATAATATTTTATTATTATATAGAGAATGAATGGCTAATCTAATATAAGGATTGAATTTAGATGGAATATACAAATATAAAAAAGTATTGATATTGGCTAAATTTAAAGATGAATTTAGCAAAGCCAATGAGAATACTCTAAGAGTGTTAATGCCATTCTCTACTTTACATCATTGAACTTTTTTTTTTTTAAGTAAAACTTGTATGTTGTATTCATGTATTAACTGATTTACATAGTTTATCAAAGTTTACACACTTAAAGAATCTCCTGAGAATGGTCCTCCATCCAGACTCTATTCATTTACAATTAAAACAATTTTTGCAAGGCTATATGCAACGCCATTGTTGAGGATATCACTCTCAATCAAACTCTTTCCATATATGCGAGAGTTGACTGTCGTGATTGTGGGAGTTTTATTTGTACATTGTTTCCTTTTATTATAAATTTATTAATTCGTATTAACTATGTACATTCTACAAACAATTATATAAAGCAATGCAATTCACCACCGTAAAGCAAGGTGGATTTCAAACATTCTCATGGTATCAAGAGCAACCCTGGATTAACCTCCTACGATCCAAATGGCCTTTGATCCCGCACCCACCGTCCTTCCCTTCAACACCTTGATTCACATGCTCACCATCAAACTATCATCATCCAACTACCTCCTTTGGAAGAGTCAAGTTCTTCCCCTTCTTGAGAGTGAAGATTTGCTTGGTCACGTTGATGGCACCCTTGTGTCGCCACCCCCATTTGACCGACCAACCTCTCAAACACCAAACAACAAATACCTGGTGTGGAAGGCTATGGACCAGCGCCAGCTCAACCTCCTTCTCTCCTCCCTCACGGAGGAAGCTATGGCCAAAGCTGTAGGTCTCTCCACCGCTCGTGAGGTGTGGCTTGCCATGGAAAACACCTTTAGCCACCGCTCGAAAGCATGAGAACTTCACATTAAGGATGATCTCCAGTTGATGAAACGTGGGACTCGTTCTGTAGCCGAATATGCCCGTACGTTCAAAGCACTTTGTGATCAGCTCCATGCCATTGGTCGGCCTGTTGATGGCACCGATAAGGTGTACCGGTTCCTCCGTGGCCTAGGGCCTGATTTTTCAAGCTTCTCCACCGCTCAAATGGCCCAAACTCCTCTCCCCTATTTTTCAGATTTAACCTCCAAGGCCGAAAGTTTTGAGATTTTTCAAAAATCTCTTGAGGGTTCTTCCTCCTCTACTACGGCTTTTATGGTCACCAAAAATTCCTCCCATCGTGGTGGCTTTGCTCACAATCCTCTAGGTCGCACAAATGGCCACGGCAACGGCTCCTCCAGCTGCAGACAGGGACGCTCTAGCTCGGGTCAGCGCCGTTGTCCTCCACGTTGCCAAATCTGCAGGATGGACGGCCACTATGTTGATCGATGTCGCCAGCGCTATGCTCGGAATGAGCCATCTGCTCAACTTGCCAAAGCCTTCACCAGTTCTTGCAATCTCTCTGAAAACATGGGCTTCGACTGGTTTGTGGATACAAGGGCTTTGGCCTATATGACTACGGATTCAACCCAACTGGACCAGTCCACAAGTAACACAGGTAAGGATTGTGTAATTGTTGGGAATGGTGCGTCACTTCCCATTACCCACATTGGAAAAATTTCTCCTATCCTGAATCTCTATCTTCTCAATGTCCTAGTTGTTCCTCGCCGCACCAAAAATTTTCTTTCCATTAGTAAATTAACATATTATTATCCATTATCTGTTACATTTACTAATAATTTGTTTACTATTCAGAATCTCAAAACAGGAACAGTGGTGGCAACCGGCAAGCGTGATGGTGGCTTATATGTGTTCGAAAGAGGCAATCTTGCTTTTATTTCTGTCCTTAAAAATAAATCGCTTCATGCGTCTTATGATTTATGGCATGCACGACTTGGACATGTCAATCATTCTATTATTTCTATTTTAAATAAAAAAGGACAGCTTTATCTTACCTCTTTGTTACCTTCTCCTGCTTTATGTAGCACCTGTCAAATTGCCAAAAGTCATCGCTTGCCTTATTCTCAAAATGAACATAGGTCGTCTAATGTGCTTGATCTTATCCATTGTGATATTTGGGGTCCCTCCCCCGTCAAATCAAATTTAGGATTTGTCTACTATGTTCTATTTATTGACGACTATTCTCGCTTCACGTGGCTCTATCCTTTGAAATTAAAATCTGATTTTCATAAAATTTTTATTCAATTTCAACAATTTGTGGAAAATCAATATTCTGCTCGTATCAAAATTTTTCAAAGTGATGGTGGTGCCGAATTCACTAGTAATTTCTTTCAAGATCATCTTCGCTCTTCAGGCATTTATCATCAGCTCTCATGTCCATACACACCAGCCCAGAATGGTCATGCTAAAAGAAAATACCGTCATGTGACTGAGATAGATTTAGCCCTTCTTTTTCATTCTCACATCTCTCCTCGTTTTTGGGTTGACGCCTTCAGCACTGCAGCCTACATCATCAACCGTTTGCCTACACCGCTTCTTGAAGGTAAGTTACCTTTTGAGATTTTGTATGGTCATTCTCCGAATTATGAAAATTTTCACCCTTTTGGTTGCCGTGTCTATCCTTGCTTACGTGATTATATGCCTAAAAAACTTTCTCCTCGTAGTATTCCTTGTATTTTGCTAGGTTATAGTACTTCTTATAAAGGATTTCGCTGCTTAGATCCCATCACTTCTAGGCTCTACATCACTCGCCATGCTCAATTTGATGAAACTCATTTTTCTTCCCTTGCTACCTCTTAGGCCCAACCCATATCCTCACTTAACTTTTCCAATTTCCTTGAACCCGGTCTCCTCCATACAGATCTGCCTTCCTCTGACACCTATTCCCCACATATTACTCAATCTGGGTCTAACCCATGTATTATGTGTACTGATTCAATGAATGAGTCCTTGCAGGTCCCTCTTTACAACATTTGGCTCCTCCACCTGAGTCCAGTGCAGCTCCTGCTCCTGCTACCGTGGTTCCGCTGGGTTCTCATCCTATGATTACAAGAGCTAAAGTTGGTATTTTCAAAACTCGTCACCTAGCGCATCTTAGCCTCTTGGGCTCCTCTGGTCTTCTTCCTGCTTTTCTTGCATCAACTGAGCCTAAAGGTTTCAAATCTGCTGCTAAGAATCCTGCTTGGCTTGCTGCCATGGATGAAGAAATCCATGCCCTTAAGAGTAATCATACCTGGATTTTCGTCCCTCGACCTATCAACACCAACATTGTGGGCTCCAAATGGGTTTTCTGGACCAAATACCTGCCTAATGGATCTGTTGAATGTCTCAAAGCACGCCTTGGTTCCAAAGGCTATAAATAGGTACCTGGTCTTGACTACACTGATACTTTCAGTTCTGTAATCAAGGCCACCACTGTTCGCGTTGTGCTCTCTCTTGCTGTTACACAGAAATGGCCCCTTCGTCAACTTGACGTCAAGAATGTGTTTCTCAATGGTACTCTCACTGATCAATTTTATATGGAGCAGCCTCCAGGGTATATTGATCCTCGCTTCCCTGATCATGTTTGCCAGTTGAAGAAAGCTCTCTATGGTCTCAAGCAAGCACCTCGTGCCTGGTTCTAGCGCCTTAGCTCCTTTCTCACTCACCTTGGTTTTTCTTGCAGTCGTGCTGACCCATCTCTTTTTATCTTTCATAAGCAGTCAGATATTATTTACCTGCTTCTTTATGTTGATGACATTATTATTATAGGCAACAATTCTTCCCTTCTTGACAGCTTCACTTGTAAACTCAATTCTGAGTTTGCCACTAGGGACTTGGGCTCCCTCAATTACTTTCTTGGTCTAGAAGCTTCCTCCACTTCTGATGGTCTCTCCATCAGTCAGCTCAAATATGCACGGGATATTCTTTCTCGAGCTTAGTTACTTGACAGTAAGCCTGTTCACACTCTCATGGTTGTTTCTCAGTATATGTCTGTCGATGGTTCTCTATTTCCGATCCCACTCTCTACAGATCTCTTGTTGGTGCCCTACAGTACCTGACCATCACACGTCCCGACATTGCTTATGTTGTCAACTCTGTCAGTCAATACCTACATGCTCCAACTGACAATCACTTTCTGGCTGTTAAATGTCCCTCCTCCTCTCTTGGTGCTCTCGTTGCTTATTCTGATGCTAATTGGGTTGGCTGCCCCAATACTCGTCGTTTGACCTCTGGTTACTCTATTTACCTCGGCGACAACTTGGTTTCTTGGAGTGCTAAGAAATAGCCAACTGTCTCTCGTTCCAGTTGCGAATCTGAGTATTGTGCCCTTGCCTCCATTGCCGCCGAACTCATTTGGCTCACACATCTCCTGCATGACCTCCAGGTATCCATCCCACAACAGCCTCTTCTCTTATGTGACAACAAGAGTGCCCTTTTTTTGAGCTCCAATCCGGTTTCACACAAGCGGGCTAAGCATGTTGAATTGGACTATCACTTTCTCCGTGAACTTGTTGTCGCTAGCAAGCTCCATACCCAACATGTCCCCTCTCATTTACAGGTTGCTGATATTTTCACCAAGAGCATTCCTCGACCACTCTTTGAGTTCTTCCGATCCAAGCTCCACGTCCGATCCAATCCAACGCTCAGCTTGCGGGGGGGTGTTGAGGATATCACTCCTCAATCAAACTCTTTCCATATATGTGAGAGTTGATTGTCGTGATTGTGGGAGTTTTATTTGTACATTGTTTCCTTTTATTGTAAATTTATTAATTCGTATTAACTATGTACATTCTGCAAACAATTATATAAAGCAATGCAATTCACCACCGTAAAGCAAGGTGGATTTTAAACATTCTCAACTATTACAAATTCTATTAACATGCAAAACTATCTAGTTCCTTCTGTTCTTCAAGACATCTTTTAAATCTTCAATACATTGACCATGCCACTCCCAACTCACTCTTGGACTATTAACAGCTTTCACATTAGATAAAGCATCACCCTCCAGTTGTACATTCCTAAAATTCAATTCATCACAAAGTTTCATGGCCCTTCAGAGAGCATAGACTTCAACTACTATAGGATCAGAAACAGGTGGTCTCCACTGTTCTCATTGATCCCAATTTACTTTAACCACATCCCCCACAGGTGGTCTCCAATAGATAACCTTGCTACTTTGGCCACCATTCCTTTGATTATTGCTTTGCTTAACTTGTGCCATTTAAAGCTCTAACAAATAGTCAACAACTTGCTTAAACACTTCATTAGGTCCCTTGAACTTGTTATAAAAAACCAAGCAATTTCTCCTCAACCATACTCTTTTCAGCACCACAGCCATTACATCCATATGATATTGAGATAACTTTGAAGGCCACTCTGGCCAAAGCTCGAAAAGATCTCTTTCACTACTTGACCATTTGTGCACTGGACTCCTCTCACAAGCCCGTACATCACTTGCTTCGTTGCAGCTCCACAAAGCATGACACACTGATTCATCCATTCTCTTACACACTGGACAAGAAGCTTCTTTAACAACTTTTCTTTTCATTAAATTCTTCTTTGTTGGTATTTACATCATTGAACCTAATTATACTGATCATATTCTAATTAATTATCAACAGCAATTACTCGCTGCACCAAGTACCCTTGATCTCACTCTTGCTAGTTATATACCTCCTAGGCCCCTTAAATTACTTTAGAAATTCAAACTCATTATAATAGTACTACTATTTATCAAATCGCCCAGTGGTTCATGTATATAACAAGTGCTGGTCCTTTTTTTTTTTTTTTTAATATAAGAATATGGTTTTATTTATGGCGGTCTGGTTGATAAATAAATATTCATTACAATTATTTTTGTTAAATTTTTAAATAAGAATTGAGCCATAGAGTAGAGTCTTGGACTGATAAAATTTATTTATATATCGTACTAAACACCTGTACAACTGCTACATTGTATTTTAGTTATCATTTGGAATAAAATACTTTTCAAGTATATAATCAGCTCCATAAAAGAACCACGTAGAGAAATAAAGCAAATGAACAAAAAAAAAGAGCAAGCACGATGCCCCCAGGGAGTCAGATGCTTATTATTTTAAAGACGACCATTTAATGATGGCTTACATATATAAATACTTAATTTCCGTAATATTATTGGCATCATATCACCAATGCAGTCGGAGGCCTTTTATTGTATGGATATACAATATTCTTTATCAGTAGAGAAAACCATTCAGAGGTAATCATGCATTAATTTACTTAGTGCAGTGCGTTGAGAGCACTGTCAACATGGCAGCACTTAAAACTCATATAGGTCTCCATGACGCGGGAATATTAGTGAGCGCAATGCATATGCCCTGAAATCTTTACAACACCAACCGGGATGTCAAAGCGAGAGCAGTGGCTTTGATTAATGCTGTCAAAGTGCTGTTTGATTGCAATATCGAAGTCAATCTCACGTAAATACCCCTTCCATTTTTCAGCCTCATCCATGACCTTCAAAATAGTAGTCCCATGTCCAATGAATATCGCTTTAGACCCTTTGCTCAGCACTACCCATCCACTCTCATTCTTGTAAGATAGCAGCTTTTGTATTTCCTTGGTCACATCGTCCGGTTCAGTTTTCTTTTCAATCTTGGAGAAGAAAAAGCTTTCCATTGTGTCCAAAAACGCCCTAGAATACCAACATTGTCCTGCTCTTTCTGGTTCTTTCCTATAGGAATCGACTCAATATAAATCTTTGCCTCCTTCAACGCCGGGTCATTGGCCAGGGCAGTTGCTTTCCTGGTAAATTGTTGGATCCATTCGTTGTCCTTGCCTCCATAGAAGAAAATGTACTTGTCATCCTTGATCTGATTGATCGAACAAGACATCTTAATTCTCAAACACGTACAATTATAATGCTAATCATGATTTTTATTAAAAGCATCAGCCTTTATAATATGAATTTTGCTTAAGTGTACTATATATTGTAGGGTATGAAAAAGAACTTACCACGACGGGTGATTTGGGATTGATGCCAACCAAGAAGGATACGATCACATCCACTATAGCTAAAACAATCTTTATTTCCCCGTAAATGAAAGGAAAGGCCTTTGCTCCCAATACCTTAATGATGTGGAATACATTCGGATGTTCCACCTTTCCTTTTGGACTTACGACCACGACGAGAGGCTTATTCTTGAAGTTCCACTCCTTAATGAACTTGATGCCTACCACTGGTGAAAAGTTTTGAACTGTATACCAAAGCATCTTGGATCGCAGCACCTCAAACTTCTTTTTCAGGTCATCAGTCCCTTGCTCCACAATTGGGATCCATACAATTTTATGTTGATCCTTCTTACTTATTCCATCATAAACCGGCTTAAGGACCGAGATTTCTTCAATGGTGACATCCAGGCTCGAAATGAAGAATAGAACGTTCTTCTTTTCCAGCACTTTGATGTTAACTTGTTTGTGCAACACAATCAAAAAAATCAGAAGACCGTGAATAGATTAGTCTTGATGTTTCTATGACAGATAACTTATAAGAATTCGAGGTATTGTAAGTTCGTAATATAAAGCTGTGGCAAGTGTAAAGGCTGTAGTTACGACCATAAATAAGGGAAAAATAAATTACAAGTTCTTGCACGAAAGTTTCAAATAGGAGAGACAAATATATTAAGTGGGTCTTAATTATTTATTACTCATTTAATATTTCACCAAAGGAAAATATTTATACATGTAAAAATAAATGTTATAGGATCTTTGTGATGAGTACCGGCTTGTTTGGAAATAGATCTTATCCTGATCATTTCATCTATCCCCTTTCTAAACATAATTCAAATATAAAATTTTCAAACTAATTATTACAGCTTTTTTAAACTTTCAAACAAAACATAACAAACAATTCAATTTTTTCAAATCTCTAAATAAAAATAATATTATAAAACTAAATTATAATAATATTTTAACTTTATAATGTTTTTCGTTTAACTTTTTCTCTCTTATTTCCAAAACTCAAAAAATACTTAACTCAAACTATTTCATTACTATTAACAAACTATCTTACTACTATTCCTAAAATTATTATCTCATCTCACTCTCCATACAAGCCCATATTTCCATTCTACTTAATTAAAGTCTTGAAATTTAGACAAAACCATAAAATTACACCGGTAATGTGAACATTTAGTCCAGCTTGGTTGTTTGAGTTTTTTCCAACTAGTTGGTAAATATTGTTTATTACACAGGACCATGATGCCTTGTATTTTACAATATATTTTTAAGAGAACTGATTTTTATTGGAAAATATAAGTCATAATTAATAAAATTATATCACGTCACGGGTTCAAGTCCCTGAGGGGATGACCTATAAGTCATAGTATTAAGTTATTGAATATTGACATATGATTGCAGTTTCCAAAAGGAAATGGATATCATTGAGTTAGTGTCAATATTAGAGTTGGCCGTCGTGGACGTCAGGTTTCGAAAACATGGCAAATGTTATGATCTTGAAAATTAAAAGTCTAACCAAATTATTATCCGGCAGTCCTAAGACTTTTAGATCAATAATTAGATTTTTGAACTGTTTAACATTTGTCAATCATTTTCTTCCTTTTATAATTTTAATTAATCTTCGGTAAGGCTAGTTTTCCACTATACGTTTTTAATTTATTGATATACACGTACGTTTTTCATGTTTCAGATTATTCCAATAAATTACTACCAAAAAGGAATAATTGTATAGTGCCAATAGTACATTTTAGAACATGGCAAAGGCTCAGCTACAGTATAATCTTCTTATTCCTTAACTTCTTTATTATTTTACTCCTCCTTGGAGGAGTGGTGGATACCCTCTCTTTTTTTAGAAGTTAGGGGATGGTTGTTCTCGCAGATAAATTAGGATGGATATCTCTATTTTTCAGAATCTCATATCCCAAAAAGTTTTGTCAATAGAATGTTTATAGAAGTTAAGACTGATAACAAAATGGAAAAATGGAGAAACTTCTCTGATTCTCATTGAGTGCTTTGGGTAATATTTATACACAAACAAAATGAAAATAAAAAATAATAATTGTTACAAATAATTTGAAAGAAATAATAACGACTTCCTCTACTGTTCTATTCTAGAAGACTCTTGTGAATTGTTGTACAATGTGAGTAGAGCAATATCGGGCTTCATGTTATTGTTGTAGTCCCCGTAATGCCCTCCTTATGTTTGTGTAAAATCACAGATGAGTCACTTAACTTGATACGCCCCCTCGAGTCCAATGACATGTCTACCACATTGAGGGTCGACCTAAAACGATGAAAACGATCGAAAATAATTGGTTTGGTAAGAAGATCAGCCAACTGGTCTTGCGAACTACAGAATTGAACTTGTAAGGTGTTTGCCACAACTTTGTCTCTAACGAAGTGAAAATCAATGTCCATATACTTGGTTTTTGAGTGGTAGACAGGATTCACTGATAGATATGTTGCTTCAATATTGTCACACCATAATGTAGGAGCTGTGGGAAGAAAGACACCAAGTTCACGAAGTACTATTTACAACCAAATAACTTCTACTGTCGTGGATGTAAGGGACTTGTATTCAGCCTCAGTAGAGGAACGGGCCACTGTGCTTTGCTTCTTTGAACTCCATGATACTAAGTGATGACCCAAGTAAATAGAGAACCCTCCAGTTGATCGGTAGTCATCAGGACAACCCTCCCAATCTGCGTCAGAAAATGCTTGAAGAGAAAAAGCAGTTTGAGGCTTGAAGAGTTGACCATAGTTGATGGTTGCTTTCAAGTATTGTAAGATATGTTTCACGGCAATCCAATGAGAAGCTTTAGGTGTGTGCATGAATTGGCACACTTTGTTGACTGCAAAAGAGAGATCTGGTTTGGTTAAGGACATGTACTGAAGGCCCCTAATGATGCTTTGACAAAGAGTGGCATCTTCAAAAGCTTGTGAATCAAACTTGGAAAGTTTGAGATTAGCAGCCATAGGAAAGTTGATGGGTTTAGCGTGAAGCATTTTGATGCGGGTTAACAGCTGCTTGATGTACTGTCATTGGGAGAGAATCAAGCTGTGTGCTGTATGATCAACCTCAACTCCAAGGAAAAAGGAAAGATCACTGAGGTCCTTTACTGGGAAAGCACGTCCCAATGTTGAAATAAGATTATTAATGGCAGAGGAATGTGAAGATGTGATGACAATGTCATCCACATACACCAAAAAATAAATTTTGACATTAGCATGATTTAAAATGAATAAAGAAGGGTCAGCTTTGGAGGCAGTAAAACCGAAATCAAGAAGCCAAGAACTAAGTTGAGCAAATCATGCTCTTGAGGCCTAGTTGAGGCCATAGATGGCCTTGTGGAGTGTGCATATATAATTTGGATGAGTTGAATCAACAAATCCTTGGGATTGCTGCACATACACACCATCTGCTAAGGATCCATGCAAAAATAAATTTTGGATCTCAAGCTACCGTAAGGGCCAAGATTGAGTTACTGCAAGTGAGAGAATCAGTAGAATGGTGGATGGCTTTACTACTGGGCTGAAGGTCTCAGTGTAGTCCAAACCGTGGAGTTGATGGTAGCCTTTAGCTACTAGACGTGCTTTTCTTCTTTCGAAAGAACCATTAGCTTTGGTTTTGGTATGAAACACCCAGCGATAGCCAAGGATGTTTGCCATGGGAGGAGGAGGGACTAAGCTTCACGTCTGGTTTTGTTGCAGTGCAGTGAATTCTTGATGCATGGCGTCACACCATTTTGAGAATTTGACAGCTGTAGAGAAACTAGAAGGATCATTAGGAACATTTATAGAGGTAGTAAAGCAATACCGAGAGTTATACGGCATAGTTCCTTCTGTGAAGACTTGAGGCCGAGAGGAATTTGTATGGGCACTAGTAATAATCGGTGAACAAGGTGGAATAAGGGAGATGGAAGGAAGAGAGGAAGGTGGGTTAGTGGAAGATGATGGTTGAATTTCAAACTGAGGGGAAGAGTTTGTTGTAGAGGAGGATGGACGAGAGGTTGAAGACGTCGAGGAAGCAGAAGTTGGATTTAAGGATGATGGGCTGGGCCCAGGCCCAAGAATAGATGGTGTAAGTAGAGGTAAGAGGGTAGTTTTCGAGCAAGGAGATTTAGAAACGGGACTGGGTTGAGATGTATGAAAGGGAAACAAGGACTCATTGAAAATGACGTCCCTAAAAATGTAGAGTCTACTTTGTTTAAGGTCTAGACACTTGTATCCTTTATGAGATGGGCTATAGCCCAAGAAGAGACATGAGGTAGATCTAAATTTTAATTTATTTGAAAGATAAGGCCTGAGATTGAGCCAACACTCACAAGCAAATACTTTCAAAAAATTATAATCAGGCTGATTTTGATGAACCAAAAAATGAGGTGATTGATTTTTAATAACTGGAGAAGGTATAAGGTTAATTACGTAAACAACCATTGTAAAAGCATCGGCCCAAAAGGAAAAAGGTAAGGAAGAGTGGGCTAAAAGAGCAAGCCCAGTTTCGACAACGTGTCGATGTTAGCGTTCAATAAGTCCATTTTGTTGATGTGTATGAGGGCAAGAGAGACGATGTATGATTCCAAACTTATTACAAATTTGGGTGAGAGGTTTGAACTCTCCACCACCATCGGTTTGAAGGATTAAAAGTTTGGAATTAAACAAGCGTTCAATATAAGGTAAAAATGTGGTAAAAATATGAGCAACATCAGATTTTAATTTGAGAGGAAAGAACCATGTGTATCACATAAATTGATCTACAAATGAAAGGTAATACTTAAAACCAAGTCTGGAAATGTGGGATGCTGGGCCCCAAACATCAGCGCATAACAATTGAAGTGGCTTGGTATAAGTTGCATGAATTTTACCAAAGGGTAACTGATAGGCTTTTGGAAGTGGGCACTCGGTACAAAAGAAAACAGAGTCATTGGAAACAGTAGGTAAGCAATGTTGATGTAAGACACGGGACACAATATCCAGTGATGGGTGTCCAAGCCTTTTGTGCTAGTGTGCTTTGGTTGTTCTTTCTCCAAGGTGTAAAGATGGGTTGAAAGCTGAGGAAGATGATAAGGAGAAGACATGATAAAGCCCATTATGCGTAGGCCCTGTGAGGAGCACTTTCCCTATTTAATTGTCATTCACAGAAAAATGAGATGAGTGAAATTCAGAATAGCAAGAGTTATCTAAGCAAAAACGGAGAACAAACACAAGATTTTTTGTTATGGCGGGAACATGTAAGAGATTTTTAAGATGAAAGAAGGAAGAATTGGATGAGAGAAAAGAGTCACCAAAATTTTGAATGGGAATCACTACCAGTATATGGTTCTGAAGAAACATTCAAGTTACTGAGTTCATTGGTGATATGGTGTGTTGTGCCAGAGTCAGGATACCATGTAGCCTTGGACTTGGAACTGGGAGTAGTATAATGAGCAGAGAAAGATTTCGGAGGATCTAGTTGAAAAGCATGATCAAATCGGTACTGGCATTGCAGGGCAACGTGATCGGACTTATTACAAACTTGACAAGTAGAGCGTTGAGTATTGTATCCTTGTTGAGATGACCTTGACTGAGTGGAGGAACGACCCCCACGACCTCCACGAGTGTTGTTAAAGGAACGACTTGGTTCACACCCTTGGCGGCCACCACAAAAGTTGCCTTGACCATGCTGATCTCTTTGTCCAGAAATGCTGAAATTCACTGAGGGCTCAAGAGAGATAGTACTCTTGGTTTGGTGAGAGATTCTACTTTCATGAATAAGTAAGAGTTGAAATAATTCATGTGAGGAAAGAGAATTAGTCCGCATAGTCACAGAGGTTATAAAGGTCTCATCAGTGGGTCCTAACCCATTGAGAAGGTAGTTAACAACCTCCTTACCAGGAAGAGAGTTGCCAATAGTAGCCAATGAGTCAACAAGAGAACGTACATTCCCAAAATAATCAGAAATTGATTGCTCACCTTTGGAGAGATTGGTGAGCTGAAACCTAATTTGAAACTCCTTAGCTTGGGAGTGAGAGGCAAACATAGAGGCCAAAGAGGGAAGAGAAAAGCACACTTAAGATCAGTTGATCAATGCGCTGTCAAGAGGAATGGGTTGAGTTTGGGTGGTGTATCGGAAGTAGCAGGAAGAAACTGAGGTGGGGATGGAAGGGATCCATCGACATGAGCATAAAAGGCCTTGCCCATGAAGATATGCTGAGATTTGCACTTTCCAAAGAAGGTAATTTTCATTTGTTAATTTTGTGATAATAATATGAGAGAAGGAAGAGAGGGTAGAGGAAGCCATGAATGCAGACGTTAGTCGTGTGGCTCTAATGCCATGATAACAAAATGGAAAATTGGAGAAACTTCTCTGATTCTCATTGAATGCTTTGGGTAATATTTATGCACAAACAAAATGAAAATAAAAAATAATAATTGTTTCAAATAACTACTTGAGAGAAATAATAACGACTTCCTCTACTATTCCATTCTAGAAGACTCTTGTGAATTGCTATACAATGTGAGTAGAGAAATATCAGGCTTCATGTTATTGCTGTAGTCTCCGTAATGCCCTCCTTATGTTTGTGTAAAATCACAGATGAATCACTTAGCTTGATAAAGACAATACACATCACAAAAAATTTGTATGCGGGGAAGCCTCTAGTAAACGAATATATATTTTGGCTTAATTATAATCTGAGTATTTTCCTGTATTTATCAGTCATTGATATAACTTCAAGTTTCATGAATGGAATGAAGTCTATTTTCTATAAAAAAAAAATAATAATAATAATACAAACATAAAATAGAAAGAAGAGTAGTACCAGAACTTTGGAGTGAACTTCGCAATAATTTCATCTAATCAAATTTATATTGCTCTTGTCATTGCTTTGGCCCAAAAAAACTGATATGAAAATTCTGCATCGATCATATTGATCTAGATAAGATTTTGATTTTTTTTTTTCAGCAATCTAGATAGGTTTGTATTTGAAAACATACATCTGTGGATGATATTCCTTCCAGACGTGAAACACGACCAACGTCACAGACATTGCATTCCGATGAATCATTAAAAAATTATAAATAATGTTAGATATAAATTTTAAATAAAGAAGTCTAATATAATTTTCTTTTTATAAAAAATAATTTTTTTTACATATATTAATATAATATTTATTTTTGTTAAATAAATCACAAATGCTACAGACAAAGAAGTTGGTGCAGGAATTGAATACACCTCCCACTTCTTCATTTTTCACATCACCTTTCGGGCGCAATTCCTGCACCATATCACCCGCATCAATCATTTCTTTTAAAAAATTTGCAGAAAAAAAATTGTACAAATCATTCCTAAAAAATTATTGATAATATCTCCTCATGAGTCATTTTTATATGTACGTGTGTGTGAGAGAAACATAATTATGGTTCTTGTCACCTTTTCTACTCGATCGTTTACCCTCGAGAAAACATCACCAATGAAGGCCGACGTCGTTACATATATACCCAGCCAGTAGATCGTGAACAGAGAAGAAACGTCCAAATTTACGAACAACGAGCTTTATGCATGAATATTAAAGATCAGATTGGGAGATTGTTTTATTTAGTAACGCGTCGATGTAGTACAATTAATAAGGAGATAGCTCGCTTGATGAGAACAGCCATTAAATCTGATCAAGACTTTCCTATGCCTGAAAAGATTAAACATGGAATATAGAGTAATAATTAATTACTATTATTATTATTATTATTAGTAGCAGCAGCAGCTGCTGCTGCAGCTCCAAGGATGATTTAGTTTATTCACTGCCCCAACATCTTCTATACATATGTTCTAAATAACGTTAATTATATATGCCATAAATACAAGTACTTTAATTTAAAATACTGTTGATTATTAATACTATTTAATTAAAAGAAAGAGAAATAATAATGCATGCATGGTATGTAAATGAGGGCAAGATTGGCACTAATATTGTACAACCGGGGCTAATTTTGAGACCATGGCCGCCTAGTATTCCCACTTGAATGTGGGGTCCGGGCTTCATATCTATTACATACACTACCAAAAAACAAAAATAGTTATTTGCTTCACTTAAATTAGATGTGAAAAATATAAAATGATTATTAAAGTTTTTTTACAACTATTTTGTATTTTTTGTATTCAATTTAAATGACATAAAAAAATTTATTTTTCTTGTAGTAATATTATATATTATATATTAATTAATGATGAGATCAGTACTTGGAGTAGTCGATGCGTCGTACGTCAATGATTGAATAATAAGTTCTATCGAGTAATTAATTAGCAAACCATGTTTATAAATAGGCCGAAAATTTCTTTCTCCAAAGACATGAGTAGTACTGATCATTAGGCCGCTCGTCGTCAAGATCAGTTGTCTTCTCTCGCTAGCTAGCTATCTGCATGCGCGCTAGCAGTTTGTTGTTGCTAATTCCTCTAGCTAGCTAAAACATGAAGGTAAGCTGCCTTCTTACATATATATATGCACACCCAGATCGAACGTACGCATTAATACATGTAGCGAATTGAAGCTTGATTTTAGTTTTTGTTCTAAATGCATGCATATATGTAGGGCTGTTCATCCGGACCGGTTTTTATCCGGACCGGCCCGGAACCCGGAAAACCGGATTTCCGGTTGCGGTTTTCGGTCCGGATGAAATCCGGGTCGGACTCCGCATTTGCAAAACCGGATACATCCGGTCCGGACCCGGGTATGAAACCCGGGTTCCGTTTTAGAACCCGGTTAACCGGGTTTGTATAAAAGCCTCAAAAAACCCTCTCTCTCTCTAAAGCCTCGTCTCCCGAGTCCCGTGACCCCGTCTCCCAACTTCCCCCCCCCCTCTCTCTCTAACACACGAAACCCTAGCCACCCCCCGAATCTCCTTCGTTCTTCACTCCCCAACTCCCCCACCAGTGACCACGATCTCTCTGTCGTCGAGCTTGAGCTTGGGATCCCGTGGTCTGAGAGTCTTCATTCTAGTGCCGATGCAGAAAAACCCTCTCTCTCTCCCTCTCGGTAAGTCTCTCTCCCGATCTGTGAACAATGAATGTAAATGTGATAGATCTAGTGATTTGGTGAACTGGGTTTCTCTGTGCTTGGATAGATCTAGTGATTTGCCGAATGGGAGTTTTAGGGATTTTTTTGGGGATTTCTGTTTTTCTATCTTAGTGGGTTTTTTTTTTTTTTTTTTTTTTTTTTTTTTTTTTTTTTTTCCGTTTGGTTCTTGTTCTTTATTGCTTTTTTGGGGATTTGCCGAATGGGAGTTTTAGGGTTTTTTTTCGTTTGAGTCATTTTGGTTTCTGTTTCCTTACAATCTAAACAAAATCAAAGCACTGTATGAAATGCTCGTTGGATCTGATTTAGGATTTTTCACGAACAACTGTATAAGCTTCAAGGTTTATGATCCCTACAACCAAAAAGAGTAAAACCATAACACTACTACTACATAAGGTAAAGGTTAATTAATGGAAAAGAGTTTTTGACATTTTTGGGTTTGTTTCAAAATTCCAACTTCTTATGTAAATTCACATTCTATATTATCTATATATAAATATATATTACTTTCTGTATTTCATGGTATTTCAAAACCTTGGATCCTAGATGTTGTTTGTTAGGGGGGAAAATAATGGCATGAGGACTGTGTATTAATTGCTGCCGTCACATTTCTTAAGCATGCCATCCGAAAGTAGGTTTTCCTTTTTCCTATAGTGCATATGTATAATCAATTATAGTTGAAGATGGATAACCAGAACCAACTGACTTTTTATGATTGCAGTTGAGCTTAGTTGAGAAGTGACTTAGTCAATCCAAAGGTCTTTTAGGGTCCAAATTAGGTAAAATCCTCAATTGGGTGAAGCTATTTGCTTTACAGAGTGGTTGGACACTTGCATGCACCTCTGTTTTGAAACCCCATGGAAACTTGAATATTGATATGGATCCCACGAGAATATCGTGACATTGTACTACATGTTGATCACGATCCAATTCTTTCTTTCTCCTCCTCCTCCTCCTCCTTCTTCTTCTTCTTTTCTGTTTACTTTTTTCCTTCATACATAAATACATACAAATCTCAATGGATATGTTGTGGAATGTTTCATTCCTTTTACATTTCTTATACTCCTTTCTGTTCTATTCTTTTCTGTATTGTAAAAACTTCTCATTATTTGATTCTATGTCTTCTTCAGTTCTTTATCTGGTAATGGGTAGAGAGAATCAATAATTACTGCAATTGACTTGCCATAGATTTTTCTTAAATAAAAACATGTTGCTTAAGATACCAGCTTCTATGTTAAACAATGGTATCTACATAACTACATCAATTATAAGATGCATGCTTAATTAAGAAGTATTAAGAAGTAGTAGTAGTTATGCTAATCATATCAAAAGTGGTGGCTTCTCTCTGTTTTTCTTTTGATGAACTGCAGGTGGATGGCACAGATCAAAATGTGGGACTATTTTCATGATGATAGCAAATCAAAGTCCTTCCTCGATGATGTAGTAAAGTAGTTCATATTTGTTGTTGTGTATTGGAGTTTAATTAAAACAATGATTGTGTTTTGTTTTGTTCTAAGCAAATTTGTTCAGACAATGTAATATGTAGTGGATTTTTTTTTTTTACATGCATTTAGTTATAAAATTTCATTAGTTGTTTATAGCCTTTGCTATTCTTAACATAAATCAAGTTTTTCATTTTGATATTTTTTATCATTATGGACAATGAGAAATATAGAGTTTTATATAACAAAAATTTTTTGCTTTTCAACATTATTTCTTGAAAAAGTTGTAATAAAATATAAGATTTTTTATAAACATATATTCCTGCAAAATCAATAACAACATACAGACTTAAAAAAAAAAAAAAAAAAAAAAAAAACCGGTTTTAAACCCGGAACCCGGAATCCGGGTTTTTAAAAACCCGGAATCATCCGGTTTTCGGCCCAAGTATGACCCGGATTAATGCGGTCCGGGTTCCGGCCCGGATTTGGAATCCGGGTTTCGGTCCGGATGTACCCGGGTTCCCGGGTTGGAACCCGGATGAACAGTCCTACATATATGCAGAGATTCTCTCTCTCTCTCTACACGGCTTCATTCATTCATACATGAGTTTAAAATATTGTGCTTTACATTTTTCCATCTGGTAATGTAGCAAAAGATAGTTATAAAGGTGCAAATGACCTGCGACAAATGCCGAACCAAGGCCATGAAGATTGCGGCCACATCGTCAGGTAATTTTAGCAGTTAATGATCATCTGCGTATTCAAACTCATGATGACTTTTCATCATTAGGTACGTACATACGTATATAGTTACATATACCGATCAATACGATCGAGGGGCACAATAATTTTCATGATCAGAGATTGTTAATAAGTTTGAGAGGAGAGGAAAGTTTGATATATTTTTCATTGAATCATTCTGTATACAGAGATTAATATTTATACAAGACTAATTTAGCCGAGCCTCTCCTAGGAATATTCTTGAGCACCTATCGTGCATAACAGAAAGCATAAAACATTGATAGAGTTTGTTACAAAAGTGTCGGCCATCTTACAAAAGAAAACAAAAATACAACAGCCATACCCAGAGGGTAGGCACCATCCCAGGCAAGGTGATTTCTTCTTGGGCAGCATCTGATGTGGTGAGCTTGCTTGAGGAGGCTAAGGTGGTGGAACTTTTGGAAGCAGTAGTGGACAGCTCAATATGCCCCCGCAAGCCTAACGGTGTATCAACAATAGTGAGACTTGATCGTGGCAGGTGGAATTGAGAGGAAACGATTGGTTTTGTGAAAACATGAGCTAGTTGATCTTTTGAAGGAAGAAAAGCCACTTGAAGGGTCTTGGCTGCGACTCGATCACGAACAAAATGGAAATCTATTTCCATGTGTTTTGTTCATGAATGGAGGATGGGATTAACAGAAAGGTAAGTGGCACCGAGGTTGTCACACCAAAGTATTGGGGGTTTTGGCAGTAAAATATAGAGTTCTTTTAGGATGGATTGAACCCAAAGTAATTCAGCTGTGGCATTTGCAGGGCCTTGAATTCAGCCTCGGTGCTTGATCGAGCAACAGTTCGTTGTTTTCTAGAAATCCATGAGATTAGATTTGAACCAAGAAAGATACAAAAACCACCAGTAGAGCGGCGGTCATCAAGGCAACTAGCCCAATCAATGTCAGAAAATGTTTGAAGCTGAAGATAGGTTGATTTTTCGAAGTGAAGGCCAAAGTTTAATGTCTGCTTGAGATACCAAAGTAATCTTTTGCCAGCTTGCCAATGGGATGTTTTGGGATTATGCATAAACTGAGCAATTTTATTTACTGAAAAAGCAAGGTCTGGGCGAGTTAATGATAAGTACTGGAGGCTGCCCACAATGCCTCTGTAAAGGGTGGGATTACAGAAAGAGGGAGTGTCAGAGAGAGATAGATGAGAGGAAGCAGACATAGGGGAAGTAATACCATTTGCATACAACATGTTTGTGCGAGATAGGAGATCTCGAATATATTTTCTTTGTGAGAAATGAATGCCATCAGATAAGTAATAAATTTCCAAGCCAAGAAAATATGAGAGTTGTCCTAGATCTTTTATGGAAAAAACCGAGGCAAGAAATTTAATGAGATGCTCAATTTTAGACGTGTGAGAGCTTGTGACAATAATGTCATCCACATATATAAGGACATAGATTAGAACCGATTTACAGGAGTAGACAAATAAGGAAGGATCGGCCTTGGATGGTCGGAAACCATATTCACAAAGTTTAGAGCTAAGTTGTGCAAACCATGCACGTGGCGCTTGCTTAAGGCCATAAATGGCCTTTTACAAGTGACAGACATAGTTAGGATGATTAGGGTGAACAAAACCAACAGGTTGGGACATATAAACAGTCTCGGTCAAATTACCATGAAGAAAAGTATTTTGGATGTCTAATTGTCTAAGAGACCAACCAAGGGAAATAGCAAGAGAGATGACTAACCGAATGGTAGTGGGTTTAACGACAGAGCTAAAGGTCTCTGAGTAGTCGATGCCTGTTGTGAAAACGATGACAATGAATTGAAAAGTAATACAGAACGAGAAAAGCAATAAAACAATCACACACGACACAAGATGTACGTGGTTCGGCAAATTGCCTAAGTCCATGGAAGCTGTAGAGGATTTTATTATTGAGGAATATCACACTACAAGATGGATCTCAACACTGTACGTCCATAGTGTTCACTCAGACATCAATCGTATAGCCATATGAAGAAAAACATCATATATATAGTTACACGGTGGAAAACCCTAAAAATGCATGTTCACTCGACCGGCATGTCGAGCGCGCGTCGAGCGAACTTCCCTTCCTCATCCTGCTCGAGCTCACTGTCGAGCTGACATCGAGCATTCAACTCTGCCTGACTTCGCTCGAGCGGCCAATGCTTCCGCTCGAGCCAAAGCCTCCTGCTCGAGCTCACTGTTGAGCTAACATCGAGCGTTTGAATTTGTCTGAATTCACTCAAGCGGCCAATGTCTTCGCTCGAGCGGTGTGGACCAGACTTCACAGTACTCAACAATTCTCCCACTTGGAGACTGGTACACTCGCTGTATCGCCGTCTTCCTCAAACATGATATCCTCCACCTCTACAACTCACTGCTCCTGTCTTCATGCTAGAAGACCAACTGAAATTGCGCACAACTTCAGTTTCTCAAGCGTAACACCCTTTGTCAACATATCAGCAGGGTTCTTGCTTCCACAAATCTTCTCAAGTAACAACTGTCCGTCATCTAACAATGACCGTATGAAGTGATACCTGATCTGAATGTGCTTGGTCCTGGAATGGAATGCTGGATTCTTGGCAAGGAATATGGCACTCTGACTATCACTATAGAAAGTGCCTTCTGATTCTTCTTACCCAATTCCTTTAAGAAGCCCTGTAGCCATACCATCTCCTTTGCAACCTATGACACTGCAATATACTCAGCTTCTATTGTAGACAAATAAACTGTCTTCTGTAGATTAGAACCCCATGACACTGCAGTACCACCAAGTGTATAAACAAAGCCCGTGGTACTCTTTCTGCTATCAATATCTCCAGCTAAATCAGCATCAACATAGCCCTGCACCTCTAAGCTCTCTCCAGAGAAACACAAACAGGTTTCTGAGGAACCCTTTAAGTACCTCAAAATCTACTTCACTGCTTCCCAATGTTGCTTTCCTGGGTTACTCATGTATCTACTCACAACTCCCACTGCACGGGCAATATCCGGTCTTGTGCAAACCATAGCATACATAAGTGAACCAATAGCTGAGGCATAAGGAACCTTACTCATGTAATCTTGTTCCTCCTCTGACTCTGGTGACTGATTCTTGCTGAGTCTGAAGTGACTTCCCAAGGGTGTGCCAACTGGTTTGGCCTTGTCCATATTGAACTTGCTGAGTACCTTTTCCACATACTCAGCCTGAGAGAGTCTCAACGTACCTCTGACTCTATCTCTGATAATTCTCATGCCAAGGATTTGCTTTGCAGCTCCCAAATTCTTCATTGCAAAGTGCTCCGACATCTGCTTCTTCAGATTATTAATCTCATCAATACTAGCCCCCGCAATAAACATGTCATCCACATACAACAACAAAATAATGTAAGAATTGTCAAAATACCTGACATAGCAACAGTGATCTGCCTAACATCTAATGTACCCTGCAGTATGCATAAAGTTGTCAAATTTCTTGTACCACTATCTAGGAGCTTGTTTTAGGCCATACAAGCTCTTCTTCAGTCTACAAACTGAACATTTCTTTCCCTGTACCCCAAACCCCTCAGGCTGGTGCATGTAGATGTCTTCTTCAAGGTCTCCATGAAGAAAAGCTATCTTCACATCTAACTGCTCAAGAAATAGATCTTCAGTAGCAACCATAGCCAGTACCATCCTGATGGTTGTGATCTTTACCACAGGAGAAAAGATCTCAGAGTAATCAATACCCTGCTTTTGCTGAAAGTCTTTTACAACAAGTCTAGCCTTGTACCTCTTACTGCCGTCATGCTCAGTTTTCACCCGGTACACCCACTTGTTGTGTAATGCCTTCTTCCCTGATGGAAGTTCTGTCAACTCTCATGTCTGATTCCCTAACAGGGAATCCATCTCATCCTTCATGGCCAGCTCCCACTTGCTAGAATTTTCATCTTGCAAGGTTTCTTCGTAACTCTGCGGTTCTCCACCATCTGTCAACAAAATGTAATTCAAAGTAGGTGAGAAACGTTGTGGAGGACGTATAGTCCTAACTGACCTGCGAACTGCAACTATAGGAGTGGACGGTTCTGAAACTGCCTGCAGAATAATAGGAATGGGTGCACTGGACCCACTCTCCCCGTCACTCACATCTCTACACTGCACTGTGACCTCTGGTAGGTCATCAAATCCTACAAACTCGGACTCCTGAGGAGCTACTGCAGAAGCTGTACTTGACTTATCCTTGTACATAATTTTCTCATTGAAAATCACATTCCTGCTTCTTATGATTTTCAGACCCTGATCATCCCAGAAACGATAGCCAAATGCCTCGTCTCCATAGCCAATGAAATAACATTTCCTTGACTTAGCCTCAAGTTTACTACGAGCATCAGAATCAATTAGCACAGAAGAAAGACAACCAAAAGTTTTAAGGTGAGAAAATTTAACCTCTTTCCCGCTCCAAATCTCCTCAGGCAATCCACAATCCAGTGGAACTGATGGCCCTCTGTTTATCAAGTAAACGACAGTGCTGACTGCATCTGCCTAGAAAGTGTGTGGTAGTCCAGCGTGCAACCTCATGCTTCTAGCACACTCATTAATGGTTCTGTTCATACGCTCAACAACTCCATTTTGCTATGGTGTCCCAGGAATGGTCTTCTCCATTCTAATACCCAGAGCTGCACAATACTCCTTGAACCCGCCATCAACATACTCACCACCATTGTCAGACCTCAAACATTTCAGTTTTAGGCCTGTCTCTGTCTCAACCATGGCTTTCCAGATTTTGAAAACATTAAATACGTCAGATTTATTCTTCAAAAAATAAACACATACCTTCCTACTATGGTCATCAATGAACGTAACATAGTAGCGAGAACCTCTA
Organism: Carya illinoinensis; assembly: GCF_018687715.1. NCBI lineage: Eukaryota > Viridiplantae > Streptophyta > Magnoliopsida > Fagales > Juglandaceae > Carya > Carya illinoinensis. Next base: position 46,152,663 of record NC_056752.1, read on the forward strand.
AGAGATGCCACTGGGGAAGGACCCCACACATTTGTGTGCACAAGATCAAGTCCTCCTGCCTTTGGTGTCCTGCCACTTTTCAAGAAGCTGACATTCTTTTGTTTCCCCATAACACAACTCTCACACATACTGAGATCAACTGACTTCAGTTCTGGTAGCTTGCCTCTAGACAGAAGTTCCTTCATACCTTTCTGACTCATATGGCCAAGCCTGCAATGCCACAAATCTACTGTGCTCTCTGCAACGGTAGTAGCAATAGTGTCAATTAAACCAGTAGTCATATATAGTATACCAGTTTTCTTACCCCGAGCCAGTACCAATGCTCCTTTTGTGACTTTCCAAGTGCTATCTGAGAACACCACTGAATGACCGCACTCATCGAGCTGCCCAACAGAAATGAGGTTCTTCTTCAACTCAGGAATGTGCCTAACCTTTTGCAAGGTCCACTTGTTCTTGCCAGGGAGTGCAATATCAATGTCTCCCATCCCGACTACGTTCAAAGCCTCTCCATCAGCCAAATACACCTTCCCAAAATCACCTGCAACATAGTTTTGCATTAGCTCCCGGTGGGAAGATGTATGGAAGGAAACCCCTGAATCCAGTATCCAGTCATCAACTGGACTGTGAACTGTAAGCAATAGTGCATCATGTACTTCTTCAGTTACCACATTAGCACTATCATTCTTCATCTTCTTAGGGTTTTTGCAGTTCTTCTTTATGTGGCCAGCCTTGCCACAATTCCAGCAAGTTGCCTGCTGACCAGGTCTCAACTTGCTCTTACCCCTGTACTTTGATTTTGATCTTTCTCTGTTTGAGTTCCTGTCATGTGATCTCCCTCGAGAATCAACATTTAGGGCTGAACTTAAACCCGAGGTTTCGCCTGAATCTTTCCTGCACACCTCCTCAGTCAAAATCAAATCATGAATATCATCATATTTTAGTTTAGATTTTCCAGCAGAATTACTAACAGCCATTCTCATGGCTTCCGAACTATTTGGCAGTGAAGCCAATAGTATCAGTGCACGTAACTCATTATCAAATTCAATTTCAACAGACGACAATTGATTTGTGATAGTATTAAAATCATTCAGATGTTGTGCAACAGACGTACTATCTGCCATTTTCAAGTTGAATAAATTTTTCATCAAATGTACATTGTTATTCGCTGACGGCTTTTCATACATACCTGACAAAGCTGCCATGAGATCCGCAGTTGTCTTCTCCTTGATGACGTTGTGTGCAACAGATCTCGACAGGGTTAATCGAATAACCCCCAGAACCTGTCGATCCAACAGGTTCCAATTAGCATCATCCATCTTCCCCGGTTGCTTCCCCAATAGTGAAAGATGAAGTTTCTTCCCATAGAGGTAGTCATCTATCCGTATCCTCCAGTAACCAAAATCCTTGCCATCAAACTTCTCGATCCCCGATACCTTCAATTCATCTCTAACCATCGTTTCTCCTCAGACCTGAACCTTGGCTCTTGATACCAATTGTTGTGAAAATGATGGCAATGAATTGAAAAATAATACAGAACAAGAAAAACAATAAAACAATCACACACGACACAAGATGTACATGGTTCGGCAAATTGCCTATATCCAGAGGAGCTGTAGAGGATTTTATTATTGAGGAATATCACACTACAAGATGGATCTCAACACTGTATATCCACAGTGTTCACTCAGACATCAATCGTACATCCATATGAAGAAAAACATCATATATATAGTTACACGGTGGAAAACCCTAAAAATGCATGTTCGCTCGAGCGGCGTGTCGAGCGTGCTCGAGCGAACTTCCCTTCCGCATCCTGCTTGAGCTCACTGTCGAGCTAACATCGAGCATTCAACTCTACCTAACTTCGCTTGAGCGGCCAATGCCTCCGCTCGAGCCAAAGCCTCCTGCTCGAGCTCACTGTCGAGCTAAGATCGAGCGTTTGAATCTGTCTAAAGTCGCTCGAGCGGCCAATGTCTTTGCTCGAGCAGTGTGGACCAGACTCCATAGTACTCAACAGATGCCCTCCTATTGATGGAATCCCTTGGAAACTAGACGTGTTTTTCTGCGTTCAATGGTGCCGTTGGCTTGATGTTTTGTGCGGAAGATTCATCTGCAACCAACTATGTTAGATAAATGGGGAGGGGGAACAAGACTCCAAGTCTGGTTTTGGATGAGAGCTTGAAACTTAGAAGTCATGGCATTTCACCATTCAGAGAAGCTAGAGGCCGTAGTGAAACAACTTGGTTCGTCGGGTATGGCAAGAGATATGGTTAAGCCATGGCGTGGTGGAGGATATGGAATGTGACCATCGTGAAAAATTTTGGGACAAGAGGAGTTTGTTTTTGAATGGGTAACAATTGATGATCGAGGAGGAGGGAGTTGCATTTGAGTTGAAACAGTGGGAGGGTCTGGAAAATTCGCAGGAGCTGAGGTTGAAGAGGGGGATGACGACAGGTTTTGTGTTGAGGATGGGCTTTCGGTTGTATGAGAGGAGGTTGGGCTTGGAGCTAATATTGGGCTATGTGTTGTATGAGAGGAGATTGGGCATGGGTTTTGCATTGTTTGAGGGGGAGATGGGCCACGGGAAAGTGGAGATAAAATGGGTAGAAGAGTGTATGAGGGTTGAGTGTTGGTGGGGGCCGTGGTTAATTGTGATTTTGAATACGGAAAAGAATTTTCATTGAACAGCACATCACGTGAAATGTATATTCAGTTGGAATTTAAATGAAGACACTTGTATCCTTTGTGCATAGGACTATAACCAAGAAAAAGACAGGGTAGAGAACGGAAATGAATTTTGTGATTGTTGTAAGGCCAAAGATTGGGCCAGCATTCGGACCCAAAAACTTTGAGAAACATGTAATTGGGTTGTTTATTGTAGAGAAGAAAATGAGGAGATTTATTTTTGAGAGATGGAGATGGAAGAAAATTGATAAGAAAGGCTGCAGTTTGGAAAGCATCGGCCTAAAACTTGTAAGGGAGAGAGGCCGTTGCAAGAAGAGCAAAGCCCGTTTCAACGATGTGATGATGCTTACGTTCAACCACACCATTTTGTTGATGAGTGTGGGGACACGAGAGACGATGAGAGATCCCTTGGGATTTGAGGATATGGGTAAGGGGTCGAAATTCGCCACCCCAATCACTTTGAACATTTTTAATTTTTGAGTTAAAAAGCCGTTCCACATATTGTTGAAAAGTGAGAAAAATGGAAGTAGCATCACCCTTTGAGGCTAAGGGATAGAACCAGGTATAACGGCTAAAATCATCAACAAAAGAAATATAATAACAAAAACCATCTCTTGATATATAAGGGGATGGTCCCCAAACATCCACAAAAATTAAATGTAAAGGTCTTAAGGACCGAGTACTGGAAGACGTAAAGGATAATTGCCTACACTTGGCAATGGGACACTTAGAACAAAAAAAGTCAGGCTGAGATGGTAGAAAGGGTAAACATTTGGTATGCAAAATGCGAGAAACAAGTTGAATATTTGGATGGCCAAGTCGATTGTGCCATTGTTCAACTGAAGTTCATGTTCCAATGAGAGCAGCTATGACAGATCTTGAGGAAGCTGGAGGTGGGAATAAGTAGAGACCATCACGTGTTGGTCCTTGGAGAAGTAATGTGGCCGTCTGTTTGTCCTTCACAAGAAAGTGAGATTCATGAAACTCAAAGAAAACAGAGTTATCACGGCAGAATTTTTTAACTGAAACTAAATTTTTGGTTATGTGAGGAACACAAAATAATTTTTGAAGAGAGAAAGTAGAGTTGGAAGAAGAAAAATGAGAGTCACCGATATGGGTGATTGGGAGGGCAGCTCCATTGCCAACTTGAATCTGCTCATGTCCAAGGTAAGGTTCACTGGATAGGTTGAGATTGTTGAGGTCCGAAGTCATGTGGTTGGTAGCAGCAGAGTTGGGGTACCACTAGAGATCGGAGAGAGGCTGTGAGCTTGTGTAATGAGCAGATAGAGAACGGGGTGGTTCAAATTGATAGGCCTGGTCAAAGCGATGATAACATTGAAGAGCAACATGGCCAACTTTGTTGCAGACTTGGCAGGTGGGCTTGTTGGTTTGGGAAGGTGAGAATCAGGGAGATGAAGAATAATGACCTCCTCGAGAGTGGCCACCCTGATTGTTGTTTCTGCCCCCACGAAAATTATTACGACCACGGTTTGGATGTTGATAGGAGGAAAAGGTAGTGATATTAGCAGAGGGTGTGGGTAGCAGACCAGACTGAGTTGTGGTTGTGAGAGATGCACAGCTTTCGAAAGTGAGGAGGAGATTGAAGAGTTCAGCTGAGCTAATGAGAGTGGAGCGTGTGGCAACCAAAATGACAAAGGACTCATATTATGAGTTTAGGCCTTTTAACAGGTAAGACATGACTTCAGAATCACGTAGAGGCTCACTAGTGGCTGTCATGGTGTCTGAGAGAAGGCGAACTTTGCGATAGTATTCAGTCACCGAGAGAGAACCTTTTTTGAGGTTTGTGAGTTGATGACGAATTTGGTAGATTTTAGCCTGAGATTGAGAGGTGAACATAGTGTCCAAATTGAGCCACAGTTTGCGAGAGGTACATGAAGATATGGTCTGGGCAAGGATTGGCTCGGTGAGGGAAGAAAGGAGAGCACTGAGCAGCATTTGGTCAGTGTGGCGCCAAAGAAGGTAAGCAGGATCTGTTTGAGGTGGAGTGGGTCCGGACTGAGAAGGGGATGCAAGTGGTAGAACAGGTGGGGGTGGTGGAGTGAAGCCATCGATGAAGTGAAAGAGCTCTTGACCATGGAGGTAGGGAATAATTTGTGCATGCCAGAGTAAAGAGTTGTCGGAGCCAAGTTTGACAGACACGATGTGAGAGAAATTGTTAGGGAGCTAGAAGGTGGTGGAACTGGAGAGTTCTTTTCCATCGGTAGCCATTGAAGAGGAGTAAGGAGAAGAACGAAGGTAGAAGAAGGAAAAGAAAAAAAAAAGACATTAGTCGATTTTTAGCTCTGATACCATGTTAATAAGTTTGAGAGGAGAGGAAAGTTTGATATATTTTTCATTGAATCATTCTGTATACAGAGATTAATATTTATACAAGACTAATTTAGCCGAGCCTCTCCTAGGAATATTCTTGAGCACCTATCCTGCATAACAGAAAGCATAAAACATTGACAGAGTTTGTTACAAAAGTGTCGGCCATCTTACAAAAGAAAAAAAAAATACAACAGCCATACCCAGAGGGTAGGCACCATCCCAGTCTAGGTGATTTCTTCTTGAGCAGCATTTGACGTGGTGAGCTTGCTTGAGGAGGCTGAGGTGGTGGAACTTTTGGAAGCAGTAGTGAACAGCTCAATAGAGATGTAGATCATCAGCGGCCAATATTGACGTGCGTGGTTATCAATTAATAATTTGACAGTTGTGATATCGGTGGGAATACAAGGGCCAGATAAAGATCAGTTGGTGGTAACAGGCGAAGGTGTTGACTCCGCTTGTCTGACCGTCTCCCTAAAGAAGAAGCTTTGCTATGCCACCATTTTAACTGTTGAAGAAGTAAAGGCGGAGAAGCCCAAGCCGCCTCAACCCCCCCCCCCCCTTCCCCGCCCTGCCATTGTCTATGGCCAAGACTACCACGGCTTCCCATGTACTGCGGAGTCGTCTACCAGGATCAAAATCCAAATTCCTACCCCACCATGTGATCATCACCTAGATTAATTGTCTCTCTCATGATGAATCAATATTTGCATCCCCGATTGTAGCATGATCAAGTCTTCATCGATCGAAGATCATGAGTTTCAAAAGCGATTCCTGCCCCAACATGATTTGCATAACATTTATAACTATAATACAATGACTTATAAGAACGTAGTTAGAACTATGTACATATATTTTTAAAGTATATATTGCAAAAGCGATAAGTTTCAAAAAGAGGCATTTAAATCATTTTTATGTGAAAATTTTAGATCAATTACTGTTTTTTTTTTTTTTAACAATAATTCTACTTATCATTCTAGCTCACACACCACACACCATATTTATTTTATTTTATTTTTTCATTTTTCTTATAACAAGCATATGGTGTTGGATGATAAGTACAACAACTCAGTTTAACAAGAATAAAATAAAATAAAAAAATAAAAAATAATTATTTTTTAATATATAAAATGTATGGTATGGAATGATGACGTTAATGTAATCTTGTTTGGATAGAAAAACTATCTCAAATTATCTTTTCTTATATTTTTGGGTAATATTTATATATATATATATATAGTCTTCTGAGTGGGGAAATTTATCCTCCCATTTGACAAAAAAGTGAGTAAAATATCACCACTCTTTTCATAATTCCATTTTAAGATCCAAAGAATCTTGTATATCTTGCATAAATGGAGTAATGAAAGAAGTTTTGAATTATGACGGTCCAGTTTCAAACTCCAAATTGACGGCTGCCCCCTAAAGCTGGACCGTCCAAATTTAAAGCTGGACTTAAATTAGGTTCATGTTAACTTAAGTAGATAGGTTATGAAAACATGTTATATATATATAGCAAATCAAGCTAGCTAGGGACACTTAAATAATTAGATTAAGGAATTAGAACATTGATGGCATCCCATTCCCGGCCCATATATAACTTATACATGAGTACTACTTCATGTACTGATCGATCCCTCCAACCACCCTGGCCGACCATATAAATCATCACTACCGGCCAATTAAGGTCAAAGTTTTCAGTTTTTCACCTAGCTAGCTATCATGAACTATGAACAATTCCCTTATTATTTCCACCTAAACTTTTAAAATCCATCCCTAGCCATAACTAGATCATGAATCATCCTGATTACCATATATACAAGTGGACGTGCACCAATATGCAGCAGCATGCATCTATAATTTTTTGTTTTGACAAATTATCAACATATATGTGTGTGTGTGTATATATATATATATAAAATAAACTGGCCATACATACATATATACATATATATATATATATATAATATCGGCCAAAAGATCAAACGACATAGCAAGAGCTATATATACACATATATTATCTGTAACAGTAGTATATATACTAGAAGCCATGCACATATATTTTACTATTTTATTATATATGAAGTACGTGCTGCCTGCACAAATAAAAAGGGAATTGAAACTCATGATCTTCGATCGATGAAGACTTGATCATGCTACAATCGGGGATGCAAATATTAATTCATCATGAGAGAGACAATTAATCTGGGTGATGATCACATGGTGGAGCAGGAATTTGGATTTTGATCCTGGCAGACGACTCCGCAGTACATGGGAAGCTGTGGTGGTCCTGGCCATAGACAATGGCAGGGCGGGGGGCAGGGCGGGGGGGGGGGGGGGGGGTTGAGGCGGCTTGGGCTTCTCCGCCTTTACTTCTTCAACAGTTAAAATGGTGGCATAGCAAAGCTTCTTCTTTAGGGAGAGGGTCAGACAAGCGGAGTCAACACCTTCGCCAGTTACCACCAACTGATCTTTATCTGGCCCTTGTATTCCCACCGATATCACACCTGTCAAATTATTAATTGATAACCACGCACGTCAATATTGGCCGCTGATGATCTACATCTCTGATCATGAAAATTATTGTGCCCCTCGATCGTATTGATCGGTATATGTAACTATATACGTATGTACCTACCTAATGATGAAAAGTCATCATGAGTTTGAATACGCAGATGATCATTAACTGCTAAAATTACCTGACGATGTGGCCGCAATCTTCATGGCCTTGGTTCGGCATTTGTCGCAGGTCATTTGCACCTTTATAACTATCTTTTGCTACATTACCAGATTGAAAAATGTAAAGCACAATATTTTAAACTCATGTATGAATGAATGAAGCCGTGTATATATATATATAGAGAGAGAGAGAGAGAGTCTATGCATATATGCATGCATGTAGAACAAAAACTAAAATCAAGCTTCAATTCGCTACATGTATTAATGCGTACGTTCGATCTGGGTGTGCATATATATATATATGTAAGAAGGCAGCTTACCTTCATCTTTTAGCTAGCTAGAGGAATTAGCAACCACAAACTGCTAGCGCGCATGCAGATAGCTAGCTAGCGAGAGAAGACAACTGATCTTGAAGACGAGCGGCCTAATGATCAGTACTACTCATGTCTTTGGAGAAAGAAATTTTCGGTCTATTTATAAACATGGTTTGCTAATTAATCACTCGATAGAACTTATTATTCAATCGTTGACGACGCATCGACTACTCCAAGTACTGATCTCATCATTAATTAATATATAATATATAATATTACTACAAGAAAAATAATTTTTTATGTCATTTAAATTGAATACAAAAAATACAAAATGGTTGTAAATAAAACTTTAATAATCATTTTATATTTTTCACATCTAATTTAAGTGAAGCAACTAACTATTTTTTTTTTTTTTTTGTAGTGTATATAATAGATATGAAGCCCGGACCCCACATTCAAGTGGGAATACTAGGCGGCCATGGTCTCAAAATTAGCCCCGGTTGTACAATATTAGTGCCAATCTTGCCCTCATTTACATACCATGCATGCATTATTATTTCTCTTTCTTTTAATTAAATAGTTATAATAATCAGCAGTATATTAAATTAAAGTACTTGTATTTATGACATATATAATTAACGTTATTTACAACATATGTATAGAACATGTTGGGGCAGTGAATAAACTAAATCATCCTTGGAGCTGCAGCTGCTGCTGCTGCTGCTGCTGCTACTAATAATAATAATAATAGTAATTAATTATTATTCAATATCCCATGTTTAATCTTTTCAGGCATATGAAAGTCTTGATCAGATTTAATGGCTGTTCTCGTTAAGCGAGCTATCTCCTTATTAATTGTACGACATCGACGCGTTACTAAATAAAAAAATCTCCCAATCTGATCTTTAATATTCATAAAGCTCGTTCTTCGTAAATTTGGACGTTTCCTCTCTGTTCACGATCGACTGGCTGGGTATATATGCAGCGACGTCAGTTTTCATTGGTGATGTTTTCTCGAGGATAAACGATCATTAACGTTATTTAGAACATATGTATAGAAGATGTTGGGGCAGTTAATAAACTAAATCATCCTTGGAGCTGCAGCTGCTGCTGCTGCTGCTACTACTAATAATAATAATAATAGTAATTAATTATTACTCTATATTCCATGTTTAATCTTTTCAGGCATAGGAAACTCTTGATCAGATTTAATGGCTGTTCTCATCAAGCAAGCTATCTCCTTATTAATTGTACGACATCGACGCGTTACTAAATAAAAAAATCTCCCAATCTGATCTTTAATATTCATAAAGCTCGTTCTTCGTAAATTTGGACGTTTCCTCTCTGTTCACGATCGACTGGTTGGGTATATATGTAGCGACGTCAGCCTTCATTGGTGATGTTTTATCGAGGATAAACGATCATTAACGTTATTTAGAACATATGTATAGAAGATTTTGGGGCAGTGAATAAACTAAATCATCCTTGGAGCTGCAGCTGCTGCTACTACTAATAATAATAAAAATAGTAATTAATTATTACTCTATATTCCATGTTTAATCTTTTCAGGCATAGGAAAGTCTTGATCAGATTTAACGGCTGTTCTCATCAAGCGAGCTATCTCCTTATTAATTGTACGAAATCGACGCGTTACTAAATAAAAAAATCTCCCAATCTGATCTTTAATATTCATAAAGCTCGTTCTTCGTAAATTTGGACGTTTCCTCTCTGTTCACGATCGACTGGTTGGGTATATATGTAGCGACGTCAGCCTTCATTGGTGATGTTTTCTCGAGGATAAACGATCATTAACGTTAATTACAACATATGTATAGAAGATGTTGGGGCAGTGAATAAACTAAATCATCCTTGGAGCTTCAGCTGCTGCTGCTGCTGCAACTACTAATAATAATAATAATAATAATAGTAATTAATTATTACTCTATATTCCATGTTTAATCTTTTCAGGCATAGGAAACTCTTGATCAGATTTAATGGCTGTTCTCATCAAGCGAGCTATCTCCTTATTAATTGTACGACATCGACGCGTTACTAAATAAAAAAATCTCCCAATCTGATCTTTAACATTCATAAAGCTCGTTCTCCGTAAATTTGGACGTTTCCTATCTGTTCACGATCGACTGGCTGGGTATATATGTAGCGACGTCAGCCTTCATTGGTGATGTTTTCTCGAGGATAAACGAGTAGAAAAGGTGACAAGAACCATAATTAATTTTTCTCTCACACACACGTACATATAAAAAGGACTGAGGAGATATTATCAATAATTTTTTAGAAATGATTTGTACAATTTTTGTCCTGCAATTTTTTTAACAGAAATAAATATTATTTTAATATATGTAAAAAAATTATATTTTTATATAAAGAAAATTATATTGGACTTCTTTATTTAAAATTTATATCTAACATTATTTATAATTTTTTAATGATTCATCGGAACGCAATGTCTGTGACGTTGGTCGTGTTTCACGTCTGGAAGGAATATCATCCACAGACGTATGTTTCCAAATACAAACCTATCTAGATTGCTGAAAAAAACCAAATCAAAATCTTATCTAGATCGATATGATCGATGAAGAATTTTCATATCAGTTTTTTTGGGCCTAAGCAATGATCACAAGACCACTATAAATTTGATTAGATGAAATTATTGTGAAGTTCACTCCAAAGTTCTGGTACTACTCTTCTTTCTATTTTATGTTTGTATTATTATTATTATTATTTTTTACCGAAAATCGACTTTATTTCATTCATAAAATATGAAGTTATATCAATGATTGATAAATACAGGAAAATACTCAAATTATAAGCCAAAATATATATTCGTTTACGAGAGACTTCCCCGTATATAAATTTTTTTGTAATAGGTACTGTATGTCTTTATCAAGCTAAGTGATTCATCTGTGATTTTACACAAACATAAGGAGGGCATTATGGGGACTACAGCAATAACATGGAGCCTGGTATTTCTCTACTCACATTGTACAGCAATTCACAAGAGTCTTCTAGAATAGAACAGTAGAGGAAGTCGTTATTATTTCTCTCAAGTTATTTGTAACAATTACTATTTTTTATTTTCATTTTATTTGTGTATAAATATTATCCAAAGCATTCAATGAGAATCAAAGAAGTTTCTCTGATTTTCCATTTTGTTATCATGGCATTAGAGCCACACGACTAACATCTGCATTCATGGCTTCCTCTACCCTCTCTTCCTTCTCTCATATTGTTACCACAAAATTAACAAATGAAAATTACCTTCTTTGGAAAGTGCAAATCTCAACATATCTTAGTGTCCAAGGCTACATGGTATCCTAACTCTGGTGCAACACACCATATCACCAATGAACTCAGTAACTTGAATGTTTCTTTGGAACCATATACTGGTAGTGATTCTATATGTGTGGGAGACAGCACAGGCATTCCCATCCAAAATTTTGGTGACAGTTTTCTCTATTCCAATTCTTCTTTCTTTCATCTTAAAAATCTCTTAAAGGAAGTAAGCGGATAGAGATAGATAAAGTTAAACGTGAACAGAGTTATATGGTGGTAGAGCCAACCGATACATGAATGCAATATTGAAATGTAAAAACAAATGTAAAAGAAACTTCAAAGTATTATAAATTCAAACTTACAAAATATTATAAGTGAAACTTGAGAAACTAGGGGAAGCATGGTTACAAGGTTAGTATGAGAGTATTGGGAAGTTCTGTTTTTTCACCAAATAAGCTCTGCCTTCTAAACAAAACTAAGCATCCTTTTATAGATGAAGGAACCGCTTTTACAAATAGTAAATTTCATAAATCACGGGTGAAATAGTGAATAGTGAATAGTGATTTTTACTATTCAACTATCTGAAACGTTTTTCTTTTCGCTGAAAGTATTTGTCCTCTTCTGTCGAAAGTTGAAGCATCTTTCTACAACGAAAGTATCTGTCTTCTCATGCCGAAAGTTGAAGCAATTGGGATGTAGCCTGGAGTCATTGTAGGCTTCAGAGCTGTTGAATCATTATCGGTTTGTGCCGACACTCAGTTATCTCCAAAAAATGGGGGATAATCTTTGGAATCATGTCTAAAAGTATTACTGTAGGGATCAGAGTCTTCTACTTTTGTGGAGGAAGCTTCTGATTCTTCAGTTGAATCATTGCTGTTGAGTTCATCCTTAATGGATTTCTTCAACAGTTGTATTAAATCTTTCTTCTTCAATTGTTCTAAAGGAGACTTTTTCTTTGAAGAAGATGAACCTTCTGAATCTTTTGAATTCTTCTTCTTTGCTGAAGATGATGCTTTCTTCGAATCTGTGGGTGAATCTTGATTACTTAGCTCTGGGATGGCTGGATAAGTAATCAAAACTTGTTTTGAAGAAGGGGAAGGGAATTCCTCCATGCTTTTTAGGTTAGACACAACTGGAGGAAAATCTCTGGAAACATATGAAGCAATATCATTTGTGTAGGGATAGCGATCCCATCATTTGACAAAAAACTGGCGAACCAAGATGTCATTGACCTTTTCGTATTGCCATTTGCAGATTCAGGGAACCTTGTATCTAGTGCAAAAATGGAGTAGATAAGGAAATTTGGCATCACACCTTTTCATCTAGGGTGAATTTGAAATGTTGAAATGTTTGATAGTCGGTTGGAGACTATCAGGAAATATATCTGGAATGGGGCCAAAATGGTGCCACCATTTTTCAAACCAAAGGGGGAAACTATGTTTGCACTTCTTGTCAAAATTGAAGAACCCAGAGTGCCCGAAATCTGGGATCTGAAACAGAGGGAACCTTGACCAGGCTTCAATATAATCATAATAATTATATTGAATTTAAGTTCCTTTGATGGTTTTAGAAGTGGAGGGATGGGTTCCCCATTCTTCTTCTGTCATCACTAAAATCAGATAAAAATTATATAAAATAATTTTTGAAGGATCAACTTTGCAGTTGATCGGTTTGATGGAAATGGATCCTGTATGCAATAGGATTCCAAGGTAAAACTTTAGATCTTTTGCTGGATTTTTAGGGATCCAGTGAAAACCTCAGGGAAAATAATTCAAAGTTATTTGAAACGCATCTGTTTGTGTTGATTTTTCAATATAAAACAGATTATCAAAGTAAATCTTTTTGAAATATTCTGCCTTATTTGCAGGAAGGAAAGTAGACCTTGGTCTTACCGTAGCTAGAGGGTTTGCATACGAGTCAAATGGCATGACCAGGGTTGAAGCAAAGGAACTGGGTGGGATCAGTCTAGGAGCTTGTCGTAAAACTGTAAATCTATTAGCTATCTCCAGTGGAGAGGAAGCCGGGGAGGAAGCTGGAGGCATAAGTAGTGGTAAAACTGGTGGAGGGGAAGGTCTTTTGGGTGGCTCAGGCTTCTTTTTCTTGTTCATGTTTTCTGCAAAAAATCACGAGTAAGAAAATCAGGAATTGAATTATCAGAACCTTTAATGTATTCAATGTCAAAATCAAATACACTTAAAATAGATTGCCATCGTGCAAAAATATGCTTTGATGTAATGTTTTGAACATCTTTTTATAATATGTATTCAAGACTCTTGCAATCAATACGCAAAAGAAATTTTTGATTTAGTAAATCACTTTGAAACTTAGAAATGCATAGTACTATAGATAGTATTTCTTTCTTAATAGTACTATAATTCTACTGTGCATGATTCTAGGTTCCAGAATGAAAACGAACAATCTGTTTAGAAGAACCTAGTGAAATTATTTGTTTCAAAATGCCACCATAACCTATGTCAGAGGTATCTGTTTCAACAATTTTGAAACTATTTGAAGTAGGAATACCAAGGCAAGGAAAAGTTTTGACATATGCCTTGATTTGTTGAATCAATTTGGTATGGACATCTGACCATGGAATAGGATTGACTTGAAGTCTCGTGAAAAGAGGACGACACTGTTTTCTCATATCCTTGTAAAAATCAGAAATATAATTGAGTGAACCGAGAAATCTTTGAAGCTGTGTTTTGTCAAGAATGACATCAAGAAATTTGTCAGCAAATTCAATGGCTCGTTGAATGGGCCTGATTTTGCCTTCAAATATGTCATGACCAAGGAATCTAATCTTGGTTTGAAATAATTTAATCTTTTTAGCATAAACAACAAGCCCATTTCTCTTGATGATGTCTAGAAATGTTTGAAGGTGTTTCTAGTGTTCATCAATAAATTTTGAGAAGATAAGAACATTGTCTATATAGACAATGGTCAAATGAGTGAATGAATTGAAGATATCATTCATGATGTTTTGAAATTCAGTAGGAGCGTTTTTTAGGCCAAATGACATCACATTCCACTCATAGTGCCCAAAGGGGGTGGTGAAAGCAGTTTTGTACCGGTCTGACTCCCTAATTTGAATCTGCCAAAATCTGGACTTAAGGTCAAACTTAGAAAAAATAACTGCATTACTTAACCTATGAACTATATCGTTTTTATTGGGAATAGGATACCTAATCCACTCTAAAACTTTGTTCAAAGGCTTGTAATTAATGACTAAACGGGGTGCCCCACACTCAAACTTAACATTTTTCTAGACATAGAAAGCAACACACGACCAGGGTGACTTACTATGCCTAATGATATTCTTATGAAGAAGATCCTGAATCTCAGATTTGCAAAACTCCAAAGTTTCACCATTCATTTGAATAGGTCGAGCTTTGGTTGGAATACTTTTTTTAGAAAAATCTTTAATGTAAGGCAAAAAAACAACATGCTTCTTCCTATGCCAAAAGGCATTAGGAAGATTAGAACAAATATCATAAACCAAAGTTTTATAAAAATCTTTGATTTTTTATTGAAGTAGTTTATCAGATAAATTATCATAAACAGGTTTGAATTTGATTTCTTGCTGGAGAAAATTCAAATGTTTTTTCTTAGCAGAAAGTAAAGACATAGAATTTCTAGTAGTATCAATCTCAAATTTTGAAGCAAATTTAAATCTAACTTTCTGTCCAAATGGATTAGTAGTAATCCCATTTTTATTAGAAAGGAATGGGTAAATCATGTGAAGAAAAGGCATGCCTAATATGACATCATGGGTCATATTTATAACAAGCACAGAATGAATCTTGAAATAAACATTGTCCTGGCAAACATGAGCTGTGTTGAGCTCATAAGTGATCTTCATCTTAAATCCGTTTGCAGAGAATAAATTCTCAGTGGACTTCTTATAATAAATGCTGGGAACTAAATCTTCACGAATACAATTAAGATTCGCTTCGGAATCAATCAAAGCAATCGCAGAAAACTTGGATTCATTGCAAACTATGATATCTACTTTGGAAAACCATTTCTGTGGAACAGAATGGTGAAGCAAGCAAACATCCTTAGCTAGGTTAGAGGATTCAACATAGTCTGAATGGTTTGTTTCCTCATCATCAGAAGGATTGTCATGATCAAATTGATTTTCGATTTTTAAAGAAAGTAAATCTTGTTTAGAAGATGGATTCTCAGATTTGAGAGTATGAACCTCTTCTCTAAGTTCAGAAATTTCATTTTTAATCAAAGAAACTTCATGCTGTAAATCTTTTGTTGAAACGTCTTTGGGTTTTGTTTTCTGAAAACATTCCAAAGTTTCTTGAAAACTAATTTTTCCTTTAGAAGTCAATGACTCTTGGCGAATTAGGGTCTTCTTGAGCTGTTTGAGATACTTATCTTTAAGCTCAGGGTTTTTAATCTGCGAAATCAAAGATAAAAGCAAATTTTCTTGTTCCTCTTCTTTAGTTAAAACATTGACTGTCTTAACTTCAGGTTTGCAACAAGAATCCTTGCAACCAAGCTTAATATTTGGTGAGTTAGATGAATCTAGTACTAAGTTCATCTATATCCGAAGATATAGGAGATCCATTTTCGAGGAGTTGAAACAAATCTTCTTGATCAACGGTATTAACGTTTAACTCATTAACCTTCTTTTTGAGTTTGTGGTTTTTCTTGGGGCACTTATCAGCAAAGTGTCCAGGTTTACTACCAGTAAAACATTTCCCTTTTGAAGGGTTTTTTGAAACCTTTTTATGAAATGATTTCTTTGAAACAGGTTTTTTATAAAAATCATCACAGGGACGTTTTTCCTGTAATCCCCACGAGGTTTAGAAAACTTTTTAAATCTTTTCTTATGCTACCTAGATAGAGCAATAGGAGGAAGATCAAATTGTTCGCAAAAGTTTTCCATTTCATATTTGGCTTTCTTTCTATCCTTCATCTGATGTGCAAGCATTCTTTGATCATTGCACATACTAATACCAAGTTTCTGAATAGTACTTATGATATCCCCATAAGTAAAATTATCATAATTCAGAAATCCCAAGGTATCAGTAAGTGAATCCTTAACCTTAATGGCAAACAAACGAGGCAATCCATCAATGAATTTCTCTTTCCAGTAGGGTTTTTGTGAATCATCTCTAACCATAACACAAGTTATAAAAACATCTTTATACCAACGATAATCGGACATTTTATTACATATCAAATTATTCAAATAATCAAAAACTCGATTAGTAACGTTGAAAGGGGTTCCAACAAAATGTTTAACTATGATATAAATCAGGGTATTGACACCATCAGGAATTCCTCTTCCTATGGTTTGGTAAAAAATGGGTAAACCTTCGTCATTATGCAATAGCATTCTTAATGGTTTCCCTTGCTTGTTCTGTGAGATGTTTGTCCCACCAATCATGAAGCATACATGTAAAACCAATGGTCAAAATGTTTACAATCTCAGTATGTGTGAGATTTTTGTTAATGTAAGTATTAGCAACCATAGACATACAATTTAAAATATTGAGGATTTCTTGCTCAGAAAACCCATCAATATTCCATTCATACATGTTATCGACAGATACAGAAAATTGGTTTTGAAAAACTCTTTCTTCGTACTGCAAATCAAGGGGAGTAGGTCTAGAATACTAGTTCTTCGTTAGACCTATGGGGTTAGGTCATTTCGAATAGAGCCTGGCAAGTTCAGGTCTTTCAATCTGAAGGTCTTGAAAATTATTTTGAATTGAATCAATTTTCTGAATTAAGGAATTATCAGAGAATTCATCAATAGTATGCACAGAAAAATTATCAAAATCAACCCCTTGGCTGCTTTTGTTAAGAGGACAAGCAGATGGTCGTTCTTGCTTAATTTGAGCAAGCAATTGATCAATTTTATCCAAAGTACTAGCCAGTTTGAAATCAAATTTTGGCTTGTTCTCTGGTAAAATAATCAAAGGTTTTTCAATCATTTTTAAACTAGTAGAGGCAAGTTTTTCAACCTTGTCCTCGATACGATCAAGTTGTTGACCTATTGTATGGAAGGTCTGGTTAACAGAATTTTTTTGTTCAATAATCTTTTTTGTTTCAAACAAAACATTGTTTTTTGGATTAGGATCCGAGATTTTGAAAGGTGAAACCTTGACTTCAGAATTTTTTACTGAAACAATGATGGTTTCTAAAGGAGGGTGGCTAGTTTTAACAACAATCCTGACTTCTTCTTTAGTAAAGCTGGTTTTTAAAACATTCAAAGAATTTTTTGAATCATCCTTTGGAACATAATGATTTTCCAGAAAATCAAAGAAAAATATATGCTTGTTGAGTTCATACATCCTTTCTTTCCATTTTCTTCTAATCTTCTGTTTCTCAGGAATAGAGAAAGTCGCATGATAAGTTTTGCACTTATCACGGTTTTCTACACAATTGAACTCATTAAACAGAGAAATCATATCAATATCTAGTGCTCGATCAAGCACCATTAATTGGTGATGAACAGGAGCAACCGTATCAGAAGCTGTTGGTGATAAAGACGAAGTGTCTTCGCCAGCTTCTTCCTTTATGGATTTTCCCTTGGACTTAAGATCGTCCTTGGTTGAATAATAAGCAGAAGTAACTTGTCAATCAGTTGAAATTCATTTCAACTTTAAATCTGAAGCAGAGGGATTTTCCTTTGTAGGAAGTTCCCTAATTAAAATCGGACGAGTAGGATCTTTAGGATCCCGCAAGTATCTTTTGAGATTTTCATCTCTTTGATCTTGGTTCGAGTTAAAAGAGGATCTGGAACCAGCAAAAGAATTTCTTCTTTCGTTAATAATCATAGGTCAGTCGAAAGAAATTTTTACAGTAGCATTAAGATACTGCTGAATATAACTAATATTTGGATCTTCTGGAAGAACTTCAGCAGGGGGAAGTTCTTGCTTAAGGATCCATTCTTCTGGTAAGTCAATGTCTTTCCATAAAAGCATTTTGGGGGTTCTAATGTTAGCATTTGAAGTTGAGATATGCATTAGAAGGGTCTGGTTTTTTGGAGACTTAAGACTCGGTAATGGGCCTACTGCCTTTTACCATATCAAAGCCAAACGTTAGGATATTCAGAGTTAAAACAGATAAAACATTATCATCAAACAAATTAACAATTAAATCAGGATAACAATTAAAATGAATAGGTCATTCCATAAGAGAAGTCTGATCAACTCCTAGAACACTATTGTCAAATTTTTTGAATCTACCATCTCGTAAACATAAAAGGACAGAAGCATTAATACATTTCCTAATTAAAGGTCGGATAGCAACTTGAACTAAAGTAATATGCATAAATTTAAATCATTTTTCTTTAAAAGAATCAAGCATTTTCTTTTGAAACAAACAACATTGTTCATGTGTTTTTGAAATAGCAAAAGTTTGTTCAACAGTTTTCACCTTGAACTCACTCTTGAAAGTGGATTGAAACCAAGTTCTGTGATAAA
Source organism: Carya illinoinensis (assembly GCF_018687715.1). Taxonomy (NCBI): domain Eukaryota; kingdom Viridiplantae; phylum Streptophyta; class Magnoliopsida; order Fagales; family Juglandaceae; genus Carya; species Carya illinoinensis. Next base: position 46,171,408 of record NC_056752.1, read on the forward strand.
GAGAATCAGTGTTAATCTTTGACAGATGCCATTGATCAATACTGAGTGAATCATTTTCTTCAATTACATAATCTTCTTCATTAATAATATCAGGTGGCAAACCTGATCTGGAACTAATAGATGAACTAGATCTAAACATTTTGCTCATCTTAGTAAAGTCTGAAACTAAACTCAGGTCCTTCCTAACTCTAGGTCTACACTCTTTCATAGCTGTATTGGATCACACATACCGGAGGGCCACAACAACAAAGCGACAATTGCTCACAAATTCCTTAAAACGCCAAACCCAGGCTAACATGAGAATACCAAAGACTTACCAAATGTTGTATTCGACTGTGATGATGTACAACAGGTTGGAGTAAATAAACTAGATAGAACAAACAGAATATTTTTAGAAATTATCAAGAAAAGAAAGTAACAAAGATAGAGTGAATCTATTAGCAACCAGAATACAAAATGGCTCTAGTGGTTCCTTCCAACGACACCGACTCTTTTAAATTCACTCACGTGGTTCCAACGCCAACAATTATACAAATCATTTCTAAAAATTTATTGATAATATCTCCTCAGTCCTTTTTATATGTACGTGTACGTGAGTGAAACATTAATTATGGTTCTTGTCACCTTTTCTACTCGTATTATAAGAAAAATGAACTTTTACAATTAATTAATAGCAATAAAAATAATATTTACAATTAAAATTAGTTATAATTACTATTTTCGTTATTATTAATTAATCATAAAAGTCTATTTTTTTTTATAGGGTCGTTTATCCTCGAGAAAACATCACCAATAAAGGCTGACGTCGCTACATACCCAGCCATTCGTGAACAGGGAGGAAACGTCCAAATTTTTGAAGAACGAGCTTTATGAATATTAAAGATCGGATTGGGAGATTTTTTTTATTTAGTAACGCGTCGGTCTCGTACAATTCATAAGGAGATAGCCTGCTTGACGAGAACAGCCATTAACTCTGATCAAGACTTTCCTGCATGCATGCATTCCTGAAAAGATTAAACATGGAATATTGAGTAATAATTACTATTATTATTATTATATATTAGCTGCAGCTCCAAGGACGATTTAGTTTATTCACTGCCATAACATCTTATATACATATGTTGTAAAGAACGTTAAATCCGATGCTAAAATAAATCATAAATATTTTTTTTACCGAATATTCTCCTTATATGGTATATGCTGCCTAATTATATTATGACTAATGAACAAATTCAAATGTACAAGTTTTATAAAATATCTCCTTTTATCCGTCAAGAAAAAAATAAATTTTTTAATTCCACTATTTTGTGTATGGTAAATTTTTATTATTATGTACTTTTTTAATAAAATATCTGTTCCACATTTTGCATGTCATTAATCGACGCATGTGAACGTACACTACCCACAACCCAACGACGAGCAGTGGAAAAACGCCAGAGACCAGAGGCCAACAAGCTACCACAAACTCTTTGAAAAGTACACATACGTACAAACGTAGAGATTTCATATGGTACTTAATTTGAAGGCAAAGATCAATTCAAGGATGTGATTTTTTCCTTTTTTTTTTTTTTTTTTTTTTTGGTGGGGGCGGGTAGGAGAAGTAAAAAAAATGAAAGCAACGATTGCATTTTTAGCTTTGAAGTCCGAGTACTCCTCTGTACGTATAGAAAAATTCATTCAATAATAATATCCGATTGCCATTTACGTATGTATATATATGAATTCTTGTTAAACCATCGATCCTCTCATCTTATCACCTAGGAGAGGGTTCGTACTACTATACTTGATGAAGTCATGATGAGATTAAAGTGGAGGCGTCAATTTTGGTAGGCCTCACACATGCAAGTCGGGAATCTTTATCATCATATATATGCCATTATTAATTAATTGTTATTGTTTTTTGTTAATTTGGATGCCATTCATGGAAGGAAATTAAAGTTGATATGATTATAAGTAAATATATGTCTTGGCTATTCTTCGTCATCCTTTTTAAAAGAAATCAGCACATGTATACCCAGCCGTGCGTCGGATGTGGTAGTTAGAGAGAGAGAGAGGGGGGATATATCTATCTATAATAATAAACGCCTATCTCACTGTTACAGTAGCCTTTCTCATTCCGTTTTTAATTTTGTACTGATTGTCCATGTAAGTCTTCACAGTGGATAGTTATTCTTTGCAGTTATTCTTTGCATCTATCAGTTCACTTTTGTCCATTTTCAATGCATGGTTACAGTTATTCTTTGCATCTGTCAGTTCACTTTTGTCCTTTTCAATGCATGGTAACAGTTATTCTTTGCAGTTGTTTCCGTCAGTTCACTTTTGTCCCTTTCCAATGCATGGTTAACCAGGTATCAATATAGCCTTTGTCCATATTTACTGATAAGTATTAAATAAATAAAACTCTTCCAGCCAATTTCCAAATGTCAGCCATGCTAAAATAACGAATCTAACTAATAAATTAAAAAATCAAAACCCAATGTAGCTAATAAAAAAATCAAAACTGAGAATCATGCTTCCAGCCCACTAAAAAAATGATCACTGATGATTATTAAATGCATGCGTACAGGTAACGTGTCAACCATGCACAAGTAATTCCAACATAGCTAATGGGCTTCTCAACCTTCGGTGCTCCAGGTAAAGTAGTAATTCCATCTGTCCTACAAACAAACTACCACCTCAATAAATCTGTCAATTAGCTGTCAATTCCAACATAGTAATTCCAACATTCTTTCAACACTTCCTGCACAAGTAAAATTAAATCTGTCAGATTAAATAAATCAACACTTCCAGCCTAAATAAAATTCTTTCCAATGCATGGTTAACCAGGTATCAATATAGCCTTTGTCCATCATCAGTGCATGCGTGCGGGTAACATGTCAGCCATGCTTTCAGTCCATTAAAAAAATATTACTGATAAGTATTGTAAAGGCAAAAAGTTGGCTAGGATTAGATGAGTAAATGATAAGGCTTATCTTATCATATTATTTATTATTGTTGGATGAATGTAAAAATAATTATTAATTTATGTCTAAACAATGTTGAGTCTATCTAGAAATATTAGGAGTTGTTTAGATAAGTTCCTGAAGTCAAAATCGAGTTCTGTTAGCAGTACACTTATCTAGAAGAAATCAAAATAGAATTCAGTCTATATCAGAAGAAGTTATCCCGAAGTGTTAGCAGTCCGTCGGGACGCGTTTTCGCATCTGTTGCTAACCGTCAGCAGAGTCCTACTGCAACTAGAATTCTTTTCAGATCTTCTATTTAAAGGGGACTCGGTTTTGTATCTTTTTAAGGACTTCAAGCCACGAATTTTACAAAGGATATTCTGTGTGTTTATGAGAGAAAATTCACTTGAGAATTTTCATGGGATTTTTCATATCTTCTTGAGTGTGATCGTGCTTTGAGTGGGAAGCAACATCGATTGAGTGTCAGCCTTTGGAGTTCCAGAAGGGAGGTCAACATTTGAAGATCGCCAGAGGTTCTGGCTGCTACTGTGGTAGAAGACAAACGGGTCGTTTGTCTAGGCAAGTAAGAGAGTCGAATTGCAAAGGTTTTGTAATTGATTATTACTTGTAATTGTTCTTCAAATAATGAGATTGACTTTCCTGGGTTTGGCTGCCCCGTAGGGTTTTACCTTTAAAGAGTTCTTTAAAGGGTTTCCCTTCGTAACCAATCGTTGTGTCTTGCAAGTTTGATTATTTATTTTAAAGTATTTGATTCATTTCATAATCTTTATAATTGAGATCTAACTAATTTGTTCAAGGAAATTGGTAGACAATTTCGTGGTTTTACAGGGGTACATTGGGAATTTCAATTGGCATCAGAGCGTGGTTCACTCTTTCGAGTGTGATCCGTGCCCCTGCAATATGTCATCATTAACTGCCCCACCGCATTTCAATGGTGAAAATTATGCATATTGGAAAGTACGCATGCGAGCCTTTCTCAAATCATTAGATGAGCGAGTGTGGAACGCGGTTGTACGAGGTTGGACCAGACCAGAAACAAATATTGATGATTGGATGAAAGAAGAAATCACCAACTGTAATTGGAATAGCAAGGGGCTGAATGCTATATTCATGGCTGTATCTCCAGAAGAATTTAAGAGAATCTCCATGTGTGAGATTGCTAAAGAGGCATAGGATATCCTGGAGGTTACACATGAAGGAACAAAAATTGTGAAGAACTCAAAATTACAAATGCTAACTTCCAAATTTGAGGAGATTAAAATGCTGGAAGAGGAAAGTTTTGATGATTTTTATTCTAAACTAAATGATATTGTGAATTCCAGGTTCAATATTGGAGAAAAGGTGGAAGATTCAAGAGTTGTAAGAAAGATTCTAAGGTCTTTACCTGAAAGATTTCGACCCAAAGTTACTGCAATTGAAGAAAGTAAAGATTTGGATGCAATAAAGGTAGAAGAACTGGTGGGTTCTTTGCAAACATATGAATCTTCACTTCCTCAAACAAGAAAAGGTAAGTCCATTGCTTTAAAGACTATAGAAGAAAACTATAAAAATATTTCTGATGAAGAAAGTCTGAATGATGAAGAGATTGCTTTACTTGCTAGAAAATTCAGAAAGTTCATGTTTAATAAAGAAAGTGGTAAACAAAAACAAAGAAAAAATGTTTTTGCTAAGAAAAATGAAACTGAAAATTGGAAAAAAGAAAAAACTGAGAAAAAAGATAAAGTTCAGTGTCATGAATGTTCTGGGTATGGTCATATAAGAGTTGAATGTCCAAACTTCAAGAAAAACAAAGGGAAAGCATTGAATGTCACACTTAGTGATAGTTCAGATTCTGAAAATTCATCCTCTGATGATGAAAAATCTTTTATGGCTTTCTCTACTATTGTGAATGATTTTCCTGATATTACACTGACAAAATCTGAAAGTAGTTGTGAATACAGTGATTCAAATGTATCAGTTGTTGAGGCTGATCAAGAACTAAGTTTACAGGAGGCTTACAATGATGTGTGTGAAGAAGTGATTAAATTAAAGAAACTCAACAAGAAGTTGTATAAAAAGTTCACTGATATGGAAAGTGAGAAAAACAACCTGTCTGAAGCTTTAAAAGTCTCTGAGAATGAAATAGCCAGGTTAGAAAATCAAAATACTGCACTAGAAAAGGAATTGAAAAAGGTTGAAGAAAAAACAGCAACACAAAAATTAGAAGAAATGTTGAGTCTTCAAAAAATGAATAGTGACAGAACTGGTCTAGGATACACGACTTCTAAAGGAAAAGAAAAATCTGCCTCATCATTCGCTGCTACAACCTCCAAAGGTATTGTTTTTGTTAAAGGAAGTCAAGGTAAGAGTTTTCAAAATCATGCTGAACTTAAGCCAGTTTATTCAAAAAATCTGCATGATAAATTTGTCCCTACATGTCATAAGTGTGGAATAATAGGTCATATAAGACCACATTGTTTTAACTTGAATCAAGTGCAGAAATCTGAAGGAAAAAGAAAAGAGAAGAGCCTACAAACTCAAGTTGATGACATAAGTCAACAAATCAGTCTCATAAATCTTAAGCTTGGGGAACTAGCAGATATTTGCCTTCAAAACAAAGAAAAACACAAGTCAATACTCAAGACAAAATGGGTGAGAAAGAAAGATGCAGTATGTCTTGTTGCTCACACAGCACTGAAATCAAAGGAAGATTGTCTGTGGTACCTGGACAGCGGCTGTTCTAGGCACATGTCTGGAGACAAAAACTTATTTAAAAAAATTGAAGCATCTCATGGAGGCACCGTGACTTTTGGAGATGGGAGCAAGGCTGTCATAGAAGGGAAAGAGAGTATTGAAATACCAGGACTACCTGTGTTGCATGATGTTTTATTTGTTAATGGTTTGAAAGCTAATTTACTTAGCATTAGTCAGTTTTGTGACAATGATTTTTCTGTGCAGTTTTCAAAGGATGCGTGCAACCTATATGATAAAGGTGGAGAATGGGTTTTAAAAGGTACTAGAACTACAGACAATTGTTATGGAATTTCTCCAAAACCATTGGAGAAATGTCATAGAGTCACACTTGATGAAGCTGAATTATGGCATCAACGCCTTGGGCATATCAATTTTAAAAATTTGTCAAAAATCTCAAAAAGAAAAATTATTGATGGACTGCCCAAGGTAATAAAAGTGAAGAAAATAGTATGTGGAGCATGCCAAGAAGGAAAGCAAACTAGAGCCCAACACAAGAAGATTTCTTATATTCTTACCTCTCGGCCTCTTGAGCTATTGCATATGGATTTGATGGGTCCCACACAAACTGAGAGTCTTGGAGGAAAGAAGTATATCATGGTGATTGTAGATGATTTTTCAAGGTTCACATGGATAATGCTCTTAAGAGAAAAATCTGAAGCTTTTGATCTTGCCAAAAAGCTGTTCAAGAAACTACAAATAGAGAAGGAAGTTTCTATCTCTAGAATACGCAGTGATCATGGTCGAGAATTTGAGAATACTAATTTTACTTCTTTTTGTGATGAACAGGGAATACACCAAGAATTTTCTGCACCTATCACTCCACAACAAAATGGAGTGGTGGAAAGGAAAAATAGAGCAATCTAAGAAATGGCACGAACAATGTTAAGCAACAAGAAGATGGCTTTATATTTTTGGGGAGAAGCTGTGAATACAGCAAATCATATCTTGAATCGAGTGGTTCTAAGACCCGGCACCAATCAAACACCTTACGGTTTGTGGAAAAATAAAAGGCCTACGGTAAAGTATTTCAGAATTTTTGGTAGCAAGTGTTATATTCTAAAAGACAGAGAAAACAATCATAAATTTGAAAGCAAAAGTGATGAGGGATTGTTTCTTGGCTATTCCTCAAATAGTAAGGCTTATAGAGTTTACAACTTACGTACACAAACTGTTATGGAATCAATTAACGTAGTTGTGGATGACATTTCAGCTGAAACTACCATGAAGGAGCTTGAGAATATGAAGGAACTAGGGCAGACCAGTGGAGAAGACTTACAAGTGCAAAATGAGGAAGATAATATAAAGGAAACACCACAAAATCCACAAATCAAAGAACCTTCTTCAAGAATAACTCAAAATCATCCTAAAGAAAACATTCTCGGTGAGCTAGAAGAAGGTATGAGACTTAGAAGAAGAGTACTAAATCAAGTTTCTTTTGTGTGTTATTTGTCACAGGTTGAACCCAAGAAAGTCGAAGAAGCACTAAATGATGAAAGTTGGGTCAACGCCATGCATGAAGAACTCCATCAATTTACTAGAAATGATGTATGGGAGTTAGTTCCTAAACCAGAAAATTCTAACATAATTGGGACTAAGTGGATCTTTAAGAACAAATCCGATGAGCATGGTACTATTGTGAGAAATAAAGCAAGGCTGGTTGCACAAGGTTACACACAAGTAGAAGGGATTGATTTTGATGAAACATTTGCTCCTGTGGCCCGGTTAGAATCTGTTCGCATTCTTCTAGCACTTGCCTATCATCTAGACTTCAAATTATATCAAATGGATGTCAAGAGTGCCTTCCTAAATGGAGTGTTACAAGAAGAGGTATATGTCAACCAACCAAAAGGATTTGTTAACCATCTCTACCCTGAATATGTCTACAGGTTGAAGAAGGCGCTGTATGGACTGAAACAAGCACCTCGAGCTTGGTATGAAAGATTAACTGCCTACTTACTTGATCATGATTTTGTTAGAGGACAAGCTGATAGGACCTTATTCATAAGAAGATCAGGTAAACAACTCTTAATTGCCCAAATATATGTTGATGATATTGTTTTTGGAGCAACACTTGAATCTCTTGCTTATAACTTTACAAATGAAATGAAATCTGAATTTGAGATGAGTATGATTGGTGAGTTAAATTTCTTCTTGGGTATTCAAGTAAAACAATGTAAAGAAGGAATATTTATTTCACAATCTAAATATGCAAGAGATCTTGTAAAAAAGTTTGGAATGGAAGGAAAAAGCAATGCTCGGACTCCCATGAGCACTTCAGTGAAAATCAGCAATGACTCCACAGGTAAAAATATTGATCCCACTCTCTATAGAAGCATGATAGGAAGTCTTTTATATATTACAGCAAGTAGACCTGATATAGCTTTCAGTGTTGGTGTATGTGCTAGATTTCAAGCTAATCCTAAAGAATCCCATCTTACTGCAGTAAAAAGAATCATAAAATATCTTAATGCCACTGTTGATTATGGGATATGGTTCAAAAGACACTAATCTTACACTTGTTGGCTATTCGGATGCTGATTGGGTTGGGAATGCTGATGATAGGAAGAGTACTACGGGTGGATGTTTTTATATAGGTGGAAATCTTGTAGCTTGGATGAGTAAGAAGCAAAATTCTATCTCTTTATCCACTGCTGAAGCTGAATACATAGCTGCAGGGAGTTGTTGTACTCAGCTATTATGGATGAAAAAAATGCTTGATGATTATGGTTTTTCTCAAGACACTATGACAATATATTGTGATAATTCTAGTGCTATAAGTATTTCCAAAAATCCTGTCCAGCATTCTCGGACCAAGCACATTGATATTCGACATCATTTTATAAGAGACTTGGTTGAGTCTAAAATTATATCCATGGAACATGTGCCTACTGAACATCAACTGGCTGACTTGTTTACTAAACCTTTGGATGGACTTAGATTTGAGTTTTTACGAAAAGCCATTGGCATATGTGATCCCAAGTGAGGATTTTCTATCCTACTAGTTTAGGATCTTTTCTTCCAGTTTTTTTTTTCCTTTCTTTAAAAGCATAAATGTTTCAGTTTTTTTTGTTTTTATTTAAAAAAAAAAAAAAAAAAACTGGGTTATGTATTTTCTTTAAGGTATATGTTTATTACATCACAGGTTGAGCATGTATGGAATTGCTTTCAAAAATTTTCTGATCTTATGTGTTACTCCTCTTTGTGCAGCTCTCTTTAAGTGTACTAACCCTATAGGTCTTTTTGGCAAAGTTCATCTTTATGCACTGTGAGGAACCTATATGTAAGCATTCTTTTTTAAAAAAAAAAAGGATGCTCATCAAGAGGGAGTTCATGCCTTGAATTGACTAATACTAGTTGAACCTAGTACTTCTTTAAAGAGCTCTCTTCTTGCCAAACACAAAGAGTGATCCATATAGAAAAAGTCGGTGTTTATTCATTGCGGAAAAAGACAAACACCCTACACGGATCTATCACCTTGAGTTCTTACAGAAAAAATCGTTGCTCCAATCATTGTGGAAAAAGATGAGCAACCAACATGAACAAAGGTGGTGTACAAACTAGTGTTTGGAGGAGATGCATATGTATCTAGGCCCTAGCATAAAGTTTGACTTTTAAGGTCAAGAAACAAACTCTAGTGAGCATCTTTATAAAAAAATATATATTACCTTTCTTTGAACAAAGGTATCAAAAATATAACACAAAAGAGAGCAATAAACAAAAAAAAAAGGGGGAAAGCTCATAACATGCTATGATATAAGTATACTCACTCACACACTCACCTGAAATTTGGCATTACTGATTCTATGAGGAGTGAACATCCACAAAGAGACTGTTACAAACATGAGTGGGCTAAGGATTATTGAATTTTTTTTGGTATATTCTGACTTGATCAAACTAAGATGATTTTAGGCATATTCCTTTTAAAACCAAAACAACAACAAAAAAAACCAAATCTTTTCTACAAAAAAAAAAAAAAAAAAATTATAGTTTGTTTTTTCATTGCTTTGTTCTGTTTTTTTTTAAAAAAAAAAAAAAAAAGGGGGGGGGGGGGTTCCCAGTGTGTTGCATACATGTATCGGGTCTTTTATGCCTAAGTGTAGAAGTCCTAATAGGACTCTTTGGTCCAGCACGTGCACGGGGAGGGTCTTCTTTTAAAACACTTAAGCATACCTCTTGGCCTTTGTTTCCTACACTCAGCCCGATTCTCATCAGCCTCCCCTTACCCATTTTCACGGCAGCTCGCTTCCTTCCCCCTAATCCTCCATACACGGTGCTCTTTCCACTCACATTTCTCCATCCTTCCATCTTCAAGGTAAGTATTTTCGGATCCTCTGTTTTTTTTTTCTATTCTTTTCTTCTCTCAAGTTTCGGTTTTTGTTGATATCTACAATTTCTGTGAAGGGTTTTTTTTTTATCTTGGTTGTTGGATTGAGCTACACTACTCGGAATTAGGTTGTGTGTATTGATTCTTCTCATTCTATGCATGTATTGAGGAAAAATCTTTATTACACACGGATTCTCTGTTTTTTTTCCCACGGGTGCACACCAAGTGTTTGTGTTTTTTCCTGACTCACCTCTCTTTTGTTTTGGTCACTTGTTAGGATGGCTCTTTCTTATCTATACATAGTAAGGTTTTCTGCACATATTGTGTTTGGGTTGTTCTCAACGTTCAAGCTTATAAAAAAAAAAAAAAAACACCAACCCACCTTTTAATATCACATTTTTGTTTTATCTATTCTTATCCTCTATAAGGTTTGAGAATTATCTTTCTAAACTTGATTCTTGTACTATTTCAGATGAGATTCAAAGAAAGGGCAAAACGCAAAAAGTTCACTACTCCGGTGCCATCCGAGCACTCTTCAAGTGAGGATGTCCCATCACTTGAACCCATGCAATTAGGCGACACTTCTGCCCCTCCTTCATCTCCATCACCATCGGTGCCTGTGCCCACAGAAGCACCTACTGATCGCTTCACCTCCATTGAAGCCGAAAATGCCTATAGAAATACCTTTTCCAAGAGACCCGTCTTGGGTGAGCGGGAGGTAAGCATCCATGACTTTCCTTCGGATGACTTCCAAATTATCCGCCAAATATTCATTGAAAGAGGTTGGGAGAAGCTCACTCATGCCCTTCCTACACCTTATGTTGAGGTGGTCCGGGAATTTTATTCAAATATAGCCCACTTCAATTTAGATGATCATAGCATCATCTCTACTATTCGTGGGATTCAGATTGAGGTATCTCCTGCTATTCTCCGCAATCTATTTACTCTTCCTGAGGTTGAATCCCCTCTATATCCATATAAGGGCATGGGAGCCCCAACCAAGACTGCAATGCGCAATCTATTTGTTGGTGTCACTGGCCCCAAATGGACTGCCAAGACACACCGACTGCCCCTTCACAATATGCTTCCTCAGTATCGGCTTCTGGCCAAAATTGTCTTGACCAATCTCTGGCCCACTAGTTGTCACACTGAAATTTCTCTAGAAAGAGCTTATTTTATGTATGCTCTTGCTACTGGTGTGTCTATTGATTTTCCACGACATGTCATTGATATTATTCATCGCTCACATGTGGAAAAAGAGTTAAATCTCCCCTTTGGAAGTCTAATTACAAAATTGGCCATGATTGCAAAAGTGCCCCTTCGAGCCAATGAACCCACCATGAAGCTGCTAGGGCCTATTTCTGCCTTAACCGTGGTTAAATCAGCAGCTGTCATCACCAAGAAGCGCCCCCTTACTACTGAGTCAGCATCCTCTCCACCTGAACCATCCATCCCCACCTCACAACTACTTGAGCAACTCACCTTGATATCTCAGAAGATGGATAGCTTCACAGCCAAGTGGGAGGCCAGTCAGTCCAAGTTGGAGCAACAATTGGCTGCAGTACGCTCTGATTGTGTACAAGCAAACGATCGACTAGTTCAACTGTCCTTGGATGTCCAACAAATTATGGCCAGCGTAGCAGATTCTGACGAGGAAGTATAGATCTTCATGGCTGATTGTTGACAAAAAGGGGGAGAAAAAGTTTGAGGGGGAGTACATTAAAAAGTTTGAGGGGGAGTACATTTGGGGAGCAGCAGCATCTAAGGGGGAGTACATTTGAAAAACTTATCATGTTATTTTTTTGGGACTGTAATGCAGATACAATTGGGCATGTATTTTGATTAAGCTAACTGACCATTCTGGTTTTATTAAATCACAACTCTTTATAATATTCTATACTTTTTTGTGATTTGATAGTTGACATATTTTCAGGAAATCTACATTCATCAAACTGGTTTCGTCATCAATCCGCCAAAGGGGGAGATTGTAAAGGCAAAAAGTTGGCTAGGATTAGATGAGTAAATGATAAGGCTTATCTTATCATATTATTTATTATTGTTGGATGAATGTAAAAATAATTATTAATTTATGTCTAAACAATGTTGAGTCTATCTAGAAATATTAGGAGTTGTTTAGATAAGTTCCTGAAGTCAAAATCGAGTTCTGTTAGCAGTACACTTATCTAGAAGAAATCAGAACAGAATTCAGTCTATATCAGAAGAAGTTATCCCGAAGTGTTAGCAGTCCGTCGGGACGCGTTTTCGCGTCTGTTGCTAACCGTCAGCAGAGTCCTACTGCAACTAGAATTCTTTTCAGATCTTCTATTTAAAGGGGACTCGGTTTTGTATCTTTTTAAAGACTTCAAGCCACGAATTTTACAGAGGATATTCTGTGCGTTTATGAGAGAAAATTCACTTGAGAATTTTCATGGGATTTTTCATATCTTCTTGAGTGTGATCGTGCTTTGAGTGGGAAGCAACATCGATTGAGTGTCAGCCTTTGGAGTTCCAGAAGGGAGGTCAACATTTGAAGATCGCCAGAGGTTCTGGCTGCTACTGTGGTAGAAGACAAACGGGTCGTTTGTCTAGGCAAGTAAGAGAGTCGAATTGCAAAGGTTTTGTAATTGATTATTACTTGTAATTGTTCTTCAAATAATGAGATTGACTTTCCTGGGTTTGGCTGCCCCGTAGGGTTTTACCTTTAAAGAGTTCTTTAAAGGGTTTCCCTTCGTAACCAATCGTTGTGTCTTGCAAGTTTGATTATTTATTTTAAAGTATTTGATTCATTTCATAATCTTTATAATTGAGATCTAACTAATTTGTTCAAGGAAATTGGTAGACAATTTCGTGGTTTTACAGGGGTACATTGGGAATTTCAAGTATTAAATAAATAAAACTCTTCCAGCCAGTTTCCAAATGTCAGCCATGCTTCCAGCGTATTAAAAAATAACGAATCTAACTAATAAATTACAAAATCAAAACCCAATGTAGCTAATAAAAAAATCAAAACTGAGAATCATGCTTCCAGCCCACTAAAAGAATGATCACCAGTCATCCTTTCAGTCCACTAAAAAGACATCACTGATCAGTATTGATTTAAATAAAGAGAGTAATCATGGTTTTAGCAGTGGTTTTGCAGGGTGATTGGACATCCTGGAGGATTGAGGAGAATAGAGCACTTTAAAAGGGTCTTTATGGGTCATTTGTGGTTTACTGCTAGCTTGTTTCGTGTAGTTGGTTTGGTGTTTTCTTTAGAGGTACATATTTCCTTAAGTGTGTTATTTCTTGGTTCTTCTCTCTTCTCTATAGAACAGTGCACTTTAAAATGGCCTTTATGACTTATTTTTGGTTTACTGTATGCTGGTTGTGAGAACTAATTTGGTGATTTTTCCCTGAGGTACATATTTTTCCATTGTTTACTGCAGTACTTATTGTTTTTTGTTTATTTTTTCTTGTGAATTTTTTTCAGGTGTTGTTGGTTGGGGACTTTCAGAGTTTTACACATTTCTGGTTTTTATCTTTGTAAGTATATAGTGTGGTTTACTTTGTTATCTTTAATACTCTTGTGTATTCTTACAGTTTGTGAGTCAAAGTGTGGACTGTGCATGAACTGTGTTTCAAATTACTCTTATACTCTTATTATAAATAAGGAAGTTTACATTTTTTTATAGGTATAAATAAGGAAGTTTAAACACACTGTTAAACACACAGTATCTTATTTCTATTTCTTAATTCTTATGCATCTAAATGTATAAAAACTTTTAAAAAAACTGTAAACAAATGGAACAACAGTTAAATCATGTGCCACCAAAAAAATAAATCAGATCAATTAAATCAAAAAATGAAAAAGAGAATAAAACAATTACATGCAAACCAAAATAATCTGCCTATTTATAGGTATAAATAAGGAAGTTTAAATTATCAAATATGAATGACCCACAAACAGAAGAAATAAGGAGATAAGTAAGAGCCAACAAATATTAAGTAGCAAAAACTCTAAAGCTGCGTTCAAGCCAACAAACAGATGTATGAAGAAATAATGCATGGATACTACTTCAAAGAAACCATCACAAAGGGATGCCCATGCATCGAGCTACATGTAATGAATAACTCAAATTCTATGTTTCATAGAAAACAACAAGCTGCAGAAATTGTACAGAATCATGAAATGACTTGTACATGATTTGTGATAGTCAGAACGATACAAGCACAACATTAAATCCCAATATTGCAAAGGATTGAGAAATTCATACTAATTGCTATACAGAATTCTAACTTCCCACGAAATTGTATTATTTCCATTATGACAGAATCCTAAGCTAAGGCCAATATAACAATTAGGATTAGAAAATGTGATATACATACCTGGAAATACCTACACCAACACACAGTGACAGGGTTAGATAAACTAAATTTATAAGGGCGTATTCGAACCACAAATGTATATAATATTCGAATGAAAAAAAAATCTAATACGCCCATAATTAAAGTGGAACAGAAATACACAAACGTGGGCAAAAGTTTGTCAATTCATTCAATAATTAAAAAAAGCAGTATGCCATCAACAAATGCATATCTAGGTACAATTAGGTTAAGATTTATAGACCAAGTATGCCTTTTCTAATTAATAGTAGCCTAAGAAATTTTACATCCTGAACTTACTAATTAACAATGGCCTAAGAAATTTTGCCTAATTTGTCTAATTAAAACATAATGGATGCATCCTTGTGTAAGACTTCATTATACTCGTGACAAGCATAACAATGCAACATGCAAATAGCTTTAAAAGTTACTTTTAGATTGAGAAACAGAGAAAATAAAGAGCAGAGAACAACAGGTAGACCTGAACACGTTAGGGCAACCGGCATCTCCTGAGTTGTAGCAACACATAAACAGGTCAAGAGCAGTAAAAGGTATTGAACCTTTCTAATAGAGAGTGAGAGATCCGAACCTGAAGTAAAATCAAAGAAACCCATCAATCATGACATACAAATAAAAAAGAAACCCAATTTTTTTTTTTCAAAAAGAAAGAAATCGGATCCTTTAAATGAAAATAAAAAATAAAAATCATACCTTGGATCCTCTACCACAAGAGGAAGATGGCCTCACAGATCGGTGGAGATGGCCTCACAGAAGAGGATGCGTGGAGGTGGTTCAATGGAGGAGGTGGGTGACGATGAAGGAGCTCGGGCATGAAGGAAGAAGGAGAAGGAAGAAAAACGAAGAGTAGAAGAAAAATAGAAGAGGGAAAGGGAAGTGAGGTGCGGCGCGGGGAGAGGGGTAAGCGATGAAGCCCTAGGAGATTTCCAAACGACGCCGTTTTCGGCTTAGGGGCTAAGCACCCCTCACTCACACGGGCTGGGCCCTCACACACACCCCGTCGGCCCAACAGAAAAAAACACACACAAAGCCATCAACAGAAGGCCCTTTACAGGAACATTTGTCATATATAGAAAATCTTGTGGCACAAGTTTCACAGAATGAGTGGAAGATTGAACTTTTAGTAGATCTCGATCGACTCAACCAAAAGCAGTACAAGAATTTCAATGTCGTCTCTATTGAAGCTATACAAGATGACACAAAATGATGAATCAGAGTAAAAACATCAAATGACTCATATTTTGAACTGATGTTTTTGTTGGGTTCGTATTAAACTTATCACATGTGTTGGACTAAGTTATGTTTTAAACTAATGTTTTTGTTGGGCTTGTATTAAACTTATCACATGAAATTTTGCTAAAACTATCGATGTTATAAATATGTGTTAGACTATATCATATTTTGAACTAATATTTTTATCTTTTAATCTATACAAGCATGTAATTATTATACTATATTTAACTATCATTATCTTAAATATTTGCTAGATTTCACAACTTTTTCTATAAGTTTTAAATTATTGATTGAAATCAATTTTTTTTTATAAAATATATAATTTTTTTTAAATAATTATTTCATTAAACTAGAGCAACGTGCAATGCAATTGCACGTTGCTCCTACCTATATTTATATTTATCGACGTCCTTGTATGGTTCATATATGACACCCTTTTCAATTCTCATAATTTCCTGTATGCTACAGTTGGCAGATATTGTTAGAATAATTACAAATATGGGCTACATTTGATTGCATATTTTATAAAATCAGGTTAGATATATATATTACTCACAATAGTACTTTAGTTAAACCCATTAAGTCAAGTGATCATTTGGGGTTTATTGCACCTTAGTAATATGGAATTATATCCTATTTAAATGTGGTATATTACATATGTAGGCCTGGAAGTTTAAGGATTTTTATTCTGAAAATTTCTTAAACCCTTTGGGATTTGAGTTTTTAATGGGAGGACTCCAAAATGTTTCCATATAAATGGCTAAGTCTCATCTCTTCTCCGTACGTTTTAGTTTCTCCCATTAAAAGCTAATATTTTGGAAGAGTAAGGAGAGGAAGATTTAGTCTTCTATTATTTCTTCAACAATGTCTTCCGCAAGTACGTTCATATCTCCTTATCAATTTTCATCCATTCAGATTCTTCTAGCATGCTTTTTGTTTTTCACATTTGGTATCAGAGCCACCATGCTAGGATTAGATCAATCTGTTGAATAAAAGGGTGTTCGTGAGTTTGAAATTTCGGTTCTATTTTTCTTATACAAACCGAATACTCAAAATCATTTTTGTTGAAACTCGTTTATTGTAAATCTTCAAAATGTTTGGGCTTTTGTTTCTCTCAATCTCCTTGTTCTTTTGATATATTAATCGGGCCTTATAGTTGTGTTTTATGGATTCAATTTTTTTAAAAAAATTTTCAGAACCCTTTTATTGAAAAGAAAATCGAATTCCATAAACGACTGATCAAATTCATCAAAAGTATATCAAAATATTTTATGGGATGTTGTTTATTTGTTTTAGATACTCCAATTTCGTTGCTTGTTGCGGGTTTTGAGTTTTACAAAACTACGGTTCATACCCATTTCAAAGTTTGATTAATCTACATCAAACATGGATACCCATTGTTTAAAACACCATATATGTGTTTTCCGGGCACTCAATATTATTTCCCCTAAATAAATTTTATTTTTTGACTCAAGAATTGCAAGAAATTGAGAAAAACCCATTTGAAAACCCGTTGACTTGGTTTACAGACCCACGACCCTTTTTCTGACCCGACTGGAGGTTGAAGATGAATTCTCCTCTAGCCAGGACATTGCCCACACGCATCAAGTGGCACGTGCGGCGTGTGCAGCTACAGTGAAATTGCTTTTTGCTCCTTTCTTCTTCCAGTTTTTATTTACTCACCTTGTTAAATGTTTCTATTTTTTTTAAAAAAAAAAATTGTACCATCATAAGACACTGTTTTATAATTCTAAATATTATTTACACATTTTTCGAGGGGCTACAGTGTACTGAATATTATGATAAATTTTTCAGTGAATATTCAATGTCTTAAAAGATCTGTGCATATATGTACTCTCTCTAAGCATGTCTGTGGATGCATATTTATTTTTAAACTTGCTATAAGCATTCTTTTGTAAATACATTTTTTCGAGTTCATATTTAATTCTAGACATATATGTTGTCTTATATGCTCGAGCCATTTACACTGTTTTTGTCTCTCAATCACATTTGAACTTTGACTTTGATTGTGTCAAGTTGATGATTATAATTGCTGTTTTGTGATTGATTTTTTATGGGCATTATGACTATCCTTATTAAGAGAAATCTTTTGAAAAATTAGTGGGTGGTAACCGCTAAAGTGGCACACTCATTGATATTTATTCATTAAAAAAAAAAGGATATCTTTATTTTCTAATTTATTGCACATAATATCTTACCCAAAGGTGTTGTTGTGTGTGATATTTTAGAAAATGGTGAGAAGTAGTTAATGAGATTGCATTAGCCTAGAAATTTCCTTCTGCCTAAAGGTGATGGTATTTCGAAAACTGATGTAATTTTATTAATTTACTTCATGATATGTTTTAGGAGTACCTTATAGCATGTTGTTTAGTCAGCCCAAAGGTGGCTTTACAATGATGCACCAAGGCTCTTACCGTAATGAAGCTCATATGGTTTCGAGCTTAATTACAGACTGTCTAATTAATGGTCCATATTAATTAGATAGATATGTTATCATCCATTGATTGCATGCATTATGTTTGGATGATGATTAAATAAAATGTATTATTCTATGTTTCCACAGTTTTGAGTGCCTCCTCTCTTTCAAGTCAATTATCTGCTATTGAAACTTTGACTGGAAATAATTATGTGAGATGGAAACGAGATGTAGAAATAGCACTTGGTCTTTTGAGTTTGGATTTTGCCTTGGATGAGCAACCTTCAAAATCTACTAATAAGAGCACTGCTAAATATGTAGCCGAGTAAAAGTGAGATAGGGCAAACAGGCTTTGTTTAAAGATCATCAAATGATCTATATCTAATTCCATTATGGGAGCTATTTCGGACAATGACAGTGCTAAAAACTTTTTGGATGCCATAGGACAAAGGTTTGTTGAATCAGATAAAGCTGAAACTGGAGACCTGATGGATAGATTGATGAGTATGAAATGAAATATGATGGTTCAAGTGGAGTTAGGAAATACATTAAGAAAATGATTCATATATCCTCTAAGTTAGAAGCCCTCAAAATTCCCATTGCAGAGCCTTTTATGGTTTATCATGTTCTTAATAGCCTTCCTAGCCAGTTCAATCAGCTAAAAGTTGTTTATAATGCTCAACAAGATAAATGGGATTTAAATTATTTAATTGTGGTATGTGCCCAAGAGGAGTGTAGGATGCGTCGTGAGACTGTTGAAATTGTGCAATTGGCTTTTTAGCCAGAACAAAACAAGGGGTCTTCTCATAATTATAAGTCTAAGTTCCATAAAGGCAATAAATCACACCACAATCATTAGAGTAAAAGGTTTGGAGGCCAAACTTTTGGTGGTCCTAAAGAAACTATAATGAAAAATGATTAGTAGATAGACTCAGGTGTAAGTATTCATATTACAAATTACTTGCAGGGGTTTATAAGCAAATGGAGGACAAGTGAGAATGAAGTGAGCTTGTGAATTGGGAATGGAGTACAAGTGAAGGTCGAGTTTATAGGAGTAGTAAAATTATCTTTGGATTTTGATTTTTCTCTTGTTCTGGAGAATACAATTTTTGCATCGACAATGAGACGAAATTTAATTTCTATATGAAAACTTGATGATTCTAGTTTTTTCTTTAAGTTTGGTAATGGAAAGGTTGAATTGTTTTATGATTCTCGTTTGGTTGGAAATTGTTTCCTATGTGATGGTTTATATAGAATGTCTTTGACTTCTTTGGTGAAGTCTCTTGTGTTACTAATATAGTGAAGAAAAGGTCTTCAATCCGTGAATCATCTTATATGTTGTGGCACAAGAGATTAGGGCACATTTCAAAGGAAAGAATGGAGAGATTAATAAAAGTTGAGATACTTCCCTCCCTAGATTTTTCAGATTTTGACACCTGTGTGGACTGTATAAGAGGAAAACTAACTAAATCCACCAGAAAGGGTTCTACTAGGAGCGATAGTATTTTGGACTTAATACATACCGACATTAGTGGACCTTTATCTTCTATCATATGTGGAAATAAGTATTTCATAACTTTTATTGATGATTTCTCAGGCTATGGATATGTTTATCTAATTAATGATAAATCTCTTGCTCTTGAGAAATTTAAGATATTCAAAATGGAAGTAAAGAAAGATTATGGGAAAAGTAATAAAGTAGTAAGATCTGATCGTGGTGATGAGTATTATGGAAAATATGATGAATCTGGTCAAAACATAGGCAATTTTGCAAAATTTTTACAAGGATGTAGAATAGTGCCTCAATACACAATGCCTGGGACGCCCGAGCAGAATGATGTTTCTGAAAGATGAAATCGGACTCTTAAGGACATTATTAGAAGTATGATGTGCAAAACAAATTTGCCAGAATATCTATTGGGTGAACCTTTAAAAACTGCTATGTACATTTTAAACAGGGTTCCTAGTAAAGCTGTTTCAAAAACTCCTTTTGAATTATGGATAGGTCGTAAGCCAAGTCTGGCTCATTTCAGAGTTTGGGGATGTCTAGCTGAGGTTAAGATTTATAATCCTCTTGAAAAGAAATTAGACCCAAAATCTACTTCTGGTTATTTTATTGGGTACCCAAATAGATCAAAAGGATATAAGTTCTATCGTCCTAATCATGGCATCAGAATTGTTGAGTCCATTGCAGCTAAATTTCTGAAGAATGATGTTGGTGATAGTGGGAGTTCTGTATTGAAGAAACCTTTTGTTGAATCTAATTCGGTTGTTGTTCCAGTTTCTATCATACAAGAAAGAGTTATCTCTCAACCAATTGAAATTGTTAGTGAAGAACTTGGACAACAAGAAGAAATTCCAACAGTGATTGAGTCCGTTTCTGAGCCACAAGTTAGAAGATCACAAAGGGAAAGAAGATATGCATTGCCAAATGATTACATTGTCTATTTATTAGAGAATGATTTTAATATTGGGCATATAGTTGATCCTATTACTTTTAAGCTAGCATTGACATGTCTAGAGTCAGATAAATGGTTAAGTGCTATGGAAGATGAAATGAATTCTATGAAAAAGAAAAAAGTCTGGGAACTTGTTGAACTTCCTCAAAATGCCAAGGCTATTGACAACAAGTGGATTTTCAAGAGTAAATTAGACTCAAAAGGGAATGTTGAACAAAAGAATGCAAGATTAGTTGCAAAAGGGTTTACACAGCGAGAGGGCATCGATTATAATGAAACTTTTTCACCAGTTTCATCAAAAGATTCTTTTAGAATTATCATGGCACTTGTGACACACTATGATTTGGAGCTTCATCAGATGGATGTAAAAACAACATTTTTGAATGGAGATCTTTATGAAGAAGTTTATATGAGACAACCTGAATGTTTTATTGTGAAGGAAAAAGAAAACTGGGTGTGTAAGTTAAATAAATCTTTATATGGATTGAAACAAGCATCTCAACAGTGGTATTTGAAGTTTGATGAGGTTGTAACTTCTCTCGATCGATTTTGTTGAAAATACAGTTGACCAGTGCATATATCGTAAGACCAGTGAGAGAAACTTTATTTTTCTTATTCTGTATGTTGATGACATTTTGCTTGCTAGCGGTGACTTGGGATTACTTCATGAAATGAAGAAAATGTTGTCTGCTAATTTTGAGATGAAAGATTTTGGAGAAGCTTCTTTTGTGCTTGGCATTGAAATATGTCGTGATAGAACTCGTGGTTTGTTGGGACTTTCTCAGAAAGCTTATATACAGCGTGTACTACAAAGGTTTGAAATGCATAATTGTGCACCCGGTGATGTACCCATTATAAAATGAGATAAATTTAATAAAACTCAATGCCCTAGAAATGAGCTCGAAAGGGAATCTGTGAAGAATATTCCATATGCTAGTGCTGTGGGGGGTTTGATGTATGCTTAAGTTTGCACTAGACTAGATATTGCCTATGCAGTTAGTGTTCTTAGTAGGTTTCAGTCGAATCCAGGACAAGAGCATTGGAAAGCAGCTAAGAAAGTTATGAGATACTTGAAAAAGACTGAAGGATACATGCTCACTTTTCAACGTTCAAATCACCTTGAAGTGGTAGGCTACTCAGATTTTGATTTTGCTGGATGTTAAGATGATTTGAAATCAACCTCAGGTTATGTTTTTATGTAGGTTGGGGGTGCTATTTCTTGAAAAAGTGTTAAGCAAACTCTGGTGGCATCTTCTACTATGCAAGCTGAATTTGTGACGTGTTATGGAGCTACTATCCAAGCTGTTTGATTAAGAAATTTTATTTCTGGATTGAAAGTTGATTCCATCTCGGGGCCAATTACTATTTATTGTGATAATAGTGCAGCGGTATTCTTTTCAAAGAATAATAAGAGTTCTAGTGGGTCCAAGCACGTTGACATCAAGTATTTGGTATTTAAAGACAAAGTGAAAGAAGGACAAACAAAGATAAAGCATATAAATATAGAGGAGATGATTGCAGATCCTTTGACTAAGGGACTCACTCCTAAATTTTTTGAAACACATGTTGCAAATATGGGTATTGTGGAAACTTTTGATGTTTTTGGTTAGTGTGAGTTACTTATGTAAAAAGAACTACATTTTGGCTTGATCCCTTTACGGGATACGTAGGCAACCCATATGTTTTTTGGGTACAACTTCTTTTAATAATAATATTTATCTCCCCTATCCATAAACTATGTTTTGAGCAAGCATCTGGCTTATGTTTTTTATTATGATATTTTTTAAAAATCTCGAGATACTATGGATAAAGACATAAGATGAGTCTCTTCTGGAAACATGTGGCTTCTTTTGAACCATTAAGAGGACTGATATGAATTAGCACAACTTTTGATCACATTGGTGCTAAGTTCATACTACATACTGCCACATTGGTCGGAGGATGGGGATCTATGTCGATGAGGATATTAGCATTTATAACTGTGGAGTGGTCTTACATCGTTTAAGTGGTGTAACGACTTCCATGTTCGGTGTTGATATTCTTGTTGGACCGGATCATGTTTTCTAAGGTGCTATCATTTGAGCTATATATATTTGTGTGGCCACCTATGTAGTCTAACCCGAGAGTCTCTTTCAAAACATTTCTTTGGCAATCAATGTTCGCCCAAGTGGGAGAATATTAGAATAATTACAAATATGGGTTACATTTGATTGCATGTTTTATAAAAACGGGTTAGATATATATATTGCTCACAATGGTACTTTGGTTAAACTCATTAAGTTAAGTGATCATTTGGGATTTATTGCACCTTAGTAATATGGGATTATATCATATTTAAATGTGGTATATTACGTATGTAGGTCTGAAAGCTTAAGGGTTTTTATTCTGGAAATTTCTTAAACCCATTGGGATTTGAGTCTTTAATGGGAGGACTCCAAAAAGTTTCCATATAAATGGCTAAGTCCCCTCTCCTCTCCGTGCGTTTTAGTTTGCTCCATTGAAAGCTAATATTTTGGAGGAGCAAGGAGAGGAAGATTTAGTCTTCTATTATTTCTTCAACAATGTCTTCCACAGGTACGTTCATATCTCTTTATCAATTTTCGTCCATTCAGATTCGTACTTCTAGCATACTTCCTGTTTTTCACAGATATATGTGACCACCCCATGCCAACAGACAAGAATTAATATGCTAGTCGGAAAACGTCGAAATTTAGCTAGGACAAACTCTTTAGAGATGGGAGAGGCCGTAAGTCTCTCATTTCTCACAAAAATTCCTAAGTGTAAAACTTTCACGAGAATTAATATTTTAATTAGTAGAACTATAAAATATGATAAAAATAAAAATTAAAAAAATTATTAAATTAATAATATTTTATTATTATATAGAGAGTAAATAGATAATCCAATATGGATGTAGACCAATACTCATACCTTTCTAAAGTTTAGATTTTTTTTATCTTTATTTTTTGCCTTTCTTTAACTTATATTTTAAGTTCTTTTTCCAGACAAATAAGTTACTGACTTTTTCACTTTTTTATTTATTTAAATCATTATGTCAAGTGCATCCCGGGGCTAACGCACCCTGAGCCGTTCCCTAGTATAGATATATAGGGCCAAAATTCAGCTTATTCACAATTGTCTAGTGTCGTTTCTTTCCATCAAGAAACCTAACTGTTCATATCCTAATAAACAGTTATCTTTAATTATTTTAATTACTCAAAGTTTAATACTAATAAAAAAATAATTTAAAAGGGTGTGGCATTTAAGCCTCTTTAAGTAAGCCTCTTTAGTCTCCTGTAAGGAAAATAATTTTTGTGGGTTTATTTTTATTTTAAGAAATACTTGATCGGTGGATGCAACACTTTTTTAAATAATATGGACAGATTTTACAAAATAAAATAAAGAAATATATATTATCTTTTTGGTAAAATATGAGAACGAAAAGGTTCAATTGATTAAAGGAAATCCACGAGAACATGAAGTATGTGAACAAAGTTTTTAAAGTCACTGAGAAAATGGAAAAAGGCAATCATGTGTACGTACGTTCATGTGCTTGGCGATGAAAGAAATCACGTACGTGGTAATATAAAAGAATACTACTGCCACAACGCTTGGGTTGACTTAATTAATTCATGATCATGTGTTTCTTTGAGACACAAGTGGGTAGCTGGGCTGGCGTACCTATTTTAATGCTAGATTTAGATTAGAGAAAACCTCAGAACCAGTCGGATGTGATTCATTTATTTACACTGTCAAATAGAATATCATTAGATATGAGATTTATTTATCTTATAGTAGGTCTTACAACAAGCTAAGATTTTCCTTGCCCTTTCTCTGCTCTCCCCCTAACGCCCCTCCCGTCTCCCAATTCTCCTCTCCACTTTCAATTTCTTCTTCTCTTCTCCCCTCCCGATTCTCTTCTTTCTCTCCTCTCCCCTTTTTCCTTTCTCTCTTCTCTCCCACATGGCCTCTGCTCTTTTTCATGTTGATTGTGTCCTTTTCTCTCCCATGCTAGCTTCTCTGTGGGAGTGTCTGATCCAAACCACCCACATGTGCAGTGTGCAGTCCATTTTCCCAAATTGACTCATTTAAATGATATGCACATGTGGGTGGTTTGGACCAGACACTCACAGAGAAGCTAGCATGGAAGAGAAAGGGGACACAATCAACATGACAAATAGCAGAGGCCACGAGGGAGAGAAGAGAGAAAGGGAAAAGGGGAGAGGAGAGAAAGAAGAGAATCAGAATGGGAGAAGAGAAGAAGAGAATCGAAAGTGGAGAGCAGAATTGGGAGACGGGAGGGGCGCTAGGGGGAGAGTAGAGAAAGGGCAAGGAAAATTTTAGCCTACTGCAAGACCTACTATAAGATAAATAAAACTCATATCTGTTGAGATTCTATTGGACAATGTAAATAAATGAATCACGCCCGACTGGTTCTGAGGTTTTCTCTTTTGACAAACCTTAATTATCAACCGCATTCTAGGGCAGTGAAAGTTATCAGATACCCCGTCATAAAAAAAAAAAAAAAATTATCAACCGCATTATATGGTATCGTTTAAAGATCAGACAAAGGAATTAATTTATAATTATTGAGTAGTCCCACATGGCTTAGAAACAAACTCATCCTAAACTTTATAAGGAGTTACCCTACTCCTCTTATTAGGCCTTGTAAGGAGAGAAATGGGTATTTCTACATGGTATCTAGAGCCTAGGACTCGCGTCACCACTCCTCCATGGCCTCCAAAAAAAATTCCTCCACCCCTATTCCCACCTCCTTCCTTACTTCCGCCTCACATTCTGTCACCGTCAAACTTACAAACACCAACTTCTTACTATGGAAAGCTCAAATTGTGCCATTTTTACGTGGGCATCAACTCTTTGATTACGTTACTGGCATTATATCTCCCCCCGCTGCCCTTCTTGATGGTAAAACTAACCCTGAGTATACTCATTGGGTCCTCCAAGATCAGCTCATTATTTCTGCTCTAAATTCCTCTCTTTCCGACTCTGTTCTTGCCCAAGTTCTTGATTGTAAAACTTCCCATGAAGTTTGGACCACACTTCTCAACCTTTTTCAAGCTCAATCTACGGCTCATGCCTTCCATACACACTATCAACTAGCCACCCTCAAAAAAGGCTCCGAGTCTATCTGTGACTTATAACAAAGCTAAATCACTTGCCTCCTCCCTTGGTGCAGTTGGCCATACTCTCACGGATCAAGAATTTTCAGTCTATCTCTTGTTTGGCCTTGGGACTGATTATGAGTCCCTCGTCACGTCCCTCACTACCCGTCCTGACCCTCTTTCTCCTAATCAAATTTACAACTACCTTCTTAACTATGAGTCACGGCTTTCCCATCAGACACAGACACTGCTCTCCAATTCCTCTTTCTCTGCAAACTACACTACCACTAGAGCACCATCCATTCTTGGTTCTCCTACGCGTGGTCGAGGAAACTTCCCTCGCGGACGGGGTAGGGGTCGTCACGGGGGTCGTTCCTTCTCTAGCTCCGGATGTGGCACTCCATCTAATTTCTACTCAAACCGCAATGATTCTCGCCCTGTCTGTCAACTTTGCCAAAAACCAGGTCACACGGTTCTGAATTGCTATCATCGATTTGACCATGCATTTCAAGCACCTACCGCTTCCTCCTTGACTGCTCACCTTTATCATCTTTCCTCTTCACCTTCATACGCTTCCACTTGGTTTCCCGATACTACCGCAACTAATCACTTCACCCCTGATCTCTCTACCCTCAATCTTGACTCTGTGTCGTACCAAGGTTCTGATCAAGTGAGCATCGACGACGGTTCTTCCCTTCCCATTCAGCATGTTGGCTCCACTCAGCTCTAGTCTCCTCACGGCAATTTTCTCTTACATAATCTTCTTCACGTCCCTTTAATTTCTAGAAATCTTCTTTCTGTTAGACAATTTTGCATTGATAATCCTGTGTTCTTTGAATTTCACTCTGACTTTTTCTGTGTGAAGGATTTGCGTACCACGGTGGAACTTCTTCGGGGTCCCGTTGAGAATGGGCTTTATGTTTTGCCATCATCATTCGGTCCTTCCACTACATCTATCACCTATGTTTCTCATTCTCCACAGGCTTTCATTGGCACTCGCACGTCTGCAGATCTCTGGCATCACCGTTTAGGACACCCCTCCCCTCGCACAACAAGGCTCACTCTTCATGTTCATAAAGTTTCTTGTTCTTCATGTTCATAAAGTTTCTTGAGCTATCTTTCCATCTTTTGGGTTCAATTCATGAACCTCAAAAGATAGAAGCACTTCTTGCCATCTTTGAATGGAAGTTGCTCAAGCTAATTTTTCATTTGTGTTATTTTGTTGTTGAGTGTTTTCTTTTTTTAATCTCCATCTCCATTTTTCGTGCAAATCATGGTTCATTATGTTCATGCCTTGTTCATACTTTGTCTTGAGCTTTCCCACCATTCAAAAAATCCCAACTCCATCTAACCTCATACACGGCTACACCAATCATCCCACAAATCCACCAACTCATTTCCAACCCACCTAAATTATATATTAATTGAAAGGCTGCTTGTTTGGCTTAACTTACATCGGTTGGTGCAGCTAAATTAAGGTGAGGAACATGTGATGGATTGGTGCAATCAAAGGCTGCTGCTGTCTCCACCGAAATGAAGGAAGAAGAAGGCTGCTGTCCACCAATTGCTGTCTCCACCGAAATGAAGGAAGAAGAAGGCTGCTGTCCACCAATTGCTGTCCACCGAAATGAAGGAAGAAAAAGGCTGCTGTCCACCGAATCTACATTGAAGAATTAGGCTGCCTCTCCACCGAATTTGACATGGCAGCCATCTAAAGATATATATATATATATATATGGGAGTTGTGTTGTGCTGGACAAAAATGAGGTGCAGGAGAGAGGTGATTGAAGGGGGAATGAATTGAATTTGTTTGGACCGACTAGAAGCAGTAGGTAAATGAATTGTTGTGTGCTGAAATTGAAATAATAGATTGAAGAAAACAGATTGAAGAAGTCGGCTGGGAGGCAATGAAGAAACCGTGTATGAATTTGCATGAAGTTAGTCAACAAGTTAGGCATGAAGTTAGTCAACAAGTTAGGCAAGAAGTTAGGCATGAAGACTTGGTTGTTTCGTTTGAATTAATAAACCAATTGAATAAAATAAGAGAGGAGGAATGCAATGCAAGACACGGCAATTAAAGATGAATGCAAGTGGCCGAAATTGAGGTGTGAATGTAAGAATAAAGTGTGAAACCAATTGAGGTGTGAATGCGAGATTGAAGTGTGAAACCAATTGAATGAGAGATGAAGTAGCCAAGATGTTCGGCTATAAAATGGGTGCAGTCCGAAGCTTACAAGGAGAACAACTAGGACAACTCAAACTTAGACAAACACAACTCAACACACACAATTTTCTGCTATGTACTTGAAAGAATTAGTTCCTTTTTGTTTTAAGAAATTTTGTTTCTCCTTTTAGTTTCAAAGCTTTGTTGTTTTAGCATTTTTATTAAGTGTATTAAGATTTGTTCTAGACTTTTATTTCATTAAGAGTAATACCTTAATATTAAGTGTGCTAGTTTGTTTCATTACTAGTTTATTTCATGTAACAAAAAGAAATTGTTTTAGAAGTTTTAATCAAGTGTGCTATTTTGTTTCATAAAGAATTGTTTTAGAAGTTCTAATTAATTGTGTTACCTTAATTTCTTGCAAGAAAGGTTTGGTTTTAAGCTTTTATTTTTGTTTTTGATTTTTCTGAACATCATACGTGGAGAGCAGAGGAATTTTTATAGAGTTTTTATTAAAGGTTTAGAGATTAATTTTCAAGAAGGATACGTGAGAAATTGTTCCTTTTTGTTTCGAATTTCAATTGAATAGTGAAAGGAAGTTTTCGTTTAGACTTTTCGTTCCCTATTTTATTTAACTTCAGTTTAAAGTTTATAGAATACTTTTGAGTTTCTGTTTACTTATTTCGTGTTATTTATTTTTCTTACTTCTTTAAGTTTTCATTTAATAATGATTACAACTGTTATGTGTTATTTTGAGAATTCGTGATTTAATTACAAAGATGAATTCTAGAATCTTGGTTTTGGGCATTTTAAATTTTCCGTTCATGTTTTGTCAATTACTTTTAATTTAGTTTAATGCTTAATTTAGTTTTATTAATTTCTGAGTTTAATTTATTAGTCCTTTAGATTCCAATCCAACAAACAAAAAAAAAATCAAAAGACATGAATCTAGTCCATGACTAGTACCCTTTTCCATCCATTGCATATACCATCATTTTATTTTCTCTTTGTGAAGTTTTTCACATTTTTTGAACGAGTTTAATTTTAAGCAACTTTCCCTAAGGAGACGATCTAGGAATTTATTCCTAATTATTACACGACATCCTCCTGCACTTGGGATAGCATTAGTGCTACTCATTTTTGAGTGAGTCAAGTTTCTGGCGTCGTTGCCGGGGACAGTATTTTAACTTGAATTTAAACTCATTATTATTATTATTATTATTATTATTATTATTTTCTAAACTGATGTTTCATGTCATGGGTGAGAGACACTTCAAATAGGTTGCTTAGAGTCACATCGAGTGTTGAGAGTAGTATACACAGCTTGGAGATAGATAGTTCGTCTGTCTTTTCTTTGAGTGAGCCAGGTGACGAAATTGAAATTGAATCAGAAAACATGGTTGCACCTGCACCACGCACTCTTAAGGACTATTTGCAACCCACTCGTACCACTACACCTTCATGCATAATTTTGTCTGAAAATGCACCAAATTTCTCTATCAAGCATGGCATGATGTCATTGATACCTCAGTTCCATGGGATGGATTCTGAGAGTCCTTACCAGCACTTGACAGATTTTGAGCTGGCTTGTGCTACTTTTATCACTAGGGCTGTTACTGATGAAATCATTAGACTTCGTTTATTTCCTTTCTCTTTAAAGGATAAAGCGAAGATTTGGTTTAACTCTTTGAGACCGAATTCCATTTCTAGTTGGTCTGACATGCAGCGTGAATTCTTACAGAAATTTTTTCCTTTTCAGAGAACTCAATTTTTGCAGGAACAGATCAGCCAGTTCAATCAGAGACCTGATGAGACCTTTCAGGCTAGTTGGGAAAAATTTAAAGATTTGGTGAACATTTGTCCACATCATGGTTTTGAATCCTGGAGGCTGGTGAGCTATTTTTACACTGGTCTCACTCTGGAATGCAAGCAATTTGTTCAGACAATGTGCAATGGGGAGTTCTTCAGCAAAGAACCTGATGAAGCACTATCATTTTTCGATTACCTTGCTGAGAGCGCACAACAGTGGAACACTCGTACTGATCGAGTTCCATTAACAGCACAGCCACTGAGGGCTATTTCTGGAGGGGGCAGATATGAGCTTAAGGGAGACACTGATGTTCAAGCCCGAATAACTACATTGACTAGAAGAATGGAGGTCATGGAAATGGAAAAAGTAAAGGCTGCGAAAGTAGCTGAGGCATGTTCTATATTTGCTGATTCAAACCATAAGACCCAAGACTGCCCGATTATGCCAGTATTTCAAGAAAGTGGGTCTGAGCCAATGCAATCAGCTAACTGGGTTAATAGAGCATAGAATCAGCCTTTCTCCAACACATATAATCCGGGGTGGAGAAATCACCCAAATTTCTCATGGAGAAATGATCAGCCTGGTTGGTCCCCACCACCTCAGCAGCAGCCATTTAATCAAGGTGCTCCTCAGCACCAGTATCCGCCATATCAAAATCCTCAGAGCTATCCTTATGTAGCTCCTCCTGGATTTCAGCCTCATGTAGCTGCACAAGGTCCTCAGCCTTCATCATCTACCAAGAAGACTCTAGATGACAGTATGGCACAGATGGCCAATACACTTCAGCAATTCATGCAGATTCAGGCCACCACAAATAATCAAAATACTCAGGCCATAAATGAGTTGCGTGGCACTGTTAATAAGATGAACACAACCTTGAGCACCCTAGAGAAAGGGAAATTTCCTGCACAGCCTCAGCCTAATCCTCAAGTATACAGACAACAACAACATCAAGTGCATAATGTCTCAGGAGACGTTGTTGAGACAGCAAAAGCTGTTCTTACTTTGAGAAGTGGGAAGGAAGTTCCCCGACCTGAGATGACCATAGACATAGAGGTAATTGCTCCTACGCTTAAAGATGCAGCAGAGACGGATGAAGCTGAAAAAGAACCAGAGGTAGCGAGACCAGAACTGAAAAAGCCTGTGAGTGTAGATGCTGAAACTAGTAAGGGATACCAACCTGTGGTACCCTATCCTCAAAGATTCGCAGCTAGCAAAAAGAACAAGTATCACACGGAGATCCAAGAGATTTTCAAGCAAGTGAAAATCAATATTCCACTCTTGGATGCCATACAACAAGTGCCTTCATATGCAAAATTTTTGAAGGACTTGTGCACGGTGAAGAGGAAGCTGAATGTGAAGAAGAAAGCTTTCCTAACGGAGCAAGTTAGTGCATTGATATTGAGCGAGACTCCTCAGAAGTTTGGAGATCCCGACTCTCCCAACATCTCCATTATGATTGGTGAATCACGAATTGGGAGAGCTTTACTTGATCTGGGGAGTAGTGTGAACTTGCTACCGTTCTCAGTATATGAGCAGTTGGGATTGGGTGAGCTGAAAAAGACCTCCATCACGCTACAGCTAGTTGACAGATCAGTTAAGGTACAAAAGGGTATTGTAGAGGACGTGTTAGTCCAGGTGAACAAATTCTACTACCCAGTAGATTTTGTGGTTCTTGACATGCAGCAGCCGGTCTCCACTATTTACCAAGCTCCTGTCATCCTAGGAAGACCATTTCTAGCTACATCAAATGCTTTGATCAATTGCAGAAGCGGAGTTTTGAAGCTTACCTTTGGGAACATGGCACTTGAGTTGAACGTTTTCAACGCTTGCAAGATGCCAGCACATTTTGATGACACAAGTGATTTGAATGCTGTGGAAAGTTTGACACCAACAGATTTTATTTGCTCAACTTCTCCTTTCTCTGATGATGATTATATTTTTTAGACACCTAAATTTTTACTTGATGAGAAAATTGATCATATTGATGAAGATGACTTTGATTTTTTTGATTGTTTTACAGATTCATCTTTACCACTTGAAGTACAATTTGTGGGAGCAAGATGGAAACCCCAGTTCGAAGCTCTACCACCACCAGACATACTTAGATCTTCAGAGGAAGAAGTTCCTCAGTTGGAACTAAAACCACTTCCTCAAGATTTAAAGTATGCGTTTCTTGGACCTGAAGAAGGCACTTTTCCGGTGGTGATTTCCTCAAAGCTAAATCAGAAGGATGAAGCCCAGTTGATTGAAGTATTAAGAAAGCATCGAGGTGCAATTGGTTGGACAATAGCCGACATCAAAGGCATTGATGCCGCTGTATGTACTCACAGAATCCATCTTGAAGACGATGCTAAACCAGTTCGTGATGCTCAACGTAGGCTCAATCCTACCATGAAGGAAGTCGTGAAAGAGGAAGTGCTTAAGCTACTCGCAGTGGGTATCATTTATCCCATTTCAGACAATAAGTGGGTAAGTCCAACTCAAGTGGTACCAAAGAAATCTGGTTTGACTGTCATAAAAAATGAAAAAAATGAGTTGATTCCAACTAGAATGGTTACTGGCTGGAGAATGTGCATTGATTATAGAAAACTTAATTCAGCCAGTAGGAAGGATCATTTTCCTTTACCATTCTTGGATCAAATTTTGGAAAGAGTAGCTGGTAATGCATATTATTGTTTATTGGATGGCTATTCTGGTTATTATCAAATTGCTGTAGCACCTGAGGATCAGGAGAAAACCACTTTCACCTGTCCTTTTGGCACTTTTGCTTTTACTAGAATGCCTTTTGGTTTGTGTAATGCTCCAGCTACTTTTCAGAGATGCATGATGAGTATTTTTTCTGACATGATTGATAATATTTGTGAAATATTCATGGATGATTTCTCTGTTTTTGAAAAATCGTTTGAGAGTTGTTTGCATAATTTGGCACGTATTCTCCAGAGATGTAAGGAAAAAAATCTTTTACTTAATTGGGAGAAATGCCAATTTATGGTTACTCAGGGCATTGTATTAGGGCATATTGTTTCTTCTGAGGGTATAAAGGTTGACAAGGCAAAAATTGAATTAATATCTAAACTTCCTATCCCTAGGACAGTTAGGGATATTCGTTCTTTTCTTGGTCATGCTGGCTTTTATAGGCGGTTTATTCAAGGGTTTAGTTTCATTGCAAAACCTTTGTGCACTCTTTTACAAAATGATATTGAATTTGTTTGGACTGATGAGTGCCAAAAAGCTTTTGATACCTTGAAAAAGTCGCTTACCACTGCCCCTATTGTGCAACCCCCGCATTGGGACCTTCCCTTTGAGATTATGACAGATGCTAGTGACTATGCCTTAGGAGCTGTTTTGGGGCAGCGAGTGGATAACAGACCATTTGTGATTTATTATGCCAGTAGAACCTTGAATGATGCCCAGAAAAATTATACCACTACTGAAAAAGAATTGCTTGCAGTGGTTTTTGCACTTGATAAATTTCGGGCTTATATTCTTGGTTCTCCTGTTACTATTTTCACTGACCACTCTGCTTTTAAGTATTTGTTGGCTAAGTAAGATGCAAAACCACGCTTGATTCGCTAGATTCTATTACTTCAAGAGTTCAACATCAACATTAAGGACAAAAAAGGAGTTGAAAATGTGGTAGCTGACCACCTCTCTAGATTGTCATCATCTCCTTCTTCAAATGTCAGCCTTCCTCTTGATGATAGTTTTCCGGATGAACATCTGTTTATGGTTGATAAAGCTCCCTGGTATGCTGATATAGTCAATTATCTGGTGACTGAGCGAATGCCTTCTGAATGGTCAACCCAAGATAAGCGTCGGTTTCTATCTGAGGTAAAACATTTCTACTTTGATGACCCTTATCTTTTCAAGTATTGTTCGGATCAATTGATTCGGAGATGCATTCCTAATGATGAGTTTTCTTCAGTATTGAGATTTTGTCATACGGGTGCATGTGGTGGTCATTTTTCAGCAAATAAAACAGTGGCAAAAATTTTGCAAAGCAGTTTTTATTGGCCTTCCATGTTTAAGGATGCTTACAATTTTTGTAAAGCATGTGAGTCTTGTCAAAAGTTGGGAGCCATTAGCAAAAGAAACATGATGCCCCTTTCCCCCATTCTTACTTTAGAAATCTTTGATTGTTGGGGAATAGACTTCATGGGACCTTTTCCGATTTCCTTTGGAAACACATATATTTTATTGGCTGTGGACTATGTTTCAAAGTGGGTTGAGGCCATCGCTTGCAAAACCAATGACCATCATGTTGTACTAAAGTTTTTACAATCTTTGTTTGCTCGATTTGGCATGCCCAAGGTTATCATTAGTGACGGGGGTTCTCATTTTTGCAATAAACCATTTTCTACACTTGTGAAGAAATATGGTATCACACACAGAGTTTCTACCCCTTATCACCCTCAAACCAATGGGCAAGCTGAATTGGCAAACAGAGAAATAAAAATCATTCTGGAGAAAACAGTAAATCCTAATAGGAAAGATTGGTCGATTAAGCTTCTTGATGCTCTGTGGGCTTATAGGACAACTTTTAAAACAAATCTAGGGATGTCTCCCTATCGATTAGTTTATGGTAAAGCTTGTCATTTACCTGTTGACATTCAGCATCGAGCTCTTTGGGCCATAAAACATGTTAACATGTCACTTGATAAAGCTTCAGGGCTGAGAAAATTGCAGATCAATGAATTAGATGAAGCTCGTCGGAATGCTTATGATAACGCGCAAATGGCAAAGGAACGCATGAAAATTCTGCATGATCAGAAAATTCATCCAAAGCATTTCACACTTGGCCAGGAAGTTCTTCTTTACAACTCTCGCTTGCATATTTTTCCTGTAAAGTTGAAATCCCGATGGAGTGGGCCGTACATTGTAAAGACCGTTCATCCTCATGGCGCGGTAGACATTGTCAATCCGAAGAATGGTAATAGCTTCACTGTCAACGGACAACGTCTAAAGTCATTTCTGAAGGTCTTTGATCCACATGATGAGATCTTGCTTGTGCAAGACCCCAGGGAAGTGTTTTAAGTTGTTTTTCCTTCTTTACAGTTTTTTTTACTTGCTTTGTTTTTATTTATTCATTTGCTTTGATTTTATATTTCATGTTGATTTTTTGTTTTGCTTGATTTGTTCTGTACACTTTGTTTTCTTTCGTTCGATTCATTGAGGACTATGTCTCTTACTAGTTGGGGGGTAGCATGTGTGCACACATATATAAAAATATAAATATAAATATAAAAAAAAAAAATTTGGGTCCGTCCGTGACCTGACAAGTGTAGCTGGAGATTTGAAAAAAATCGTCTGATGTTGTTGACAAACGAGATTGAAGGCTCCGAGTTTCTAAGAAATGTCATTTTCATCGAAAAAAAATTTACATTACTCTTTGACTTGGATGATAGCTCGTCTGGTTCTTTATGCTATTTCTATAAAATCAGTCCTGAAGTTCATCCAATCCGCATCAAGTTTTCTTCTCATCTCTATAACTCATCTGCATTCTTTCAACATTCTCGTTTTAAGCCTTCTATTCTTTTGTCAATGGCTCAT
Organism: Carya illinoinensis; assembly: GCF_018687715.1. Taxonomy (NCBI): domain Eukaryota; kingdom Viridiplantae; phylum Streptophyta; class Magnoliopsida; order Fagales; family Juglandaceae; genus Carya; species Carya illinoinensis. Next base: position 46,206,590 of record NC_056752.1, read on the forward strand.
TCTTCTAACATTTCTCTAAATCCATCCATGAGGCATTCTGCATCTCAACCTCCTGTCCTTTCTGCAACTACCATTGGTGCCATGTTGCAACAAGAGAATAATAGTTTGGCTAATAAGTCAGACTCCGATGCTATCTACGACTTGGTGAGTCTTGGGACTCGCTACTCATCCTCTATCGTTGCTTTTTCCCAGCGAGTACAAGCCAAAAACCATGAGGTTGAAAGGCTGCTGTCCACCGAATCTACATTGAAGAATTAGGCTGCCTCTCCACCGAATTTGACATGGCAGCCATCTAAAGATATATATATATATATATATATATATGGGAGTTGTGTTGTGCTGGACGAAAATGAGGTGCAGGAGAGAGGTGATTGAAGGGGGAATGAATTGAATTTGTTTGGACCGACTAGAAGCAGTAGGTAAATGAATTGTTGTGTGCTGAAATTGAAATAACAGATTGAAGAAAACAGATTGAAGAAGTCGGATGGGAGGCAATGAAGAAACCGTGTATGAATTTGCATGAAGTTAGTCAACAAGTTAGGCAAGAAGTTAGGCATGAAGACTTGGTTGTTTCGTTTGAATTAATAAACCAATTGAATAAAATAAGAGAGGAGGAATGCAATGCAAGACACGGCAATTAAAGAGGAATGCAAGTGGCCGAAATTGAGGTGTGAATGTAAGAATAAAGTGTGAAACCAATTGAGGTGTGAATGCGAGATTGAAGTGTGAAACCAATTGAATGAGAGATGAAGTAGCCAAGATGTTCGGCTATAAAATGGGTGCAGTCCGAAGCTTACAAGGAGAACAACTAGGACAACTCAAACTTAGACAAACACAACTCAACACACACAATTTTCTGCTATGTACTTGAAAGAATTAGTTCCTTTTTGTTTTAAGAAATTTTGTTTCTCCTTTTAGTTTCAAAGCTTTGTTGTTTTAGCATTTTTATTAAGTGTATTAAGATTTGTTCTAGACTTTTATTTCATTAAGAGTAATACCTTAATATTAAGTGTGCTAGTTTGTTTCATTACTAGTTTATTTCATGTAACAAAAAGAAATTGTTTTAGAAGTTTTAATCAAGTGTGCTATTTTGTTTCATAAAGAATTGTTTTAGAAGTTCTAATTAATTGTGTTACCTTAATTTATTGCAAGAAAGGTTTGGTTTTAAGCTTTTGTTTTTGTTTTTGATTTTTCTGAATATCATATGTGGAGAGCAGAGGAATTGTTATAGAGTTTTTATTAAAGGTTTAGAGATTAATTTTCAAGAATGATACGTGAGAAATTGTTCCTTTTTGTTTCGAATTTCAATTGAATAGTGAAAGGAAGTTTTCGTTTAGACTTTTCGTTCCCTATTTTATTTAACTTCAGTTTAAAGTTTATAGAATACTTTTGAGTTTCTGTTTACTTATTTCGTGTTATTTATTTTTCTTACTTCTTTAAGTTTTCATTTAATAGTGATTACAACTGTTATGTGTTATTTTGAGAATTCGTGATTTAATTACAAAGATGAATTCTAGAATCTTGGTTTTGGGCATTTTAAATTTTCCGTTCATGTTTTGTCAATTACTTTTTAATTTAGTTTAATGCTTAATTTAGTTTTATTAATTTCTGAGTTTAATTTATTAGTCCTTTACATTCCAATCCAACAAACAAAAAAAAAATCAAAAGACATGAATCTAGTCCATGACTAGTACCCTTTTCCATCCATTGCATATACCATCATTTTATTTTCTCTTTGTGAAGTTTTTCACATTTTTTCAACAAGTTTAATTTTAAGCAACTTTCCCAGAGGAGACAATCTAGGAATTTATTTCTAATTATTACACGACATCCTCCTGCACTTGGGATAGCATTAGTGCTACTCATTTTTGAGTGAGTCACCCATCCCCAGTTTTATCCACTAATGGGTGTCGGTATTTCCTTTCTATCATAGATGATTTTTCTAAATACTTATGGTGTTTTCCTATACATCTCAAGTCTGATGTGTCATCTATCATTATTGCCTTTTTACAATATGTTCGTACTTCATTCTCCTTTAATGTTGTGTCTATACAAACAGATGGTGGGGGGGAATTCCGCCCTCTCCGTCCTATCTTTCAAACGCATGGCATAACACACCGTCTTTCTTGTCCCTATTCCCATCAACAAAATGAGACCATTGAGCGTCGTCACCGTCAAATTGTTGAAACCGGTTTGTCCTTACTCGCTCATGCGTCCATGCCCCAACAATATTGGAGTGAATCTTTCCAGACGGCTACCTATCTAATTAACCGTATGCCCACTCCTGTACTTCAGGACAAATCCCCTTTTGAAGTCCTAATGAATCATCCCCCTGATTACAGTTTCTTGCGTGTCTTTGGATCTGCTTATTGGCCCAATTTAAGGCCTTATAATCACCACAAAATTGATCTTAGATCTCAATTGTGCACCTTCATGGGCTACAGCCCAGATCACAAAGCCTACAAGTGTCTCCACTTGCCTTCTGGTCGCCTCTATCTCTCTCGTGATGTGGTCTTTAATGAGCAAGTTTTTCCATTTTCCTCTAAGCCCACTCACTCGTCCTCACAACATCTCCCCTCATCTGCCTCACCTATCTCTATGGCCATTCCACTAACGGCCCACTCTTCCAGCCAGTTTATCTCTCTACAAGTCCACATACATCTTCCCAGGCCACGTCTCCTTCTTCAAACAATTCATGCCCTGGCTCATCTTCGTCTTCCTTCGCCGAACCAGTGTCCCCAACTCCTTCTCACTCACCCACTCAAACTGCAGCTCAATCACCATCAACAAAAGCCTCTCCGTTGGTTTCTTCCGCATCTACAAACCCCATTCCTCCGATTTCTCATTCTAATCATCCTATGACTACTCGCTCCCACACACGTACTCTCTGTCCTCGTGTACGCACAGACGACACGATTCCCTGGCCCTCAAAAACTCCATCTCTTGCTCTCACTACCTCTTCATTCACCCAATCTTCCCTCTCCTCCTCTATTCCAGAGGAACCCACCTACTTCACTGAGGCCAACAAATATTCAGAATGGCGCTCGGCCATGTCTGAGGAGTTCCGAGCTCTTCTTCTCAATAAAACCTGGGAACTCGTTCCCTTTACCCCTGATATCAATATCTTAGGGTCGAAGTGGGTACTGAAAACGAAGAGGCGTGCCGATGGTACCCTTGAACGCCATAAGGCACGGCTTGTGGCCAAGGGCTTCCATCAGCAGCCTGGTCTGGACTTTCACGAAACCTATAGCCCTGTTGTCAAGCCAGTAATCGTGCGTCTCATCCTCTCTCTGGCTGTAACCTCCAATTGGCCGCTTCATCAACTTGATGTGCAGAATGTGTTCTTGCATGGCGACCTCGAAGAAGCTGTGTTCATGCAACAGCCACCTGGCTTCGCACATCCAGAGTATCCTTCGCATGTCTGTAAGCTCAATAAATCTCTCTAAGGGTTAAAACAAGCCCCTAGGGCCTGGTTTGCCAAACTGACTAATAAACTGCTTTCCTTTGGTTTTGTTGCATTGCGGTCTGATTCTTCACTTTATATCTTGCATAATGAAACTGGTTGTATATATATATTCTTATCTATGTCGATGACTTAATTGTTACTGGGTCAAGTCACACTCTCATTTCTGAATTCATTTCTGTCTTAGGCATGCATTTCCCTGTCAAAGATTTAGGTCTTCTGCATTACTTCTTAGGTATTGAGGTTACTAGGAATTCATCCAGTCTGTTCCTTTCCCAAGCTAAATATATCAATGACTTGTTACATAAAACTCGGATGCATAATTCCAAACCCGTTACCACTCCCATGTCTTCCTCGACTAAACTATCTCTTCTTGAAGGCTACACGTTTGAGGACCCCCAACTTTATCAAAGTGTGGTTGGCAGTCTCCAGTACCTAGCCTTTACCCATCCTGACATCTCTTTTGCTATCAATAGAGTATGCCAATTTATGCATAATCCTAGAATACCACACTGGCAGGCAGTAAAGAGGATTCTTCGTTATCTCCGTCATACCTCGTCTCTTGGTCTCTGGTTTTCTCCCTCTTCCTCTTTTCAACTCTCAGCCTTTTCTGATGCGGATTGGGCTGGATGCCCATATGACCGCAGGTCCACGGGAGGGTTTTGTATCTACTTTGGCAAACACCTTGTATCTTAGGGCTCAAAAAAACAAGCAACTATTGCTCGGTCTTCCACTGAAGCCGAGTACAAATCTGTTGCTAACACTGCCTGTGAGATTATGTGGTTACAATCACTGGTCAAAGAGCTTGGTATTTTTCTTCCTCATCCCCCTGTTTTATGGTGTGATAATTTAGGAGCCACCTACTTATCAGTTAATCCTGTCCTCCATTCCCGTACTAAACACGTTGAGCTCGACTACCACTTTGTGCGTGAATGAGTTGCAACCAAAACACTCCAGGTTTCATTCATCTCCAGCAAGGAATAAATTGCTGACATTCTCACAAAGCCTCTGTCTACTATTCGATTCAGTCAACTTCGATCAAGCCTCACTATGACCCTAGTGTTGCTTGCATCGCGGGAGGGTGTTAAGGCACCTTTGCACACTACACGCAAAGGCTCCACTACAGAAGCAGCACCCACTACTGTTGCAATAGAAGACGCAGCAGGAGCTTTAGGCAAAACCAACATTCTAGAAGATTCTCCCATAACAGAATAAAGAGATTCCTATAGACACGTGTTATTTATGTATTGGAACATTTGTATTGGTTGTTACAGAATTTACATTATAAATAGAACAGTATCGTGTATTGAAAAAGCAATGAGAAAGAATATGAATTTTGAGCATGTCTGTAGTCTTTCTTCAAATAGTTTGTGTGCCTGATTTCTCTCTACATGGTATCAAAGCAGGCTAACCTATGATCAATGATAGGCTCCTGTGACCTACCCACGATGATGGTACCGGAAATACCGGCCCACACGTGAGGGGGCGTAATTGAGTAGTCCCACATGGCTTAGGAACAAACTCATCCTGGACTTTATAAGGAGTTACCCTACTCCTCTTATTAGGCCTTTTAAGGAGAGAAATGGGTGTTTCTACTAGGCCTGTGCATAAAATCAAGTGGGCCTATCCGTCCGCAAGAACCGGCTTGAGCCCACCCGACAAAAGTCGGGTTCTTCAGATCCACGTCACTTGCAGGTTGAAGCAAGTAACAATCGATCGAAACCGATACCGTGTATTTCGTTTTGAACCTGGCAGACCTCTTCAGTCTTCTCGTTTCAGTTTTCACAAACCCTAGCCACCAGTGCACCTGGGCATCGCCGTTCGTCGTTGCCGTCATCGTCGCCGTTTGCTTGTGAGATCCTTTTGTCCATCTTGGTTTCTTGCATTGTAATTTGATCCATATTTATTTATTTTTAATGCATTTTAAGCCTGCATCTCTTGACCTTCACATTTCCTCGTTGATTGACAAATGTGTTGATATACAAGTTTCTGCATTCTGGCTGGGTTCATTATGGTCTGGTTTCCTGGATTCTATTGATTTAATTTGATTTTTCTGTGACTTGTTCCGGCAGGGATTCTAAGTTTTCTGCACACGCACTTAATCCAATTGATTGACATGGCCATTGCTTGGAATTATGTTGGATGAAGGATTGTGGTCATTTTTTTTAGTGTGATGTTTAGAGTTTTTCAAAAGCTGAAAGATGCTTTTGAAATGGTTTACAGTTACTGTGATGTTTGGTTAATGTTCTCCTTTCTTTCCAAATGGTCCAAACAATATGGAGTTCTGACTATTTTATAAAACTATCATTTTATGCTCCCTTACTTCAACGACATAAGTTCTGATAAAGTTAGTGGAAAGTGGGTCAATATTGAAACCTTGGAGGTCATGGGATGCCCTTGCAAAAGAGATTTATGGAGTTTGATAACGATAGGTGTGGGGAGTTTCCTTGCTGCGACTGCAGTTGAGGTTTCAGATTGTAGTTTAACTTTCAATTGGTGGCTAACGGATAGGAAGAATATGCAGGTTTAATGGTAAGAGGCAGAATGGATTTAGGGTCGATTATATCTTGTTGTCTCTGCTCATGGAATAGTGGTCTTCAATATTGGGAATCAGCCCATTGAAATAGGCCCCCCCAACATTATTAGAATAGGTCCACTCGGCTAGTGATCTAGCGATCTCTTTTTCAATGATTAGTCAGTGGAATTTATCAGAAAAGAACAACTGAATATTAAAGGAAGCTATAATTAATTTATATATTTTCCTTTGACATAAATGCCTGAATGATCAGTACTACTACTCTTCCAAATTTACATGTAAAATTGCTTTGACAGAAACAGATCGACCTTCTAAATATATTAACCTGGCCTAGTGTTAAAAACTGTAAATGATAAAAGATGATTAAATCAAGTACAGTTCAATTTATACATGATTAAGCTAAAGGAAAGTTAATGCAACAATGCAAAATGTAGATTGATGGGTCATTTTATAGTTTTGTTTTGTTCATGCTCATTAACTCATTACTAGAGTGAACCACAGGCCTGTTAGTGGGTTGCATCCTGGTAATGATTGTGGCAAAAGTAGATAAGCTCCGATGTGATAATGGATTATCGTCCTCGCACACATTGACAGAAGAATTAATTTTATTCCAGGAAGCAATGCTTGCTATTCTGTTCTATTTTTTGCAACCCATGTTACAACTTTCCTCTCTTTCAGGCTAAAAACAAGAAATAAATACCCCCTCCTGCCCCTAAAAACAGAACTACAGATTGCATCTGGAATAATCACATAGAATGATTTGTTCTTTTTTTATTTTTAAATGTTTATGAACTACTAACGGCAACAATTAGCATAACCATCTGCTTCTTGTTGAGATCTGCCTCTGCTACAACTGCAAAAATTTTTGGAATAAATCTCTCATAATCAAACCAACATGACAATATGGCATCATATAGAGTAGTTTTCTCCATCAGAGATGCAGAATTCACCTTACCAGTTACCAGACCTGCAATATTTCCCCAAGACAACTTTTGAACTTTACAAGTTCAAATGTTGCCTTGCCCTGATTTAGCAGTGTTAATAATAATTGTTTATTTATTACCTTGTTACACCTGAATCACTCAACAAAAACACTAACAGTAGTAATGGTAAATGTTTTGTTAACCATGTTACTTCATACAAATTTAAAAGATAAACACGTACACTGCTTGACGATGAAGCTGCAACATACATACAAATTTATGGTAATGTAAATTTAGAATAGCTATGATTATATAATGTTGGTGGCCTTGAAATCATTTATTACTCTTAAATTAATGCCTTACCAGTTTTATAAATTAATGATTATATATATGGTAATGTCTTTCTTGTACTAGTTTTATATTTGTGTGTGTGTGTGGCTAGATGCATTACTAATATCTTGATTTTTGTATGTAATATTATATGTCAGTTCATATATGGATTGCTTCGAAAGTGACGCTCATACCAATTTAAGAGATAATGAGACGGCTACTCCTTTGGATAACCGATCACAAAAAGCATCAAATATTCATTTGTTTAGTGACACAAGTCTCCCTCCTCGTAAAAGGAGGGCAAATAAGGATCCCTCAGTAGTGTGGGACCATTTCACTAAAATAGATGGATGCCCTTTAAATGAACCAAAAGCGAAGTGTATTTATTGTCACAAGATTTACTCTTGTCATCCCAAAAGACATGGTACATCAAGTATGCTTCAGCATCTTGGTATTTGTAAGCAACATCCTCATAGAATCAGACTTACAGATCAACAGAATATGAATCGTGATGGGCCTCTTGAGGGAGTTGGAGATAGTGATGTTATTAACTCGGAAAATGCACATAAGTTTGATTTGGAAACTGTACGAATAGCAATTGCTGAAATGATCATTTGTGATGAGCTTCCATTTAGGATAGTAGAAGCTCAGGGATTTAGGAAGGTATGTAGATCTCTTGAACCAAGGTTTCAAGTGCCGTCTCGAACCACTGCAGCGAGAGACTATATTAAATTGTTTAAAATGGAGAATGAGAAGTTAAGGAAAATTTTTAAGACGGTTGGGCGGGTTAGTTTAACCACTGCCACATGGACATCAATTCAAAACTTAAATTATATGTGTCTTACTGCACACTTTATCAACTCTAACTGGAAACTACACAAAAGAATTCTAAAATTTTGTATGATCCCTAATCACAAAGGGGAAACTATTGGAAAGTGTGTAGATTCATGTCTACAAGATTGGGGCATTGAAAAATCTTTACTGTTACAGTTGACAATGCTTCCTCAAATGATGTTGCCATTGAGTATTTGAGAAAGTTTGTAGGAGGTCATTTGTTTGAAGGGAAGTATATTCACATCAGGTGTTGTGCCCATATAATGAACATCATTGTGAATGATGGGCTAAGAGATTGTGATGATTCAATCACAAGGATGCGCAATGTAGTTAGGTATGTTAGATCATCTCCCGCAAGAATTGAGAAATTCAAAAAGTGTATAGAGAATGAGAAAATTGATTGTACAAAATTGGTATGCCTTGATGTTTTTACAAGATGGAATTCGACTTATCTAATGCTAGAAGTTGCAGAAACATATAAAAAAACCTTTTTTTCGATTAGAGAAGGATGATGATTCTTTTGTTCGTTATTGTCATAGTGTGAACTTGGGCCCCCCTAACTCTAATGATTGGGAGAGAGTTAGAGTATTGATAAAGTTTTTGAAGATTTTTTATGATGCTACTGTGAGACTTTCTAGCTCTTTGTATGTCACATCTAATGCATATTTCCAGGATCTTTGTGGCATACAATCACATTTGTCAAAAATGAGTCAAAGTAATGATGTAGTGTTGAAATGTATGGCGGAAAATATGAAGATTAAGTATGACAAATATTGGGGATCAATTGAAAAAACTAACTTGATGATATTTATTGCTGTTGTTCTTGATCCAAGATGCAAATTTAGTCTTTTGCAATTTTGGTTTAAAAAGATATATGGTGGTAATTTAGTTGAAGAAATGATTGTAATAGTGAAACACTTGATGATGGACATTTACTGGGAGTATAGTATTGTGTATGGGAGTTCAAGTGGAGTTTCTTATTCGGAGCCTCCTTCCTCAGTTGATCCTACTATGATTGATTCTGATTCTCAACAGAGTTTTTGGATTGAGTATGAGCAAGAAATTATTGAGTCTAATTTGATAAACAAATCAGAGATCGATCAATACTTAGAACATGGTTGTGAGGCACGAGCTCCTAATTTTGATATTTTGGATTGGTGGAAGATCAATGAAGTAAAATATCCTATTTTGGCAAAAGTTGCACAGAATGTAATGGTCATTCCCGTTTCTACAGTTTCTTCTGAGTCAGCCTTCAGTGCAGGGGGTCGTGTGCTTGACCCATTTCATAGTTCACTATCTCCAAGAACAGTCGAGGCACTTGTTTGTACACAAAATTGGTTGAAGGATCCAATACCCATTGATCTTCGTGCCTCCTTGGATAATATTGAAAGCTTTGAGGTGGAATTGGGTAATGAATTTATTTCTTATTTACATATTTAATAAACTTTTTCATAATGTTTATTTTTATATCATTTTAATAATCATCATGTGTTTTTTTAGAGTTTGGTCCAAAATCAAGCTTTGCTTATGATGATGAGATTGAGGAGTAACTCAAGGCTTATGGTATGCATGAATGGTATGATTTTCATTTTTGCTCATTTTTATATGATTTGCATGAATTAAAAATTCTGATTTGGTTTTCCCTAATGTTAGTTTCTAAACCTTTGATATTGGATTTGTAGATTCACTTGCAAAATGGTGGATTAAAATAGAATGTAGGTAGTAGCTTTGGAAACCCAAGGATGAGTGGAGGTTTTTGAATTATATGTGATGCAAGGGAATTTTGTTGTTGCATTCTCAACAAATTATGGAATTGGTTTTAATAGTTTGGTAGAGGTTTTAATGGTTTTAAAAGCAATTGCCCGGCATGTACGGACGGGTCGGGTCGGGTTGGCGCGCTTTGGGTGGCCGGGTCGGATTCGACCATGCACAGAACCGACTTTTGCTTACGGGTTGCAGGCCTAGATTCTACTTTCTACAATAATGTGGTTCAAAACCGTATGTCATGTTAGTTAGAGAGAGCACATTCAAGGCATTGATCGATGAACTTGCTAGCTATGAGGTGGATCTCGCTTAGTCAAGATCATGAGTCATGAGAACATTAGTCTCTCACAAACATTATTGCTAGATGTTAATTACTTCAATTACTTCGAAATTTGATGTTGTCCTTATATATATATTATCACATGAAACAGAAAAAGAGAATGAAGAAGGACATTCTGAGCAAGCACACAATGACATGCAGGAAACACCATGCAGCAGACAAGTTGGTGTAAAGCAAGATGCAGCAGCTGAAAAGCATAAAGCACAACACAGAAAAGTAAAGCAACAGAGAAGCATAAAAGCACACATCAACAGCTAATTAAGAGTGCACACAATTGCAGATAAAGTGATGTAAAGCAGTGTCTTAGGTTGTCATGAAAAGCCATGTCCTAGATTACTTGTAAATCAGTAGAAACTGTAAAGTTAATTTTAGGACTCTTCCTCTTTAGTTTTTCTGTTTTCTGTAGTGTATATATACTTGTAACAGAACTTGTATTTGATAGTGTGAGTAAAAAGGAGATTTCCAATAGCCTTCTCTTCCATCTGAAGCTATACCCTTTTCTCATATTCACCTTCCACCTTCTGTTTTTCCACAAGTGCTACTCTGCACCTTACTTTCTTACATGGTATCAGAGCAGTAGTTGTTGTAAACAATGGAAGAAGAATCAGTCGACCAAAATAACCAGCATGTTTCACGCTTCCTCAACTTCTCTGACCAAAATAATCCATATAGGATAGAACATGGAGATAACACAGCAGCCAGTTTGGTTGCTGACCTCCTAACCACAGAAAACTATGTTACTTGGTCTAGAGCTATGAAAAGAGCACTCAGGGCCAAGAACAAGATTGGCTTCATTAATGGGGACATCAAAAGACCTGCAAGTCAGGATGATCCCCTTATGGAGGCTTGGGAACGCTGCAATGATGTAGTGGTATCCTGGATTCACAACTCAGTAAGCAACTCTGTGAGGACCAGTTTGGTGTTTGTTGATGATGCTTGTGCTATTTGGAATGAACTGCAAGATAGGCTTTCACAACAAAATGGGCCACGTATTTTTCAGCTAAAGAAATCTTTGGCAAGCCTCTCACAAGGAGATGATTCAGTTAGCATCTACTTTGGAAAACTCAAGACCATTTGGGATGAGCTAGCCCTATATGACCCGATGCCTGAATGTAGTTGTGGTCAACTGAAGATCCTAATGGAAAGGTACCAAAGGGACTGTGTCATCCAGTTCCTTATGGGATTAAGTGACTGCTACTCCAACACTAGGGACCAGATCATGCTGATTGAACCCATGCCTGCATTGAATAGAGTCTTCTCCATGATCCAACAGCATGAGAAACAACACCAGATGATTTCTGGTATACCTTCCCCTGACCTTATGGCCATGTTCACTAAAGGAAGTTTTGGTAACTTCAAGCCTACAAACAGGCGTGAAAGGCCTTATTGTACACATTGTAAGATGCAAGGACACACTTTAGATACCTGTTTTAAGGCTGGCAATGCAAAAACACCTGTGTGTAGCCACTGCAACATGAGTGGACACGTGATAGAAAAATGCTACAAGCTGCATGGGTATCCACCAGGGCATAAAATGCACAATAAAGGAAAGGGATCAAGTGCTTTTGTTGCTCAATCGAACATCCAAGTTGAAGTTGATCAAGGAGAAGGAGGTGATGATAAAATGGCTCTCACCAAAGGGCAATACCAACAGCTTCTTGCCTTGCTGCAGCAGAAGGATCACTCAGTCAAATCTCCTGCAGGACAACATCAAACCAATTTTCCCATTGCAACAAACACTTCCAAGATGTCTGGTATTTTCTCTTGCCTTTCAGCCTATACACAGAAACCCTCTAGTTTTTCTGATATTCCTTGGATTTTGGACACGGGTGCAACTGATCATATAGCTTGCAGCACCTCTTTCTTCAATACAGTCACTAAAAGTGCACCTTGTTCAGTTAAACTTCCAAATGGTGAGAAGGTTCCAGTCACACATACAGGAACAGTTAGAATTACTAAACATATCATTTTGAATGATGTTCTTTGTGTTCCATCCTTTTCTTTCAATTTGTTATCTACCAGAAAAATTGCTAAGGACCTTGCTTGTTGCCTTGTTTTTCTGCCAAACTGTTGTTTTCTACAGGACCTTTTGTCATGGACCACGATTGGGATGGGTGAAACCAAGGATGGATTGTATCATTTGCTGAAAGTGAAAGTCTCTCCCTCAGCATTAATGACCACCCTTTCAAAGTTTTCCAAGAAAGACAACTTCATTTCTGCCTCTGTCATGAACAGCATTTGTGTTTCAGACCTTTGGCATTGTCGCCTAGGCCATGTTTCAGACTCTAGGATTTCTTTAATTAATGATCCTATTGTACGAAAACCTTTACCCTCAAATGACAAAATGCCTTGCTGTGTTTGTCCTATGGCCAAGCAGCACAGGCTGCCTTTTGCTCACAGTTCTCATCACTCTTCTAATAGTTTTGAAATTGTTCATTTTGATCTTTGGGGGCCCTTTTCAGAAATAGCTTATGATGGAACTCGTTTCTTCCTCACTATTGTGGATGACTTTACTCGAACCACTTGGTTTTACCTCCTTAAAAATAAATCTGATACAAGACAGTGCATAGTGTCCTTCTTCAACTTAGTTGAGACCCAGTTTGGAACTAAAATTAAAACTGTTAGGAGTGACAATGGTGCTGAGTTCCAAATGAAAGACTTTTTCAGTATGAAAGGTGTTATTCATCAAAGGAGTTGTGTCCAAACACCTCAACAAAATGGCATTGTTGAGAGAAAACATCAACACCTTTTGAATGTTGCAAGGGCTTTGAGATTTCAGTCTAACATCCCTCTCAAGTATTGGAATGAATGCATTCTCACTGCCACTTATATCATAAATAGGATCCCAACTCCCTTGCTTGACAACAAAACACCTTATGAGACCCTATTTCAAGCCAAACCAACCTATCAACACATGAGGGTGTTTGGTTGTCTTGCTTTTGCCTCCACCTTATCTCAAGGCAGAAAGAAGTTTGATCCTAGGGGGAAGAAGTGTGTTTTTCTAGGGTATCCTTTTGGAGTAAAAGGTTACAAGTTGCTTGATCTTGAAAGCAAAAGTGTGTTTGTATCCAGAGATGTCTTCTTTCACGAGTCCATTTTTCCTTTCCAAATGAATTCAGCTCCACAGCAGCTGTCCATGCCCACCATTGATCAGGATGTTAACCATCCTTTAACTAAGACTTCTCCTTACTGTACTGACCCTCATTGTGGTGATCATGCTCCAACTCTTCAGCCACCACAAACAGAAAATCATCCTCTCTCTTCACCAAGACCATCACATCTTCCCAACAGCATTCATAGCCCTGACTTTACCACATCAGAACTATTGTCCACACCTGAATTCCCTGAAGACAGTAACCCCATACACCTTCCTACTTCTACAGATCAGCCTTTGCAACCCCCTTTATTTCAATCTCCACCTCGAAAGTCAACCAGGGCTAAGAAGGCACCTCAGTACCTTCAAGATTATCGCTGCCAGCAGGTCACCCTTGGTTTCCCTTCCCACTCTGTGGATCAGACAGCTCCATCCTCTTCAGGTATATCTTTTCCTTTGTCAAGCACTTTATCATATCAAAAATTCTCTCCCAATTTTCAAGCCTTTTCCACTTGCATTTCCACTCAAACTGAGCCACAAACATATCACCAAGCAGTTAAAGATCCCAATTGGTGCAAGGCTATGGAAGCTGAGTTGACAGCTTTAGAATTAAACAACACATGGGTAATTTCTGACTTACCACCAGGAAAGATTCCAATTGATTGTAAATATGTTTACAAAGTGAAGTGTAACTCAGATGGAACAGTTGAAAGGCTAAAGGCTCGGCTTGTTGCAAAGGGATATACACAACAAGAAGGGATAGACTACCATGAAACTTTCTCTCCTGTTGCTAAGATGGTTACAGTGAGAAGTTTGCTTTCCATAGCTGCAGTGAGAGGTTGGCAATTGCATCAATTTGATGTGAACAATGCATTCCTTCATGGGGACTTAGAAGAGGAAATCTATATGCAAAAACCTCCAGGGTACAACAAAGGAAGGCCAGATCAGGTATGCAAGTTACAGAAGAGTTTGTATGGCTTGAAGCAAGCCTCAAGACAATGGTATTCTAAACTTTCTGCTGCATTGCTTGAGTTTGGTTTTAAGCAATCAAAGGCTGACTATAGCCTTTTCACAATGAAAGGACCTGATTCATTTACTGCATTATTAGTGTATGTGGATGATATTATTGTGGCTAGTGATAGTGCAGAATCTGTTGCCCTCATGAAGACCTTCTTGAATCAAAAATTCAAGATTAAAGACTTGGGTCACCTAAGGTATTTTCTTGGGATAGAGGTGGCTCGATCTTCCAAAGGAATCCACATTTGCCAAAGGAAGTATGCACTTGACATTCTTGCAGATTCAGGTACTCTTGGCTCAAGACCTGTTAAGGTACCTATGGACCAAAACACCAAGCTAAGCAAGGGCACGGGTCAAATACTTCCTGATCCAGCAGTATACAAGAGACTCATTGGTCGATTACTCTACTTAACAATTACAAGACCTGACATCTGCTATAGTGTGCAAAATTTGAGCCAATTCATGGACAGTCCAACCCACATTCACTTAAGTGCAGCTCAAAAGGTTCTAAGGTACATAAAGGGAGCTCCTGGGCAAGGGATTATGTTCTCTTCTTCAGCTGAACTTGAACTGTCAGCATATTGTGATTCAGATTGGGCATCTTGCCCCGATACTAGGAGATCAGTCACAGGGTATTGTGTGTTCCTTGGAACTTCCTTGATATCTTGGAAGTCCAAGAAACAGTCCATTGTGTCCAGGTCCTCTGCTGAAGCAGAGTATAGGGCCATGGCTGCAACTTGCTGTGAAGTGACTTGGATAAAATATCTCCTCACAGATTTGCTAGTACCTCATGCACAAGCTGTCACTCTCTACTGTGATAATCAAGCAGCCTTACATATTGCATCTAACCCTGTATTCCATGAAAGAACCAAACATATTGAACTAGATTGTCATCTCATCAGGGATAAAATATTGGAAGGAAGTATTCAGACTTCTCACATTTCTAGTAGGCTACAATTGGCTGATGTATTCACTAAGGCACTCACTGCCTATCTCATTGATTCACATCTAAGCAAGATGGGAGTAGTCAATTACTACTCTCCATCTTGTGGGGGGCTATTATCACATGAAACAGAAAAAGAGAATGAAGAAGGACATTCTGAGCAAGCACACAATGACATGCAGGAAATACCATGCAGCAGACAAGTTGGTGTAAAGTAAGATGCGGCAGCTGAAAAGCATAAAGCACAACACAGAAAAGTAAAGCAACAGAGAAGCATAAAAGCACACATCAACAGCTAATTAAGAGTGCACACAATTGCAGATAAAGTGATGTAAAGCAGTGTCTTAGGTTGTCATGAAAAGCCATGTCCTAGATTACTTGTAAATCAGTAGAAACTGTAAAGTTAATTTTAGGACTCTTCCTCTTTAGTTTTTCTATTTTCTGTAGTGTATATATACTTGTAACAGAACTTGTATTCGATAGTGTGAGTAAAAAGGAGATTTCCAATAGCCTTCTCTTCCATCTGAAGCTATACCCTTTTCTCATATTCACCTTCCACCTTCTGTTTTTCCACAAGTGCTACTCTGCACCTTACTTTCTTACAATATATATATATATATATATATATATTTATCATGTTGAGCTTTCGAGGGCAATGCTGTATAAACAAACCATTCATAATATTATAGCTAGAAATTGTACTTTGCCGGCCAGCAAAAAATTAATAGGCACATGATCAGTTTGGACTAGTTGAGATCGAGATAAATCGAGAAAGTTATATCAAAATTAATTACCATTTTGCAAAAGAAATTCTTATGCACGTGTTTATTTTCAATTTGTCAAGATCAATTCAAGTTGTTGTTTATTTTCTCTATAAATTAATGGCAAGAAATTATAAGAGGAAACGATCGATGTCTTGAATGACAGATCGACAGTTCTAGTACCTTAATTCGCTATGGGCAACATTGGTAATCACAATTAACAAACCCTTGCTTGCTAGCTACAACAGTTTAGAGATCATTTGGAGAGAGAGGAAACTGATCTAGGGCCTTTATTAAATGACTGATCTCTACAATCTTAAGCTGTATTGAAAATAGATCATGATTTAAGAATAAGTAAATGCATGGCCGATTAATACATGATCAGATGAAGTCATGTTTGGACTAAATTATCCAATTTATGTTTTGCTTTCGTCACTGTTAATGGGACTTAATTTATAATGACTTGATTGATTTGTCCCCAACTTGGGTTTTTAATGTAATAATATTGGCCTTGTGGCTTTTTATAATTTTTCTTTATTCTTTCTAATATAACTTTTTTCATCCAAAAGAAGAAATTATATATTATATCGTATTTTAATTTGAAGTCTCTGCATGGCCCATGAATTTTTTTTTTTTTTTTTGAAATAGACTTCAATTCATTTCTGAATGAAGGAAGTTACAGCTGTGACCAATAATTGCGGGTAAACAAACCCCGATTACAAACCAACTACTCATCGGTTGCATGGCCCATGAATTTATTCTTAGGGTTATAGTAATTAAAATTTACTATAAAGTGCTTTAATGTTATATTCCTAGTTATTATCAAATAATAAAGCAATTTTTTTAGGTAATATTATTTTATTTTACTTTTTCTTCATAGCTCAAATGAAATTATATTTTTCAATCATGTCAAAAGTTGCACCTTTTTTTTCTGTAATTATAATATAATTCTTTGGCCAAAGAAAGTTGATATGTATGACGAAACTTTTGCCAAGAGTCTTGGTCTCCAAAACTTTGGATAAGTTAAAGGGCCAATTAGGACATTTGGATCTGTTCACTATTTTATGTTTTGCTCGTTTGGAGAGACAGTATGTCATAATTTTGTGAATAGTATTAAAATAATATATGAATAATTATAAAATAATTTTAATTAAGATATTTTATCATGTTTTGAGAAATTTGAGAGATCATAAAATATTATAAGATTAAAAAATTATTTGAATATAATTTCTTAGTATTATTAATTTTGTTTAGAAGTTTGAAAAAATTGTATTAATTTTTATGTTTTTTTTTTTTAAGTTTGTAAAAATTGTAATAGTTAGATATATAATGATTAGATGAAAAAATTAAAATTTTAAAATTAAAAAATATTTTATATTTATGTAATGTTTGAAAAAGAAATTGTAAAAAGTTTTTAGAGTTTCTGTTCTCATCTCGTTACCTAAACATTCACGATTTTATGACCTTTCTTTGCAAAAGATAAAAGGAAAAAGAAAAGTAAATTAAAGGAAATTTTGAGTGAGAAGCATGATCATCTTGATAAGCTTGAACGTATGGAAGGAGGATATATGCATGCCAAGTACCCTTCTAGATGTGAGATACAGACCCTACGTGGGAAACGTACTTCTATGGACGAAGCCGAAAGATCTCATGAAAACTGAAAACAGAGAAAAATATGTTGGAATTTGATATTTTTAATGATCTGTAGTACTAGTGGTGGTCCCTGATCATCAAAAATCAGATCCGAACTAAAGAAAAAAGTATTATATATGCATTTCAGTATCTGGGACGCCTTCAAGAAATAATATATCGAAGTATATTGACACGTTGAGTAATATGATTTAATATCATGTTAATGATCATTTAAGAAAAGTCGCATAAAATATAAGCGAGACTGAGAAATTGAAGACAAAAAAATTATTAGGCACACATAGGTGGCGCTAATTACAGCGGTGTGTCTTTCTGAAGTGATGAATGAATTAAATGCATGCCCTTGAAAAGCATAGCGCACAATTTTCTTTTGCAGGCAACAATAGATCGTATGTACTATGAATAACGCAACAATTTTTTCGTTTATCGGACGTGTCCTACAAGTCGTTGAACAGCAATAAACGGTCGGGTTTTTTTGTATTTTTTTTGTCTTCGAGTAGATCGACCGGTCCAAATCTTTCATTTACAACCATGCAGTACTGCTAGCTTTTAGCAAAAACAGACGAGTTTCGCAAATAAAAGCTAATTTATACTAAAAAGATAGGGGGGGAGATGTCATTATAAAATTAAACATCATATAAAGTTGAAAAGCGCATGAATTACAAGAGTGCGTGTAAGAATAAGCAAAGAAGAAAATGAATTAATAGATGTTGGGAAGGTTAGATTATATTTTGAGAGATCGAGCTATGTTTAAAATATGTTGGTGCTTTCTTTCAGCAACCCCATTCTATTGAGGGGTTGCCACACAAGTCCTATGGTGAATGATGCCTTTTTTATTAAAGAAGTCATTCATTTGAAACTCAAGACCATTGTCGCTTCTAAGAATTTTGACTTTTGTTTGAAATTGGGTTTCTACTAAATTGCAAAAAGCTTCAATACATGATCTGGTGTGAGATTTAGCTTTAAGCAAGTAGGTCCAGGTGCTCCTAGAAAAGTCATCTACAATTGTTAAAAAATATCTTGAGCCATCATATGCTTCAACTGAGTTGGGACCCCATATGTCACAGTGTATAAGTTCAAAAATGCTTTTGGTTTTATGAGTACTGTTAGGAAATGGGAGCCTATGATGTTTGGCAATAGGGCGCACATGACATGGATGAGTATCAGAGATAGTAAAGATGTGATTCTTGATAGAGGAATCTGGTATTATATTTAATCTTGAAATGGGAGTATGTCCCAGTCTACAATGCCAGAGATCAGAAACTTGATCAACATCTTTCAAAACAGCAGAAACAGAAATGGTTTTATGTAAAGAAAATGAAAAATGGTCAAGAAGCGCTGATGGAGACATTGGTTCAGCAAGCAATTGGTAAAGACCATCTTTTATCTCACCCATGCCAATCGTGGTCCATGACAAAAGGTCCTGGAGAAAACAGAATTGTGATAGAAAAACAAAACAACAAGAAAGTGAAGAGGTTAGCTGTTTAGCTGAGATTAAATTGAAGGTAAAAGAGGGAACACATAGTACATTATGCAGAATTAAGGTGGGAGTGAGATGAACAGTGCCAATGTGGGTGGCAGGTGCAGTGTGACCATTTGGTAATTTGATTTTGAAAGAAACATGAGAGGTGATGGATGAAAAAAATGAGGTGTTACAGATCATATGATCTGTAGCACCAGTGTCAATAATCCATGGTGAGTGTGTGTTTGTGTGAGATGTTTGAATGGATGAAGTGAAACAAAAAGAATTACCATTCATAGTGGAAGAAGAAGAACAATCTGCCTGGACATGGTTGACTGAATGAGGAGCAATAGAGACTTCCTTTGATGGCAATAGTGAGAGTAGTTGCTGGTATTGGTCTTTGGTGAGGGTGAAGTTGTTAATGGATGGATTCTCTGGTTCAAGTGAGGTCATATTGGCAGATGGAAAGCTAAGCTGTTTGGGTTTGCCATGAAGTTTATGCCCAGGTGGATAACCATGCACTTTGTAGCATTTATCTGCTAGATGGCCTGTCATATGACAGTGAATGCAAATGGGGGCTTGGGCATTTCCTGCTTTGAAGCAGTTGTCCAGGGTATGTCCTTGTATTTTGCAATGGGTGCAAAAGGGCCTATCTCGTTTGAAAGGCTGAAGTGGTTTGGAAAAGGGCTTATATGCTGTGTATGGCTGCTTGACAGCAAGGGCCATTGAATCAGGTGAAGGGGTACTTTTAAGCACAAGATGCTGCATCTCTTGCTGCTGAACCATGGAAAATATTTTCTTTATGGGAGGCAAGGGATCTAGTAGCATAATCTGGTCACGGGTGGCATTAAAAGACTCATTTAAACCCATAAGAAATTGTATGACACAATCTCTTTGGTATCTATCATTTATGACAGCAAGTTTGCCACAATTACAATCAGGCATTGGGTCAAATATGAGGAGTTCATCCCAAATAGTTTTAAGTTTGCCAAAATAAACACTTACTGAATCAGTGTCTTGGTGCAAACCTATGAGAGCCTTTTTGAGTTGGAAGATTTTATGCCCATTTTGTTGAGTGAAACGTTCTTTTAGTTCTCCCCATATTTGATTTGCATCATCCACCAATGTAATACTGGATTTGAGAGTGGGGTTAATGGAATTGTGGAGCCAAGAGACCACTAAGTCATTGCATCTCTCCCAAGCATCATTGAGTGGGTCAGCAGGGTCTTTTGGTTTGGTTAAGGTTCCATTGATGAAACCAATCTTGTTTTTGGCATGAAGAGCTCTACACATAGCTCTTGACCAGGTTGTATAATTCTCTGAGATGAGAAGGTCAGGGACCAAGGGAATGGAGGGATTGTCCCCATGATCTAGGCGGTAAGGGTTGATAATATTTGCAAAATCCAAAAAAATGGATGCAGGTTTTTCAGAAGCCATAGCAGAAGTTTCTCACTCTGTGGCTCTTGATACCATGTAAGAATAAGCAAAGAAGAAAATAGCAAAGAAGAAGAAAAATAACAGAGAGAGAATGTGTGGAGGAAAAACTGATCCTTCTATTCCATCGTGTGTTTTGGCTGTACATGGTGCTGTTGCTTTATACTACAAGAGGGAAAACAAATCCTAACTAACTAAGGAATATTCTGGACAGCTATATAATGAAATTACATAAGGGTACATTACATATCAGCTAAGGGAAGGACATTCTAGTAAATGGACAGATAAACTATTACAAACAACTTGTTTATTAGCTGGTGATTGAGTCTTCATATCAGCACCATCTATGCTGCCACGAGGAGCAGATTCTTCATCATCTAGAGATGTGGGGACACTGATTTCATTCTGTATATGCTGCTCTAATAGTGCGGAAATTGTGTATAGTTATTGTTGTTCAACATATATATTCACAGTTAAAACAAGCTAGCTAGCATCCCATTCCATAATACTTCTTTTACCTGCCATCTATTTTGCACAATTTCAGAGTCTCACTTGAGCTTAAACTTACATGGCGAATTCCCACTTTCTTATCGTCTTCCTCCTTTCTAATAGGCTCATCAACAAAAAGAGTAGATTCTTGTAGAACAAGAGACTAGCACTGTTCATATACATGGCCCGGTCCGGAATCCAGTTAAATCCGAGCTAATACTCGCATTATCAAACTCGAGCCTATCTAGCCTGGATACAATTTTGACAAACTGGGTACCGGGTTTTAAACCCCGTACCCGCATTTAATAAAAACATGGATTCAGAACTCAGAAGCCCTAGCGCCCCCTCCCCCGCTCCCCCATGGGCGAATCAAGCCCATCTCTCTCTCTCTCTCTCACACACACACACAAAGAAATGGCATTCAAGAACAACATCCTTTTTCTTTTTTCTTGGATGGCCACGAAGGTCTTCTCTCGGGGCAAGAAGTCGAAGGTGTTACTTTCGTTTTCTTCATTCTATTTCTTGTGCTTGAAGGTCTTCTCTCCCACTCTCTCTCTATCACACGCGAAACCCTAGCCAGTGGCCACAAAGGTTTGTTCTCTACAATTTGGGTCTGTTTTATTCCGATTTGGGTTCGTGTAGCTTTTCTTCTTTGCTACGGCTTGTGTAGCTTTTGTTCAAGTCGGATCTTTGCATCCTTCTTTGAATATTTTAGGGTTTTTTCCTTTTATTACTTTTTTGATTTAGGTCTGTTTTGATGAGAATGTTTGAATATAAAAAACAATTTTTTAGGATTTTTTTTAGCTTTTATTACTTTGTTGATTTGGGATTTATGTAACTTCGAGTAGATGAGATTCCTTATGTGGCTTTGAGTAGATCATGGTGAACTGTTATTGATATTGCCTTCAGTCGGTGTTGTTATTGTGGTGTTGGAACTTTATAGCTTGCTTACATTGTAATGAAAAAGAATGTGCCAAATAAGTTGTTCAAAACTTTTTGTGGGGAGGTTGTTGGCATGCCTGGCCTGATTGACTTGTAAGCAATGAAAGCTCTCTCTTCCTTGTTATATATTTCTTCACCTTGAAAGCATAATAAATGGTTGCATAGAGTTGGTGCCGTATTTTGGGTTGCGTCCAGCCAAAGAATTTGCAAAGTTTGTCTAATTATACTTGACATTTTCGAGCTATATTTTCATTAACATTTTGGCTCAGTGTAAGTTACTGCAACTTTGATTATGTCAAAAAGTAAAATAGAGTCCATTCAAATGTTCAGTTGTGTGAGTTTCTTTTGCTGTCATATACCATCCATCTCTTTTTATTTAGAAAATGAAGTTGTGAATTTATATGAGGTTATAATTGCAGATCAGTTCAATTTATTACTATATAATTCTACCATTTATGCTCTTAATAGATTAAAGGAGGAGAGGAGAGGAAATGAAAATCATGAAATAGCACATGTTGCTATTTCATTTTCACATTTGTAGGTTGAAGATCATGAAATAACACATGTTTTTGCTGTTAGCGTAGGCAATGATTATTCAGTGCGAAACATGATTATTTTGTAATTATTTTGTAATTCATCTTGTAGTTTTGTATTTTGTATTGTAATGTAATATGTAAATAACAAAATAATGTAAGATGTCGTGGATTCATGCATTTTAGTTTTTCATTTTTATATATTTTTATTATTCTGGAAAATGTTAGTATCATACTTTTTATCATTACCTCTTAGAAAATTTTCACAGTAAATATAGGCTTTTATAAATAAATAAATAAAAATTACTATTTTCAACATTTTTTTTTAAATTTTTATAATAAATATAGGCTTTTTACACAAAGGATTTTTCTTGAAAATTCTTTAATATAATATAGGTCTTTATTAAAAAAAATTATGCTTTTTAAACCTAACTGAAATATAGAATTATATACTTAAAAAAAAATCTCAGGTTCAACCCAGAATCTGGGTTTTATAAAACCCTGGTTCATCCAGGTTTTGGCCCAAGTCTCATTCGGGCTTATCCAACCCGGGTTCCGGCCCGGGTTTGAAACTCGGGTTCTGGTCCGGGTATATCCAGATTCCCAGGTTGGAGCCCGGATGAATAGGCCTACAAGATACTTTCTTGCAGTAGATTTTAATCATCTTCCAATCAGACCAGACCGGGCTAATAGTCTAGGTGTGCTGACCCCCAACGAAGAGAGAGATCTCTCCTTCCTTTTTCCTGAACGTGGAACTCAGGGCATCACCTCAGGTGAATCAGCTTTCTCTCCAAAAGGGAAGACTTTAGCCCTTAAGCCTTGCAAAGTGTGGTCTGCCCTGCAAATCAGCAAAAAATTATAGCTACTTCAAACAAACACAAACCATTTCAACGGTCAAAATCATTAACACTTTTTTTAATTTTTGTTGTCTTTCGATGTAGAGATTTTATGAAAATGATTTCTAAATACGACACAGTGAACAAACTGAACTGCAGCCTCAAGCATAAAATTGGCTTCACGTAGGCAAGCTATCAACAATCTGTAACCTTGGGTTAGGGGGAGTGGTGAGGTTCATCCAGGCATCTCTGTCATAATTATGGATTTAATTAACATCAATTATTTTTCCATTAATAAACCAGAATGCTTCAGAAGAAGCCCCAAGTAGACCACGGAATTCAGTAATATCTAAAGAAAAAAAAAATATCTTAAGGTCATCAAAATGGGACCTACTTATTACAAACCAAAGACACAGAAACAATAGACCAGCCATCCTGCAGAATGAACTACGTTTCAACAAGAATGAACCCTACTAAACTAGTTGATCAACAATTGAATAGCCTGCAGGACTTCCAACGCGACTAACTTCTCCCACTAGAAAAATAAGCCATTTTCAGTACAAAGATGCATACTTTCAACAAAGTATGCTCTTTCAGAACAGAGCTTTGACATGAAACTTTCATTTTGACAAAGTATGTAAGCCCGCCAATATTCTTACATTGAACAGCTTCCAATCTATTAGTGAAATACACAATAATATAATAAAAAATTACAAGAAAATTAATATTCAAACAAAACCAGTTTAGACTAAGGAACGGAAATATCGCTCTCTTTAAAGAGTTTTAAACCCTCTGCGGTGTACAAAATCTCAAATTAACTCGTGTAGCAGAACTTCTCTTGACTTGACTCATCTAGGATATAACAGCTCAATTGATCGTCGTATAGTCCAAACCAACTCTGTACAAGTAATTGAGCTCAAAGCTCCACCAAATGAACACCTTTCTTTTATCTAGAAATACTCTAAAAAAATATAAACTCACTAAACTTATTTCTTATCTCACTTATCCAAGGTATATATTTTTTTCTTACTCGTACATCCAGTAACAACCAAATAAACTAACATATATATAACTTAGTGGACAAAAAACCAAAGGGCGGATATAAACAGGAAAAATAGTAAAAGCAACCAACTTAAATAACCCTCTTAATAACCTTCAAAGCCAACATTAAAGAAATAAACGGTAACATGCCCGTTAAAAACAACTTAAAGATATCTTTATCTTTGACACTTGAATGCCGTCATTTATGTGAATGAAAGCAACGGTAAGAAGAAGAAATAGTCATTTTGGTCACTAAATTTTAATCACAAAAATCCGCTTTTCTGGTAGTGATTATTAATTAAAAAATACCAACACAATCCATCACTTCTTTTAGGCACTAATAACTCAAAAAACCTCAAAAAATAGTAAGAGGCACCAAATTCTTAATTTTCTGAATTTGTAAGAGTACTGATGAAATACCTTAATTTCTCCAGTGGAGCACAACCTAAATCTATATTGCACACAGGGCAGTGATTCAACTCCTCATCTGTTAACTTCTCGTATATGCAATTCCTGCAAACTGTGATCAAATTTCTAAATAACAAGCACCGGATATTGTTTGATAATGGATACCCTTTTAGTAGATACCTATAATGCAATTCATCCAACTTGCAGTGTAAGTCATACTGAAAGGAAACACAGCATTTAATGCAAGACAATATGCTTCACCAAAAAACTGGTAAGGAAACCAGATATTATGTGGAAAAGAAAATTTATCTTACCTTATGAACAGGGAGAGACAGATCCCAAGTCACATAACTAAAATGCCTTACCAGCAGAAACAAATACTGGAGCAATGCATATCACATTCCTAGAGAAAGTGTTCCTGAACCATATTGTAATGACCCAAGAAAATTCTAAGCCATACCGGGCCTATCCTCCAAAGGGACTGCTGAACCTTCAATCATTGTCAAAGGCAAGAACTTCACATCTAGACCTTTGCTCCAAAAAAATTATTTGAAATCATTATTAAGAGCAGTAACTTATCCCTCCCTCCCTCTCAAGCAATATTGCCACATATCTTTGGTCGTCTTTGCACAGATAATACTGCCAGTAATTTCTTTAGACACAAAAATGATAATCTAATAAGAAACCATGTTGATACATCTTTCCCACAATTCATTCGAAGACTTTGTCAAACTTGGTCAAGCAATCGATTCATTTACAAAACCAATCTTGTTCTTTGCTTTCAAAGCCATCATCATAGACCTGCTCTATGTATGATAATTTTTCCCAGTGAAGACATTTGATACCAACATAGCGTTTGATTAATCACCACTTTGTAGGTGATAAGGACTTGCAGAACTCTCCATATTCAAATAAGAAACGGAAGCTGTAGGGGCCATGGCAATGGACCCTCTTAAGGTATCTGCTTTGATACCATAAAATAGAGGAGGAGAGACGAAGTTTGAAGGAAATAAATTCAGTTGCAAACTGATATTCTCATTCAATGATCTCACATTTATAAGTAAACTCTGTATTATATACAGAGAAATAGAGAGGATAATGTAACTGAATTAACTAACTTTGACATGAACCAATAAAAATATTACACGTATCTCATCTTATTTTTATATATTACGTTATAGTGTATTAATCTGTAATAAAATATATGATGTAATAATAAGTAGAAAAATTTAATTAATTTTAAAAAAAATATTTTTATTTAATAATTATAATTTTTAAAACTTTTATTTTAAATTTTTAAAATTTTAAAATAATAATAATATTAAAAAATAACATCTACGTGCAACCTCCGTATCAAACTTTACCTTAATATTAAACACACGAAAAGTAAAGAGTCATAATAATCTGAGGAGTTTTGCTACATACAAGCACAGTTGTGCACTAATCTGTATACCAATACTGATTTATTCATACTTAAAATTTAAATTAACACTATTTTCAATAAAATCTATTTTTTAACCAATCACATCACATTGGTACACAGATTAGTGCACAATTGTACTTACAATTATGGAATTAACGGACAAGCATTAATTGCTTGGGAAAAAAAAAGGACAGGCATTAATTAGATTAAACGACAAATTAGGTCACCGTACGTAGTACGTATTTGCATGATGGATATAAGTAGAGTTGGCATAATCACTGTTGGCCTCTGGATAGAATATTGTCCTTAACTACCCAGTAATTCTCATCTATCTCCGCATGAAAAATGCACATTTACCGATAAATGGTTTCCGAATTAGTTTCGATTGTTTTTTTTTTTTTAATGATTAAAAAAATATTTTATGATGCTGAAAATATATTTTTTTAAAAATTTAAGAATATAATAAAATAAATAATTATTATTATCAGAACGAATCTCGTGCTACATCCCCCGAGCCGGGCTTCATCTGCGCATGCCACCTCAACAATTGACACGGGCGGTACTAAATGAAGACGGACATATTATTCCCAGTGGCAATCCGTCCGGCGACACGAGTGCACCAAAACGGCTACCTAAACCTTTTAGTTCCAGAACGTGACTGTGGACTAAAAAAAAAGCCCATATTAGAATTGAAATTTCCAACAAAAAAACTTCTAGGCATGTTTGGATAATTTGGAAATATTTGAGAATTCTTAAAATTTGTTTAAGTTTTGGTTTTGGAAAATAGAGAAAAAATATTTATTAAATAAATATTGTATTGTAATTTTGAAAATGAATATATAAGAGAAATATTTTAGTTACAAAGAAATTATATAAAAATAAATCTATAAACTAATCATGTAGCTTAATGCAATATTTTAAATTATAAAATTATTTTATTGTCAAGTAGATCTAATAGATTATATAAAAATACATTAATTTATAGGTTTATTTTTATATATTATTGTTGTGTACGTAGTACTTCTCATTTATAAAGTTCAAAAGTTGTCCCAACGTCATAGTCTTTTAATATCATTTTTATTTTGAAATTGATAAAATTTGTATTTATTTTTATGTTTAAATAATGATTAAGTAATTATTAAATGAAAATTTTAAATAGATTTTTTTTTTCCTTTAATGTTTGGGTTATGTTTGAAATAAATTTATAAAGAATCTTTAAAATTTTAAGGTTACCCAAACATGCGTACTTGAGGCATAAGCTTAAATACTATTGCTCTTAAATACGAATTAAATGCTCTCGGACATGCTTTAGGAGTTCATAAATTAAACGTAATAGAATAGAATAAAGTGAAATGAATGAAACATAATTCCTGTAATCAATTATGCTAACTTTTTTTTTTTTTAAATTATCAGATAAGGCGGGAACAGATCATGCATATCAGATGATTGTCAACGTTCATGTCATCCACTTTACTTCATTGAATTTGATTATACTGATCATATTCTTAATTATCAACAACTATATATACTTGCTGCATGTGAATTAACCTACCATAATCTCACTGATCTACTTACCACATGGGCCCATTAAATTACTTAAGAAATTAAAACTCATTATATTAATAGGTACTATTTATATATGGAATTGCTTTGTAGTTCATGGATATAATAACAAGTTATACAATAGCTTACAGAAAACGTACGTCAAGTTAGCTTACAGAAATAAACTATTTTTATATTATTAATTTTCTGTTTTCAACTTTCATCTTTGCCTGTACGTACATTAATATCAGATGAACTCGATGAAAGGCAAGCTGCTAGCTAGTGATGGAGAACGTAACTGCAATGATAGGAGATGTCATGGATTTCTCCATATATAGATGAAGGAAATCACGGAACCCACCCGCCAAATATTGCGTCTCCTAATTTCGCTAGGAGCATTAGAAGTCAGGCTCAGGTATATAAAAACGGAGGAAACGAATTAGGGAAAATAGAGCGAGCATGTGGCAAAGATGTCAATGCCGGCCTCACAGAGTCAGATGCTCTTTATTTTAAGGATATGCACGACCATTTAACGATCGATTACATAGATAGTTTACATAATATTACTGTCATCATATCACGAACGTAATCCAAGGCCCCTTTATTGTACGGATATATAATATTCTTCATTGATAGGTAACCTAGCTTGCATTAATTTATTTAGTGCAGTGCGTTCAGAGCACCGTCAACGTGGCAGCACTTAAAACTAATATAGGTCTCCATGACGCGGGGCAGCCAGGGCAATGCATATGCTCAGGGATCTTTCCGACACCAACAGGAATGTCAACACGGGAGCAAGGGCGATTCACTTCAATAACCTTGTCATGGTACTGTTTGAATATAATCTCGAAGCCAATCTCACGCACATACCCCTTCCATTTTTCAGCCTCATCCACGACCTTCAAAATAGTTGTCCCATGTCCAGTGAATATCACTTTAGACCCTTTGCTCAGCACAACCCATCCACTCTCATTCTTGTAGGATAGTATCTTATGTATTTCCTTGGTCACAGAATCCGGTTCCGTTTTCTTTTCAGTGTTGATGAAAAAAAAGCTTTCCATTTTGTCCCAAAAACGATCTAGAATGCCAACATCATGCTGCCCTTTCTCGTTCTTTCCTATATGAACTGACTCGATAGAAATCCCTGCCTCTTTCAATGCCGGGTCATTGGCCAAAATAGTTGCTTTCTTGGTAAATTGTTGGATCCATTCGTTGTCCTTGCCTCCATAAAAGAAAATGTACTTGTCATCCTTAATCTGATTGATCGAACAAGACATGTTAATTCTCAAACACGTACAATTATAATGCTAATTTTAATTTTTATTAAACGCATGAGCCTTTTATAATATGATGTTTGCTTAAGAGTACAATATATTGTAGAGTATGAAAAATAACTATTACCACGACGGGTGATTTGGGATTGACGCCATGCAAGAAGTATTTGATCACATCCACTATAGCTAAAACAATATTTTTTTCCCCGCCAATGAAAGGAATGGCCAGTACTGCTCCCAATAACTTAATGATGTAGAATGCATTCGGGTGTTCCACCTTTCCTTTTGGACTTATCACCACGACGAGAGGCTTATTCCTGAAGTTCCACTCCTCTTTAATGAACTTGATGCCTACCACTGGTGAAAAGTATTGCACTGTATACCAAGGCATCTTGGAGTCGAACCGCAGCACATCAAACTTCTTTTTCAAGTCATCAGTCCATTGCTCCACAATTGGGATCCATACAATTTTATACTGATCCTTCTTACTTATTTCATCATAAACCGGCTTGAGGACCGAGATTTCTTCAATGGTGATCTCCAAGCTCGAAATGAAGAATAGAACGTTCTTCTTTCTCAACACTTCGATGTTAACCTGTTTGTGCAAGACAATTAAGAAAATCCAAAGACTGAATAGATTAGTCTTGATGTTTCTATGTCATATAACTTTAGAGAACAAGGTATCGTAATATAAAGCTCATGTGGCAAGCTGTGTAAAAGCTGTAGTTACGACCGTAATTAAGGGAAAAATATATTCCAAGTTCTTGCACGAAGATCTCAAATAGGACAGATATTTATTAAGTGGGTCTTAAATATTTATTACTCAATATGTTTCACAAAATGTTAATTTATACATATAAAAGTCTTCAAATTCAGACAAAAACTTAAAAAGGAAACCTTTGATCCGTAACTTAAGTACATGACTGGTAATGTGAACATGATTTGGACCAGCTTGGTTGTTTAAGTTTTTACAAACTAGGTAAATATTGTTTATTACACAAGATCATGATGTCTTGTATTTTACAATATATTTTTTAAGAGAACTGATTTTTATTTAAAAATATATCACAGACTGGCTAGCTAGAGATAATTAATAAAACGTAGTACTATTCTAATATATATATATATAGATATTGCGTTAATTACTGCTTTTACTTAAAAAATTCTTAGTTAATTATCAATAATTGAGATTTGAGACATTTTTATATGGGGTAAATCCCCCCGCCCCACCCTTTTTTTGCTTTTTTTTTTTTTTTTTTTTTTTTTTTTTTTTTTTTTTTTGAGAAAATGTACAAGAGCTGACCAATTTGTTAGTTGAACCATCAATAAGCGAGGGCTCAACATCTTTGGGGAAAATGAGCGCCTTGAAAACCTCCATAACTTCGGTCGGAGTCTGAAATATTTTCTTGAGTTTCCTATAAGCCTCGATAACATCTGCAACGAAAAAAATCTTTGGTCAACATTTTCGACCGTCTTAAGCCATAATTATATTGCCTATGTTACAAACATCATGCTTGTTTCCGAATGAAATCAGAACAATAACTAACCTATTTGTTCGTGGGCAAGTTTTATTGTCCTCCTTAGGACGTTGAGGATGACGTTGATCTTCTGAGCAAAGGGCGAGAGTTCCTGCGTCTTGCCCCTGAAATAAGTCAACCGGGATCATTTGCCTTACATAAACAGATAATGTTACATATATAATGTCAAGGGCGAGAACATACTCATCTCCAGTGATGCAACAAAGCTTAGTCGTGCAGGCTACAATCGTGATGATAGCCCAATAGACATCCACAGGGATTCGGTCCAAGGCACCTGACAATGCTGGCACATCCTTTGTATCATAGATTGATAGCTTCTCCAGCTCAAAGATTGACTCGATTACTTCCAATGTTGCCTTGATCAGACTGTTGAGCTCAATTATGGCTTTCCCATATTTTTTAAGGCCGGGGCGCTTTACGACCACAGGTACTCGTTTCAGGATCCCCACTGATTTGGCGAGTTGGTCCGATGAGTGAAGCTCGGCAAGCAGCCAGAAATCCCCGTAGTCCAAAGCGCGCAAAGGCCGCCAATGTCAGCACTGCCTTGGCGTCCCATGAATAGTGTGCGAGTTTGTTAAGTATTGACATGGTTGTTTTGTGGGCAATTTCCTCAGCCGGAGCCTTGCATGCCATCTGACATTGATTACAGATTTGTTAGTATGAAAAATGCTAATGCAGCTAAAACCATCGATCACGTTCATTTCACTCCAAATTCAGGCCATAAACTACCCGGGGGTTGGGGGAGTAGAAGCCTATATATAAAATTACCTCGCAGGAAAGTGCCCTGAGTGTGCAGGATGGGGGACTGAAGCTCGCTTTGGGCGCCTTTTCCTCGAGATTTTCCTGGTGTTCCTTGGTACCCTGTAACAAATAATGAGGAATATTCGAAAAGTGTAGGCAGAAACTTACGAACGAAAAAAAATGTATTGTGTCCTGACTCAATCACCCATTTTTATTTTGTGTATTGTAGAATAAATGTGAAAAATTGTGTTGCTCTTCTCTGGCGCATTAGGAGGTGATTTAGCTATTAAATTATATATAAAGAGTTGGCACTAGAGTGTATGCCAGCCTTCCGTGTAGTAGGAAGAAAATCCTTGAAAAAAATAAGAACAGGTATGGTAGAAACATAAAAATGTAGATATACCAGCACAACATTTTCAACAAGATGGGTGGCACGCTGAAGAATGTTTTCGGTGACAACAAAAAGAGAGTCGACATCAAACTTTTCGTCACCATGAACATGGGTTGCATAGATTGTATTCATAATCTGGTCGTCGGACATTGTTAACACGTTGATCTCAGCCTTAATGGGAAGTTGAGTGGTAGCTAGCAGAATCTTATTGGTGGCCATTTTGTTGTGCACTAGAATTTAAAGCTAGCGCTAGATCAGGTTAGAGACGGGTTCTTGGGTTTGGGGATGATCAGAGCAAGTAGAGAAGTTTGCTTGTGTTTCGTGCAGTGGCTAGACTGCCCTATTTATAGCCATCAGGCCCGCTCTTGTTTTGGTAATTCCCTCCCAGATGGGGGGGGGGGGGGGGGGGGGGGGGGGGGGGTGGGCTCCAATATCTAATAACAATAATCAAGGGTCAGGATTCATGTGGATTGAATTTTGATTAACTCACACCTCAATGGAATAAGACAGATAAATATTTGTAGGATTTTGGCTCGAAATCTCTGTTCTTTTGCTTATTAATGGTGAATATCACGTAGCATTGGATGAGGTCATCCGAACACGTGTCGCGCATAGAGCACCAGTCCACTTAGCACCGACCACAAGTCCAACTACAAATATATATCTCAAGATTATCAACTTGTATATATAGAGATGCAAATAGCAAAGGAGTTCTGCACACTCTTTAAGTTTAGGTTGAGAAAAAAAAAAAAAAGGTTTCTTGCCATTTATATATTCAAGTCATCATTTGATTACTATAGGTTTCCTTAAAAGATGTCAGTGTTAAAAAAATCTTATTGTTTTAATTTAATACTTTAGTTTTGGGTTTTGATAAAAAATATATATATATTTACTATTATCTCCATAGCAAAAACCCTAACGGATATTGACTAAAAGTAATCACAATATTAAATGAGATAAGATGCTTTTTGAATCCAAACCATATCTAATTACTTATCCTAGTCATTTTCATCTTTATAGAACTTGACTTTAGTCACAGTGGTTCAACGTATAATTTGTTGAGAAGTGTCTATTAGATAAATAATATAATAATATTATTTTCTTTCTCTAGCTTTTATTCTTGAACTTTATTTCCATTTTCTCGAGGATCTTAATTAATTGGTAGTTTTGGTCACATTTTTCTGTGTAGCACCTCTCTTGTTCTCTTCTTGATCAATCTTTAGGTTGATAGATGGGTTTTATGTATTTTCATGTATATATTATTGAAAATTATAAAAATAAAAATAAAAAGTATGTAAAAATAGATTAAAAAAATCATAAAAAAGTAGATAAAAAATTTAAAAATAATAATTTATTATGAGTAATGCTAGATACAATATTCATGTGTTGTGTATACACCGCGCACTTCTTTTGAAAAAGAATAGAGTCCATCTTTAAAGAATTAATTTTTCATGTAAATATCATATTTACTTACTTTTTCAAAATGAGTACGTAACATTTGCACACTCTATAACGGCAAGTATTTCATTTATCTTGACATTTGTACATTCTATAACTGTAAGTATTTTATTTATCTTCTATTATTATAGAGAGTGAGATGATGTAGAATTCAAGTTTTAAGAGATTAATCAAAAAGTAATATATTAACCCAACTTAACCTAAATCAATGTAAGTGCTCTAACGGGACAAATCTCGCACATGGATGCCATATGCACAAATCTAAAATGGCATATATATTATATGCACGTGCGTTATTGAGGAGTCCCACATAATTTAGGAACAAACTCATCCTGAACTTTATAAAGAGTTACCCTACTCCTCTTATTAAGGCCTTTTAAGGGGAGAAATGAGTGTTTCTATATGGTATTAGAGCAGGCTAATCTATGAACAATGATGGGCTCTCGTGACCTACCCACGATGATGGTACCGGAAATACCGGCCTCACACGTGAGGGGGCGTATTGAGGAGTCCCACATGGGTTAGGAACAAACTCATCCTGGACTTTATAAAGAGTTACCCTACTCCTCTTATTAAGGCCTTTTAAAAGGAGAAATGAGTATTTCTACACGCATTACGTACTGTAAGATAAAAATATTTTAGAACTTCAAGTTTAAGGATTGAAACAAAATTGTTTTTTTTTTTTGATCAAGAGGCAGAGTCCCTTAACAGGAGACCTCTCCCCAATATATTAAGAAAGCAAAAAACTTAATGCATGGGATTACAACCTACCCAGCCACAAAGCAACCTGCTAGAAACCAGGGAACCATTTTCCTAACCAAACAAAATACAAAAGGAAAAGAGCTACAGACATTACTATCAACTCAAACCAGGAAAACAACTTATAATAGAGATACATTTCTACAGACTTAGTGAGAGCACCGGATATATGGCAGTCCAAGTTTATCAGTCCTCAACACTCCTCTCAACAAGTGAGGAAGTGAGGTCCAGGATTCCCAAGCCTTATTGATTCCTTGAGATCCCAACCGAGCTAAGAAATCAGCAGCTGAGTTTCCTTCCCTGTAAATATGTTTCAAGGTGAAAATGATTTGCTGTAAATATGCCATAAGCTCCTCCCAAAATTCTTCAAGGTACCATAACCCACATGAGGATGATTTAATCCAGTTTATGACCACCAGGGAATCCAACTCTATTTCCACTTGAGAGATATTCTTCTGTTTTACGAGTCTGAGGCCATGTAGAAGAGCTAGGAATTCAGCAAAAGTGTTAGTACCTTGTCCCAGTTTAACTGCAAAAGCTGAAATCAATCTCCCCTCACTATCATGTATCACCCCTCCAGCTCCTGCCATGCCCGGGTTTCCTCTGCTACTCCCATCCACATTTAACTTGTACCAGCCCATTCTTGGTCTAGACCATCTAATCAACTTATCAGGTTTCAGATTTGGGGATTTATAGGGAATATTCAGATCCAATAAAATCTTCTCATCTCTTGCACTCAAAGGCTTAGTCGATTTGAGTTTTTCACTAATCTTTACAATCCAGAATTTTGTTTTCCTCCATACTTCTTCTGAGCTGATGTCTCTTCCTTCCATACGTACACTGCATCTTCTAAGCCATAACTGCCATGTGACTATGGAGGGAATTATGCCTAGTAGAAGTCCCTTCGTGGTTGTTTTAGAGGCTTTACTAAACCACTCCTGCACCACTTCATACCAACTTTGATACCGTCTCCGCGGCATACCAACCCGAGTTGCGCATCTCTCCCATATAGTTCTAGCCAGCTCCCCCGTAGCTAGCACATGGTTGAGGTCCTCATATCCACCAACTTTGCAGCAGTTACACTTTGAGACCAAAGGAATTCCTGTTCGGCGAATGTGGTCATCCACACTTAAGGCTTTTTTGACACTTCTCCACATAGTAACAGAAATGTTTTTAGGAAGGCTTGGGTGCCACAGCCATGTTGCCCAACTGCTCTTTGGAGCTTTTATCCTCAAGACCTCCCATGCACTTTTTGTTGTAAAAGTCCCATCTTCCTTGGCCATCCACACAAGTAAGTCATCACCTTCTTTTTGCCTACTCAAAAATCTGAAGATTTCCCTTGCTTTAGATTCTCCAACTAGTCTAATTAAGAGATCCATATTCCATTCCCCATTCAACTTACACTCTTTAACCTTCATATTTGGATATCTAGAGTTTGGCATACTTTCTCCAAGTGTCTCTTCCCCCATCCATTTATCGAGCCAAAAGGACACTGACCCCTCTCTCAGTCTCCACTTAGAATTCTCTAGAATGATTGGAACACTCCTTATCACCATCTTCCAAAACCGAGTACCTTTGTTTGGGTTAACCAAGGAGACATGAGCATTTTTCACATATTTTGCTTTAAAGAATCTGGCCCAAAGAGAATTTCCAGTTAAAAGTCTCCACGCAAATTTCGTGTGTAGTGCTTTCTGAGTTTCATGCAAGTCCCGAATCCCCACACCACCTTCCCCTACCGGCTTACACAAAATGTCCCAAGATTTCCAATGTTTCTTAGGCTTTCCATCCTTGTAGCCCCAGAAAAAGTCAGACAAACACTTATTGATACTGGAGAGGACAGATTTAGGGACTTGCAGCACAGATAACAGATGAACTGGAATGCTACTTAGCACATGTCGAATTAGTAGCAGTCTTGCTCCACTCGACAATAATCTCGCCGACCATCCTCCAATTTTTTCTCTGATTTTTCCAACCAGCTCCTCAAAATGCATGGCTTTTAGTCTTCCAGCTATGATAGGGACCCCCAAGTATTTAAAAGGCAGTCCACCCTCTGAGAAACCCGTGTAATTTAAAATATCCCTGCGCCTTGAAGGGAAAAATTGATTAGCAAAAAAAATTGCAGACTTTTCCTTATTTACCCTCTGGCCAGACCAAGCTTCATATAATTCCAACACCTCAGAAATGGACCGAATGGACTGTTTACAACCATTTGAAAATATTACAATATCATCCGCGTACAAGAGATGGGATATAATGGGGACCTCTCTAGCATGTGTAAAAGGTTTTATTTTGCCTTCTTGTATCTTCTTTTTTAACATTCTCGTCAGGATCTCCTCCACAATAATAAAGAGATACGGAGAAATGGGATCACCCTGTCTCAGCCCTCGGCCCCCTTGGAAGAAACCTTTTGAAGTGTCATTCATAACCACTGAATACCACGGGGAGGATATGCATTGCCAAATAAGGCAACAGACCGGTTCAGAGAAACCAAAGGCTGCCAATACTTGAATAAGAAATTTCCAGGCAACAGAGTCATATGCCTTAGCCATGTCGATTTTAAGAACTACGTTGCCACCTCTTACTTTTTTATTAATGGACTGAACCATCTCTTGCGTTAAGCTAATATTCTCCAGAATGCTCCTACCCTGAATAAAAGCTCCTTGTTCTTGGGATACAATACGAGGTAGCAGTGGTGCTAACTGACCCACTAAGAGCTTTGAACAAGTTTTATAAAATACTGAACAGAGGCTTATGGGGCGAAACTTGTCAAAGCTCTTTGGATTTTCAATCTTTGGGATCAACACTAAAAAAGAAGAAGAGAAAAATTTTGGGATTGGATTTCCTCTAAAAAAATCATGGACAGCAGCAACAAAATCTTCAGCAAGGATCTCCCAACAGGATTTAAAGAAACCTGAACCAAAACCATCTGGCCCCTGACTACTATCAGTGGGGATGGAGAATACAGCATCTTTAATCTCTTGGACTGAAGGACACCCGAGAATATTCAGATTTTCCTCTGGACTCACCACAGAGTCAACTAAACTGGTCAAATCAGGAGCAGGCCTTAAATGAGATTCTGCCAGGAAATTCTTGAAAAAAACAACAGCACCCTCATGGACTTCCTCAGGGGACTTCAACCATCTATTATCACCTATTTCCATCTCCCTTACCACTCTATGGGTTCTGGAAGACAGAGCACGAAAGAAATGGGCATTTCCCTCCCCCTTCTCAAGCCATCTTTGCTTAGCTTGTTGGGCAAGTCTCATTTCCTCCCTCCTCTCCCACGTATCTAATTCAGCCTTCGATGCTAACAAGTCCAGTTCAACATCTTCAAAAAATCCCATCTGAAGTTTTTCTTCCAGACCACATATCCGTTCCTCAAGCCCCTGAATATGAGATTTAGTCCAACCAAAAACCTCTTTGTTCCATCTTCTCAGCACCCCTTTTACAGCCTTTAATTTATTTGCCAACTTAGCCATACCCTGTCCGATCTGATCCTTTCGCCAAACACCTCGCACACAGTCATGGAATAGCTCATGAGAGGTCCACATATTCTGGAATTTGAAAGGGCTGAACCCATACGGTTGATCAATTTTCTCCATGACCACCACTAGCGGGGAATGGTCTGAGTTTTGTCTAGGCAAGTAGTTCATCACCAAACCTGGAAATTCCATCATCATTTTCGAATTAGCGAAAGAACGATCCAGCCTTGCCCAGCTACGAGCTCTTCCTTGCTGCCCATTACACCACGACATCTTGTTTCCTTCAAACTTTGTTTCAATCATCCCCACCGCATCAATAAAGTCATTAAATTCCCTCATAGCAATGGTTGGTCTGGGCCTTCCTCCAACCCTCTCATCATTATTGTGGATAATATTAAAATCACCCATAATGATCCAAGGTGTGATTTCTGTACTCAACAAGCTCAGGTCCTCCCAAAGTCTTCTACGATCCAGATATGTACATTTAGCATAGACAAAAGATGTGAGGATTTGCTTATTCATTGTTTTAATCATAAGCGAGATGCTTTGTCCGTTGATGGATTGAACAGTAACCTTTACCTTGGTGTTCCACAGCACCCATAGTTTTCCCCCATCCTCCTCATTTGAAACACAGCCCCCAAACTCTAGTCTATTCTGAAGCCGAGTTATACACTGCTTGTTGACAAAAGGTTCCGCAATAGCTACCACATTCACATTATATTTCTTTATCATTTTAATCAATTGCTCTTTGGAGGTACCAAGCCCCCTTAAGTTCCAATATAAAAATGGATTCATAAATTCAATTTTGATGGCCTGCTCTTGACCCTAAAGGAACTCCTCTTCCTCGCAACTATACCTTTTTCACTATTTTCTTTCAGTATTTCTTCGTCTGAGAGAATTTCCTGGGTTTTTTGCAGGTGCTCTAACTCTTGCGCACCTTCAGAGTCAGATAGGGAAAATGGTTCCATGGCAGGCATCAATTCCTTCACTTGGTTAACAGCTTGGATTTCCATAGTCTCATTTTGTATCTCTTCCCTTGCCACATTCTGCATTTCCTGGTTTTCCTCCAGCGTCATTGGCACAGCTGACACTAACTCCTCATTTAAAATAGGTGAGATATCTTCTTCCCTTTCAGCTTGTTCATCTCTACTTGGGGGTATTCTCTGAATCTTCTCAAAAGCTTTTTCTATTTCTTCTAACTCCCCCTCCTCTATTTCTTCTACTAGAAAAAACTCTTCATCGTTCACAGCTTCCTTTTCTGATACCAACTCTGAATCCTGTTGAACAACCTCTTTCCCCTTCTTCCCAGAGGATTCTCCTGTCTCATGCCTTGTAAAAACCTCCGAATCTTCATTCCACTTTATTCTTCTCACCCCCTTTTCTTGTGCTGGTTCCTCCACTTTTCCTGCTTCTCCTCCCTTAGTTTTTTCCATCTCTAGTGTGCGTCTCTTTCTAGCCTTTTCCATTTCATCAATACCAGGATTCTTATCTGATTTTTTGCAAGTTCTTAAGTTATGACCCTGCATTTTGCACTTACAGCAATACGCTGGCAGGGTTTCATAAATCACAGCTTGATATCGACTTGAAGAAGCTCTAGGAACACCAATCCAAAAACCATCTATCGGTTTCTTCGCTGCATCCATTTCAATACAAATCCGGGCTCCATCTGTTCGAGTCGCACATCTAGTGCTATTATCACTTCTTAAGTATGTACCAATAGGTAGAGCAAGGTTCCGAAGGTAGGATTCATGATAAAAGTTGGGCGGAAACCCAGGAAAAACTACCCATACCGGAACCAAAGATGGTTCCGAATCCTCAGAAAAAACAGTAGACCACTTGAAAATTCGATAAGGGCAACCCTCAATATCACAGGCCTCACGAGCATAAGACTTATGGTAGTCATCTTCTATAGCAAATCTCAGAAAAACATGCCTTGGGGATCTCATAGATGAAACTACTGGTTGGGCATTTAACCCCCATCGATTTCGAATAAAAACACGAATAATGTCCAAGGATGGACGTTGCCTAATAAATTTCAGAACAAGAGAGTACCTGAATGGTTGTGCAGATCGTTCCAGTTCATCTTGGGAGAACCAGATGTAGGTTTCGCCGTCTAGGGATTTTGGGCCACGCATCGGCACCACCACTTCGGGAAGAGGGATCGGCGTCTGCGAGACCATATCTGCGAAAGACCGTGGCCTGGAGCTTGCCGGCGGACCCTTAAGGGCCCCGGCGGCTGCCATACGCAGGGGAGCCCCAAAACCTTACAAATTTGGAATTCTATTGTCACGACTCCTTTACGATATGTTTTTTTCCACTTACCACCTTTACTCTTGGTTGCTTGTGCTTTCTTTCTTTACTTTCTCTCTCGCATGCGGTTAGAGTAGTACTACAGGGCAGCCACTAAAAAAAACAAAATTGTTTTGAACTATAGGACCATCATGTTTTTTAAGGAGGCATAAGCCCATGGAATAATTATCAAATTTATATTGATATTTTTCATTGCTTTGGCCCAAAAAAACTGATATGAAAATTCTTCTTAGTTGTTTTCTTCAGCGCCACGTGGTCTCTCTCTCTCTCTCTCTCTCTCTCTCTCTCTCTCTCTCTCTCTCTCTCTCTCTCTCTCTCTCTCTCTCTCAATATACGTGATCACGTTCGCATAATTGATTGCAGCGGACCCCGATCGATCATAGATAAGATTTTGTTTTTGTTTTCTTCGGCAATCTAGATAGGTTTGTATTTGAAAACATACTTCTGTGGATACAATCCGGCCAGACGTGATACACGACCAACATAGAGGCTGATGTCACCACCAAATACAGGCTGATGTCTCCAGCCAGTCGTGAGCAGAATGGAAACGTCCAAATTTACGAAGAACAAGCTTTATGAACATGAAAGAGATTGGGAGACTTTTTTGTTTAGTAAAAAAGTAGGTAGGAGGGGGAGGATGCACTCCTGGATGTGACATGGTATGATAGTAATACTATGTCGTTGAAAAGTAGATAGAAGTGATCTAGAAAGCATAAAGTAAAAAAGAAAAAGAAAAAAATACACTTCAAGTGGGATTTGAGAAAAAATTCCAAGCTTGTTGGAAATAAAAATACTAAAGTATTGAGAGAAAGAGATAGCGCTTGGTGTTTATTTATAATTTTTTTTAATATATTTAAATATTCAATATATATAGATGATATATAATTGAACAGTGCTCGAGAAAGAACAAAAAAATTTTATTTTTTAAATTTTAAATTTTTAAATTTTAAATTTTTAAATTTTTAAATATTTTTTTTAAATAAGAACATCAATAAAAGATACTTTCTTAATCATTAAATAAAAAAATAAAAAATAAAAAAAAAATTATCAGGACCAAGTACTGTCGGTGCAATAACATTTGTGCACATAATTAATTAGTGACTGCGTGTAAGGAGTTTTGCTATATACAAGCATAGTAGCGCACTAATCTGTGTACCAATACTGATTTATTCATACTTAAAATTTAAATTAACATTATTTTCAATAAAATCTATTTTTTGACCAATCACATCATATTGATACACAGATTAATACACAATTGTACTTATGTACAACTATATTTTTCCATGTAAGAAACATTAATTTATTCATGCACGTACAGCTAGCATTTTTGCGCACAGCTTTACAGCCATTACTGGATATTAAATATGAGATCTTAATTAATTTGATTGGATGACACTCAGAATTTCATCTAATTTAAAGAGTTAAGTTGCGTTTGAGTATTAAAGTGATATTAAATTTTTTGTAAATAGTAATAAAAATAATGATAAATATTAAATAGTAATAAATAGTAATATAAAAAAATAAAAAATAAGTAAATAAAATAATAGATAATAATGGAGCATATTAAAAATACTCTACTACTCGACCTTATTCTATCAAAATACGATAAATTATTGAGAACTAGTAGCCAGGATAATTAAAAGGGGTGGCTGTAGAGCTCTTATTTTTTTTTGAATGGAAAAATGCATCTGCATTCATTAATAATCGAAGTTACAACTGTGACTTATCAATACAGGAGATCCGACTATAAGTCAACTAACGCAACTGCTCAGGAGCTTCCCCGTCAACAAATTTCTTTGTGACGGACATTGTCTAAACTTCTACACCTTCTCCCCTGACAGAAAGTCAAAAGAGAAGGCGCTCTGCCAAAACCAGAGCTGAAACAAACCTTCCTTCCGAAGAAGGGAGATACACACCCGCTCCATCCTCCCAAGGAGGAGGAGAATAACCAAACTCTCTCCTCCCAAGGAGGAAGAATACTAACACCTACCTTCCTCCAAAAGAGGAGTAGGACTAACACCCACATTCCTCCAAAGAGGAGTGGGATATAAGCCTATTTTATTATTTATAAAAAACTAAGCAGATTTACTACAAAAAAAACTAAGGGCTGGTAAAACAAAAAGCCCAGTCTGAAACTACAGGCCCTGCCCAAGTTAAAAAACCGGCCCATAGCCCAGCCTGAACTACAGGTCCTGCCCAAGATAACAATCCGGCCCATAGGGCCATGGGGGCCCAACCCGATTAGGGTTTCAACTCAAACACAAGCCGCCGCCACCCATCTTCCTCCCCACGAGCCTCTGCATCCTTCCCCCGTCCGGCCCCTGCTCAGCTCTTCATCCCTACAGGCTTCGACAGAAAGGTTTGGCCGCTCCATGGAGAATGCAACTTACTCCCTGCTCACGGATTACACCACCGTCTCCGTCGCCCGGCCACAATCACTACGGCTAGATCAAACGGACACAGGGCCATAACCAAAGCCACATAAGGACGAAAACCAAACCTAGACTAAGCGGACACAGAGCCACCCAAGGCTTATTCCCAACCCCAGTCAAAACACCAGAACTAACCAGATCTAACAATCAAAACAAAAATAACGAAGAAACGAAAACCATCAACACTGTGACACCTGATTTCCGCCACCAACCAGAAGAGAAAACACCATGAGAAGCTTCCGGCCTCCACCCCAACCCCTTTGAAACCTCCATGCAGCACGGCTTGCACCCCGTAACCACCCTCTGTTTTCCATGGTAAAACAGAGATCCTTAACCCCGCGAGGAGCACCCCGAGCCAACAAGCAAAACCATCAATCCAGGAGCAAGACACCCGATTCAAACTCACGCCGTAACCCTTTGAGGAACATCCCACAGAAGACTATACAAAATAGTCAGGGATCTCGCCCAAAGCCGCAACCGAGAACCTCCCCCCCAACAGAAAAACTCTCCGCCCAACTGGGTGTAAAAAAGAAGAAAAGATCTCGGGTCACGGCCTCTGGTGGAAGCCTCCGGAGCCGATCTTATTTCAGGAAAACAAACATCGAAAACAGAAAAGAAAACACAGAAACGGTTGGGAGGAGGGAGGGAGGAGCCGAAGCTCCACCTCCCTCGGACGGTTACCTGGTTTCTTTTTCCTAGAGAGAGGATGGAGCTTCTCTCACTAAAACACAGAAACGGCTGTAGAGCTCTTAGCTGCTACGGTAGGTGATTTTGTGTGTGTATGTTTTTTTAACATATATTTTTTTAATATTTTAAAAAAAAATCATAATATTATTAAAAAAAAGTATTTATATAATTATTAAGTAAAAAAATAAAAAACCAAGTGGTAGCCCAGCAGAGCTATCAGCAAACTCCCAGCATATTTTAATTAATAGTCAGTCGAGTCATGTTACATGATACTCGGACTACTTATGAATTGTACAGTCGGAATATTCTCAATCATATATAATTTTTTTTAAATACATTTGGGAAGGGGGTTTGAAACTTCATACTCCTATTTTAGAAGTTAAGTGTTATGCCAATTAGGTCACACTTCTTTAACCTCGAACATATATTCTCATAGCTTTGAATTTTGTTATATTATAACTAGAATGAACATAAATTCTTTGAGTGTAGCGTCTGGCGCATTATACCTTCTCAACTTCTATATCTTATCAATATACCTAATTAATCTTCATATTCTTGCCGAGATATACACACAATTAATTTTCTCACTTAGGATTGTTCACCGAAGGGCGAATTATATTATATTATATATATATATATATATATAAGAGATACGAATGGATGTAAAAGAAGATATGTAATTAATGAGCCTAGAAAGAGGCATCGAAAACAAACAAGAATAAGACGTTCCATGACCGTGTGGGGTCTCTTTTTATTTTTTTTTACTCCTTAAATTGATATATCATATCATATATTAACATCAGTAATTAAATACTTTAAAGGTACGTATTGGCCGGAAATAAACCCCGATTGCAGACCACAAATATACAACAATTCGCCCCAAATTTTTCACAGCATCTGATGTTACTACAATTAGAGTTAAAAAGTTTAACTAAATTAATATAATATTTTTAGAGTTTTTAGATTAATAATTAGATTTTTAACGATAGATATTATAGACAAATATCAAGTTATGGGTTTAAGTTATTGACCGGACGACTTATAGATTGGATTAAAATACCTTGATACTATATATATGGACATAGTACTATTAAGTTATTGAATACTAAATTATCATGAGTAAAGCTGTCAAAAGAGAAAGAGTTACCACCAAGTCAGTGTCGATAGAATTGGCCACCGTAGACTTCTAATTCGAAAGCATGGTAGAATGTTATGATTCTGAGAGTTAAAAATCTAACCAAATTAGTATCTAGTAGTCCTAAAATTTTTAGATCAATAGTTGAATTTTTAACTGTTTAACGTATGTCAATCATTTTCTTTCTTTTATAACTTTAATTTTTTTTTTCTCGACAAGATTAATATATTAATAGAGAAACTATACAGTACATGAGCCTTAGTAGAGTATTAATTATACAATACAGAATTATACTATGGAATGAGGGTCTTTTCCACTCTTTTATAACTTTAATTAATCTTCAGTAAGGCTAGTTTTCCACTATTCGTTTTTTATTTATTGATATACACGTACGTTTTTCATGTTTCATATTGTTCAGATCCAATAAATTAATACCATAAAGGAATAATTGTATAGTGCCAATAGTACATTTTAGAACGTGGCAAAGGTTCAGCTACAGTATAATCTTCTCATTCCTAAACTTCTTTATTCTTTTGAATGAATGGTTTGGGAAATTCAAGTGAAGCTCTA
Organism: Carya illinoinensis; assembly: GCF_018687715.1. NCBI lineage: Eukaryota > Viridiplantae > Streptophyta > Magnoliopsida > Fagales > Juglandaceae > Carya > Carya illinoinensis. Next base: position 46,251,135 of record NC_056752.1, read on the forward strand.
TGTCCCCGTAAAGTTTTACGCATGCGTTTAATTCACTAATAATTTGATCTGTACACAATACGTGTACGTAATAGTCCCAGCATAAAAAAGAAAGAAGAGTACCAGAACTTTGGAGTAGTGAACTTCGCAATAATTAAAGTCGGGTCTGGCCTTGATCCCCCGTCATAAGTACTCATTGTTTCTTTTTCTTCTGTTTTTGGTAGTTTTTTTGGTATTTTATCTAATTAATAATTGTATTTAAAAAATTTTATACCACACATTATACATATAACATAATTTGATTTGAAAAAATATATATTTTAAAATTTAAATATTATAATTCAAATTATGCATAATTTGTTTATAAATCACGTTCGCATAATTGATTGCAGCGGATCCCGATCGATTATAGATAAGATTTTGTTTTTGTTTTCTTCAGCAATCTTGATTGGTTTGTATTTGAAAACATATTTCCGTGGATGCTATCGGGCCAGACGTGAAACACGACCAACGTAGAGGCTGACGTCCCCCGCCAGTCGTGAGCAGTGTGGAAACGTCCAAATTTACGAAGAACGAGCTTTATGAACATGGAAGAGAGTGGGAGACTTTTTTTTTTTTTTTTAGTAAAAAAGGTAAGTAGGAGGGGAGGGGGAGGTTGCCCTACCTGGATGTGACATAGTATGATGGTAATAGCGTGTCGTTAAAGAGTAGATAGAAGTGGTCTACAAAGCACTGAAAGCAGAAAGTTTTAAAAAAATAAAAATAAAAGAAAAAGAAAAAAAGAAGAAGAAGAAGGAAAAAAAAAAAACAAAACAAAACAAAAGAGTACACTTCTTGAAGTGAGATTTGAGAAAAATCTCTAAGCTTTTTGGAAAGAAAAATATTAGAGTATTGAGAGAAAGAGACAGTGCTAGGTGTTTATTTATAATTATGTTTAAATAGATTTAAATATTCAATATAGATTATATATATTTATTATATAATTAGCACCTACGTGTAAGAAACCTTAATTTATTCACGCACGTACAGCTTTACTGGATATTAGATTTGATATCTTAATTAATTTAATTGGATGCCGTCCAAAATCTCATTCAATTTAGAGACAGTTATTCTCTCAAAATAGGATAAATTATTGAGAACTGGTAGCCTAGATAATTAAAAGTCAATTGAGCCGTGGTACATGATACTCGGACTACTTATGAATTGTACCGTCAAAATACACTCGAGCATATATAGTTGGTGGGATGGAGTACCAATCTCATAGCTTTGAATTTCGTTATGTTATAATTGGAATGATCTAAATTTCTGTTAGTGTAGCATTGAGCACACTCTCTACCCTTTGGCAACCTCTAACCAACACGTGACGCCGTTTCAGCCTCTTCAATCACTGATCTTTATGCTCACGAAAGAAAAATGCATTTCTGCTCGGTGCGTTCGGTGCACGTGCGGCCCCTGTCGTGCATGTTTTCTACATGCAGCCGTGTCCTGAAACGGCTTTGGAGGCCACATGTGGCCCCAATGGCTTCAATGGCCTCAGCTCCTTCGGATCTGCCCGTCTATTCACTTCCTCAGGTGGGGCTTGTCTTGCACGCGTCACCACTGCCTATGTTGGCCCTTTACAAACAACTTGGCTTCGATTCTGGCTACTATCTTCTGTTATCGCTTTTTCTAACCCATGATCTTGTAAAATGGATCGTGGACCTATCTAAAAATCATCTTAAGATAATATGTGACAATGCACCAGCCACCTTTCCTGCTTCTAGTAGAGGTTTCACCGTCATTAGCAATAGTTTCATTGTTCTTATTTTTACGAATATTTTATTTTCTTCTTTTTTTAAGATGGTATTCTACTATAGGATAGGGATGGAGACCAAAAAATTAGTCCTAAATAAACCTTTTTTTTTTTATTCTTTTCTCACCACTTTATACTATTATCTAGGGGTGTTCAACCGGATCCGGATCCGGATATCCGGCCATAACCGGATCCGGATCCGGATTTTAAAAACCGGGCGGTTATCCGCCCGGATTCACCCGGATTCCAATCCGGGCGGATAACCGGATTTAATCCGGATATCCGGATTATAACCGGATACCCGGTTTTTTGAAAATTTTACCTTAAAACCCGGATATCCGGGTTATAACCGGGTTTAATCCGGGTTTTTTTTTTTTTTTTTTTCAAAGACTTTAAAACTCTAAAAAAAAAATTTTAATCTGATATCCTGTTTCAATTGCCCAATTTGTTTTAAAAAATAATTTAAACACATTTTATAAGTTTAAAAAAAAAAAGTAAATTAAAGAACAAAATAAATAAAAATGCAAAATAGATAATATTTTTGTTTAAATCTCAATGCAAAACAGAAATTTACAAAGAACAAAATAAAACATAAATTTACAAAGAAAAAAATAAATAATAATACATTATACCTAATTAAACTAATATAATGCTGCTACTATTTCAAAAAAAAAAAAAAATTACAATGAGGAACCAAATCAGGTCCAAATCAGCATCAATCTGGACTTTAGGTGAACTTTTTGTGGCCTTCTTGGTAGCAAACGAGGAACCAATCTTCTAAGAAGGTTTCTTAGCCTTGACCTGGGCAAAGAGGACACCAAAATTCAACTGACTAGCCAAACATCAATGTTCAAGAAACTGTATAATCAATGTTCAAGAATTTTTTAGACTTTCATTTTACAATAAAAGAACTAACTCAGAAAACCCATTAATAGAGCTTAGTTGAAACAAGGTGTGTAAAAGCAACTTCAGCCTCTTCTATATTAAAAAATATCATTAATCAAGCTTTCTATTAGTTTTGAAAGCATACCCTTTGAATGATCAAGCAATGTTCCAGCTGTTGCTGAATAAATCAACTCCCATGTTGATCAATACTGAATTAAACACGAATCCAAGATTATTACTTTCACAACAAAGAGTAAACAAAAAAAAAATAGCAATGTCATTTAACAAGAACTGGTTGATTTTAAAAGAATGAGATCAAAGGAAGCCAAGGCTTACTGTCATCTCAATAGTACTATTGCTGTTCAGGACAGTGAATTTCCAATCAGGAACGTATGTCCCATAAATTACAGCCAAGTAAACAATAAGAACACTTGCTGCCACAAGCCTGAAAATTAGAACAGAGAACAATTTTAAAATCGACTTTATTAGGAAATTTTTCTCATGAATTTAAGACAAAAAACACTTCCACAATATTACCAGTGCCAAAAGTAAAACTTGAATACAGAGAACCAGCTGGACGCTGGATCCTTGCCTCGGGCATCTGTTGAAAAGATTTCCACCAGTGCCACAACCAAATATCCAATAAGCCCATTTATGGTCAAAAGCAGAATAATACTAATAATAAAAGACAATGCAATGTGAAATATTTCTCTGACGGGCTAACAGGATATCTAAATTTCAGGTCAGGCCAAAAGATTTATGGTAATATCAGAGCTTCTCCTAACTCAAAAACAGTGTCACATGAAGACTACAGGGATAAACTAGATTAAAATGTATGCTGCTTTCTGCTTTAGTCTTGGGCTATAAGGAAAGGTGAGGGAAAGGTAACTAGATTATATATATATGTGCAGGTAAGTTTCACTTTCGTGTGGGCATGCAGTGGGCTTGCTGAAGCCTGCAGGCAACCGTATGATTATGCATATATGGGTGATATATATGTAGTATCTGATCTCTGAATAAAACCTGTATATGGCGTTTGGAATATGTTTTAAGAAGTTGCAAGCTGTGGTGAGTGTTTATCCAATTATATATCCGTAATATATATGCCTATGCCTGGATCAAAACTTTGTTAAATTTGAGTTCATCATCTCGATTTGCTTATTAAATGGCTGGTTGTTTTCAGATATAAAATTATAATCATTGATTCATTATTAAATTATATAATTTGTATAAAGTTCAATCAACTTATAATAAGAGCCAACTTTTCCACTAAGCAAGTTAGGTGGCTGTCTAAGGCTCTACAGTGGAAGAAGACTCAATAAATTAAAATGAGAAGTAATAAAAAAAATTGAAAAAAAAAAATGAAATATCTAAACTCTCAAAGAGACATTAATACTGCTAAGATTAAATAAATTATCTCAACTTCAATAAAATAAGCCAAAGACATTTGAGAAACCAAACAGCCCACGCCAAGGAAGAAGGGACTGCTATATTTTCAAACAGCGAAAACCCCTCCCATGTTTACATTTCCTACCTTATATTGGGCTTAATCGAAGAGACTCCAAAGACTAACAACACAAAATATATGAATAAGTGATCCACGAAAACCCCTCTCGCAAGCAGGCAGAATAATGCTAACAACACAGACAATGTTGGGGTCACCTTTATCGTGGGAGCACATCACTAATCAGGTACTTAACCCAGACAAAAAAAAAAAAAAAACCAACTGAGAGAGAGGCAGAGACAAATCAAACACAAACCCAGAAAAAAATCTAACTAAACCGATAGAGAGACAGAGACAGAGAGACCAAAAGCATGAAAAAGGAAATCCAACCAAACCGAGAAAAAAAATCTAATACAAACCCAAAAAAAAAAAGCCAATACAGACCTAAGCGAAAATCCAATACAAACCCAGAAAAAAAAAACCAACCAAACCGAGAGAGAGATAGAGAAAGAGAGATTAACATACTGTATGCTTCGAGAGAGTTGAGAGACAGCGATGAGAGACGGCACGGCTAGAGAGACGGCACGGCTAGGGTTGAGAGAAGACTGAAGTTGAGTGAGGCTTAGCAATCCGTTCGAGCCTTCGAGAGAGTTGAGAGGAAAAGAAATGAAAGAGACCGCAACGGTATCGTTTTCAGCAAAAATAAAACCATGCGGATCCGTAACCCGGTTACGGATTACCGGGTTTTACAACCGGATCCGTAACCGGATCCGTGTTTTATAAATCCGCCCGGGAGTAATCCGGGCGGATAACCGCCCGGATTCACCCGGATCCGGATTTCCGGACCGGATTCGGAAAAAATCCGGTCCGGATGCACACCCCTACTATTATCTATTACTTCGGGACATTTGCTGGAAAACCTCACCGCTTCTCTTATATCATCTGTCTGATATAATGAAGTTGACTTACTCCGAAAAAAAAAAAATGGATGCAAAAGAAGAATATGCAATTAATGAGCCCAGAAAGAGACCCAAAACAAACAAGAATAAGGCGTTCCATCACCGTGTTGGGTCTCTTTTGATTTTTTTGTTTTTTCCTCCTTAAATTGATATGTCATATCATAGAATAACATCAGTAATTAAAAACAAGAGGGGCATCTTTGAAATAAGCCCCGATTTCAGACCACAAATATTCAACAATTTGGACCTTTACCGAGGACTTGGCTTCGATTTCGGCTACTTTTATCTTTACTATTTTTTCAAATCCATGATCTTGTAAAAAGATTATGAATCTCTTTAAAAATCATCTTAAATAATATATGACACTACACCAACCATCTTTAATACTTTTAGTAGAAGTTTCACCATTACCAGAGGTCGTTTTATTATTTATATTTTTGCAATATCTTATTTTTTTTCTTATTATAAGTCGGTATTTTACTGTAAGACAGAAATAAAGACTTAAAAATTGGTCTTAAATAAACCTGCTTTTTTTCTTATTTTTACCACTTTATACTAGTGTCTATTACTTCAGAGTGTTTGCTGATAAACTCCAGCCTTTCTCTTGTACGATCTTTTTAATTTAATGAAGTTAACTTACTACGGGGAAAAAAAAAAAAATGGATGCAAAAGAAGGATGTGTAATTAATGAGCCCAGAAAGAGACCGAAAACAAGCAAGAATAAGACGTTCCATCACCGTGTGGGGTCTCTTTTGATTTTTTTTTTTTTCCTCCTTAAATTGATATGTCATATCATAGAATAACATCGGTAATTAAAAACGAAAGGGACATCTTTGAAATAAGCCCCGATTTCAGACCACAAATATTAACAATTTGCCCCAAATTTGGCATAACATCTATTGTTATGGTGGTTAAGAGTTAAAAGTCTAATCAAATTAATTTTTAATAATTTTAAGATATTTAAATTATTAGTTAGATTTTTAACAATTTATATTAGAAACAAATATCTCATCATGGGTTCAAGTCAATGGAGGAATAACCTATAGACTAGATGATTAAAATATCTTGATATTATATATATATATGGGTATATTATTAAATTATTGAATATTAATAAAGGGGTAAAAGTTCAATTAGTACTATGTGTTTATTTATAATTATGTTTAAATAGATTTAAATATTCAATATAGATGATATATATTTATTATAGAATTAGCGCCTACGTATAAGAAACCTTAATTTATTCATGCACATACAGCTTTACTAGATATTAGATATGAGATCTTAATTAATTTAATTGGATGACATCTAAAATCTCTTTAAATTTAGAGATAGTTATTCTGTCAAAATAAGATAAATTATTAAGAACTGGTAGTCTAGATAATTAATAGTTAATTGAGCCGTGGTACATGATACTCAGACTACTTATGAATTGTAGAGTCAAAATATACTCGAGCAGTTAATAAATAGGTTAGAGTCTCACTCCTCCTTTTGAAGAAAGGTAGGTGTTTGTCATACTCATCTTTTGGAGGAGGTAGGTGTTGGTACTCTTCCTCTTTAGGAGGAGAGAGTGTGGTTGTACTCCTCCTCCTAGGGAGGGTGGAGAGTGGATGTATCTCTCTTCTTCAGAAGAAATGATGTTTTTAGCTCTGTTTTGACAGAGTGCTTTCCCTCTTGATTGCTGTCAGGAGAGAGGGTGTAGAAGTTTAGACAAGGTCCGTCACAAAGAAATTTGTTGACGGGAAAGCTCCTGAACAGTTGCATTAGTTGACTATATATCACAACTGTAACTTCGATTATGAATGAATGCTATGAAGCATATTTCCATCAAAAAATAAATATACTCGAGCATATATAGTTGGTGGGACGGATTATTAGTCTCAGCTTTGAATTTCGTTACGTTATGATTAGAATGATCTAAATTTCTGATAGTATATCATCGGGCGCACTATACTTTCCCCTTTCGTTTTATTTTAAATTATTTTAATGACAATTTTATGATTATCTTAAATTTAAATTATAATTTTATAAATTTCAAATCTAGATGAGATTCATATAATTTTAAAATGTAAAAGTCCTTAAATAATTTTAATTTTTTGTCCCATCATTCTTTCTCCTTTTTTAATCTCATTATTCTTAATAATTTATGGAATCTTTTTTCTGTTTTTTTAATATTATATTTTAAAACAAATATCTCTATATTTTTTTTTTAATTTTTAACATATATTTATTTTTATAAATTTTCAATTCTTTCATATATATATATGTATATATGACTAATTCTAAAACAGTACACCATAAGGTCCATAACACATCATATCAAAATATTTCATTTTAACTTTTAGTGCTTGCATCTGCGGCATGAATTGTGGAGATTGTTGAACGCCAAAGGAATTGCATTTATAGGAATAGATTCACTCAACTACGTAAATCTATTCCAAGAAAAAAGGAGACTACGATCGAATATGCTCCCGGATCTTCCAAATTGTTCCTCGTGATGTCTTATATATAATATGCATAAGAAAAGAAAAAGATGAGTATGTTGTCGGCCGTCAAAAAATAAAATATATCGAGATAAATTTGTCCAACCCTACGGCCTTCAGTTATTTTTGTACATGAATCGGTAAATTTCTAGAAAGAAACGATTAAACATTATATGTAATGATATGTTATATATTAACCGCAAAATTAATGTATCAAGACTACCTGTTATACTGATCAGACTCTAATGTAGATTCTTATCTATATATAGATTAAAGAGTTTTACTACATATAAGCAAAACTGAGTACTAATCTGCATATCAATACTGATTATTTTATATTCAAAATTTAAATTAGTACTATTTTCAATAAAATCTACTTTTTGACCAATCACATTAAATTGATGCACATATTAATACACGATTGTATTTGTAACTAGATTTTTCCATTATAGGAAATCACGGTAGACATTTTTGGAAGGAAAACACTACTTTTATTTTCACCGAAATTTTATACCGAATTTTTTTTTTAACTTAATAATTTAAAAAGTGTTTTCAAATAAATTTGTGATTTTTTTAATTTTTAAAAAATGTTTAAGTAGTTTAAAAAATAGTTAAAAAAAAATTTGATTGACCGGTGAGGATTCTCAGTCTGTTGACGTGGCAATGTCCTTTTTGGAATGAATAATACAAAGTACATGTCTTACATGTAAAATCCTGCTTAAGCTGTTTAAAAAAAGGCAAGTCTAATTGTAATAAAATAAATTATTTCATTTTTTTTTTTTTATGATAGGATTTCTTTTATAAAAAACTAATGCGAAATTTATATATTTAGAACTATGTTGATATAGAGTATGCCCCACGTGTTATTGTGCATACTTATTTATCGTGTTAATATTTTCCTATCCCCTAGCCTTTTTTCTTGTTGTAAAATAGTACTTTTCTATACAGCATATATGATTATGCTCATAGAAAAATACATTGTATAATGCTGCAAACTAGAGTGTATGTAATGTGAAAGTACTATTTTTGGTTGGTGAGTGGTGAGAGTGGATTCCTCTTGTATTACCGAAAACAAAAGAAAAAGAAACAAAGGGTACTTATGACGGGGGAGCAAGAAGGCCAGACCCGACTTTAATTGTTGCCAAGTTCACTACTCCAAAGTTCTGGTACTCTTCTTTCTTTTTAAAAATGGTCAGTATGCCGTTAATTTATCTCTTCATCTTGATCATTTACGTATTTAAATTTTAATTTTAAAGACTAAAGAAGCTAAGGAATGAGAAGATTATACCGTGTTGCTAAGCCTTTGCCACGTACGTTCTAAAATGTACTATTGGCACCATACAATTATTTCCTTTATGGTAGTAATTTATTGGAGCAATCTGAAATATGAAAAACGTACGTGTACATCAATAAATTAAAAACGTATAGTGGAAAATTAGTTAGCCTTACCGAAGATTAATTAAAGTTATAAAAGAAATAAAATGATTGTTAAAAATCCAACTATTAATTTAAAAGTAATCGACTGTTGGATATTAATTTAGTTAGACTTTTAATTATTAGGATCATAATATTCTACCTTGCTTTCGAACCCGACATCCATAGCGGTTAATTCTATCGACATTAATCTAGTAGTAATCTTTTTTATTTTAACAATTTTACTCATCTATCAGTATTAATAACTTAACAATATGTCCATATATATATGTATATAGTATCAAGACATTTTAATCCAATCTATAGATTATCCTTTCAATAACTTGACCCGTGACGTGATATTTGTGATCTCGAATACAAATTATTAAAAATCTAACTATTAGTCTAAAAATCTACAAATTATTAGATATTAATTTGGTTAGATTTTAACTCTAAGCACGATAACAATAGATGGTGCGCCAAATTTGGGGCAAATTGTTGAATATTTGTGGTCTGAAATCGGGGCTTATTTCAAAGATGTCCCTTTTGTTTTTAATTACCGATGTTATTCTATGATATCACATATCAAGATATCAATTTAAGGAGGAAAAAAAAAAAAAAAATCAAAAGAGACCCCACACGGTGATGGAACGTCTTATTCTTGTTTGTTTTCGGTCTCTTTCTGGGCTCACTAATTTCATATCCTTCTTTTGCATCCATTTTTTTTTCCTTAGTAAGTTAACTTCATTAAATTAGAAAGATGATACAAGAGAACAGGTGGGTTCCCTAATAAATATTCCAAACTAATAGATAATAGTATAAAGTGATGGAAAAAAAAAAAGCAGGTTTATTTGGAACCAATATCTTGATCCCTACCTCTATCCTATAATAGAATGCCGTCCTATAAAAAGAAAAAAATAAAGTAATTAACAAAATGCAAACAATGGAACCATAGGAAGTGATGATAGAACCTCTACTAGATGTGGTAAAGGTGGCTGGTACATTGTCACATATTGTCTTGAGATCATTTTTGGAAAGATCCACAATTCCTTTTATAAGATTATGGGTTAGGAAAAACAATAACAGAGGATAGCAGACGAAATTGAAGCCAAGTCATCTTTAAAAGGCCAACATAGGTGGTGGTGGCGAGTACAAGACAAGCCCACTTGAGGAGGTGAACAAACAGGCATATCCAAAAGAGCTGAGGCTTTTGAAGCCTGTGGGGCCACACGTGGCCTCCAAAGCCGCTCCAAGACATTGTTGCACGTAGAAAACATGCATGATAGGGGCCACACAAGCGTTGAGCATAAATGCATTTTTCTTCTGTGAACATGAAGATCGACAAATAGAGAGGTTGAAATGGTGTCGTGTGTTGGTCGGAGGTTGATGAAGGGTAGTAGATCGGCGAGGGTCGACGCTAAAGAGAGAAAACTAAGGAAAAAACTAGGGAAAAAGGACAAATGAAAAGGCATAAAAACTAAAAAGTCTCTAGGGTTGGCTTGGGGATAAGGCAATCAAAGTCTAAGATCCGAACCCTCTTCGCCCAGTGAAAATGAGGAAATTTCGAGTCTATATATTTCAAAGATGAAGAGAGAAAGAAAGGAAAAAACCAAACATATATATATATATATAATATAATTCGTCTTTCGGTGAGCAATTCAAAGTGAGAAGATTAGTTATGTGTATATCTTAGCATTCATATGAAGATTAAATAGGTATATTGATTAGATCTAGAAGGCAAATGTCGCCCCGATTCGATTCTATTTGCTTTGCAGTTTGCATACAGTTTTTAATCTACGAAAATTTTTCTCACAAGCGGTTTGCGTACCAAATCACGTACTAATGGTCTAATACTAATATATAAGGTATCTATTTAATAAAATAATGTGAATAGAAGATGGAAATAATTTTTATGAGATAAATGAATTTTTCTTCTCTTAATTTTATTTTTTAAAAATTCTTTTCAATTAAAAAAAAAAAAATCAATGCTATACAATTTGACGCACGGAATTGCTTATACCTAGCAAGTGGGTTTGCACACCAAATTGCACACCAATGTCAAATTCAATGCTAAAATAGATTTAAAAAAAAAAAAATCACATATTCTCACAATCTACTATGCCTACAGTTTATGCCACTCACATTGTTTTTTGAGTGCTACTAGATTAACTGAAGAAATGTATTATGTACCGAAGATTTCTACTGACTGTGTACAAAGTTTTTTTTTTTTAATTTTTTTTAAACATTTAAAAAAATATAAACTCATTAAAAGACACTTAATTAATCTTTAAGTAAAAAAAAATTAAATAAGTTATTCAGTATAAATTTTCGGTGGATATTTTTTGTAAAAGTAGTGTTTTCCTTTTCTTTTTTATACGTAGCACAATGTAATGTTATATGGTTTATTAAAAAAATAAAAAATCTAAATATAAAAGAATAGAGAAAATTTAAAATTAATTTTAATATTTTTCTTTTTGTCTTTTTAGATGCTGTTTTATTTTAAATATATATTTTAAAATTATTTTAATAAATTATATGATATCATGACACGTTAAAAGGATAAAATGAGTGATATAAATTAAGGAATATAGTAATATTTTTTTTACTTAGCCATCGAAGCAGTTTTGAACTTTTGAACTGGTAAGAAGCCGTATGCGCGCGTCCCCTACGTCACGAATTGCATGCCGATCGATGCATGGCATGTGAACGCACAACCAGAGACCAGAGACCAGAGACCAGAGGGGAACTTGCTACCACAAAGTCTCTGAAAAGTATATGTCCACACACAGATTTCTTTTGGCAGCTAATTTAATAATGACTTTAAAGCAAAGATCAATTCACGGATGTGATTTTTCCAGCTGAAAGGAGGAGAGAGAGAAGAGAAAAGGAGTTATTTGTTTTTTGTTGTGGGTGGGAGGTGGTGGAAGTCAACAAACGTAACTTCGACGAAAGCAACGATTGCATATTATACCTACTTGAAGTTTGGCTTTTCTGTACGTATACAGAAGTTGATTCAAAAATATCCGAAGGGAAAAAGTTAGGAATTTCGCTGGGACTAACTCTTTTTTTTTTTTTTAGTTTTATTTTTAAATTATTGATTAAGAAAATAATTTTTGATAAAATTAAAACTAAAATTTTTTTAAAGAATATTTAAAAATATTAAAAAAATAATATAAAAAAATTAAAATGACGGAGCCGGTGGATGCAGACCCACCCTATCCGATTGCAACGTCATGCCTCACGTACACATGCAAGTTGGGAATATTTATCACCGTATATATTTCATTATTAATTAATTGTTATTGTTTTTTGTTTTGGATATCATGCGTGCAAAATTAAAAATAATGATAGTAAATCATCTTTTTTTTTCCCCTCGTTTTAACTACTTATACATTTAATATCTTTTTTTAAACAAATTTAGCTACTGATTAAAAAAGTGATTGAATTTTAGTGTATTGATATATATATTTTTTTACTTTTTAAAAATATATAAACATATTTAAAAAATATTTAAAATAAAAATATAAAAAAATATTATTCACACTAGAGATACACATAAGCAAATTAAAAGAATATAGTCTTTCACAATAATGGCAGCCAAATATTCAAAATTAAGCAGTGCTACACGAGTCGGCTCTGACAAGAAATATATTTTTTTTAATTTTATAATTTTTTTCAATTCATTTTTTATATCTTTTTAAAAAAATCACAACAACATTAAAAAATATCATTAAATAAAAAATATCATTAAAGAACAATTTTCCAGCATGGTGCCAGATCCACCAACGAGAAAGTTCTCAGTTTGGATGAGTGACTTGCTCTGAAAACTTCAACCTCTTCTTTGACAAAACCCTCTTTCTCATACCACAATTTGCATCACTACCGTATAAGATAAACTCGGTCACCATGATTTTAGAATTGTCCCGACGGATCGGAGGGTGAAAGAAGCCGAGATGAAGAGACATTCGTCTTACCAATTAAGAGCATTCTTATTAGATTATCTAAATATAAATATATAATTTGCATAATATGACATGATTTTACATTTAGCTATATCATTCAAAACTTATTTCCACATTAGATTATCTATTTATTAATCAAAATAATAATAAAATATTATAAATTTAATAATTTTTTAAAAATTCTTTTCTATTAATTTTTTTTTAAATTAAGAGCTTATATGAAAATACATTATTATGTTTTATTAAATAATATGGAAAAATAATGTAAGAGAAAGAATAATAATCGGGAGGGAGAATAGAGGGAAGAGAGAGTGTGTATAAAGATATTATTTTTTTATTTATTTGGATGTGAAATAGTAACAATTAAATTTGATTGTAAACCTTAATTTTACTATAGCTAAAATTAAAAACTTTTGAAGTCAGATAATCCAATGTAGAGCATTTTCAAGTCCTATTAGCTAAATTTCTCATTAGATTTGTATTTGCATAATCCAATGAGAATGCTCTAGGTGCGACAATGTATATATATACATGTAAATGTATATTGTTAAGATTAGATTTAATTGGCCTACCAAAATTTAGACATATATTTTATATAGTTTTAAAAATTACTTGTATTTTACATGGTATATTGTTAATATTGTTCATGTTATAGTATTGTATGGATATTTAATGTATTGAAGTAATCCGCATAACTCATTTGACCTGATTAACATAATTTCATATGAAAATTAAAATTTATATTTATAAATAACTACAATATCTGAAAAAATAATGACTACTTAATAATAATAAAATCAATATTTTTTAAATTTTAACTTATAATAAAACTAAAATTACAAATCCAACAATAACAATTATAAGCATAGGTCAATAATTACAATCCCAATAATAAAATCATAACTATATTGAAAAATATCAATATTAAAACTCAACAATAATAAAATTATAATTTTAAAATAAAATTAAACGAATTACTACGGATTGATTTTAGCTTAAGTGGGTTAACCTGTTTATAATTAACCGTGTTTTAATAGATTAAAATGTTTTGATTTAAACTTATTTATATGAAATTCAAATCTGTTAATTTTGTATCATCTTTTATATTAGATATACAAATGATCATGTCTCGTATTGCCATATCCAGGCTTAAAGTGTGAAACATACTTTAGTTGATACAATGTATACGTGCCCAGTTGCTAGAAGTAGTAAAGATTGAGTAATGTTACATACAGTTTTGAAGTGTGTAAGTATTGTATAGTCATTTTAAAAAGAGTAGGATTTGCTATTAAAAAATTAAATTTCTTTTCACGTGGATCTCGTATTTATTCATTATTTTCAAAATGATTGCGTGACACTTACATACTTACAATTGCAAGTATAATTTTTCATGAAGATTATATTCTCTAAGCTTTGTCTCCAATCGTAAGCCGGATGTGATATTGTTATACACGCGCGCGCGCGCACACACACGTGAGTGTATCTATAAAGTTCCGAAGCCCAATATATGTGTATATATATATGTTACATATTATACTTCCATATTATTGGGGTTGAATAATGTCAAATTAATAATTTGATTTTGATCTCTTCTTAATTTTTTTTTATTTTAATTAAGATATTTACCTTAATTATTTCTTCTTCATATAAGTTTTTCATAAATAAGAATCTATACTTTGTATTAAAAAATAATTAAGTATAAGAAAAAAGCGGTGCTACTCTGCTGGTTGAGTAGCACTGCTCTTCCTTTCTGCTAGGCTAAAATCAACTTTTCTTTTTTTTTTTCAATTTTTTAATTCACAATTTCTTTTATCGTTTCAAAACATTTTTAAAAAATATAAAAATATATCAATACATTAATAATCACTTGCTTAACATTAAGTAATTTTTTTAAAAAAAATATTGAATGGGCAAAATAGCATTTCTAACAAGAAAAATACAGCGTTCAAATCTTTCTTCTCCATCTCCTTCTATTATATTTTATTTTCTCAAAAATACCTACTGTTAGGAGGAATTTTTTTTAGGGGCTTAAAGCCCATGCTAGCAGCCTCAAGCCCATCGCCTTCTCCTAGCCCTATGAGTCCAAATGACACCGGTCCAAGCCTGTGAGGGTTCTACCCCCCAGCAACTTGAGGCGGGTCCTTGACCCGTACGGGTTGGGGGCAACCACCCGCATTGAGATGGGATGTTACTGGTGCAATGCAGGAAACTTCGGTTGGAGGTAAGGGAGAGAAACACACTAAAAAGAAGGGACGGAATGGAGCAGTAATACTAGAAGACCATGCCACATTATATAACTGACACTAGAAGACTACGTTGCATTAAAGACAGCATGGCGATAGAGGCTCCGGGAGAGGTCTCCCTCTTCTCCAGAACGTAAGGTACGGCCTCCTGACTTAATGAGCCGAGTATAAAAGGACGCCCAGAATGGCAAGGTAAGGGGGATCGATCTAGAATAACAAACTGTTATTAGACTTGTATATTTCCTTTGAAAGCATTTTCTCAGAGAAGAAAACTAACTTAGGTATCGAAGGCTTCTCGAGCTACCGAGAGCCATCCCTTCCCTGTTGCAGGACACTGATTGAGCGAAGGCCTGGACCGCTGAGCAACCTGACCCAAATAAGTACGAAACACGACGTTAATAGTTGGTGCCGTCTGTGGGATTCAACAAATTTTTAGGTCGAGCATGTCCTTAATATGCCTTCGAGGACTCATTCTCAGTTGGTAAGGGATTAAGACGAAGCAATGACAAACGGCGTGGAAGCAAGAATGGTTGCTATAGAGCAGCTCATGGAAAGGCTCACTAACGAGGTGGATGTCTTTTAGGAAGAAAATCATGCCCTCAGGGATAACTTTTGCGAGTCGGTGCATCAAGAATACCCTAGTGCCAGCGAACACCAGGAATCTAGAAGGGAAGAAGAGGGTGGCAATGCCCTGGAGGAAAGAAAGCACTTGCAGGATGAGTTGCATAAGCTCCAGGGAAAGTATAAGGAGGTAATGAGAAAAATGGGGAGCTCGTCCACAATAGATCAACTATTGGTCAGCACGAGCTTGCTGTACAGGGCGAAGTTAATGGATGTCCCGTTGCCGCCGAAGTTCCAAATCCCACCCATGGAAGCGTACAATGGGACCCGAGACCCGGTCGAGCACTTCGAGACTTTCAAGACTCACATGACGTTGCATGGATTTCCTAAAGAAGTGGCGTATAGAGCCTTCTTGCTGACCCTGAGGGGACTTGCAAGAACATGGTTCGACTACCTAGCGCCTAGTTCCATTGAGAACTTCGATGAGTTGGCACACCTATTTCTCACTTACTTCATGGATAGTCGGAGAAGGATATGCCTAGCCGCTTTCCTCCTCACCATCAAGCAAAGAGAATACAAGAACCTGAAAACTTATCTGGCCCGGTTTAATAAGGAGCGAATGATTGTAGAAGATTAGGATGAGAAAATTACACGGGCATCATTGCTCGAATGAGTCTAGCCTCGATCGGTGTTCATGGCGGAGTTAGAGAAGAAAACCCCTGCGACTCTTCGGGAATTCATGGATCAAGCTGGCAACTTCATCAACCCCGAGTATACCCTCCACACCTTGACTGAGCCCAGAAGACGGGAGGTAGAGGGAGCACATAAGAAGGGAAAGGCCTTGAGACCAAAGGTCACGCCTAGGAGAAGATGGAATGTAAACAAGGGGAGTCGAGGAAGGAAAAGCCCCCCACAAGAGGTGCACCGCACAAGCACAACCACTCGATGTTCACCGTCACAAACAAGGAGAAGCGGCCAACCTTGGAGGAACATTGCTACTGCACCCACCACTGAACGACCTCCCACAATACCAGACAATTTCGGTCACCTTGAAAAAGCCATGCTTCACCAAGATATGCCCATTCCCCGCGGTAGGAGTGCCCATGGAGAGGACGCTTAAGGGAAAGGAGCCTTGCCAAGGGGTTTTGACAAGGGAGGCGGGAGAGCCAGAGTTGGAGGGACATCGAGCACAAACCACCACACCCTACTCCTCAATAGATGCTCGCAGGGGAGATTTGCACCATTGGAGGAGGGTTCGTTAGTGGAGGGGCAACTTCGGCTGGGAGGACAGCCTATGCTAGAGAAGCCTGATGCTGAGAAGTCTACGCAGCTTCCTACTGTCCCACGAAGTACCTCGAAACTGAACCCCCTCCTCTGATCTCCTTTGGAGAAACCGATGAGGAAGGGTTGTTCTATCTGCACAACGATGCATTGGTAGTCACCATGCATATCGCCAACTTCATAACCAGGAGGATCTTCGTCTACAATGGTAGTTTTGTAAATCTCTTATTCTGGGAGGTGTTCACTTTCATGGGGATAGATGCAGCTCAGCTTCGGCAAGTCCCAACACCCCTCAAAGGTATTTCCTGGGAAATGGTCCAACTAGCAGGGACAATCGCCTTATCAGTCTTGGCGAGCAACCCACCCTACATCGCCTCGGTCATGGTCTACTTTTTGATAGTGAAGGATCCCTCCTCCAACAACGCCATCATCGACCGTCCAATGCTCAACAAGCCAAAAGCCATCACCTTCACTTACCACCTGAAGGTCAAGTTCCCACGGCCTAGAGAATCAGGGAGATCTGAGGAGAGCAAGCCTCGACACGAGAGTGCTACATGCAGGAGCTGAAATCAAGGAGTGACACCTAACACAAGCATGTGCCACTCATGAAGTCACATGTCTTTTATTTTTTTTTGGTTCTTGTTTGTATTTATGTAAATTTGGTTTTCCTATCGGTTAATGAGAATGCTAAGTCTCTTTTAGGAAACTTGCAAAACTAGTCTCTAACCACAATCACTTCGAACCTGCCCTAGGCGACGCACCTCGTTGAGAAAGGTTCCCTGAGAGAATGCTCCCCTGAGGAAATGAACGATCCTCCTCTGAGGTGATGCATCTCGTGCAGTAAAGTTCCCCTAAGGGAATGCTTCTATAAGGGAATGCTCCCCTAAGAGAATGAACGATCCTCCCCCGAGGGGAGGAACCTCGAGTGAGAAAGCTCCCCTAAGGAATGAACGATCCTTCCCCGAGGCAAAGCACCTCGCACAGGAAAGCTCCCCTAAGAGAATGCCCACCTAAGGGAATGAACGATCCTCCCTCGAGGCGACACACCACACGTGAAAATGCTCCCCTGAGAGAATAAATTATCCTCTCCCGAGGAGACACACCTAGTGTGGGAATGCACCTGCATGTTGGAAAGCTCCCCTAAGGGAATGAATGATCCTTCTCCGAGGTGACACACCTCACGCGAGAATGCTCCCAAGAGCGGAAAAGCTCCCTTGAGGGAATGCTTCCTTGGGAGAATGAACGATCCTCCCTTGAGGTGACATACCTCATGTGGGAATGCTCCAGGGTGTAGGAAATCCCCCTCGAGAGGATGCTCCCCTGAGGGAATGAATGATCCTCTCCCAAGGTGATACACCTCTAGCGGGAATGCTCCCGAGCGTAGGAATGCTATCTTGAGGGAATGGACGATCCTCCCTTGAGGTAATACACCTGGCGCGGGAATGCTCCCTGGAGGGAATGAACGATCCTCCCCTAAGGCGATACACCTCGTGTGGGAATGCTTTTGGGTGCGGAAAAGCTCCCTTGAGGGAATGAAGAAACCTTCCCCGAGGAAATATACCTCGAGGGAATGCTCCCTAGCTTGGGAAAGTTTCCCTGAGGGAATGAATGAGCCCTCTTCGAGAAACTGAATGAGAGGGTATGGTTCAAGACACCCCTACCCCTCCCTCGGTGGTATGCAGATAGTCCCAAGACTAATTCAGGCCCGCAAAGGCCTCGAAGTCCCACTGTATCAAAATTGACGATGAAAGTTGGTAATTATTAAGTAAAGTGTACATATCTAGGTTTTGATTTTGCAGAGTATACTAGAAGGATTTAGACGAGTTTGGCTTATGCGTCGCTTGGCCCTTTCGTAAAGCACCAAGACTAACTAAGCCTTGTCGGTTCTGCGTAACGAAGGGATTTCTATTGCATCTTTGACTATGCGGCATGCGCAAGCAAAATGGGGGGCTGTGCGCACAAGATCGCAAGCTAGTTATGCTATAAGGGGTCTCGCATATCGTTAAGTGTAAAGGGTCGATCGTACTCGGCGGGGTGTCATCGAAAAGGTTATCAACTCGTCACAGTATCGGCAAGAGGCCAGCACATCACTACCCGTGAAAGGTATACCTAATACAAGCAAGCATTGTAAAGAAAGATGACAAAACAGGAAAGCATAAAAAGTAGAGTATTTTATTCATCAATGGCCAGAACAATTATAATGGAAGGGCTACAACATAACAACGAGAAACCATGCAAAGAGAAAAACAACTCAAAGATCCAAGTCAGACCCACCCCGATCTCCATAAAAGCCTTGTGGCACAGGCCTCCTCTTCTACTCCTCCCTGGGCTGGAGAGGAAGTGTATGGGTCTGAGTAGACTGAAGATGACAGAAATCTCCTTCGATAATCCAGCCAAGAAGGGAAACCCTACTCTTCCCGGATGCAGGGGCAACCTAGAATGTAATAGGGAACCGTGAATTGCACGAGGAGTTTTGAGGTAGAGAAACCCATTGAACGGCCCACCCATGAGGCTGGGGGCATGCCCTTTTTTAAGAGCATCTCCCAATAATGAAGAACGACACGACTTTCGAAAGAGGTTTGAAGGGATTGCCATGCACATATCTACACAAAAACGAACAGCAGGATCTGGCACCGCAAGGCCAGCCTTGAGCTAGAGTGTTCATAGAAGCCAAGAAGGGCCATTGTGAGTACAAATGGGAAGAAGGGAAGACAGAATTTCAGAATGCTTGAGGAGCAGGAGGGGAGAATTGATGGTGAGTAACAAAGATGGGGACGCCTATATATAGGCTGGGAATGATGGCTCGCCTCCCAAAATTCATGGTACATGCATGTTTTGGGGGCTCCATCAGATCTGATGTGGATCTTGTAAAGAGATCTTAGACGGATTTCATGGCACGCATGGGGAAACGTTGCCTATGCCATAAAAGCATAACAACCAACGGGTGTGCAATTAATGGCTAATTGTTCAAAATCCTCCCAGATACGCAGAAGGGACGTTAGTCATTAACCCAATCTCTCAGGAAGGCTAAGAGACATGTACAACAATAAAGATAGAAGGACAAAATTTAAAACGTCCCCTTCAAAAGGAAGACACTGTGAGCAAACAGTAGAGGAACATAGTAGAAAGAGAAGTCAAAGTGTTGGAAGATGATCAGGGCGTAAAGAGGATTTATAGTTAATTCATTTACAAAAGGCCATGTGGCATCCATCAATACTACCAACCCGGCCTGAGATACAAGCAAAAAAAGAAAAAGAAAAGAACAATGACTCACTCAAAAATGAGTAGCACTAAAGCTATCCCAAATGCAGGAGGATGTCATGTAATAATTAGGAATAAATTCCTAAATCGTCTCCTCAGGGAAAGTTACTTAGAAGTCAAACTCGTTGAAAAATGTGAAAAACTTCATAAAGAGAAAATAAAATAATGGTATGTGCAATGGATGGGAGAGGACACTAGTCTTGGACTAGATTCATATTTTTGGATTTTGATTGTCGGATCGGAATGTAAAGGACTAATAGATTAAACTCAGAAATTGATAAAACTAAATTAAGAATTAAACTAAATTAGGAAGTAATTGACAAAACATGCACTGAAATTGAAAAGCCCCAAAATCAATGTTCTAGGGTTCATCATTATATTCAAATCACAAATTCTCAAATTAAACCACCGTAACTATAATCACTACTAAAATGAAAGTTTAACAAAACGATAAAAATAAATAACATGAATTGAATGAATAACAAATAAATTTCTCAAACGTCTAAATCAAAATTCTCTAAAATAATTCAGAAACTCAAAACTGAAATGAAATAGCAAGTAGGGAATTGAAAAGATCAAGCCAGTTGAATGGAGATGAAGATTCGAAGCGGTGGAGGAGGCTGAGCTGCAGTGGCAATTGGACCCCTCAAGGAGTTCTTCAATCTGCTGCAGTGTGAGTGAATGATCCAGTGGAAATTATGTAGCTGCGTGAATGATCGATTGAATGAATCCTCCTCTTTGAATCTGAACGAAAATCAAAGGAAAAATGAATTCTAAGTGTTTCTCTACTCAAAAACTGAGTTTTCCAGCCCAAGAGTCCTCCTAAGATGTAAAAAAAACATATATATACTCTGACAGCGGAATGAACCCTGATCTGTAAAAATGCGATATTCGCTCGAGCGGAGTGTCGAGCGAACATCGAGCATTCGACTCTGCCTAAGTTCGCTCGAGTGGAGTGTCGAGCGAACATCGAGTGTTCGACTCTGCCTAAGTTCGCTCGAGCGGAGTGTCGAGCGAACATCGAGCGTTCGACTCTGCCTGAATTCGCTCGAGCGGCCAGAAGCCTTCGCTCGAGCGATCTCTTTTCCTGCATCTCGCTCGAGCCCACTGTCGAGCGGAAGTCAAGCATTTGAATCTGCCTGACTTCGCTCGAGCGGCCAGAAGCCGCCGCTCGAGCGAAATGTACCATAGTCCATATTAATTGGCAGTTGATAAAATTAGAGCAGAAATTCATGCTTTTAATCAATTAAAATCACAACTTTGATTTATTCATTTTTCCATATAAAACCAATGATAAAGTAATGAAAGAATTAATATGTATTGGTTCCAAAAGCATTAAAAATGCAATAATTCAACTCAATCACACCCCCCAACTAGCATTTTGCTAATCTTTGAGCAAAATAGTGAAAATTAATTGAGATGAATATTGCATAAAGATCGAAATTCAAACAAAAACAATCAAACACAATTCTGAATTCTCACAAAAGTGACACGTTACTACACAACCCCCAAGGGTTATACCTACCAAGACTATCTTAACAATCTTTCACATAGAATTAAGGCAAATGTCTCAGAACTCAAATGTGTGTGTGGAGCTAGATCGGTTGTGTATTCCTCATTACTAGCCATGATTTGCCATAGGATTTTTCAACCTTAAGATTAATCATTGATGATTCTAACTACCTCAAAGCCCAAAGGTCTAACAGTTTTCACGCCAGCTCTGTTTTTAAAGGTTGGACACTCAACCCCCAAAGTCTTGGGTAACTGTTTCTAGCCCTTTTTACTTAGGAAAGTTCACTAAGTTGCCTTTATTCATTTTTTTTTCTTTTCATTCTAATCTTTTCAAATCCTTTTCCCTTCTTTTTTTTCTTTGTTTTCTTTTTTTCTTTTTTTTTTTCTTTTTGGCATGACTCGGTAGTCCTGCAGTTTACTTCTCCAGTATTAAATCAATGAATGGTAAATAAGGAACACTACAAGCGTAAGCATGTGCAAAATGTCCTTCAAAATTTGCCTTTCGTTCTACAAAAATTTTATCAAGTTTCATCTCAATAAGCATAACATCCCGGTGTTTTAAGCCATATATCAACAAAATATGATGCATAAAAAATCATGCTCTATGTTTAAGCTTGAAAATAAATCTTCACAAATGATCCCGCTCAACTACTCCACCAAGATGCTCAAATTTCACAAATCTTATTTATTTATTTATTTATTTTTGAAACTGTGCACACATGCTACCCCCCAACTAGTGAGAGACATAGTCCTCAATGAGTCGAACGAAAGAAAAGAAAGTGCACAGAACTAAGCAAGCAAAACCAACAATCAACATGAAATATAAAATCAAAGCAAAAAAATAAATAAAAACAAAGCAAGTAAAGAAAACTGTAAAGAAGGAGAAGCAAATCAAAACACTTCCCTGGGGTCTTGCACAAGCAAGATCTCTTCATGTGGATGAAAGACCTTCAGAAATGACTTTAGACGTTATCCGTTGACAGTGAAGCTATTACCATTCTTCGGATTGACAATGTCTACCGCACCATGAGGATGAACGGTCTTTACAATGTACGGCCCACTCCATCGGGATTTTACCTTTCCAAGAAAAATGTGCAAGCGAGAGTTGTAAAGAAGAACTTCCTGGCCAAGTGTGAAATGCTTTGGATGAATTTTCTGATCATGCAGAATTTTCATGCGTTCCTTTGCAATCTGGGCGTTGTCATAAGCATTCCGACGACCTTCATCCAATTCATTGATCTGCAATTTTCTCAACCCTGAAGTTTCATCAAGTGACATGTTAACATGTTTTATGGCCCAAAGAGCTCAATGCTGAATATCAACAGGTAAATGACAAGCTTTACCATAAACTAATTGATAAGGAGACATCCCTAGATTTGTTTTAAAAGCTGTCCTATAAGCCCACAAAGCATCAAGAAGTTTAACCGACCAATCTTTCCTATTAGGCTTGATGGTTTTCTCTAAAATAATTTTTATCTCTCTGTTTGCCAATTCAGCTTGCCCATTTGTTTGAGGGTGATAAGGGGTAGAAACTCTGTGTATAATACCATATTTCTTCACAAGTGTAGAAAATTGTTTGTTGCAAAAATGAGAACTCCCATCACTTATAATAACTTTTGGCATGCCAAAACGAGCAAACAAAGATTGTAAAAATTTCAGGACAACGTGATGGTCATTTGTTTTGCAAGCAATGGCCTCCACTCATTTTGAAACATAATCCACAGCTAAAAGAATATATGTGTTTCCAAAAGAAACCAGAAAAGGTCCCATGAAGTCTATTCCCCAACAATCAAAAATTTCTAAAGTCAGAATAGGGGAAAGAGGCATCATGTCTCTTTTGCTAATGGATCCCAATTTTTGACAAGGCTCACAAGCCTTGCAAAAATTATAAGCATCTTTAAACATGGAAGGCCAGTAAAAACCGCTTTGTAAAATTTTTGAAACTGTTTTCTTTGCTGAAAAATGACCACCACATGCACCCATATGACAAAATCTCAAAACAGAAGAAAACTCATCATTAGGAATGCATCTTCGAATCAATTGGTCCGAACAATATTTAAAAAGATATGGATCATCAAAATAAAAGTGTTGTACCTCAGAGAGAAACCGACGCTTATCTTGGGTGGACCATTCAGAAGGCATTCTCTTAGTCACCAGATAATTGACTATGTCAGCATACCAGGGAGCTCTATCAACCACAAACAGCTGCTCAACTGGGAAACTATCATCAAGAGGAAGGCTGACATTTGAAGAAGGAGATGATGATAATCTAGAGAGGTGGTCAGCTACCACGTTTTCAACTCCTTTCTTGTCCTTAATGTTGATGTTGAACTCTTGAATTAATAGAATCCAGCGAATCAAGCGTGGCTTTGCATCTTTCTTAGCCAACAAATACTTAAGAGCAGAGTGGTCAGTGAAAATAGTAATAGGAGAACCAAGAATATAAGTTCGAAATTTATCAAGTGCAAAAACCACTGCAAGCAATTCTTTTTCAGTAGTGGTATAATTTTTCTGGGCATCATTCAAGGTCCTACTAGCATAATAAATCAAAAATGGCCTCTTATCCACCCGCTGCCCCAAAACAGCTCCTAAGGCATAGTCACTAGCATCTGTCATAATCTCAAAGGGAAGATCCCACTACGGAGGTTGCACAATAGGTGCAGTGGTAAGCGATTTCTTAAGGGTATCAAAAGATTTTTGGCACTCATCAGTCCAAACAAATTCAATATCATTTTGTAAAAGAGTGCACAAAGGTTTTACAATAGAACTAAACCCTTGAATAAACCGCCTATAAAAGCCAGCATGACCAAGAAAAGAACGAATATCCCTAACTGTCCTAGGAATAGGAAGTTTAGATATTAATTCAATGACTCACTCAAAAATGAGTAGCACTAAAGCTATCCCAAGTGCAGGAGGATGTCGTGTAATAATTAAGAATAAATTCCTAGATCGTCTCCTCAGGGAAAGTTACTTAGAAGTCAAACTCGTTGAAAAATGTGAAAAACTTCACAAAGAGAAAATAAAATGATGGTATGTGCAATGGATGGGAGAGGACACTAGTCTTGGACTAGATTCATATTTTTGGATTTTGATTGTCGGATCGGAATGTAAAGGACTAATAGATTAAACTCAGAAATTGATAAAACTAAATTAAGAATTAAACTAAATTAGGAAGTAATTGACAAAACATGCACTGAAATTGAAAAGCCCCAAAATCAATGTTCTAGGGTTCATCATTATATTCAAATTACAAATTCTCAAATTAAACCACCGTAACTGTAATCACTACTAAAATGAAAGTTTAACAAAACGATAAAAATAAATAACATGAATTGAATGAATAACAAATAAATTTCTCAAACGTCTAAATCAAAATTCTCTAAAATAATTCAGAAATTCAAAACTGAAATGAAATAGCAAGTAGGGAATTGAAAAGATCAAGCCAGTTGAATGGAGATGAAGATTCGAAGCGGTGGAGGAGGCTGAGCTGCAGTGGCAATTGGACCCCTCAAGGAGTTCTTCAATTTGCTGCAGTGTGAGTGAATGATCCAGTGGAAATTGTGTAGCTGCGTGAATGATCGATTGAATGAATCCTCCTCTTCGAATCTGAACGAAAATCAAAGGAAAAATGAATTCTAAGTGTTTCTCTACTCAAAAACTGAGTTTTCCAGCCCAAGAGTCCTCCTAAGATGTAAAAAAAACATATATATACTCTGACGGTGGAATGAACCCTAATCTGTAAAAATGCGATATTCGCTCGAGCGAAGTGTCGAGCGAACATCGAGCGTTCGACTCTGCCTGAATTCGCTCGAGCGATTTCTTTTCCCGCATCTCGCTCGAGCCCACTGTCGAGCGGAAGTCGAGCGTTTGAATCTGCCTGACTTCGCTCGAGCGGCCAGAAGCCGCCACTCGAGCGAAATGTACCATAGTCCATATTAATTGGAAGATGATAAAATTAGAGCAGAAATTTATACTTTTAATCAATTAAAATCACAACTTTGATTTATTCATTTTTCCATATAAAACCAATGATAAAGTAATGAAAGAATTAATATGTATTGGTTCCAAAAGTATTAAAAATGCAATAATTCAACTCAATCAAACAACAGCATTGAAGAGGGGTTAAGGCCGGGAAGCCCTTGGCTCTTTTGCTGGGTCAGAGGAACCCGTCTCGACAGAGTTTAACTTGCGCCTGGGGCCAGCAGGGTGGTCATCAAAGCTTCCTCCCCTCGAGTTAGTGATAGCATCCCCCCTGGGAGGGAGATCAGCGGGATCATTTTCTTTAGAGAGGAAAGCATCTGCAATCATCTCTCGCCCAAACTTGCTAATGTGGTTAAGGGTCGCGTCATCAGGCTCAAGGTTCTTGAAATCCATTGCCGCATATGTGCCTCCAATGCCTCTGAACTATTTTGGGGATTAAGGATGATGTAGTTGTGCATCCTCTCCAAGCCCTCCAGGTACCTGTGAGACCATGCTTCGTCACAAACATAGAAAGCCTTGCCTAGTTGTTGACTCGATCGTGTGGCCACCTCCTACACCTATGACAGGTCACTACGCAAGTCCCGAATAACCACATCCTGACCAAAAATTCTCTTTTAGGCCACCCCCAGGTCGGCAGTACTTTCTTTTCAAGGATTCTGATCGCAGACAGCAAAGCCTCGCAGTCCTCTGCAATGGTAGACAGGGTGGAGTGCTCCTCCTCCAGCATCTTAATATGGCAGGAGTAGAAGTTTCAGAGGTCCTTCAACTCCTCATTCTCCACCTGGAGAAGGTCCTGCGACTCTTGGAGGTTACTCAATGATTCCTAGCCCCTCAAGGCCCAATCTCGGGCCACAGTCAGCTTCGCCTCTAAGCATCTTCACTCCTCTTGCTCTTGCTCCACCTGAAGGCCCTATATCTAATCTTTCGTGGCCTCCCAATCACCTACAACACTCTTGATCAATGCTCTAACTCCCTACACAAGTTCCAGGTTAGAAAGAAAAGACAATAGACTTGAAAAACAAAGAGAGGAAAAGAAACACAAGATGCAAGGCAGATAAAGAAAGAAAGACCTCGAAAAGAAGTTTCTGTAGCTGCTCCACCTCACGGTCTATAGCATAGTCTTCCTGCAAGGCCTTGCCCACCCGTTAAGAAGGAACAACTTCTCTTGCTGTCTCCAGAGGATGCACTTCCCCTCTTGGGGGCCTACCAACATGTCCTCGCCAGGCCCACAGCAGAGGACAGGGGGTTGCCCTCGTCCTCATGTCTACCACCATCCCGCTCTGGTGGACTTATAGCCCCCGCCAACGCTTTGTCAGGACTCGATGGGTTACAAGCTGAAGGTGCGGCTGGCGCGCCTTCTCTAGGGTTCGACGGGGTGGAAAAGTCACGCTCATCCCTCAATCACCCTTCTCTAGATCCATCCTCAACGGCCTTCGGCCCGGCCTAGGCAACTGCGGGTGGGTCCTCACATGCCACAGCAACGCATCCAAGATCAGAGACACACTCATCAGTAGGCTCTAAATCCACCCTAAGATGGCCCGAGGCTCCTTCAGGATTACAGGCTTCTAGCAGGAATTGGGTAGTGGACGGCGGGGAAAGGGACATCTTTACATTCAGCTATGGAGGAGACTCCCCAGCCTCACAGGGACATAGAGGTTGTGCTTGGGCCCAGCAGCTACCTAGCCTCTCGGCGTTGAACTGGCATTGCAGAAAAAGAAGAGGGCCGACCATTTCCTCGGGACTAGAATGAGCCACACTTGCAGTCCGTGGAGCTGAGGCCTTCAAAAATTTTAGGACATCCTCCATTGGCTCCAAGCAGATCCTCTTCCCCTCATCTTCAGGAGAGGAATCCGTAGCCCGCTTCTTTGACGAATGTGGCGACGAGTCAATGGCAACACCCTAGGCAGAGGGGGTGACGTGACCCAGCAGAAGAAGAAAATCGGCCAAACTATCTTCCTTGATGAGAACATTGGAGTGGACTAGGAGTGGGTGCCGGGCTGCCCACTCCCGCATGACCATGAAGTGACATGTCTTGGCCTGCGTAGTAATGGGACGCACCGCCTTGTCACTCGGCACTACTCCCTATGACACTTTTATTGGGAATTTAGTTCGGGAAACCTTCCCCACACTAGGAATTTCCACCCTCAGTCGGTCAAGAAAAAGAACTTGCTAGTCCAGTTTGAGACCTTGCAGTATCTCGACTCCAACACAACCAATGTGGGCCCCATTCTCCTGAAGCTGCAGATTCCTCACGTGCCCCTTTTTACGTGGGTCATCTTCAAGAGGCTGTAAAATATCGTAAGATCTTCGTGTGAGTCTTCTTCTTCGTGGGGGTAGAGCTCTTTTCTTTACTTGCTTATGTTCCATGAATTTTGGATCTTGAATGTAGCTAGAAATGGTTTTGGGTGTGTCTCTTCTTGCTTGTAGTTCTTCTCATTCTATATTCTTTTGGGTGTTCCAGATTCTATAATCTTTCTCAGCTACACTTGTTTTAAGTACTCTTCAAGTCTCGTTAGATTGATGTTTCTGTCGAGTAGGAAAGAAAGCCCTTCCTTTCCTAGAAATTTTTGTGATCGAAAAAAATGTTCAAGGTCTTCTAAATTGTAATGCCACAGTGAATACAGAGAATTACCAAGGGGGAAGAAGAGAACATCATAAATATTTATGAAATTCAGTTAGAACTTGTGCATCTTAGGGTTAGGGGAGTTGTATTGCCAGATTGACATGGGCTGTCTCGTTGACTCTAGATCATTGAATTCCAACTTATTCTCAATTGGGCTGCTCATCTGGTTGATTTTAATTTGCCTTCTTAAAATATATAATATTATGTACAATTAATGGATGTTGGTATTGATCGAGTAAAAGAAGTGTCCACGTATCCTCATTTATTATGATGTTTAGTATTATTCTTGTTTTTCTCTATTGAGAAAATGATTGTTGTTGGGGATCATATCACCTGTATTCACGCATCTGGTTGACATTAAAATATAACTGTGTTGCTGATGTATGGTGAATAGCTTCAGGCTGCATGGCTCTTTTTAATGTTAGCTACATAATTGGTAGTTTTTTCTACCTCACTGTTACACGACCTCATATTTTCCATGCTTCAACTGATTTCTTTTAATATACATGTTCATGGACATGAATTTATTAAGAGCATATATTGCTTAATTTTATCTTTATGATATGCCAATAATTCTTCTAAATTTAAATCTGCTAAGGTGCATGGGGTTCCCATTATTGGTTTTGGTAGAGGAAGGAACCATTTATAGCATGCAACACGTTCTTTGAATAATGTGCTATGATTAGGAAGGCAGTTGCTATCATTTTGGTGCTCTGCTTTTCCCGGGTCCTAAATATATCAAGAAAAAAGGACCAAAAAAGAGAAACTTTTCACTGTGAGATGAAGAATAGATAGAGATTGAAAAAGAAAAGGAAATAAAAAAAGTGCATTAGAAGAGGTGAATAATGGAGCTTTTGAAACATTTAGATACCCAAGTCACACATATATATCGGGAAGGGAATGCATCGGTAGATTTTTTGGCACAACTGGGAGCAAGGGGCTGCACTTAGCAATGGCTTTCTTAGGATATTCCTACAATGCTTGGAGGGATGTTACGCATGGACAAACTTAGTTTCCCATGTTTTACGCTTGTTTAGTAAGAGCGAATTTAATATCTTCTATGGAGTGAATTTTGTTTTGTTTTATCTTTGTCTTTTACTGTAAATGGTTTTCCTTTGCCGTAAGTGAGACTGATTAATAAAGTATGGAGGTCCCATCCTCCCTTACAAAAAAGAAAAGAAAAGAAAGGATGGTCCAATTTTATTTGATGGTGCAAAGTGAGACCCATTGGTAGTTAGCTGCAAGATAAAAAGTTTGTAGTTTAATGAACAATATATAAAAATGGTAGTTTATGAGTGAAAGAAGACAATTCCCCCATAGGAATCCACATCCGAAAGTTTCCAAAAGTTATACAGTTTAGGTTGCAAAATTGGCTTTTTGTAGTTTATGATAAAAAGATGTCCTAAAATGGAAGGTGTATTTTATGACTAAAAAAATCATTTACCAGATAAGAATCTCAACTATACAAATTGGGTAAGAACAACCAATATACACGTGCCATTTCCGTTATTCATCACCATCCATGATAGGGTTATCAAGATAAATCCAAATAATACCATCTAGAAAAGGTAATCAACATACCTAAGATAGACCAACGAAATGCTAAATGGAAGCATGCTAAAAGCTTAACAAACATCAAATCCAACTATTACATTGCATTTACATTACATCCTAAGTAAACTTCTAACACTTAAAGCGTGCGTGAATGTCTTATTTGTGCTTCTTGCTCAAGAAGCACAAACTCCTTCTTTAAAAATGCCTCATGTCCACTAGCTTGCACCATCTCTCTCTTCTCACTCTTAGCCGCTCTCTTACAGAGCTTAATCTCCATCTTCTCAATATGGCCGAGTCTCTTCTCGATCTCTTTCTCCTTCCTTTCCACTTCATTTTTTCTTACTTGTAGATCCAACTCTATGCATTGATCACTATCTGCCTATTTAAAGTACTTGCAGTAGGGTAATTCTTGATTATTTTATACATATATAAAAATTGTTAGATCTACGTAAATCAATTTATTAAATATGTTACATTTCAAGCCAATAACTTACCCTTGTGTTGTCGGCAGTTTTCTTGTCTTAGATTTCTTGTCGTATTTGAGTATTTCAATATAGCTTCAAGCTCACAGAAGTACAATGGTTGACCCAAATTACGTATGGCAGAACATGAAGAAGATAGTGATGATGCCGACAACATTCTAATATATGATTTAGTCATAATGGAAATGCACACATATCCTAACATATGAATACAATGCACCTTCCTTCGGTGTCTGATTTCCCAACAACAGAAAAATCCACATCAATGTGGTTAGCATGTCGGTTCGCCTCTTTTAAATGAAAACTATAGCTTGAAAAGAAAAATAGTTCACACGAATATGAACCATCAAAGAAAACTGCAACCTAAAAATAGAAATGATGGTGGAGTTTGGGTCCACCAAAGGGAACAAATAAACATAGATATATAATTATGGTATATTTAGATCTTGATAATATAATTAAGAAATCATAACCAAATTAAGAAAGAACTAAATACCTCATGATAATATATTGTTTTGTAATCATGATTAGGGATAATCGACTAATTTTAGCCTCCACAAAACATGTGCATAGCTATAACCCATCATTGATGAATGACTGAGGATTAAACATTAATCATGTCTTAATTAAACGTACACAAATAAAATGATTATAATTACATGATATGATAAACAAGCTGGGGCATATTCAAAACCACTAATTGCCTGCCAAAAGTAAATAAAATATTTGAAATATATATACTTACCAATCAAAAGGTAAATATCAACGATGTCAGCTATATATATACATGTGAACATATATATGGCCAATACATCTTAATTAAAATCTCTCCATAAGGCATATCATTCAAAGAGTACAAGGATATATATAGATAAATATTTACGAATAAAAGTTGCTACAATGCAGCAGGTTGGTTTTTATCTTTAAAAAGAAAAAGCTTATGGGAAAAAAAAAACCCAAAAAAAAAAAAAAAAAAAAAAACAAAAACCTTTGTACAGAGTGTGTTGAATCCACTACATTTTATTTAGTTTTAATAAAAAAAGTTGCAATGTTCTTCAATAAAATACAGAAATACAGCAATAGTCTAGTGAAATATGAAATGATAATATAAGAAATATAGAAAATATAGAAATACAAAAATTGCAGAAATACAAAAATACAGAAATTTGAAATAATAACCTGGACATGGGTGATTGATTATCAGTTTCGGGATGAAAGGTTAGAGTTAGGGTTAGGGTTAGGGTTTTGGTCTTGGGTAAAGATTAGGATTTAGGTTAGGATTAGGTTTACGGTTTAGGTGAGGGTTAGTTTAGGTTTAGGGTTCGGGATGAAAGGAAAGGAGATTTCGAAGGGAGGGAGAGTATGTTAAAGACGAAGACCCCTTTCTCACTTTCTAGTCTTTGAGGTGAGCTGGGGATGATAACAAGGGGAGACGAATTTTTTGGAGGAAGGGAAAAGGAGGGGCAACTCTGAGGGAGGGAGCTAATTGGTCTTCGACGGATGGAGGTGTGGGAGAATGGCATGGACTCGAGAGAGAAGCAGAGAAAGGAGGGAAATGGAGGACATAGAATCTGAGGAGAATGGCGTGGACTCAAGAAAGAAGTAGACAAATGAGGGATATTGTTTGAGGAGAGAGGGTGTCAAAACAGTGCGTGTGAAATTTTAATCAAAACAGTGCATATCATTTTATCCATATCAGCAGCTACTTACGCGATGCTTACCCCTGTCAACTGTCCTCAGAGTTTTTGTATAATATGAGAACATGAAATGTGTCAGATTCTACTCTAAAATTAAAAAGAAAAAAAGAAGAAGAAAAAAACAAAAGTCTTGTCGGCATAAAAAACAGAAAAAGATAAAACCATAAATGAGATTATAAAATCATAGAAAAAGAGAAGCTGTATTTTCTCTCTTATTATTAGTTTTTTTTTTTTGGTGGGGGGTAACACTACAACAAAATTGAGATTTAGTGACGCTTTAGAATTGGTGACAGTCCCCAAATTGTCACAAAAAATCAGTTTTTGTGACGGTTTATACAAACCGTCACTAAATCTAGATGAGAATTCGTATGACGTTCGAACGTAAGCAAATTTACGTTTGAACGTTATATGAACGTTCGAACGTTAAAGATTTTTAAGTGCAAACGTAATATTTTTTGGCGCCAACGTTCGAACGTTAATCCGTGATGTTCGAACGTTAGTGGGTGAAGTTCGAACATTAGATAGAGTATTTGATAAATATGATTATAATTTAAATTTTATGTAATTTTTAAATA
Organism: Carya illinoinensis; assembly: GCF_018687715.1. NCBI lineage: Eukaryota > Viridiplantae > Streptophyta > Magnoliopsida > Fagales > Juglandaceae > Carya > Carya illinoinensis. Next base: position 46,283,822 of record NC_056752.1, read on the forward strand.
AAATAATGCATCATTTGTGAAATTACAAATTTAAAGATTGAAATTTGAAGCGCAATGATTTAACATTAAAATTAGATAAGCTAACTATAGTATATTATATACTATATATATAATATATAATACACTATATTAAATACTAGTTAAGTATATAATATATATTATATATATAGTCTAGTGCTATATACTATACTATATATAGTCCAGTATATATTATATAATATATATAGTATATATATACTCATTATATATTATATATATAGTCATTACATATAATCTATAATATATAATATATTATATAGTTAATATATATAGTATATATTATAGTATATAGTTAATATTATATATAGTTAATATACTATATATATATTATTATATATTATTTATAATAATAGAGTATATTTCTTTCACATACGTTCGAAAGTTAGTGGGTGTAGTTCTAACGTTACATAGAGTATTTGGTAAATATGACTATAATTTAAATTTTATGTAATTTTTAAATAAAATAATGCATCATTTGTGAACAATTATTACAAATTTAAAGAGATTGAAATTTGAAGCGCAATGATTTAATATTAAAATTAGATAAGCTAATTGCAGTATATTATATACTATATATATAATATATAATACACTATATTAAATACTAGTTAAGTATATAATATATATTATATATATAGTCTAGTGCTATATACTATACTCATTATAGTCTAGTATATATTATATAATATATATAGTATATATATACTCATTATATATTATATATATAGTCATTACATATAATCTATAATATATAATATATTATATAGTTAATATATATAGTATATATTATAGTATATAGTTAATATTATATATAGTTAATATACTATATATATATTATTATATATTACTTATAATAATAGAGTATATTTCTTTCACATACGTTCGAACGTTAGTGGGTGTAGTTCTAACGTTACATAGAGTATTTGGTAAATATGACTATAGTTTAAATTTTATGTAATTTTTAAATAAAATAATGCATCATTTGTGAACAATTATTACAAATTTAAAGAGATTGAAATTTGAAGCGCAATGATTTAATATTAAAATTGGATAAGCTAACTGCAGTATATTATATACTATATATATATAATATATAATACACTATATTAAATACTAGTTAAGTATATAATATATATTATATATATAGTCTAGTGCTATATACTATACTCATTATAGTCTAGTATATATTATATAATATATATAGTATATATATACTCATTATATATTATATATATAGTCATTACATATAATCTATAATATATAATATATTATATAGTTAATATATATAGTATATATTATAGTATATAGTTAATATTATATATAGTTAATATACTATATATATATTATTATATATTATTTATAATAATAGAGTATATTTCTTTCACATACGTTCGAACGTTAGTGGGTGTAGTTCTAACGTTAGATAGAGTATTTGGTAAATATGACTATAATTTAAATTTTATGTAATTTTTAAATAAAATAATGCATCATTTGTGAACAATTATTACAAATTTAAAGAGACTGAAATTTGAAGCGCAATGATTTAATATTAAAATTGGATAAGCTAACTGCAGTATATTATATACTATATATATATAATATATAATACACTATATTAAATACTAGTTAAGTATATAATATATATTATATATATAGTCTAGTGCTATATACTATACTCATTATAGTCTAGTATATATTATATAATATATATAGTATATATATACTCATTATATATTATATATATAGTCATTACATATAATCTATAATATATAATATATTATATAGTTAATATATATAGTATATATTATAGTATATAGTTAATATTATATATAGTTAATATACTATATATATATTATTATATATTATTTATAATAATAGGGTATATTTTTTTCACATATGTTCGAACGTTAGTGGGTATAGTTCTAACGTTAGATAGAGTATTTGGTAAATATGACTATAATTTAAATTTTATGTAATTTTTAAATAAAATAATGGATCCTTTGTGAACAATTATTATAAATTTAAAGAGATTGAAATTTGAAGCGCAATGATTTAATATTAAAATTAGATAAGCTAACTGCAGTATATTATATACTATATATATAATATATAATACACTATATTAAATACTAGTTAAGTATATAATATATATTATATATATAGTCTAGTGCTATATACTATACTCATTATAGTCTAGTATATATTATATAATATATATAGTATATATATACTCATTATATATTATATATATAGTCATTACATATAATCTATAATATATAATATATTATATAGTTAATATATATAGCATATATTATAGTATATAGTTAATATTATAGATAGTTAATATACTATATATATATTATTATATATTATTTATAATAATAGAGTATATTTCTTTCACATACGTTCGAACGTTAGTAGGTGTAGTTCTAACGTTAGATAGCGTATTTGGTAAATATGACTATAATTTAAATTTTATGTAATTTTTAAATAAAATAATGCATCATTTGTGAACAATTATTACAAATTTAAAGAGATTGAAATTTGAAGCGCAATGATTTAATATTAAAATTAGATAAGCTAACTGTAGTATATTATATACTATATATATATAATATATAATACACTATATTATATACTAGTTAAGTATATAATATATATTATATATATAGTCTAGTGCTATGTACGTTACTTTCTAAACGTTCGAACGTATATACATATACGTTCGAACGTGAAAAAATGTGGGAATCTTCCCACACATTTTTAACTAACGTTCGAACGTTAAAATTTAACATTCGAACGTTACTTTTTAAACGTTCGAACGTATATGCATATACGTTCGAACGTGAAAAAATGCGTCAAATTTTCCACTCATTTTTAAATAACGTTCGAACGTTAAAATTTAACATTCGAACGTTATTTTTTAAACGTTCGAACGTATATGCATATATGTTCGAATGTGAAAAAATGCGGGAATTTTCCCACACATTTTTAACTAACGTTCGAACGTTAAAATTTAACATTCAAACGTTACTTTTTAAACGTTCGAACGTATATGCATATACGTTCGAATGTAAAAAAATGCGGGAAATTTCCCACACATTTTTAAAATAACGTTCGGACGTTAAAATTTAACATTCGAACGCTAGTTAAATAACGTTTGAACGTTACTTTTTAAACGTTCGAACGTCATATCAAATCAGAGTAGTTTTAATGAATAAACGCACGGGAGGAAGCAGAATCATTTCTTCTGCTTCTCTCGTGTGTGAAAGAGAGAGTGAGGGTGAGAGAGGGTTGTGGGTTAGAGAGAGAGTGTGTGTTAGAGTGAGAGAGGGTTAGAGAGAGAGAGTAGAGTGAGAGATGATTAATATTTTTGCTCTCTCCATTGATTTTGGTAAGGAAAAACTCTTTTTTCCTTTAAATGTTTTGCAATTTTATGATATTTATTTTGTGTCTTTTTATATATATGTCTTTAACTAACTAGAGTTGTGATTTTTTTGAAGGATTGGTTGTTGTGACTTGTTCAAAACTTGTGATTTGTAAGAGGATATTGTGAGTGATAGGTATATTTCTAAACTTTATTAATGTGTTTATATATTTTGTTGTGCTTTTGTTGTGGATAATGATGAATATTTTGATGTGTATAATATGAGTTGATTGTGGATTTTGAAGGATTAGATATGGGTATAATATTGTGAATTGAGTAGTGAATTTTGATTGTATATATTGTGAATATGATTTGAATTGAATATTATTGATGAATTAGAAGGAATTGAATTGTTTATGTTAATGAATTAGAAGAAAATCTTTGTGATATGGATTATGTAATATGATGAATTAAAATGAAAATTTGTGTTGTGTGTATGCTTATTCTTAAAATGAAAATATAAATATTTGTGTATATTTATAGATTAAAATGAATATGTTTTACAATTGTGTATGGGAATTTGAAGCATATGTTATGGTTATTTTTTTGTGACTATGTTTTGGTATTTGTGAATTAGTTATTATTGTGCATATGTATATGTGATTTGTGAATTAGTTTATTCTATAGGGAATATGTTTATATATTGTGAATTTGTATATTACAGTATCTATTAAAATTGTTGGGAATATGTAAAATATTGTAAATTTAGTTGTGAATATGTTTATATATTGTGGAAATATATGATATCATTTTGAAAAAATTTGTGAACTTTTATTGAATATGTTGGGAATAATTTATTAAATTATGCAACATGTCATTAATTTAATTTTTATTTGTATTTCTTTTAAAATGTTACTTATTTTGCAGCATTTTTTTTATCAAATGAGTATATGAGATCAAGACAATAAGAGTTGGAGTCTCTCTTGGAGCAGCAATCTGATTTAGAAATGCGTTTGCAGGAGCAACATAGAGACCAGGAGGAAAGAATGTGCAGTGAAGTTTAAGAACAAGTGCAGAGGGAGATGAGAGTCCAGATAGGGCGTGTTATGTCACTGTAGTAGAATCGTGGTGGGCGAGGAAAGAAGAAGAAATGAAATCAATTCAGTTTTCTCATTGTATAGAACTTTTAATATCTAATTTTGCAACTATATAAAACATTGTTAGTTGCTAATTTGATGGTATAATATGATGATACAATTTGTATATTTTTTAATTTTATGAAAATAGTATTTTTGATCTATACGTTCGAATGTATATAACAAACGTTCGAATGTAATTACACAAAATTACGAAATAACGTTCGAATGTACGACCCAACGTTCGAACATGTTCACCTTCAAAATGAATACAACGTTTGAATGTTTAAATGATTTACGTTCGAACATTTTGTTTGACGTTCTAACGTAAATATGATACGTTCGAACTATAACCAACAAACGTCAAATTTTCTCATTCGAATGTCAATCAGTCGGATTAACGTTCGAACGTTTTATTGGACGTTCGAACGTTACATTTTGTGACAGATTTCAACTGTCACAAAAAATCCCACGTTCGAACGTGACATCAAACGGAAGACTTCCAACCGTCACTAAAAATATTTTTTGTGACGCTTGTACAGTAAACTGTCACTAAATATAATCCGTGACGCACATTACGTGACAGTGGTGGTGACGGTCAGAAACCGTCACCAAATATATTTCGTGACGTTTTTTCTATTTTTTATAACAGTTTCATCTGTCACTAAAACCTATTTTTGTTGTAGTGTAAGTATATCTCTCATAGAAAAAGAGATCACGTCTCTTGTCCCTTACCCTTGTAGCAAACATGAGATTAATGCTTTTTAAAGGGAGATTAAGGAAATAAATTATTATTCGACATCTGTCTGGGGGCAATGAGATTAATTATTGTCACGTTCCGATCTTAACATGTGGGAATAGTTAAGCTTAAACCAATGGATTCGCCGAAGTACTGTATCAAAGACGTACGACAAGAAATCCAACGAGAAGAATTTCAAAAAATGCAACTTAATTATATATATTCACAGACGAAAAACACTCAAAAAAGGAAATAATCAGACGAAAAAAATATCCGTCAGAACGAATACATATGAACGAGAAGAAGTAGACGAAAGATGACCATGAAACAACGGTGTGGATCGAATAAATGAAGACAGACAGATTATTCTCAGTGGTAATCCGTCCGGTGACACGAGCGCACCAAACGGCTACCTAAACCTTTCAATTCCAGCACGTGACTGTGGACTAAAAAAAGCCCATATTAGAATTGAAATTTCAGAAAAAAAAAAAAAAAGAGAGACATTTAGGTATGTTTGGAAAATTTGGAAATATTTGAGAATTGTCAGAATTCGTTTGAGATTTGGTTTTGGGAAATAAAGAGAAAATGTTTAATAAAAATATTTTTTAAACAAATATTGTATTGTAATTTGTGAAAGTGAATGTATAAGAGATATATATATATATTGCAATCTCCAAATTTCGTTAGAAGCGTTAGAAGTCAGCCTCAGGTATATAGAACAGAAGATAAAACGAATTAGGGAAAAAAGAGCAAGCATGTGACAAAGATGTCAACGCCATTAGAGAGTCAGATAGATGCTTTTTATTTTAACGATCGATTACATAGATACATAATACATTACATAATATTATTGGCATCAGATCACCAGCGTAATCCGACGCTCCTTTATTGTATGGATATATAATATTCTTGATCACTAGAGAGAAAACATTGAAAGATAACACTTCATTAATTTATTTAGTGCAGTGCGTTCAGAGCACCGTCGATGTGGCAGCACTTAAAACTAATATAGGTCTCCATGACGCGGGGGCAGTGAGGGCAATGCATATGCTCAGGGATCTTTCCGACACCAACAGGAATGTCAACACGGGAGCAAGGGCGATTCACTTCAATTACCTTGTCATGGTATTGTTTGAATATAATCTCGTAGCCAATCTCACGCACATACCCCTTCCATTTTTCAGCCTCATCCACGACCTTCAAAATATTTGTCCCATGTCCAGTGAATATCACTTTAGACCCTTTGCTCAGCACAACCCATCCACTCTCATTCTTGTAGGATAGTAGCTTTTGTATTTCCTTGGTCACAGTATCCGGTTCCGTTTTCTTTTCAGTCTTGGAGAAGAAAAAGCTTTCCATTTTGTCCCAAAAACGACCTAGAATTCCAACATCGTCCTGCCCTTTCTCGTTCTTTCCAATAAGAACCAACTCAATAGAAATCCCTGCCTCTTTCAACGCCGGGTCATTCGCCAGGACAGTTGCTTTCCTGGTAAATTGTTGGATCCACTCGTTGTCCTTGCCTCCATAGAAGAAAATGTACTTGTCATCCTTGATCTGATTGATAGAAGAAGACATGCGTGTTAATTCTCAAGCACATACAATTATAACGCTAATTAATTATGATTTTTATTAAAGGTATGAGCCTTTTATATTATGAGTTTTGCTTAAGAGTAGTATAAAAATTTACCACGACTGGTGATTTATTGACGCCAACCATGATGTCTTCCATCACATCCTCTTTATTTGCCAAAGTTTGTTCTGCCTCTTTAGTGAAAGGAAAGGCCTTTGCTCCCCATACCTTAATGATGTGGAGTGCATTCGGGTGTTCCACCTTTCCTCTTGGACTTACCACCACGACGAGAGGCTTATTCTTGAAGTTCCACTCCTCCTTAATGAACTTGATGCCAACCACCGGTGAAAAGTATTGCACTGTATACCAAGGCATCTTGGACCGCAGCACCTCAAACTTCCTTTTCAGGTCATCAGTCCATTGCTCCACAATTGGGATCCATACAATTTTGTGCTGATCCTTCTTACTTATTCCATCATAAACCGGCTTAAGGATCGAGATTTCTTCAATAGTGATGTCCAGGCTTGAAATGAAGAATAGAATGTTCTTTTTTTTTAGCACTTCGATGTTAACCTGATTGTGCAACACAATTAAGAAAATCAGAAGACCGTGAATAGATTAGTCTTGATATTTCTACGAAAGATAACTTAGAATACGAGGTATCGTAAATTCGTAATATACAGCTATAGCAAGTATAAAGGCTGTAGTTACGGCCGTAATTAACTTAAATATTTATGACTCATTTAATATTTCACAAAATATTTATACATGTAAAAATAATTGTTGTAGGATCCTTGTGATGAGTACGGACTTGTTTGGAAATAGATTTCATCCCGAAGTTTTCATCACATTTCATTTTCTTCCCAAACATAATTCAAATATAAAATTTTCAAATTAATCATTACAATTTTTTTAAAATTTCAAACAAAAAATAGAAAACAATTCAATTTTTTCAAATCTTAAAATAAAAATAATATTATAAAACTATATACTAACTTTATAATATATATTTTTTATTTAAATTTTTCTCTCTCATTTCCTTAAATTTAAAAAATACTCAACTTAAATTATCTTACTACTATTCACAAATTATCTAACTATTATTTTTAAAATTTTCATTTCATCTCACTCTCCAAACAGGAGCCCAACATCTCCTTTCTACTTGAAGTCTTCAAATTCAGACAAAACGTTAAAAGTACCCCGCCCGCTAATGTGAGCATTTGGACCAGCTTGGTTGTATGAGTTTTAAATATTGTTTATTACACAGGATCATGATGTCTTGTATTTTACAATATATTTTTAAGAGAACTGATTTTTATTGGGAAATATATGTCATAATATATATTGCGTTAATTAGAATGTACTGTTTTTACTTAAAAAATCTTAGTAAGGAACAATATTTGTGATTTTAGACATTTTTATATGGGGTAAATTCGGTATTTTCTTAAGATCAAGTACAAGAGCTGACCAATTTGTTAGTCGAACCATCAATAAGCGAGGGGTCAACATCTTTGGGGAATATGAGCGCCTTGAAAACCTCCATCACTTCTGTGGGAGTCTGAAATATTTTCTTGAGTTTCCTAAAAGCCTCGATAACGTCTGCAACGAACAAAAATCTTTGGTCAACATTGTCGACAGTTTAAGCCATAAGTATATTGCATATGTTACAAACATCATGCTTGTTTCCGAATGAAATCAGAACAATAACTAACCTATTTGTTCGTGGGCAAGTTTTATAGTCCTCCTTAGGACGTTGAGGATGACGTTGATCTTCTGAGCAAAGGGCGACAGTTCCAGCGTCTTGCCCCTGAAATAAGTCAACCGGGGTCATTTGCCTTAGAATAAACAGATAATGTTAATATATAATGTCAAGGGCTAGAACATACTCATCGCCAGTGATGCAACACAGCTTAGTCGTGCAGGTTGCAATCGTGATGATAGCCCAGTAGACATCCACAGGGATTCGGTCCAAGGCACCTGACAATGCTGGTACATCCTTTGTATCATAGATTGATAGCTTCTCCAGCTCAAAGATTGACTCGATTACTTCCAATGTTGCCGTGATCAGATTGTTGAGCTCAATTATGGTTTTTCCATACTTTTGAAGGCCCGGGCGCTTTACGACCACAGGTACTCGTTTCAGGATCCCCACTGATTTGGCGAGTTGGTCCGATGAGTGAAGCTCGGCAAGCAGCCAGAAATCCCCGTAGTCCAAAGCAAAGGCCGCCAATGTCAGCACTGCCTTGGCGTCCCATGAATAGTGTGCGAGTTTGTTAAGTATTGACATGGTTGTTTTGTGGGCAATTTCCTCACCCGGAGCCTTGCATGCCATCTGACATTGATTACAGATTTGGTATTGGCAGTATGAAAAATGCTAATGAAGCTAAAACCATCGATCACGTTCATTTGTGAAGAAGTCTATACGTATAATTACCTCGCAGGAAAGAGCCTTGAGTGTGCAGGACGGGGGACTGAAGCTCGCTTTGGGCGCCTTTTCGTCGAGATTTTCCTGGTGTTCCTTGGTACCCTGTAACAAATAATGAGGAATATTCGAGAAGTGTAGGGAGAAACTTACAAACGAAAAAAGAAGAAGTTATTGTCTCCTGACTCAACCAAAACTAAAGCCAACTTCATTCCATTTTCATTTTGTGTCTTGCAGAATAAATGTGAAAAATTTTGTTGTTTTTCTCTGTCGCATTAGGAGATGATCTAGCTATTAAATTATATATGAAGAGTTGGCACTAGAGTGTATGCCAGCCTTCGTATAGCGGGAAGAAAATCCTTGAAAAAAATAAGAACAGGTATGGTCTAAACATAAAAATGTATATGTACCCGCACAACATTTTCAACAAGATGGGTGGCACGCTGAATAATGTTTTCGGTGACAACAAAAAGAGAGTCGACATCAAACTTTTCGTCACCATGAACATGGGTTGCATAGATTGTATTCATAATCTGGTCGTCGGACATGGTTAACACGTTGAGCTCAGCCTTAACGGAAGTTGAGGGGTAGCTAGCAGAATCTTATTGGTGGCCATTTTATTGTGCACTAGAATTTAAAGCTAGCGCTAGATTAGGTTAGAGACGGGCTCTTGGGCTTGGGGATGATCAGAGCAAGTAGAGAAGTTTGCTTGTGTTTCGTGCAGTGGCTAGACTGCCCTATTTATAGCCATCAGGCTGGCTCTTGTTTTGGTAATTCCTTCCCAGATGGGGGGTCCAATATCTAATAAAAATAATCAAGGGTCTGGATTCATGGGGATTGAATTATGATTAACTCACACCTCAATGGAATAAGACATAAATATTTGTTCGATTTTGGCTTATAATGTCTTTTCCTTTGCTTATTAATGGTGAATATCGCGTAGCGTCGGATGAGGTTATCTGAACACGTGTCGCGCATGGATCACCAGTCCAATTAGCACCGGCCACAAGTCAACTACAAATCTATATCTCTAGATATCAACTTGTATATATAGAGATGTAAAGGAGTTCTGCAAGTTTAGGTTGAGAAAAAAAAAAGGTTTCTTACAATTTATTTATTCAAGTCATCATTTGATTATACTTGTTGTTTATGATCAATTAGGTTTGGTACGTAAGATTATTGCGGAATTAGTTTTAATTAAGGTAAGCCTTTTATAAGAAATCATGAGATATTTTGGGAGTCTAATTAAGCCCAATTAAAGGACCATTAAATTCTTCTTGGTTGTTTTCTTCAGCACGTGGTCCTTTTTTTTTTTTTTTTTTTTAACGTGATCACTTTCGCATTAATGATACTGATATAGATAAGATTTTGTTTTTGCTTTTGTTTTCTTCAGCAATCTAGATAGGTTTGCATTTGAAAACAACTTCTGTGGCTAGTATCCCTTCCAGACGTGAAACCAGGCCGGCGGACTCACGTTATGGACATGGGCCAAAAGGCCATGGCCCACCCCCCCAAAAAAACTTTTTTGAAAATATAAAATATTTAAAAAATTTTATTAATAATTCTATAAATATAAAAAATAACGCTCTCAAAAAATTTATAATTTCTATCTGCTTTTCAAAATATTCTAAATTTTCAATATACCTAGAAATGACTCTCTCTATTTTTTTTCTTATAATCTCAAAATTTTATTTAACTTTTATATATTATCTATTTTTAAGAATGTAAAATTAAGTTGAAGATAAATAATACATTTATTAATATAGATTCTAAAGTTTTATGTTAAACAATATTGATTTCTTTAATATGAAATTTAAAGTGAAAATATAAGAAAATTTATTTACAAACAATGATTTATATGAAAAATAGTTTGTAGTTTTATTCTTATAATTTTTCAATCTCTTTTTAATTTATATAAGAGAAATGATATTTACAGTCATAAGATGTGCAAACTCCGCCCACTTTCTTTGAAAAAAGTATGTTAATCTAGGATCTACATGAAAAAAATTATTTTGTAATGATGGGTCCCACTCTTTTTTTTTTCCTTCAAATGAAACACGTAGAACTTGCACACACCTTAAGATTATATGTAACATTACTCTTTATATAAATGCGTTACAAAGTAAAAAAATGGAATACGTAGAGGTTGCAAACCCTAAAATAATATTTAACATTACTCTTTATATTAATTGGCCCCCCTCAATACAATTGTTGGTTATGTTACTGCTTGAAACATGACCAATATAGAGATTACATTATGATGAATCATTAAAAATATGAATAATGGTACAAGTCTCAAATAAATAGATTTAATGTAAATTTTTTATAAAAAAATAAATTGTATTAAAATATTTTTTTACATATTTTAAATAATATTCATGTTTGTTAAAAAAAACAATTGCACGAAATAAACTCTACAAATCATTTCTAAAAACAATATTGAAGTAATAATATCTTCTCAATCCTTTTTATAAGGACGTGTGTGCGAGAGAAAGATTAATTATAGTTGTGGTCACCTTTTCTACTCGTTTATTATCGAGAAAACATCATGCTTGGCATCTTTTTTACTCGTTTATTCTCAGAAAACATCTATATTAAGTTGTCCAAGTGTGCATTTGGATTAAGTATTTAGTGCACTTGATCTCATATGAGGGGGTCAAGGTGGATTCAAGAAAGATTGAAACTATGGTGGCATGGTCCAAACTGAAGACAATCACCGAATTGAGGGGCTTTCTAGGGCTCACATGTTACTATAGAAAGTTCGTCTAGGATTATACTTCTATTGTAATACCACTCACGAACATGTTCGAGAAAAATAATTTTATTTAGAGTGAAGAGGTGGATATGACATTTGAAACTTTGAAGAAAGCCATGACAGCCGCACATGTTCTTGCTATGCCTAATTTTGAGAAGTTGTTCAAGTTACACATGGAGACAAGCAATGTAGGGGTAGGTGCGGTATTGACACAAGAATGGAGGCCTCTAGCCTTCATTAGCAAGGCCTTTAGTGTTCAAAAGAAATGGTGGAGTGTGTATGCATGAAAGATGCTTCCTATCATGGAGGTCATGAAGGTATGAATGTCTTATTTGTTGGGGTAGAAGTTCTTGATAGTCACGGATCAACAACCTTTGAAATATCTTTCGGAAGAAAGAATCACTACTCCAGATCAACAAAAGTGGATATCTAAGTTGCTTGAATTTGAATTTCAATTAGTGTATAGGCCGGGTGAGGAGAATTGTGTAGCCGATGTCCTATCTAGGAGGGAATATGGTGAAGTGTTGGAGGCCTTTTCAGGATCCTTCATAGGGAGTGTGGGATGAGATTAGAGAGGGAATAAAATCTAATCTAAAGTGTAAAGAGGTGTTGGAGAAGTGCAGACAGCTTGCTTACAAGATGGATTTACTGGTTGGGGTTCACATTCATCCTATTTTTCATATTTCATGACTAAGGAGGAAGGGTTGATGTGACGCCCCTAAATTCCGTTTGGGATCGGACGAGCATTTGAAGCGTCGAGACATGCAACACAAGGTTACCTGCCCCCGTTCATGACATATAAAATGCAATGTTCCTAACATGCATCTAACATTATGCAATATTCGTAGCGGATAATTTTTTTGTTTAGCAATACTATGCACCAAATTGAAAATATCTCAAATACTTAAAACATACTTCATACATAAAGACCCATTGAACAGATCACAACACTAGTCCAAAATGGTTATGATCCAAAAAGTACTAGAGATGCAACTCCATTGTACAAGTAGTAATTTACGTTAACTACTATATTAACATTGACGTCGCACCGTCACTTAGTCAATTGTGTCTAGTTGATCAGCTCCTGATTCTCCTTTAGGTTCTATAACAAGATCTATCATTCGGGGGGAATGGTAGTTGGGACTACCAAAGTGAGATTTGATTACAAATCTCAGTAAGTTAACAAAAAACTTCCACACAAGTTAATGATGCATGGATGACAGTAAAAGCATAAATGCATAATCAAATTCATAAGTAATTAAAGCATAACTTGGCGTACAACATAGCATAATTGACATAACTTAAATTGAAACATGAACTGAACTTGACTTGACATGAACTTGATCTGAAACTTGACTTAACATGAAAAATACATACTCCACAGTTGTTGTGGTCCCATGTATTCTACGTGTAAATACATACTCCACAGTTGTTGTGGCCCTATGTATTCTACACAAACTTGACTTAACATGAAAAATACATACTCCACAGTTGTTGTGGCCCCATGTATTCTACGTGTAAATACATACTCCACAGTTGTTGTGGCCCTATGTATTCTACACAAACTTGACTTAACATGAAAAATACATACTTCACAGTTGTTGTGGCCCCATGTATTCTACGTGTAAATACATACTTCACAGTTGTTGTGGCCCCATGTATTTTACGGAAACTTATTCTTTAATTGCTTAAATACATACTCCACAGTTGTTGTGGCCCCATATATTTTACGTGTCACAATTGCTGTGACCCCATACATAAGTAATCAAGATGAAACGTGACTGGAATATGAAATGACTGAAGTCCTGACGTAACATAACGTGACTTGAACATAACTTGAAATACATGACCAACTTGAGATAGAAACATTTCGTAACATGACATAACATATAATAGACAACATATTTAACATGACATACTTGCAACAGTAAATATTACATGACTTGACATACATGTAATAGATGGTATACTTAGCATGACGTACTTGTAAGGTACAATAATACATGATAGAATATATTATGTAATAGATAAAAATTGATGACAGAATAAATTCTGTAGAATAGACAATTACGTGATAACTTGGCATGGCATGACATATATGATAACACATATACATACACTGTAGTTCCTTTACTTAGCACACATACACAATAGACTGCTAGTAAGTTAAAAGCTAACTTACCTCGATCTCCGTGTTTCTTATAAAACTTTAAGCGCGATCACGAGGAACTGTAATTAGTGATTCTAAAAGTTAGCACTAAATGACTAATAAATTGAAATATAGAAAATACTAACTTAAAGAGTAAAATTTCCATTTTAATTTCTGTATGTAAGAAAATGACCGTTTTACCCATAACTTAAGGATTTTGCATACTAACTTCAAAAGTCACCAAAATTTACATGCATCATGTAAATTTTATCCTCAATTCAAATATCAATTTAAAAAAATTTAAAACTAATCACAACTATTAAAACTCCATAGGGCCGAAATTTCCATATGCTATTTCTATTGATTTTTGTTTCCAACTTGTTTTGATCAACCTTTTGATCTATGACTTATAAATATGTGATCTTCAAACCAAACCATCACATGGTTTAAAAAGATATCCTAAAACATATATAAGCTTCTAATTCAAGATCACATGGTTAAAAATTAACCAAAACATAAATTTAGCCAAGAACATCCACACTTTGGCTTATCTGAATATCTCTTTGCATAAAATTTCATATATTTGAAACTAATATCAAATATCTTCAAAATAATAATATAACATGTATATAAGATGCTTAGGATCCTCCAATAAAATTATCAAAGTCATTGGAATAGGTTTAAACCACCAAAGAGTTAAACTTTCTCAAAACAGAAACTGTTTTTCCTCTTCCAGTTTCTAAGTTTCTAAATCTAAGAAACTATTTCATCAAAACCTTTTATCATGCAAAAATCCTCAACCAATAGTCATATATATATGTTAACAATACTCCATAAAAATTTCTGACCAATATCTATCCATTAGCTTGGTCAAAAACTTCAAACTATAACATATTCTCCAGTTTATCTCCCAGAATGACCTTTTTATAGTTTATATAATATTTGACTGACCAAATGATCTTCAAATGGGATAAATAAGATATCCATGTAAACTAGACTAAAAAAGAAACAACTTATATGAATGAGACTTTATGATAAAATACTTACAAAAGCTTCGAAATGGGCATGCAAAAGAACTCCTAAAAGTTGTCCGAGAGAGAGTGTTTGATATTCTTTTAATGGAAAGTATAAATGAAAATAATTTCGTGGGGAGAGGTGGCTGGAGATACTTATGGATGAGATATGGAAGAGATGGGGCTGGAGTGAGAGTTAAGTGTAGGACTCTCTTACCCGGAGTGAGAGTGGAGTGTAGGACTCTCTTACCTAATAATATCTACAAAAATCAATTTAAGATATTTTTACCCAATAATATCCATGAAATTAGCTTAAAATATTTTTATCTAATAATATCCATAAAATTAGCTTAAGATATTTTTATCCAATAATATTTACAGTTTTGAACAGACGTTTTGTCCGAAAATATGAAAAAATGTTATTGTGTCATAAGACCTTAAATAACCCTCCGAGTCTAATGGCACAAACCATAATACATTTTGACACTTCTAACTATCTCCAATAATCAAAAACACACTTCTGATACCATAGTAAATAATAACACTAACTATGTAGTTAGACAAAAACCTATACGATTAATGGATTCGTGAAAACTTATGGGGTCTTCACGAGGTTCTTAAAGTTAATAGAAATTTTACAATTGAATTTCTAGCGGGCTGTTACAGTTGAGATCCAACCAATGTGGTGAATGAATTGCCCAGGATGGACAAAGAGGGACAGATGACAATTAAGCCTGTGAAGATCTTGGAGTATAGGCATGTGAGGAAATGCGGCCAAGTAAGAACCAAAGCCTTGGTTCAATGGAGAGGACTCCCAACCGAAGATGCTACATGGGAGAGTGTTCAAATTCTCAAAGAGCAATTTCCAGAACTTGACATTGAAGACAAGGTTGATCTTGAATGGCCGAGGATTGATGGAGATGCAAGAATGCCATCCACAATGCCACTAGGAGGGTGGCTTTGGAGTGCTCAGGTTAGGAGGGTGGCTTTGGAGTGATTGTATGGTTTGGATGGTGATGCTTTGGGCGCACAAGGCAAGGTCACGGAGGACCAACCACTTGCCACCTAGAAGTTGATCGAGTTGTTGGCAAATCCTTGATTTTAGGGGATGACGCAAATCCCTTGACTGTAGGGGATGAGGCAAATTCCTTGAAATTAGGAGATTAAGCGATTTGAATGAAGTTTATTGAGTTGCTGCTTCTTAAAATTAGAAATTTTATCAATTTATTAATTAGTAAATTTGTTTCATTGATTCTAGGAGTTGATTGAAGGAGGACTAGTCGAACTCTGGTATTATTTATTTCAGTTTTGTATTGTAATTCATTATTATGTTATTTTTTTTAGTAAGAATTTCTCAACTAATTTTTGAAAATTAAGTGCTAGATTGAATTAATTTTAATTTTTATCATTCAATCATTTAAATCTTAGTGTTGTCTCTAAGTAATTTTAGATTCATCCCCCTAATGCATGCGACTGTAAATACTTGAATGCGAGTGAAACTTTTATCACCATGCGAGGGACTGGTTTGATTCTTTTCTTGTTAAATATATAACAGAATAAGAGTGAAGTAAATACAAAAAGGGCTATGTAGGAAATAAGTCCCAAAGTGGACATCACAATTAATATTTTTGATCATGCGTGAAGCACCTGTCAATTCATATCATCTCGTGCTGTACGTTTGAGACATAATTTGGCACATGCAGCATCTGTCAATCCTTTTCTTTCTTTTATAACCTCAAAAAATCTTCGGTAAGGCTTTTTCACAAATGTACACTGACTATCTGGTTTTGATTAGGGGTGTAAAAAAAAATTGACAAATCGGAAAACTGGCCCGGACTAAATCGGACTGGATTGGTTGTGCCGGTTTTGGAACGGTTCGGTCCGGAACCGATTTTCATAAATGAAAAATCGGCCGGAACCGGTCCGGTTTCGATTTCGGTTAGTTTTAGACCGGACCGAACCAGACCGGACCGGTACTATTTATATATTAATATTATATATAATATATTTTATATTATATATAATTTTTAATCACATAAAAAATAATCACATATATACTAATACTAATATTCTAATATAGATTATAGTTAATACTCATACTAATATAGTTATACTAAATCATCAAAAGTAATACTAACATATAGCTATACTAATAGTCTAATATTAATACTATTATATTGTCTAATATATTATATAGCTATAACTAATACTAATATATATATACTAATACTAATCGTCTAATATAGGATTATAGCACATTTTTTTTTACACTAAATTTCTTATTTTAGTTTTTGTTTTATAGCAGTTTTTTATATAGCGAATTTTGTTTATATAACAGATTTTTTTTATAAAGCAGATTTTTTATATCAGAATTTTTTACATAACAGATTTTTTTTTTTTTATAAACCAGATTTTTGATAGCAGAATTTTTTTACATAGCAGATTTTTTTTTGCAAAGCAGATTTTTGTAAATGGTAAACAAAATTTTTTAAATCAGTTTTTTCTTTTAAACATAATTTTTATAAAAAATTTATATTTTATTAAAACCGGAAAACTGGACCAAACCAAACCGGAAACCGGTAAAACCGGAATAGCGGTTTAGGAGGAAAATCGGTGCGTAATCGGTTTTGAAAAATGCAAAACCGGTACCTACCGGTTCGGTCCTAGATTTTGTATAAAACCGGACCAAACCAGACCGGTTACACCCCTAATTTTGATTGGCCACGTGAAAGTTTTATCTTATATATAAAATTTTTATCTTATTATTATAATTTTTTTAATTTTTATATAAAATAGGATAAATAATTTATTTTTTTAATTTTTTTAAATTTTAATATAATAATAATATTTTTAATATTTAATTTTAAAATTTAAAATTTTTATCTAAAAAATTTTAATGATCAAACAGAATCTAATTGATACACGTTTTTCATGTTTCAGATCGTGCCAACAAACTGTCATAAAGGAATAAATTGTTTTATACCATTAATTGTACATTTTAGGACGTGGCAAAGGCTCAGCTACAGTATAATCTTCTGATTCCTTATCTTCTTTGTTCTTTTAAATGAATGGTTGCGGAATTTTAAGTAAAGCTCTATTTCCTTGTAAAATTCTAAAGACCAGAGCTTTGGCGTATGCAGAATGAATAATACGTGGGGCATACTCTTTATCCAACGATGAAAATTGAAAAAGTATAAAAGAAAACTATTTTATTTCGAGGGAACTTATCTTTTTACAAAAATGTCCACCGTGATTTCCGGTAATTGGAGTTGGTCCCTCCAGCTGTTCGTACTACAACTAAATTACATGACTGCCATAATATCTCATATACATACATATGTCGTAAATAATGTTAAATCCAATGCTAAAATAGATAATTTCTTTTTTTTTTTTTGACATATTCTCATAATTAATTACAAAGAAGCAATTTTGAACTTTTGACAGGTAAGAAGCCGTATGCGTCTCCTATATATGCCACGAGAATTGCATGTTAATACCCAGCCATGCCAGCAGTGGAGAAACACCCGTAGACCAGAGGCCAACTAGCTAGCTACCACAAACTGATCTTTGAAAAGTATCTACACACGCGTAGAGATTTTTAAAATATTTTTTAAAAATAAAATACTATAATATTAATAATTATTTTCTTAATTATTAAATAAAAATTATTAATAAACGACGAAATTAGAAAGAACAAACTACGTAATATCATTTTCCTTTTTGTTTTGGATGCATGCGTGGAGGAAATTAAAGTTGATATGACCACCACCTGCCAACAGACAAGAATTAAAATGCCTAGTCGGCAAACGTCCAAATTTAGCGAGGACGAACTCTTTATAGATGGGAGAGGCCGAAGTCTCCCGTTCATACACAAAAATTCGTAAGCCCAGAACTTTCGCGAGAATTGGAGAAGTTTGTATAGGTAATTAATTTGAGATAAGAATTAAAAATAAAATAAAATATTATTAAAATATAATTTTTATTTTAAAATTTAAAAAATTGAATTTGAAACTTGTATCTTAAACTTGTACTCGGCATTATTCATTCCAAAAATGTCTACCGTGATTTCCGGTAATTGGAGTTGCTCCTCCCAGCTCTAGCGTTTCATCCGCAGCATCTGATTTACATATACATGTCGTAAACAATGTTAAATATGAAAGGGAAAAAAAAAAAAAAAAAATTCGAGTGAGAATCTGGTTCATCCACATAAGCTTGAACATGGGGAATATTTGGTGGATACGGCCAATTAGTACCCTCCAAGATGTAAGACACAGACCCTGACGTACCGGTATTTCTATCACTACAAAAAATAAATAAATATTTATAATAAGTTATTTGTAATAAAAATAACTATTTATGTTGAGAATCGACTCATTTTAACAAAAAAAAAAAAATATATATATATATATATAAAATAACTGATAATAAATAAATAATTTCTTATAATGTATGGACCATGTTGAAAGATGTGAAAATTGATCAAAACAGAGAAAAATATACGAAAATTTGATAGTTTTAATCTGTAGGGGTGGTCCCTGATTTTATCCGAACTGAAGAAAAAAGTAAAATATGTATGATCCCTTAAGAAATATTTTCATTTTAGTATCTGGGACCTCTTTATGAAATAATATATTTAGGCATATTGATAAGTTCATGACTAATTATATGATTTATTAATATATTAATCATTTAACGAAAGTCACTTAAAATATAAGGAAAAATATAGTTACAAGTATAATTGTGCATTAATCTGTGTACTAATATGATATAATTGATCAAAAAATAGATTTTATTGAAAACAATGTTAATTTAAATTTTAAGTATGAATAAATCAGTATTAATATACAGATTAGTACGTAACTATGCTTGTATATAACAAGACTCAAAATATAAAGTGAGACTCAGAAATATAAGACAAAAATTATTAGGTACTCATAGGTGGCGTTACTGGCCTTTCTGATGTGTGATGAATGCAGTAGCTTGCCCGGCCTTAAAAAGGATAGCGCACAATTTTCTTTTACAGGCAACAATAGATATAAATAACTCAACAATTCATTTTATCGGACTTGTCCTACAAATCCTAGTATAACAATAAACAGTCAAAACCTTTAATTTCAAACCATGCAGTCCAAGCTTAGCAAATGCAGACGCAAGTTTCCAAGATAAAAACTGAAAAATTAGTGGTTCAGATTCCAAAAACAACTAGAGAGGGGTGAATATATATGAGTTTTGTTACATATAAGTATAGTCGCATACTAATCTGCGTACCAACACTGATTTATTTATACTTAAAATTTAAATTAATAGTACTGTTTTCAATAAAATCTATTTTTTGATTAATCACATCATATTGGTGCAAAAATTAGTGTACAATTGTGCTTGTAACTATATTTTTTCATATGTATTTGCCAAATTTATTGGACTATTTAAGATCAATAATCAACCAATCAACCAATTAGATTATAGTAAATAATAAATACATCAACTTTGCTAATGATTGAAAACACACTTGAAGGACGTATGAAGGGGATAAAATATCTCAAGTCCAGATAATTAGGCTTAGTCCATCAAAAACTCCCCACTAGAATACAAAATAAGAAGAGAGAAATGAGGAAACAATGGAAGAGAATATGTCAAAAAGAAAGTAAAGAAGAGACGAAAAGGAAAAGAAAAATAGTAAAAATAAGAGAAAATGTTAGAAATGCAAAGAAAAAAGCGACCATTCCTTATTAGTATTGAAGGGCATGTGAAAAGAGACGTTAGATAAAAGAAAATAGCCAGACGACTATAGGGGGACTTCAACTTCCTCTTCAGCTTCTTCAACCTCATGACGAGAACTCCAGAAAAAATATCTCCTGTAACAAATAGATTTTCGACTCTCATTATATAGTGAAAAATGAGAAGAAATGAGAGACTGTATAATATCATGTTATAGTGGATTTCCCTCCCCTAACACTCTGTAAACGTATTATTATGTCAAACCATGTAAATCTATATATTTTTTTTTCTTTTGTATTTATTTTTCATCCACAGCCACATATTTACACACTAACCTCGTACAGTCGCACCGGGCCATTGTTGGGATCTCCAAACCACACCGATCGAAACCCAAATGGCATAGCAGGTCGGGAATGACTATTTCTTCCCTTCCAGCCTGTTGTGAGGTTTTTTTTCGACATTAATGTTTTCAAAATTTAAAACCACTTCGAGTGTAATTCACCTACTAAAATTCACTACAAAAATTAAGTTCGATACAACCAATTTAGAAGCACTTACAAAACCATTGAAGTAATTAAATCACACTTGTAACTCCACGAATATCCCACTTGATCTCTGCGTCTTCGAAGTTCCAGACCACCGGCCTTTCTATAGTTTCACCACAAGCACTAACTCAATCTTTGCACCCAGGTAGCTCAAAAAATCCTTTTAGCCAAAGAACATGTCCAAACCAATAGACTCAACAATGCTCGAACATAAGCACAATATGATGGAGTTTTGTTTATCATGAGAGAATTAATCTTCAATGCGCAATGAATTCTCTTAGGATCTTCTCTCAAGAGTATAATGAATACTGCAGTTCTGGTCTCTCTCCATGACTTAGAAGATGTACATATTATTCTATATATACTTAATGCTTGAGTAGACCATTTAGAGTGTCTCAACCCTAATTAAAAGGTATATTTTGGGTTTTTCTCATGAACGAGCGTCGAGCGAACTTCTGTCAAGTTTTTCTTGTCAACCTCTTTGGATCCCGTGAGCATTAGAATTTGCAGATACTTATGAATCATGACTTTGTAGATAATCAAATTAGACTTCCTACTCCACCAAGATCACCTCAATTCAATAAGGAAATCAAAAGTTATGACCAATTTCCTCAGATTAGGTCAATCTCATCAAATTTTGCAAATTTGTAATATTTGCACTTCTTGTTCCAATTGCAATCCAAACCAGACTCGATATATTTACAACTCAATTAGGCTAATTTTTGTCCTAAGAACATGCCATCATAATCTTTTTACACTAAATGCAATTAAAAACTTTATACTAAGAAGGGGGGAGATGTCATTACATTAAACTCATATAAAGTTGAAAACCGCATGAATTACAAGAGTGCGGAAATTGTGTATAATTATTGTTGTTTAAGTTTATATATATTCACAGTTAAAACAAGCATCCCATTCTATAATACTTCGTTTCAGTAGAAGCAAGTTTTATCAAGTAAGATAAACCCTGAAATTTCCGTACGACACAGGGCGCCATGTAGAGCACGTATATGCATGCGCGGTCTCAATGAAACAGAAGGAAATTTAAGAGTTTCCACGCCAATGCATGCCGGGAAGACTCATGCCGCGTCAGATGAAGTGTTTAGACTAAATTATCCAATTTATAACGTTTTTCTTTCGTTACTGACATACTGTTAACAGGACCTAATTTATGATTTAACTGCTATCTCCTCAACTCGGGCTTTTTATTATTTTATGGTTTTTCTTTTTCTTTCTAATATAACTAATTTGCTCATCCAAAAAGAAGAAATTATTATTGTATTTTGAAGTCTCCGGACAATGAATTTATCCTTGGGGTTTTCGTATGTTCTATCCCCACTACAAGAAAAATAGGCTTTTGCGACCAATTAATAGCAACAAAAAGACTATTAGCAACCAATTTTGATTGCTAATAGTCTTTTCGTTGCTATTAATTGGTCGCAAAAGCCTATTTTTCTTGTAGTGCCCTAAATTTTTATGAAGTAATATAGGTAGTTTTTGCTAGGTAAGATTTTTTATTTTTATTTTTATTATTATTTTTTTCCGGAGCTCAAATGCAAGTTTCATTTTTCAATGTCCAAACTCCAAAGTTGCACATTTTTCTGTGATTATATAATTGTTTGACCTAAGAAAGTTCATATGGCGTAACTTCCTCTGATTTTTCTTGCCTTAAAAGAGAACAATACGTAACATGTAACATCCCGATCCAATATTATAAATGTATTATGGATGATTTTATTGGACTTAAATTAGTTTTAATGAACCATATTAGATAAACTCATGAATGATTATTTATTAAGGTTGGTTAGAGATTTTAATTAGGCCCATAGGCCCAAAAGTATATTCTAAGATTCGTTAAGATTTAGTGGATAATTTTGAAATGATATTAATGGGCCCATATATTAAGAAGCCCAAGTGAGATTTATTGGATATTTTTGAATAGGCCATGTGACCAAAATTTGTTACGGTGGATTATGAAATTTTATAGAGTGGAGTAACTGGATTAAAGTCCAATTAATATTTATGAATATAGTGGGCTCAATTAATTTGTTATTAGGCCCATAAATTTATTTAAAAGACCAAAAATATGTATTTGATGAGTTGAGCTAGTTTTGAAATTTAAGATGGGCTTGTTAAGGGTATTAAGTGATTTAACTCATAAGATTATAAGCAAGCCCTAAAATTTAGTCGGACCTTTGAAATGGCTCAACCCATTTATTAGAACCCAAGAGAAAACCCTAGAATGCATGAAAGCCCATAAAATGAACTCTAACCTAGGTGAAAGGCCCAACTCATGTGCTTGATAAACACAGTACCCCAAAGACCCAACTCCCAAACCTGCATGTGTATAAAACTCCAGCCCTCACCATGGCATGCACTATACTTCTTACCCCTTATGAAGTCCTAGGGTTGTCATCTGAATGTCCCAAGCGGCAGTGCCTACCCACAAGTCCTTGGCTACCACTATTTTGATCAACCAAGGACATCCACTGCACGTAGCATCATTGTCGAGAGCTTCCTCCACGCCCTTAGCCTATGTTACACCACACAATAACACCATCACGTTAGCTAAGCACCCATGCTGCCACCACGTTCACCACATTGTAAGCCCTAGCTGTCTCTCTCCCCAATGGATGTATGGACGTGAAACGAAAAATGGGCACCCCCGTACTCGAAAAACCACTGATCTCCACCAGAAGCCATCGTATGCTCATCACAGTTTGTGCATCACCAAGCTCTCCTCCGTTGGCCTCTCACCCTCTCCGTGACCACCTCAACGTCACGTACAGCCTCAGCTACAACCCAACACACCAACCCCTTCATGTTGTATCCCTCATGGTCACGACAACACACTCGTTTGTGTTGAAAACCACCAAAGTATGAAACCAAAAAGTCTACTTAGTCTACTCTATACCGTTCAACTTGAAACTTAGCACCGTCCTATATGTTGAAGTTCAACTATAGCTACTGCAACTCACCAATTAGCCATCAATTTCAGTTGATATTTCATAAGATGTTAGTAGAACTTCTCCTATAAATAGAAGAATTCTGATATGGAAAAGTGTGGGCAAAAATAGAGAGAGTGGACGTGAGAAAACTTTGAGTATTTGTAATCTCATACAAACATATTGAATTTTGACTCCAGTGGATGTAAGCAAATTGCTAAATCACTTAAATCTACTCTTGTGTGATTTTTGAACAGGTTCAAGGTGCAACAGTTTGCACCATTGTGCATCCTTCACCATGGAAAATCCAATGCAACTGAAAGAGCAGTTGTCGTCACCCAAGCCACTATCGCATGTCCAAACAACCCCTATTTTAGCAAACCGAAAACAAAGCATCCTAAACTATTTTATGCCACATCGGAAACGGCCCCGACCGCAAGACCACTGTTGAGGCCAACAAGCCTTTACACCATAATGCTGTGCTGCACCACGCATAGCTGGACCAACTGACCAAGTTATCCTTGCCATCTTGACCATCTCTACCCAGCTGCCGTTGCCACGTATAAACATAAGTCTGACCACGAAGAGCAGTTCCATGTACAAGTTATTCCACCCTTATTTGAAACTTTTATACATTTTAGATAATATTTTATGAAAAAATATACTCATCTTTTTCATCACCCAAGCCACCATCGCATGTCCAAACAGCCCCTGTTTTAGCAAACCGAAAACAGAGCATCCTAAACTATTTTATCCCACACCGAAAAAGGCCCCGACCGCAAGACCACCTTTGGGGCCAACAAACATTTACACCATAACGCCATGCTGCACCATGCGTAGCCGGACCACGTGACCAAGTTATCCTTGCCATCTTGACCATCTCAGCCCAACTGCTGTTGCAACGTATAACCACCAGTCTGACCACGAGAGCAGTTCCACGTACAAGTTATTCCACCCTTATTTGAAACTTTTATACATTTTGGGTTTTATGAAAAAATTCTACTCATCTTCTTTGTACCTAATCATATATGGTATTTTTATTTTTTTATTTTTTTACTAAATATATATAGTATATGAATAATGAGTAAAAGTAATTAATTAATTTAAGAAAAAAATAAAAAAATAAAAAATAAAAATAAAATAAAAATAAAAATAAATATAGTGTGTGGTATATAAAAATGATAAATAGAAAAATTTTAAATAATGACTTTTTTTTTTTATATTCAATAAAATAAATAATAACAACGATATTTTATGTAATGATTAAAATCATTTAACATAAGATTATCACCTCGTTAAAAATATTAATTTAATTTAATTTAATTTTTTTTATAGAATTGCCATTCTTTTCGAACATTATTATCATTCTTTTACTCCAGTACAAAATCGACACGTAAGCCCCGGAGTAAGCTCGGGACAAACCGCTAACTGATAGTAATAATTTCAGTGTCAGCCTGCCCCTATCCTGCATGCAAGCGAACGAATAAAGTGGAATCGATATAATCGAAGAAAATAAATGAAATATAAATTAAATGTGATAAAATAAATTGAATAAAAATTATTAATTTAATAATATTTTATTATTATATAGAGAATGAATGTCTAATCCAATATAGGGATTGAATTTAGATGGAATAAAAAACTGTAAAAAAGTATTGATATTAACTAAATTTAAAGATGAATTTGACAAAGCCAATGAGAATACTCTAAGAGTGTTAATGCCATTCTCTACTTTACATCATTGAACTTTTTTTTTTTTTTTTTTAAAGTAAAACTTGTATGTTGTATTCATATATTAACTGATTTACATAGTTTATTAAAGTTTACACACTTAAAGAATCTCCTAAGAATGGTCCTCCATCCAGACTCTATTCATTTACAAGTAAAGTAATTTTTGCAAGGCTATGTGCAATGCCATTGTTGAGGATATCACTCCTCAATCAAACTCTTTCCATATATGTAAGAGTTGACTGTCGTGATTGTGGGAGTTTTATTTATACATTTTTTCCTTTTATTATAAATTTATTAATTCGTATTAACTATGTACATTCTGCAAACAATTATATAAAGCAATGAAATTCACCACCGTAAAGCAAGGTGGATCTCAGACATTCTCATGGTATCAAGAGCAACCCTAGATTAACCTCCTACAATCCAAATGGCCTTGATCCCGCACCCACCGTCCTTCCCTTCAACACCTTGATTCACATACTCACCATCAAACTATCATCATCCAACTACCTCATCTGGAAGAGTCAAGATTTGCTCGGTCACGTTGATGGCACCCTTGTGCCCCCCCCCCCCCCCCCCCTCTCCCCATTTGACCCACCAACCTCTCAAACACCAAACAACAAATACCTGGTGTGGAAGGCTAAGGACCAGTGCCTGCTCAGCCTCCTTCTCTCCTCCCTCATGGAGGAAGCTATGGCTGAAGTTGTAGGTCTCTCCACCGCTCGTGAGGTGTGGCTTGCCATGGAAAACACCTTTAGCCACCGTTCAAAAGCATGAGAACTTCGCATTAAGGATGATCTCTAGTTGATGAAACGTGGGACTCATTTTGTACCCGAATATGCCCGTGCATTCAAAGCACTTTGTGATCAGCTCCATGCCATTGGTCGGCCTGTTGATGGCATCGATAACGTTGCATTGGTTCCTCCATGGCCTAGGGCCTGATTTTTCAAGCTTCTCCACCGCTCAAATGGCCCAAACCCCTCTCCCTTATTTTTCGGATTTAACCTCCAAGGCCGTAAGTTTTGAGATTTTTTAGAAATCTCTTGAGGGTTCTTCCTCCTCTACTGCGGCTTTTACGGTCATAAAAAATTCCTCCCATCGTGGTGGCTTTGCTCACAATCCTCCAGGTCGCACAAATGGCCATGGCAGCGGCTCCTCCAGCCGCGGACAGGGACGCTCCAGCTCGGGTCAGCGCCGTCGTCCTCCACGTTACCAAATCTGTAGGATGGACGGCCACTATGCTGATCAATGTCGCCAGTATTACGCTCGGAATGAGCCATCTGCTCAACTCGCTTAGCCTTCACCAGTTTTTGCAATCTCTCTGAAAACGTGGGCTCCGACTGGTTTGTGGATACAGGGGCTTCAACCTATATGACTACGGATTCAACCCAACTAGACCAGTCCACAAGTTACACAGGTAAGGATTGTGTAATTGTTGGGAATGGTGCATCACTTCCCATTACCCATACCAGAAAAATTTCTCCCATCCCGAATCTCCATCTTCTCGATGTCCTAGTTGTTCCTTGCCGCACCAAAAATTTGCTTTCCATTAGTAAATTAACATATGATTTTTCATTATCTGTTACATTTACTAATAATTTGTTTACTATTTAGAATTTCAAAACAGGAACGATGGTGGCAACCGGCAAGCGTGATGGTGGCTTATATATGCTTGAAAGAGGCAATCCTGCTTTTATTTCTGTCCTCAAAAATAAATCGCTTCATGTGTCTTATGATTTATGGCATGCATGACTTGGACATGTCAATCATTTTGTTATTTCTCTTTTAAATAAAAAATGACAGCTTTATCTTACCTCTTTGTTGCCTTCTCCTGCTTTATGTAGCACTTGTCAAATTGCCAAAAGTCATCGCTTGCCTTATTCTCAAAATGAACACAGGTCATCTAATGTACTTGATCTTATCGATTGTGATATTTGGGGTCCCTCCCCCGTCAAATTAAATTTAGGATTTGTCTACCATGTTCTATTTATTGACGACTATTCTCGCTTCACGTGGCTCTATCCTTTGAGATTGAAATCTAATTTTCATAAAATTTTTATTCAATTGTAACAATTTGGGGCAAATCAATATTCTGCTCGTATCAAAACTTTTCAAAGTGATGGTGGTGCCGAATTCACTAGTAATTTCTTTCAAGATCATCTTCGTTCTTCAAGCATTTATCATTAGCTCTCATGTCCATACACACCCGCCCAGAATGGTTGTGCTGAAAGAAAACACCATCATGTGACTGAGACAGGCTTAGCCCTTCTTTTTCATTTTCACATCTCTCCTCGTTTTTGGGTTGACGCCTTCAGCACTACAGCCTACATCATGAACCGTTTGCCTATACCGCTTCTTGAAGGTAAGTCACCTTTTGAGATTTTGTATGGTCATTCTCCAAATTATGAAAATTTTCACCCTTTTGTTGCTGTGTTTATCCTTGCTTATGTGATTATATGCCTAACAAACTTTCTCCTCGTAGTATTCCTTGTATTTTTTTGGGTTATAATACTTCTTATAAAGGATTTCACTGCTTAGATCCCATCAATTCTAGGCTCTAAATCACTCGCCATGCTCAACTTGATGAAACTCATTTTCCTTCCCTTGCTACCTCTCAGGCCCAACCCATATCCTCACTTAACTTTTCCAATTTCCTTGAGCCCGGTCTCCTCCATACATATCTGCCTCCCTCTGACACCTCTTCCCCTCATATTATTCAATCTGGGTCTAACCCGTGTATTATGTGTACTAATTCAGTGAATGAGTCCTTGTAGGTCCCTGATTCTCTTGCAGGTCCCTCTTTGCAGCACTTGGCTCCTCCACCTTAGTCCAGTGCAACTCCTGCTCCTGCTGCTGTGGTTCCGCTAGGTTCTCATCCTATGATTACAAGAGCTAAAGCTGGTATTTTCAAAACTCGTCACCCAGCACATCTTAGCCTCTTGGGTTCCTCTGGTTTTCTTCCCGCTCTTCTTGCATCAACTGAGCCTAAAGGTTTCAAATCTGCTGCCAAGAATCCTGCTTGGCTTGCTGCCATGGATGAAGAAATCCATGCCCTTAAGAATAATCGTACTTGGATTTTCGTCCCTCGACCTATCAACACCAACATTGTGGGCTCCAAATGGGTTTTTCGGACCAAATACCTGCCTAATGGATTTGTTGAACGTCTCAAAGCACGCCTTGTTGCCAAAGGCTATACACAGGTACCTGGTCTTGACTACACTGATACTTTCAGTCCTGTAATCAAGGCCACCACTGTTTGCGTTGTGCTCTCTCTTGTTGTTACACAGAAATGGCCGCTTTGTCAACTTGACGTCAAGAATGTGTTTCTCAATGGTACTCTCACGGATCAAGTTTATATGGAGCAGCCTCCAGGGTATATTAATCCTCGCTTCCCTAATCATGTCTGCCAGTTAAAAAAAGCTCTCTATGGTCTCAAGCAAGCACCTCGTGCCTGGTTCCAGCGCCTTAGCTCCTTTCTCACTCACCTTGGTTTTTTCTTGCAGTCGTGCTGGCCCATTTCTTTTTATCTTTCATAAGCAGTCAGATATTATTTACCTGCTTCTTTATGTTGATGACATCATTATTACAGGCAACAATTCTTCCCTTCTTGACAGCTTCACTTGTCAACTCAATTCTGAGTTTGCCACTAAGGACTTGGGCCCCCTCAGTTACTTTCTTGGTCTAGAAGCTTCCTCCATTTCTAATGGTCTCTTCATCAGTTAGCTCAAATATGCACGGGATATTCTTTCTCGAGCTTAGTTACTTGACAGTAAGCCTGTTCACACTCCTATGGTTGTTTCTCAGCATCTGTCCGCCGATGGTCCTCTGTTTTTTGATCCCACTCTCTACATATCTCTTGTTGGCGCCCTACAGTACTTGACCATCACACGTCCCGACATTGCTTATGCTGTCAACTCTGTTAGTCAATACCTGCATGCTCCAACTGATGATCACTGTTTGGCTGTTAAAAGTCCCTCCTCCTCTCTTGGTGCTCTCGTTGCTTATTCTGATGCTGATTGGGCTGGTTGCCCCGATACTCGTCGTTCGACCTCTGGTGGTTGCTTATTCTGATGCTGATTGGGTTGGCTGTGCCGATACTAGTCGTTCGACCTCTAGTTACTCTATTTACCTCAGCGACAACTTGGTTTCCTGGAGTGCTAAAAAACAACCAACTGTCTCTTGTTCCAGTTGCGAATCTAAGTATTGTGCCCTTGCCTCCACTGCCGCCGAACTCATTTGGCTCACACATCTCTTGCATGATCTCCAGGTATCCATCCCACAGCAGCCTCTTCTCTTATGGGACAACAAGAGTGCCCTTTTTTTGAGCTCCAATCTGATTTCACACAAGCGGGCTAAGCATGTTGAATTGAACTATCACTTTCTCCGTGAACTTGTTGTCACTGGCAAGCTCCATATCCAACATGTCCCCTCTCATTTGCAGGTTGCTGATATTTTCACCAAGAGGATTCCTCGACCACTCTTTGAGTTCTTCTGATCCAAGCTTCACGTCCGATCCAATCCGACGCTCAGCTTGCGGGGGGTGTTGAGGATATCACTCCTCAATCAAACTCTTTCCATATATGCAAGAGTTGACTGTCGTGATTGTGGGAGTTTTATTTGTACATTGTTTCCTTTTATTGTAAATTTATTAATTTGTATTAACTATGTACATTTTGCAAACAATTATATAAAGCAATGCAATTCACCACCATAAAGCAAGGTGGATTTCAAACATTCTCAACTATTACAAATTCTATTAACATGCAAAACTATCTAGTACCTTCTGTTCTTCAAGACATCTTTTAAATCTTCAATACATTGACCATGCCACTCCCAACTCACTCTTGGACTATTAACAGCTTTCACATTAGATAAAGCATCACCCTCCAGTTGTACATTCTTAAAATTCAATTCATCACAAAGCTTCATGGCCCTTCAGAGAGCATAGACTTCAACTACTATAGGATCAGAAACATATAATCTAGGACAGCATAAAGATAGTAGAACTTCACCACAACTGTCACAAATCACCACCCCAATCTCACCTCTGTTCTCATTGATCGCAATTTACTTTAACCACATCCCCCACATGTGGTCTCCAATAGATAACCCTGCTACTTTGGCCACCATTCCTTTGATCATTGCTTTGCTTAACTTGTGCCATTTGAAGCTCTAACAAACAGTCAACAACTTGCTTAAACACTTCATTAGGTCCCTCGAACCTCTTATAAAAAACCAAGCAATTTCTCCTCAACCATACTCTTTTCAGCACCATAGCCATTACATCCATATGATCTTGAGATAACTTTGAAGACTACTCTAGCCAAAGCTCGAAAAGATCCCTTTCACTACTTGACCATTTATGCACTGGACTCCTCTCACAAGCCCGTACATCACTTGCTTCGTTGCAGTTCCATAAAGCATTACACATTGATTCGTCCATTCTCTTACACACTGGACAAGAAGCTTCTTTAACAACTTTTCTTTTCATTAGATTCTTCTTTGTTGGTATTAACATCATTGAACCTAATTATACTGATCATATTCTAATTAATTATCAATAGCAATTACTTGCTGCATCAAGTACTTTTGATCTCACTCTTGCTAGTTATATACCTCCTAGGCCCCTTAAATTACTTTAGAAATTCAAATTCATTATAATAGTACTACTATTTATCAAATCGCCCTGTGGTTCATGTATATAACAAGTCTGGTCCCTTTTTGTTTTTTTTTTTTTTTTAATATAAGAATATGGTTTTACTTATGGCGGTCTGGTTGATACATAAATATTCATTACAATTATTTAATTTTGTTAAATTTTTAAATAAGAATTGCCATAGAGTAGAGTCTTGGACTGATAAACTTTATTTATATATCGTACTAAACACCTGTACAACTGCTACATTGTATTTTAGTTATCATTTGGAATAAAATACTTTTCAAGTATATAATCAGCTCCATAAAAGAACCACGTAGAGAAATAAAGCAAATGAACGAAAAAAAAAAAAAAGAGCAAGCACGATGCCCCCAGAGAGTCAGATGCTTTTTATTTTAAAGACGACCATTTAATGATGGATTACATATATAAATACTTAATTTCCGTAATATTATTGGCATCATATCACCAATGCAGTCGGAGGCCTTTTATTGTATGGATATACAATATTCTTTATCAGTAGAGAAAACCATTCAGAGGTAATCATGCATTAATTTACGTAGTGCAGTGCGTTGAGAGCACCGTCAACATGGCAGCACTTAAAACTCATATAGGTCTCCATGACGCGGGAATATTAGTGAGCGCAATGCATATGCCCTGAAATCTTTACAACACCAACCGGGATGTCAAAACGAGAGCAGTGGCTTTGATTAATGCTGTCAAAGTGCTGTTTGATTGGAATAACGAAGTCAATCTCACGTAAATACCCCTTCCATCTTTCAGCCTCATCCATGACCTTCAAAATAGTAGTCCCATGTCCAATGAATGTCGCTTTAGACCCTTTGCTCAGCACTACCCATCCACTCTCATTCTTGTTAGATAGCAGCTTTTGTATTTCCTTGGTCACATCGTCCGGCTCAGTTTTCTTTTCAATCTTGGAGAAGAAAAAGCTTTCCATTGTGTCCCAAAAACGCCCTAGAATACCAACATTGTCCTGCTCTTTCTGGTTCTTTCCTATAGGAATCAACTCAATAGAAATCTTTGCCTCCTTCAACGCCGGGTCATTGGCCAGGGCAGTTGCTTTCCTGGTAAATTGTTGGATCCATTCGTTGTCCTTGCCTCCATAGAAGAAAATGTACTTGTCATCCTTGATCTGATTGATCGAACAAGACACCTTAATTCTCAAACACGTACAATTATAATGCTAATCATGATTTTTATTAAAAGCATCAGCCTTTTATAATATGAATTTTGCTCAAGTGTACTATATATTGTAGGGAACTTACCACGACGGGTGATTTGGGATTGATGCCAACCAAGAATGATACGATCACATCCACTATAGCTAAAAAATCTTTATTTCCACGTAAATGAAAGGAAAGGCCTTTGCTCCCAATACCTTAATGATGTGGAATGCATTCGGATGTTCCACCTTTCCTTTTGGACTTACGACCACGACGAGAGGCTTATTCTTGAAGTTCCACTCCTTAATGAACTTGATGCCTACCATTGGTGAAAAGTTTTGAACTGTATACCAAGGCATCTTGGATCGCAGCACCTCAAACTTCTTTTTCAGGTCATCAGTCCATTGCTCCACAATTGGGATCCATACAATTTTATGTTGATCCTTCTTACTTATTCCATCATAAACCGGCTTAAGGACCGAGATTTCTTCAATGGTGATTCCAGGCTCGAAATGAAGAATAGAACGTTCTTTTTCAGCACTTTGATGTTAACTTGTTTGTGCAACACAATCAAGAAAATCAGAAGACCGTGAATAGATTAGTCTTGATGTTTCTATGACAGATAACTTAGAATTCGAGGTATTGTAAATTCGTAATATAAAGCTGTGGCAAGTGTAAAGGCTGTAGTTACGACCATAAATAAGGGAAAAATAAATTACAGGTTCTTGCACGAAAATTTCAAATAGGAGAGACAAATATATTGAGTGGGTCTTAATTATTTATTACTTATTTAATATTTCACCAAAGGAAAATATTTATACATGTAAAAATAAATGTTATAAGATCTTTGTGATGAGTACCAGCTTGTTTGGAAATAGATCTTATCCTGATCATTTCATCTATCCCCTTTTCAAACATAATTTAAATATAAAATTTTCAAATTAATTATTACAACTTTTTTAAACTTTCAAACAAAACATAACAAACAATTTAATTTTTTCAAATCTCTAAATAAAAATAATATTGTTTGGAAATAGATCTTATCCTGATCATTTCATCTCTACCATTTCCAAACATAATTCAAATATAAAATTTTCAAACTAATCATTTCAACTTTTTTAAACTTTCAAACAAAACTTAACAAACAATTCAATTTTTTCAAATCTCTAAATAAAAATAATATTATAAAACTAAATTCTAATAATATTTTAACTTTATAATATTTTTCGTTTAACTTTTTCTCTCTTCTTTCCAAAACTCAAAAAATACTTAATTCAAACTATTTCATTACTATTCACATGCAAACTATCTTATTATTATTTATAAAATTATCATCTCATCTCACTCTCCAAACAAGTCCATATTTCCATTCTACTTAATTAAAGTCTTGAAATTTAGACAAAACCATAAAAATACACCGGTAATGTGAACATTTAGTCCAGGTTGGTTTTTTGAGTTTTTTCCAACTAGCTGGTAAATACGGTTTATTACACAGGATCATGATGCCTTGTATTTTACAATATATTTTTAAGAGAACTGATTTTTATTGGAAAATATATATAAGTCATAATTAATAAAATTAATATCACGTCACGGGTTCAAGTCCTTGAAGGGATGACCTATAAGTCATAGTGTTAAGTTAATTAAATATTGATAGATGATTGTAGTTTCTAAAAGGAAATGGATATCATTGAGTTAGTGTCGATATTAGAGTTGGCCGTCGTGGACATCAGGTTTCGAAAACGTAGTGAAATATTATGATCTTGAAAGTTAAAAGTCTAACCAAATTATTATCTGGCAGTCCTAAGACTTTTAGATCAATAATTAGATTTTTGAACTGTTTAACATTGTCAATCATTTTCTTCCTTTTCTAATTTTAATTAATCTTCGGTCACTACAACAAAAATCATTTTTTGGGACGAAATTGCTTTGGGACGAATTGAAAATCGTCCCAAAAAGTGAGATTTTGGAACGAAATTTGAATTTCGTTTCAAAATAACGATGGAATGCCAGACCGTTTGAACGTGTTCGAACGCTATTCTTAGGGACGAAATTTTTTGTCCCAAATAAGTTAACCGTTCGACTGTTAATGATTAACCATTCGAACGTTTAATTGTTACCGTTTGAACGTAATATTGGCGCGATAGGCAAAATTATTTTAGAGGGAAATTGACAAACCGTTCGAACGGTAAATTATAAACGTTCGAATGATGCATATTCACCGTTCAAACGTTATTTGAAGAGTTCGAACGTAGTACCGTTCGAACGGTAAGTTAATACCGTTCGAACGTATTAACTTAAAATTAATACCCTTCCCTAATTAATCTAAATTTCATGATAATAAATGTTATTTAAATGCAATATTCGGTATTAATTATATTAAATATATTAAATGCAATATATTTAATGCGCTTATATATTATTAAACACTATATATTATATTTATAATTTTTTATATATATAGTATATATTATATTATATTTAATTAAAATATATTATACTATTGAATATTATATAGTATATAGTATAAGTTATATTATATAGTATAATTAATATAATATAGACTACTATATACATGAAACTATGTTCATATATTTATATAACATATATATTATATGTGATATTAACTAATATATATATATATATATTTAATAGTATATGTATTACATGACTTGTTTAGTATATTTTTCATATTATATTACAGTTATAGGCTAATTAGATGACACTCTCTATTCTAGCACTATAAATGACACTATATATACTCAATTTTAGTTTTTGTATCATTATAATACACTCTAATTGCTAGTAGTATAGATGACACTATATATAATAGTAGATATCCTATTATTAAATAATATTATAATAATAATATAATATAATAAACACTATATATATATATATGCATGTGATACATATAACCCTATGCTATGATACCATATATATGTTATATATAATAGGTTAATATATGTACTTGACTATAATACTAGATGTAATATGATATTTTATACTATATATGTTACTAAACTATATAATATATGTTTGATTATATATTATATAGTTATATTACTCTGTCTCTAAACTATAGTATATTTACAAGTTATTATATTAAAAGGTATAGTGCAAAAAAAATACAATAAGCAACATTTTAATTTGACGTTTGAACGGTTTAAAATAACCGTTCAAACGTATAAGAAAACGTTCGAACGGTAATTTTCACGTTCGAACGTTTAATTAGAGGGGGAAAATTTTCCCGCTAATCTATTTGACGTTCGAACGTTCATTGAATAACCGTTCGAACGTCAATGTTCTACATTTACACGACAGAACCTCACAATCTCGCACTCATTCCAGTCGACTTCCAATCTCTTCCACGCTCATTTTCTTCCAACCAACGCCATTATTCTTCAATCCAGCCCTCAAATATTACTAACTTCTATCAATCTCTTATATTTTCGGATTAAGAGATTGTTTTTACCGTTTGGTGAAGAGTATTTAAGTTTTGGGCATTGGGTACGGGTGGATTTTCCGGTTTATCTCTCCAAATCAGGTATTCTCCTTAAATATATTCTCATTTTAGATTTTATATAAGTGTTTTCGTTTGCTATAATGAGTTCGTCATATAGTTTGCTGTCTTTTGATGTAATTTAGACTGTAAATGTTGAGGTTTTCGGAGGTTGAAGACGACTGTAATCTGGAATTAATCCGTTCGAACGGTATTCGTGTTCCGTTCGAACGTATGTCCTTAGATCGAACAGTGACTAGCACCGTTTGAACGTTATGTTGGTCAGTGTTAAAATAATTAATACTTTAAATGCAGGAATTGAATTAAAAATTAATTATTTATAATCTACATTTAATAATACTTAAATACTTAAAAGATTAAAGTAATCAAATGAGAATGAATTAAATTACAAATCATCTAAGATTTAATAATACTTAAATATTTAATAGTTGAATTATTCAACTATAGGTTAATACAAATAGTTTTATTTTAATAACACAAAAATACTTAATCTTTGAATTAATAAAATGAATTTTAAATAAAATACAAATAATCTAGATTTAATAATACTTAAATACTTAAAAGTTAAAAGTAATCAAATAAATTTGAATTAAAATATAAATTCTGAATTATAATTAATAAAATGAATGTTAATTACAATACAAATAGTTATAATTATTAACTAGAATGTTAATTACAATACAAATAGTTATAATTATTAACTAAAATGTTAATTAAAATACAAATAGTTATAATTAATAAAATATTTTGAAAGATATAAAACAACTATCTAATTATTTAATAATATAAATACTTAATTAACATATCTTGCATTGTTTGTTTGATACATGTTATATTGAAGAATTAGTTGCAAAACAACAAGAGTTAGAGGCTCAATTGGCGAGACAAGGAGACATGGAAATGCGCCTCAAACAACATGAAGAAGAACAAGCAGAGTTCAGGAGAGATATGCAACTCCAAATGCAACAGCTTATGCAACAGTATAGACCTCCAACCAACTGATGGTTTTTTACGTCTAGCTTATGACATTATCTAATTATGTATGAACAATACTAGTATCATGGTTATTTATTTCTTCGCACTTATGATAAAACTTTTGTGAGTAATTAAACAGTTCCTAATTTATGTTTTTCAAATATTATGGATGTCTATTTAGTTTTTTTTTTTTTTTTATAATTATTGATTTTAATAAAAATAATATCCGTTCGAACGACCGTGTCACGTTTGAACATTAATGGGTAGGCCGTTCAAATGATAATGTACCGTTCAAACATTAATGACCAAACCGTTCGAACGATAGCAGATGCTCAAAAAAACGTTCAAACGCAGGTCATTACCATAGCGTTCGAACGTTGATCAGCACCGTTCGATCTCTTCTACCGTTTGATCTGTTCCTTTAACGTTCGAACGTAATTCTATTGATCGTTTGAACGTATCTTGATAACCGTTCAAAAGATATATTAACGTTCGAACGGTAACTGAGAATCATTCGAACGCCATTCTGGAACGAATTTTAACCATGACAAAAAAGGTCATCGTTCGAACGATATCGAATGGTCAATTTCAAAATCGTTCCAAAAGATATATTTTGGGACGAAATTGTGATTTTCGTCCCAATATATCTTCTGGGACAGTGATGTTGGGACGACCTTGGGACGAAATTTTTTCATCCCAAAAAATCTTTCGGAACGAAATGTATATATTTTGGGACGAAAATTTTCGTCCCAAAAAATCTTTTTTGTTGTAGTGGGTAAGGCTAGTTTTCCACTATACGTTTTTAATTTATTGATATACACGTGCGTTTTTCATGTTTCAGATTATTCCAATAAATTACTACCATAAAGGAATAATTGTATAGCGCCAATAGTACATTTTAGAATGTGGCAAAGGCTAAGCTACAGTATAATCTTCTCATTCCTTAACTTCTTTATTATTTTACTCCTCTTTGGAGGAGTGGTGGATACCCTCTTTTTTTTTAGAAGTTAGGGGATGGTTGTTCTCGCAAATAAATTAGGATGAATATCTCTATTTTTCAGAGTCTTATATCCCAAAAGGTTTTGTCAATAGAAAGTTTATAGAAGTTAAGACTGATAACAAAATGGAAAAATGGAGAAACTTCTCTGATTCTCATTGAGTGCTTTGGGTAATATTTATACACAAACAAAATGAAAATAAAAAATAATAATTGTTACAAATAATTTGAAAGAAATAATAACGACTTCCTCTACTATTCTATTCTAGAAGACTTGTGAATTATTGTACAATGTGAGCAGAGCAATATCGGGCTTCATGTTATTGTTGTAGTCCCCGTAATGCCCTCCTTATGTTTGTGTAAAATCACAGATGAGTCACTTAGCTTGATACGCCCCCTCGAGTCCAATGACATGTCTACCACATTGAGGGTCGACCTAAAACGATGAAAACGATCGGCAATAATTGGTTTAGTAAAAAGATCAGCCAACTGGCCTTGCGAACTACAGAATTGAACTTGTAAGGTGTTTGCCACAACTTTGTCTCTAATGAAGTGAAAATCAATGTCCATATGCTTGGTTTTTGAGTGGTAGACAGGATTCACTGATAGATATGTTGCTCCAATATTGTCACACCATAATGTAGGAGTTGTGGGAAGAAAGACACCAAGCTCATGAAGTACTATTTACAACCAAATAACTTCTACTGTCGTGGATGCAAGGGACTTGTATTCAGCCTCAGTGGAGGAACGGGCCACTGTGCTTTGCTTCTTTGAACTCCATGATATTAAGTGATGACCCAAGTAAATACAAAACCCTCCAGTTGATCGGCAGTCATAAGGACAACCCTCCCAATCTGCATTAGAATATGCTTGAAGAGAAAAAGCAGTTTGAGGCTTGAAGAGTAGACCATAGTTGATGGTTGCTTTCAAGTATCGTAAGATATGTTTCACGGCAATCCAATGAGAAGCTTTAGGTGTGTGCATGAATTGGCACACTTTGTTGACTGCAAAAGAGAGATCTGGTCTGATTAAGGACATGTACTGAATGCCCCCAATGATGCTTTGACAAAGAGTGGCATCTTCAAAAGGTGGTGAATCAAACTTGGAAAGTTTGAGATTAGACGCCATAGGAGAGTTGATGGGTTTAGCGTGAAGCATTTTGATGCGAGTTAACAACTGGTTGATGTACTGTCATTGGGAGAGAATTAAGCTGTGTGCTGTATGATCAACCTTGTAAGGGCAAAAATTGGCTAGGATTAGATGACTAAATGATAAGGTTTATCTTATCATTATTTGATTAAATTTGGATGAATGATAAAGTTTATCTTATCATTATTTGATTAAATTTGGATGAATGTAAAATAAGTATTGATTTGTATCTAAACAATATTGAGTCTATCTAGAAGTTTTAGGTGTTATTTAGATAAGTCTTTGAGGTTAAAATCAAGTTCTGGAAGATTGGTATTTATCAAGAAGAAAGCTGAACAGAGTTTAGTCAATAACAGAAGATGTTATCACGAAATGTTAGCAGTCCATCGGAACACGTTTTCGCGTCTGTTGCTAACCGTTAGCAGAGTCCTACTGCGACTAGAACTCTTTCCAGACTTTCTATTTAAAGAGATTCGGTTTTGTATCTTTTCAAAGACTTTGAACCACGAATTTCAGAGAGGATATTCTGAGCATTTATGAGAGAAAATTCACTTGAAAATTTTCATGGAATTTTTCATATCTTATTGAGTGTGATCGTGCTTTGAGGGTGAAGGAACATCGATTGGATTTCAGCCTCTGGAGTTCCAAAAGGGAAGTCAACATTTGAAAATCGCCAGAGGTTCTGGCTGCTACTGCGGTAGAAGACAAATGGGTTGTTTGTCTATGCAAGTAAGAGAGTCGAATTGCAAAGATTTTGTAATTGATTATTGCTTGTAATTGTTCTTTAAATAATAAGATTGACTTTCCTGGATTTGGCTGCCCCGTAGGGTTTTACCTTTAAAGAGTTTTTTAAAGGGTTTCCCTTCGTAACCAATCGTTGTGTCTTGCAAGTTTGATTATTTATTTTAAAGTATTTGATTCGTTTCATAATCTTGATAATTGAGATCTAACCTATTTGTTCAAGGAAATTGGTAGACAATTTCATGGTTTTACAGGGGTACGTTGGGAATTTCAAACCTCAACTCCAAGGAAAAAGGAAAGATTATTGAGGTCCTTTACTGGGAAAGCACGTCCCAATGTTGAAATAAGATTATTAATGGGAGAGAAATGTGAAGATGTGATGACACTGTCATCCACATAGACCAAAAAATAAATTTTGACATTAGCATGATTTAAAATGAATGAAGAAGGGTCAGCTTTGGAGGCAGTAAAACCGAAATCAAGAAGCCAAGAACTAAGTTGAGCAAACCATGCTCTTAGGGCCTAGTTGAGGCCATAGATGGCCTTGTGGAGTTTGTAGATATAATTTGGACGAGTTGAATGAACAAATCCTTGGGGTTGCTGCATATACACACCATTTGTTAAGGATCCATGCAAAATGCATTTTGGATGTCAAGCTGCTGTAAGGGCCAAGATTAAGTTGCTGCAAGTGAGAGAATTAGTAGAATGGTGGATGGCTTTACCACTGGGCTGAAGGTCTCAGTGTAGTCCAAATTGTGGAGTTGATGGTAGCCTTTAGCTACCAGACATGCTTTTCTTTTTTCGAAAGGACCATCAGCTTTGGTTTTGGTACAAAACACCCAGCGACAACCAAGGATGTTTGCCATGGGAGGAGGAGGGACTAAACTCCACGTCTGGTTTTGTTGCAATGCAGTGAATTCTTAATGCATGGCGTCACACCATTATGAGAATTTGACAACTGTAGAGAAACTAGAAGGATCATTAGGAACATTTATAGAGGTAGTAAAGCAATACTGAGAGTTATACGGCATAGTTCCTTCCGTGAAGACTCAGGGCCAAGAGGAATTTGTATGGGCACTAGTAATAATTGGTGAACGAGGTGGAATAAGGGAGATGGAAGGAAGAGAGGAAGGTGGGTTAGTGGAAGACGATGGTTGAATTTCAAACTGAGTGGAAGAGTTTGTTGTAGAGGAGGATGGACGAGAGGTTGAAGACATCGGGGAAGCAGAAGCTGGATTTGAGGATGATGGGCTGGGCCCAAGCCCAAGAATAGATGGTGTAAGTAGAGGTAAGAGGGTAGTTTCCGAGCAAGGAGATTTAGAAACGGGACTGGGCTGAGATGTACGAAAGGGAAACAAGGACTTATTGAAAATGACGTCCCTAAAAATGTAAAGTCTACTTTGTTTAAGGTCTAGACACTTGTATCTTTTATGAGATGGGCTATAGCCCAAGAAGAGACATGAGGTAGATCTAAATTTTAATTTATTTGAAAGATAAGGCCTAAGATTGAGCCAACACTCACAAGCAAATACTTTCAAAAAATTATTATCGGGCTGATTTTGATGAATCAAAAAATGAGGTGATTGATTTTTAATAACTGGGGAAGGTATAAGGTTAATTACATAAACAACCATTTTAAAAGCATCAGCCCAAAAGGAAAAAGGTAAGGAAGAGTGGGCTAAAAGAGCAAGCCCAGTTTCGATAATGTGTCGATGTTAGCATTCAATAAGTCCATTTTGTTGATGTGTATGAGGGCAAGAGAGACGATATGTGATTCCAAACTTATTACAAATTTGGGTGAGAGGTTTGAACTCTCCACCACCATCAGTTTGAAGGATTAAAAGTTTGGAATTAAACAAGCGTTCAATATAAGGTAAAAATGTGGTAAAAATATAACCAACATCAGATTTTAATTTGAGAGGAAAGAACCATGTGTATCACGTAAATTGATCTACAAATGAAAGATAATACTTAAAACCAAGTCTGGAAATGTGGGGTGCTGGGCCCCAAACATTAGCGCATAACAATTGAAGTGGCTTGGTGTAAGTTGCATGAATTTTACTAAACGGTAACTGATGGGCTTTTGCAAGTGGGCACTTGGTACAAAAGAAAACAGAGTCATTGGAAACAGTAGGTAAGCAATGTTGATGTAAGACATGTGACACAATATCCAGTGATGGGTGTCCAAGCCTTTTGTGCTAGTGTGCTTTGGTTGTTCTTTCTCCAAGGTGTAAAGATGGGCTAAAAGCTGAGGAAGATGATAAGGAGAAGACATAAAGCCCATTATGTGTAGGCCCTGTGAGGAGCACTTTCCCCGTTTGATTATCATTCACAGAAAAATGAGATGAGTGAAATTCAGAATAGCAAGAGTTATCTAAGCAAAAACGGAGAACAAACACAAGACTTTTTGTTATGGCGGGAACATGTAAGAGATTTTTAAGATGAAAGAAGGAAGAATAGGATGAGAGAAAAGAGTCACCAAAATTTTGAATGGGAATCACTACCAATATATGGTTCTGAAGAAACATTCAAGTTACTGAGTTCATTGGTGATATGGTGTGTTGTGCCAGAGGCAGGATACCATGTAGCCTCAGACATGGAACTGGGAGTATTATAATGAGCAGAGAAAGATTTCGG
This sequence comes from Carya illinoinensis, assembly GCF_018687715.1. Lineage (NCBI taxonomy): Eukaryota > Viridiplantae > Streptophyta > Magnoliopsida > Fagales > Juglandaceae > Carya > Carya illinoinensis. The sequence continues at coordinate 46,326,813 of NC_056752.1, forward strand.
AGGATCTAGTTGAAAAGCATGATCAAATCAGTACCGGCATTGCAGGGCAACGTGATCGGACTTATTATAGACTTGACAAGTAGAGCATTGAGTATTGTATCCTTGTTGAGATGAGCTTGACTAAGTGGAGGAACGACCCCCACGACCTCCACGAGTGTTGTTAAAGGAACGACCTAGTTCACGCCCTTGGCGGCCACCACAACAGTTGCCTTGACCATGCTGATCTCTTTGTCTAGAAATGCTGAAATTCACTGAGGGCTCAAGAGAGATAGTACTCTTGGTTTGGTGAGAGATTTTACTTTCATGAATAAGTAAGAGTTGAAATAATTCATGTGAGGAAAGAGAATCAGTCCGCACAGTCACAGAGGTGATAAAGGTCTCATAAGTGGGTCCTAACCCATTGAGAAGGTAGTTAACAACCTCCTTATCGGGAAGAGAGTTGCCAATAGTAGCCAATGAGTCAACAAGAGAACGTACATTCCCAAAATAATCATAAATTGATTGCTCACCTTTGGAGAGATTAATGAGCTGAAACCTAATTTGAAACTCCTTAGCTTCGGAGTGAGAGGCAAACATAGAGGCCAGAGAGGGAAGAGAAAAGCACACTTAAGATCAGCTGATCAATGCGCTGCCAAGAGGAAAATTCTGGGTTGAATTTGGGTGGTGTATCAAAAGTAGCAGGAAGAAACTGAGGTGGGGATGGAAGGGATCCATTGACATGAGCATAAAAGGCCTTGCCCATGACGATATGCTGAGATTTGCACTTTCCAGAGAAGGTAATTTTCATTTGTTAATTTTGTGGTAATAATATGAGAGAAGGAAGAGAGGGTAGAGGAAGCCATGAATGCAGACGTTAGTCATGTGGCTCTAATGCGATGATAACAAAATGGAAAATTGGAGAAACCTCTTATTCTCATTGAATGCTTTGGGTAATATTTATACACAAACAAAATGAAAATAAAAAATAATAATTGTTACAAATAACTACTTGAGAGAAATAATAACGACTTCCTCTACTATTATATTCTAGAAGACTCTTGTGAATTGCTATACAATGTGAGTAGAGAAATATCAGGCTTCATGTTATTGCTGTAGTCTCCGTAATGCCCTCCTTATGTTTGTGTAAAATCACAAATGAATCACTTAGCTTGATAAAGACAATACATATCACAAAAAAATTTTGTATGAGGAGAAGCCTCTCGTAAACGAATATATATTTTGACTTATAAACTGAGTATTTTTCTGTATTTATCAGTCATTAATATAACTTCAGGTTTTATAAATGGAATGAATTTTATTTTTTATAATAATAATAATAATACAAACATAAAATAGAAAGAAGAGTAGTAACAAAACTTTGGAGTGAACTTCGCAATAATTTCATCTAATCAAATTTATATTGCTCTTGTCATTGCTTTGGCCCAAAAAAACTGATATGAAAATTCTGCATTGAACATATTGATCTAGATAAGATTTTGATTTTCTTTTTTTTCAGCAATCTAGATATATAGGTTTGTATTGGAAAACATACGTCTGTGGATGATATTCCTTCCCTGTTGAGATATGTACATATGAGTTAGTTAGAGTTAGTTAGCAAGTTTTCATTTTAATTATAACACGTGCTGTAATTAGTTTTCTGTATAAATAGGACATAGGTCAGCTTTGTAATACACGGAATTCTTTTAATCAAAAGCAGAGGAAACTTTCCTTTTTTGCCTTTTAGGTTTTATGTGCGTAGTGTGAAACCATCTTTTCTACATTCCCGATGTGAAACATGACCAACGTCACAGACATTGCGTTCCGATGAATCATTAAAAAATTATAAAAAATGTTATATATAAATTTTAAATAAAGAAGTCTGATATAATTTTCTTTTTATAAAAATTAATTTTTTTTTTCTATCATGTTAATATAATATTTATTTTTGTTTGAAAAACTAAAAATACTGCAGAGAAGTTGGTGCAGAAATTACACACACCTCTCACTCCTTCATTTTTCACGTCACCTTTCGTGCGTAATTCCTACACCATATCACCTGTATCAATTATTTTTTTTTTAAAATTGTACAAATCATTTCTAAAAAATTATTGATAATATCTCCTCATGAGTCCTTTTTATATGTACGTGTGTGTGAGAGAAACATTAATTATGGTTCTTCTCACCTTTTCTACTCGATCGTTTACCGGCCTCAAGAAAACATCACCAATGAAGGCTGACGTCGGTAGATATATACCCAGCCAGTCGATCGTGAACAGAGGGGAAACGTTCAAATTTACGAAGAACGAGCTTTATGAATATTAAAGATCAGATTGGGAGATTTTTTTATTTAGTAACGCGTCGATGTCGTACAATTAATAAGGAGATAGCTTGCTTGATGAGAACAGCCATTAAATCTTATCAAGACTTTCCTATGCCTGAAAAGATTAAACATGGAATATTGAGAAAGAAAAATGATAAATTTACTTTTTATTAATAACTTGTATATAATTAGATAAAAGAATAATATTATTTTAAATTTTATTTTGATTTTATTGATGAGTTGATGTGTTTAAATATAATAAAAAAATATTATAATATTTAAAATTATTTATAAATTATAAATAAATTGGTGGTGTATAATTACCTATCGAGTAATAATTAATTATTATTATTATTAGCAGCAGCGCAGCTGCGGCTCCAAGGATGATTTAGTTTATTCACTGCCCCAACATCTTCTATACATATGTTGTAAATAACGTTAATTATATATGTCATAAATACAAGTACTTTAATTTAAAATACTGTTGATTATTATAACTATTTAATTAAAAGAAAGAGAAATAATAATGCATGCATGGTATGTAAATGAGTGCAAGATTGGCACCAACATTGTACAACCGGGGCTAATTTTGAGACCATGGCCGCCTAGCTAGTATTCCCACTTGAATGTGGGGTCCGGGCTTCATATCTATTATATACACTATAATATATAATATCACATCGTCAGGTAATTTTAGCAATTAATGATCATCTGCGTATTCAAACTCATGATGACTTGTCATCATTAGGTACGTACATACGTATATAGTTACAAATATTTATATATATATTTATACACAAACAAAATGAAAATAAAAAATAATAATTGTTACAAATAACTACTTGAGAGAAATAATAACGACTTCCTCTACTATTATATTCTAGAAGACTCTTGTGAATTGCTATACAATGTGAGTAGAGAAATATCAGGCTTCATGTTATTGCTGTAGTCTCCGTAATGCCCTCCTTATGTTTGTGTAAAATCACAAATGAATCACTTAGCTTGATAAAGACAATACATATCACAAAAAAATTTTGTATGAGGAGAAGCCTCTCGTAAACGAATATATATTTTGACTTATAAACTGAGTATTTTTCTGTATTTATCAGTCATTAATATAACTTCAGGTTTTATAAATGGAATGAATTTTATTTTTTATAATAATAATAATAATAATAATAATAATACAAACATAAAATAGAAAGAAGAGTAGTAACAAAACTTTGGAGTGAACTTCGCAATAATTTCATCTAATCAAATTTATATTGCTCTTGTCATTGCTTTGGCCCAAAAAAACTGATATGAAAATTCTGCATTGAACATATTGATCTAGATAAGATTTTGATTTTCTTTTTTTTCAGCAATCTAGATATATAGGTTTGTATTGGAAAACATACGTCTGTGGATGATATTCCTTCCCTGTTGAGATATGTACATATGAGTTAGTTAGAGTTAGTTAGCAAGTTTTCATTTTAATTATAACACGTGCTGTAATTAGTTTTCTGTATAAATAGGACATAGGTCAGCTTTGTAATACACGGAATTCTTTTAATCAAAAGCAGAGGAAACTTTCCTTTTTTGCCTTTTAGGTTTTATGTGCGTAGTGTGAAACCATCTTTTCTACATGGTATCAGAGAAAGAGAAAATTACAATTCTACATTAACTGGAGATAATTACCATGCTTGGTCTCGATCCATGCGAATTGCTTTACGATCTAAGCACAAGCTTGGTTTCATTGATGGAAGTATTACCTTGCCATCTAATGTTTCTGATCCAGCGCATACTGCTTGGTTACGTTGTAATGACATGGTTTTCTCGTGGTTACTCAATTCTGTATCAAAAGAGATCGCAGCCAGTTGTATCTACATCAACACAGCACGAGAACTTTGGTGTGATTTACAGCAACGCTATTTGCAAACTAATGCGCCTAGGATTTTTCAGCTCCAGAAGGAAATTGGAGATCTGATGCAAGATGATCTGTCTGTAAGTGCATATTTTACTCGATTGAAGACTCTTTGGGATGAATTGATGAATTACATGTCTTTACCTTCTTGTATCTCTTCAAGAAATTGTAATTGTGAAGTTTTAAAAGCTGTTCTTGACCACCGGCAACGAGAATATGCAATGCGTTTTCTGATGGGACTTAATGACACTTTTGCAAGTGTTAGATCACAAATTTTGTTGATAGATCCATTTCCTGATATCAACAGAGTGTTCTCTCTGATCTTGCAAGAAGAAAGACAGCGTGGTATTCATTCCATTGTTAAATTTGTGAATAATGATTCTGCTGCTTTGGTTTCCACTACTCAGCAACAACATCCTCATAAATTCACTCCAAGGAATAAATTTTCTTCGAAACCTAAACCAATGTGCAGCCACTGTGGAATAGTGGGCCATACCAAGGAGAAATGCTATAAACTCCACGGGTATCCTCCTGGATACAAATTCACCAAATCTCGGATTAATTCTGTCAATGGTAACCCTTCTGATAATGTTTCACAGGAGGCACACACTTTTGAAGGATCTTCATTACCTTTTACTCAAGAGCAGTGTCAACAACTGCTTTCTATGCTTGATTTACACAAATCTTCAACCAAACCTCCAGTGGTTTCACCCGTAGGTACTCATCACAATCCTCAGACATTCCTTCATCAGTCAGGTATATTACCATTTCCCTCACATAGTGTTTTTACTGCTCTTAGTTTTCAGCATTTTTCATCCTTCATCCATAAAGTTGAAAATCATCCTTCTAATGCACCTTGGATCATTGATACTGGTGCAACTGACCACATGGTCAGTTCTGTTTCTTTCTTAAATTCATACTCCTCTGTTCAATCTACCTTTGTGACTCTTCCAAATGGTCACAAAGTCAGTGTCACACACATAGGCATAGTCAAAATTTCTGATACCTTAATATTGACTAATGTTCTATGTGTTCCATCTTTCTCCTTCAATCTTTTGTCAGTTAGTAAACTTGTTCATTCTACTAACTGTGCTGTGTTTTTCTTGAACAAATCATGTATCATTCAGGACCTGTGTGCATGGAGGACGATTGGTCTGGGTGAACAACGAGATGGACTTTATTACTTGCTGCCATATAAGACATCAACCCCTGATGTAATTGATGATTCTGTTTCTAGTGTATTTTCTAATTCCAATAATGCATTTTCTGCTTCCAGTATTCCTGCACCTCTTGTTTCAAGTCCTCAAACTTTAGACATATGGCATTATCGTTTAGGACATCCATCCAATGCTAGACAATGTTTGTTACATAAACAAGATTCTCTTATCAATTCTCCTTGTACAAACATCTGTGATATATGCCATTATTCCAAACAGGCTCGTTTATCTTTTCCTCTGAGCAATTCTGTCACTACAGAACCATTTGATCTCATCCATACTGATATATGGGGTCCTTTTTCTACTTCCACTTTAGAAGGTTTTCAGTACTTTCTTACAATTGTGGATGATTTCTCACGAGCAACTTGGGTCTATATGATGAAAACTAAATCTGAAACTAGACCTAAGTTACTTTCATTCTTTGCTCTTGCTGAAACACAATTCAATCATAAAGTTAAAACCATTAGAAGTGATAATGGTCTAGAATTCAATATGACCAATTATTATGCTTCTAAGGGAATCATTCATCAAAGGAGTTGTAATGCCACTCCTCAACAAAATGGAATTGTGGAACGTAAGCATAGACATTTGTTAGAAGTGGCTAGAGCTCTCAGATTTCAAGCACATCTTCCTTTATGTTTTTGGGGTGATTGTGTCTTAACAGCTGCTTATATCATCAATAGATTACCTACTCCACTTCTCTCAAACAAGTCTCCTTATGAATTGCTTTTCTCTACAAAGCCTTCATATTCTCATTTCAAGGTATTTGGATGCCTTTGTTTTGCTAGTACTCTTTCTGCCCATAGAAATAAATTTGACTCTAGAGCAAGAAAGTGTTTGTTTCTTGGTTATCCCTATGGTGTAAAAGGATATAAACTCTATGATTTACAATCTCATACAGTTTTTCTATCTAGGGATGTTATTTTCCATGAACACATATTTCCCTACAAGAAAAATCTTGTTCATTCTTCCTCACAACAAACTGTTATACCTATGGAGTCTTTTGTTCTTCCAGTTCCAGTTTTTGATCCTACAATAGATTCCACATTCTTTTCAACCACTATACAGCCACCTCAAAATCCTACTCAAAATATTGATTCTACAAATGTTTCTTCTCTTAGAAGATCCACTAGACAGAGACATCCACCAAACTATCTACAGCAATATCATTGTCATCTTACTTGTTCTCCCTCAGATCATAGTTCACTTGCTGCAGCATCCTCAAAGGTTAGTTCTCACTAGCCTTTGTCTACTTATCTTTCTTATTCTAAATTGTCTCCTGCATACAAAGCCTACACAGTTTCTTTGTCTTCCAATTTTGAACCCAAATCATATTATCAAGCTGTCAAATTTTCACATTGGCGTGATGCCATGTCAGTTGAGTTAACTGCTCTTGAAGAAAATCATACTTGGGTTCTTACTAGTTTACCTCCTGATAAACATCCAATTGGTTGCAAATGGGTGTATAAGATTAAATATAAGTCAGATGGTACCATTGAGAGATACAAAGCTAGGCTTGTAGCTAAGGGGTACACTCAACAAGAAGGATTGGACTTTCTTGATACATTTTCTCCTGTTGCCAAGCTCACCAGTGTTAGGTGTTTGCTTGCCATTGCTGCTGCTAAAGGATGGTATTTACATCAGTTAGATGTAAATAATGCTTTTCTTCATGGTGATTTAAATGAAGAGGTTTACATGACACTTCCTCAAGGTTATGGAAGTGAGGGGGAGACACGAGTATGCAAGTTGACTAAATCCTTGTATGGACTCAAACAGGCTTCTCGCCAATGGTTTCACAAGTTATCAAACTGTCTTTTAAACCATGGTTTTTCACAATCTAAGTGTGACTATTCTCTGTTTACTAAAGTCACTACAAGTTCATTCATTGCCTTGCTTGTCTATGTGGATGATGTCATAGTAGCAAGCAATGATATTCAAGCTGTGCAAGACATCAAAAATATTCTTCATGCTGAGTTCAAGATTAAAGATCTTGGAGAATTAAAATACTTCCTAGGATTGGAAGTAGCTCGAACATCTAAAGGCATTTCTGTTTGCCAAAGACACTATGCTCTTGAAGTGTTAACAGATTCAGGTTTTATTGACTGCAAACCAGCCAAAATACCTATGGATCCTAACCTGCGCCTCATCAATACAGATAGTGGTTCATTAGAAGATCCCACTGTCTATCGAAGGTTAATAGGAAGGTTACTCTACTTGACTATTACAAGACCAGACTTGGTATTCTCTGTTCACATTTTGGCTCAGTTTATGAATAAACCAGCACAAGTTCATCTTGATGCTGCATATCAGGTTTTGAGATATATAAAAGGAACTCCAGGGCAGGGTATATTTTTGCATGCATCTTCATCTTTACAATTGAAGGCATTCACGGATTCAGACTGGGCAACATGTCCTGAAACAAGAAAGTCAATTACAGGCTTTTGTGTTTTCTTGGGTGAATCTCTTATTTCTTGGAAATCCAAGAAACAAAACACTGTGTCAAGATCATCAGCAGAGGCTGAATACAGGGCTCTCGGTTCCACAACATGTGAATTAATTTGGTTAATTGCCTTGCTTAAAGACTTTGGGATTAATCACAACTCACCAGCATTACTTTACTGTGACAGCAAAGCTGCTCTACATATAGCAGCCAACCCAGTGTTTCATGAGAGAACGAAACACATTGAAATTGATTGCCATTTGGTTAGAGAAAAAATTCAAGCTGGAATACTGCATACTCTTCATGTGAATTCAAAGCATCAGCTGGCAGATTTTTTTACAAAGGCTTTGGCCTTCCCTCAGTTTACATTTTTCCTTTCCAAGATGGGAGTAATAAATATACATACTCCATCTTGAGGGGGAGTGTTGAGATATGTACATATGAGTTAGTTAGAGTTAGTTAGCAAGTTTTCATTTTAATTATAACACGTGCTGTAATTAGTTTTCTGTATAAATAGGACATAGGTCAGCTTTGTAATACACGGAATTCTTTTAATCAAAAGCAGAGGAAACTTTCCTTTTTTGCCTTTTAGGTTTTATGTGCGTAGTGTGAAACCATCTTTTCTACATTCCCGATGTGAAACATGACCAACGTCACAGACATTGCGTTCCGATGAATCATTAAAAAATTATAAAAAATGTTATATATAAATTTTAAATAAAGAAGTCTGATATAATTTTCTTTTTATAAAAATTAATTTTTTTTTTCTATCATGTTAATATAATATTTATTTTTGTTTGAAAAACTAAAAATACTGCAGAGAAGTTGGTGCAGAAATTACACACACCTCTCACTCCTTCATTTTTCACGTCACCTTTCGTGCGTAATTCCTACACCATATCACCTGTATCAATTATTTTTTTTTTAAAATTGTACAAATCATTTCTAAAAAATTATTGATAATATCTCCTCATGAGTCCTTTTTATATGTACGTGTGTGTGAGAGAAACATTAATTATGGTTCTTCTCACCTTTTCTACTCGATCGTTTACCGGCCTCAAGAAAACATCACCAATGAAGGCTGACGTCGGTAGATATATACCCAGCCAGTCGATCGTGAACAGAGGGGAAACGTTCAAATTTACGAAGAACGAGCTTTATGAATATTAAAGATCAGATTGGGAGATTTTTTTATTTAGTAACGCGTCGATGTCGTACAATTAATAAGGAGATAGCTTGCTTGATGAGAACAGCCATTAAATCTTATCAAGACTTTCCTATGCCTGAAAAGATTAAACATGGAATATTGAGAAAGAAAAATGATAAATTTACTTTTTATTAATAACTTGTATATAATTAGATAAAAGAATAATATTATTTTAAATTTTATTTTGATTTTATTGATGAGTTGATGTGTTTAAATATAATAAAAAAATATTATAATATTTAAAATTATTTATAAATTATAAATAAATTGGTGGTGTATAATTACCTATCGAGTAATAATTAATTATTATTATTATTAGCAGCAGCGCAGCTGCGGCTCCAAGGATGATTTAGTTTATTCACTGCCCCAACATCTTCTATACATATGTTGTAAATAACGTTAATTATATATGTCATAAATACAAGTACTTTAATTTAAAATACTGTTGATTATTATAACTATTTAATTAAAAGAAAGAGAAATAATAATGCATGCATGGTATGTAAATGAGTGCAAGATTGGCACCAACATTGTACAACCGGGGCTAATTTTGAGACCATGGCCGCCTAGCTAGTATTCCCACTTGAATGTGGGGTCCGGGCTTCATATCTATTATATACACTATAATATATAATATCACATCGTCAGGTAATTTTAGCAATTAATGATCATCTGCGTATTCAAACTCATGATGACTTGTCATCATTAGGTACGTACATACGTATATAGTTACATATACCGATCAATACGATCGAGGGGCACAATAATTTTCATGATCAGAGATTGTTAATAAGTTTGAGAGGAGAGGAAAGTTTGATATATTTTTCATTGAATCATTTTGTGCACAGGAATGAATATTTATACAAGATTAATTTAGCCGACCCTCTCCTAGGAATATTCTTTAGCACCTATCGTGCATAATAGAAAGCAGAAAACATTGACAGAGTTTGTTACAAAAGTGTCGACCATCTTACAAAAGAAAACAAAAATACAACAGCCATACCCAGAGGGTAGGCACCATCCCAGTCTAGGTGATTTATTCTTGAGCAGCATCTGACGTGGTGAGCTTGCTTGAGGAGGCTGAGGTGGTGGAACTTTTGAAAGCAGTAGTGGACAGCTCAATACGCCCCCGCAAGCCTAACGGTGTATCAACAATAGTGAGGCTTGATCACAGCAGGTGGAATTGAGAGGAAATGATTGGTTTTGTGAAAACATCAGCTAGTTGATCTTTTGAAGGAAGAAAAGCCACTTGAAGGGTCTTGGCTGCGACTCGATCATGAACAAAATGGAAATCTATTTCCATGTGTTTTGTTCTTGAATGAAGGATGGGATTAAGAGAAAGGTAAGTGGCACCGAGGTTGTCACGCCAAAGTATTGGGGGTTTTGGAAGAAAAAAGAGTCCTTTTAGGATGGATTGAACCCAAAGTAATTCAGCTGTGGCATTTGCAAGGGCCTTGAATTCAGCCGCGGTGCTTGATCGAGCAACATTTTGTTGTTTTCTAGACATTCATGAGATTAGATTTGAACCAAGAAAGATACAAAAACCACCGGTAGAGCGGCGGTAATCAAGGCAACCAGCCCAATGAGCGTCAGAAAATGTTTGAAGCTGAAGGGAGGTTGATTTTTTGAAGTGAAGGCCAAAGTTTAATGTCTGCTTGAGATATCGAAGTAATGTTTTGACAGCTTGCCAATGGGATGTTTTGGGATTATGCATAAACTGAGCAATTTTCTTTACTGAAAAAGCAAGGTCTGGGTGAGTTAATGATAAGTACTGGAGGCTGCCCACAATGCTTCTGTAAAGGGTGGGATTAGAGAAAGAGGGAGTGTCAGAGAGAGATAGACGAGAGGAAGCAGACATAGGGGACGTAGTACCATTTGTAGACAACATGTTTGTGCGAGATAGGAGATCCCGAATATATTTTCTTTGTGAGAGATGAATGCCATCAGATAAGTAACAAATTTCCAGGCCAAGAAAATATGAGAGTTGTCCTAGATCTTTTACGGAAAAAACCAAGGCAAGAAATTTAATGAGATGCTCAATTTCAGACGTGTGAGAGCTTGTGACAATATTGTCATCCACATATACAAGGACATAGATTAGAACCGATTTATAGGAGTAGACAAATAAGGAAGGATTGGCCTTGGATGGTAGGAAACCATATTCACAAAGTTTGGGGCTAAGTTGTGCAGACCATGCACGTGGTGCTTGCTTAAGGTCATAAATGACTTTTTGCAAGTGACAGACATAGTTAGGATGATCAGGGTGAACAAAACCAACAGGTTGGGACATATAAACAGTCTCGGTCAAATTACCATGAAGAAAAGCATTTTGGATGTCTAATTGTCTAAGAGACCAACCAAGGGAAACAACAAGAGAGATGACTAAATGAATGGTAGTGGGTTTAACGACGGGGCTAAAGTTCTCTGAGTAGTCGATGCCCTTCTGTTTTGGAATCCCTTGGAAACTAGACGTGCTTTTCTACGTTCAATGGTGCCGTAGGCATGATGTTTTGTGCAGAAGACCCATCTACAACCAACTATGTTAGATAAAGGGCGAGGGGGAACAAGACTTCAAGTCTGGTTTTGGATGAGAGCTTGAAACTCAGAAGTCATGGCATTTCACCATTCAGAGAAGCTAGAGGCTGTAGTGAAACAACTTGGTTTGTCAAGTATGGCAAGAGATGTGGTTAGGGCATGGCGTGGTGGAGGATATGGAATGTGACCATTGTGAAAAATTTTGGGACAAGAGGAGTTTGTTTTTGAACGGGTAACAATTGGTGATCGAGGAGGAGGGAGTTGCGTTTGAGTTGAAATAGTGGGAGGGTCTGGAAAATTCGAAGGAGCTGAGGTTGAAGAGGGGGATGACGACAGGTCTTGTGTTGAGGATGGTCTTTCGGTTGTATGAGAGGAGGTTGGGCTTGGTGATGATATTGGGCTATGTGTTGTATGAGAGGTGTGACGCCCCCAAATCTCCATGCACGGACACGGGGAAATCGAGACGTTCGGATGATGACATCAGGGGTCATCATCCTATCGACGAGTGTCAAGTGTGTGTAAAAGCAATAAATGTGCAAAAAGAAATACGCAGCAGATAACGAAAGTCATGACTAAGTACCAAAATTTTTCTTGTTTAATACAAAGCTGTTCAAAACATACATAAATAAATATTACAAAACACAAATATAGTTTTAAACCAAATACAAAACATAAACTTCAGCACCCCGGCAGAGCCGCATCCTCGGGCTCAGCCTCCTCCTCCTCATCCTCGATCTCTGCACGAAAATCTACGTTACCAAAAATGGTGCCGCAGATAAGTAAACTCCAAACACCACTAGATAAAAACATATAAAACTCAAACAATATGTATGAAAGAAAAACCAATGCACATGCGCCATAAAACCATATTTTTTCCACGCACGCCAAAAAACCCATTTGGCCCACAAAAACATATCCTTAAAACCAAGCCTCGCCATTATCCCAGATAATGGCCCAAACCATCATTTTCCCAGAAAATGGATCAGAAGCCTCAGTGCATCCTCGCCATTATTCCAGATAATGGCCCAAACCACCATTTTCCTAGAAAATGGATCAGAAGCCTCGAAAACCAAGCCTCGCCATTTTTCCAGAAAATGACCCACATCCGAAAACCATACAAACAATCCGGTTATGCATGCACCATGATCTCCCCTAGGGATCATCCGCACACCCTGGCTCTGTGCCACACCGCAGGTAACGACTACGCATGTGACACCTAAACGAGCGATGCCCAGACTCGCGCCCCGTGCGTACCTGGCCAGGCCATCCTCTAGTCCCCGCCACTCTAGAGACCACGGAGTCGACACGACAGCGTTATTGTATTGTGCGATCCGGTCGTGGTCCTGCGACAATCCAGGGGATGTCACTCAGTATTATCCACTCCTGAGTGACCAGAGGAGCTCCACCGAGATAATAACCCATCCCGACTTGGGCTCGTGAGACACACGCACCCAAAAACCATTTACGCCAATAAAACGAGATTTTCTCGATTAAAATAAAATGCACAAATATGCAATATGCAACGCACGCCTCATGGCACGAATAACCAACCAAATCACAAACAAACATAACCAAGCACTCCGTCCTCAAACCATCCGACCCCCGAACTCCTCGGACTCAGTCCGGAATTAGCCAACCAACAGATAAATATTTATTGTAAGAGTAAAATACATTTAAATCTAAAAGTAGAGTTTGAAAAATACTTACAGCGCTATATAGTATTTTTAGAAAGCTCGCGAAGTTACAAACGGCGGAAGGAAAGCAACGTAATAGTGAAATTTCATTGTGGCCATGGTTTTAAAATACCCACTTTTGAACAGGGACAAACCAAAGCTCAGGATTGATAGGAAATGGTCTAAGGATGTTTATGAAGCTAAAGGAAGTGGAGTTTGGCCGTGGGTGGTGGCGAAAATGGCGGAGGAAGGGCTGAAATGCCCGAAATGGAAACTGGCTCGTGGGAGCTGTTCCGGTGACTGTTAGAGGCCGAAAATGGGTGGGTTAGAACGGCAAGGAGTCGGTGATGAAGTGGTGAAGAGGTGGAGCGACGGCTGCAGATCGGAGCAAAAACCGTGTGGCTTGATGGGCTTTTTTCGGCTAAACGGCGGCTCCATTGGCGGTGAAAATTTGTGGGATGGTTCACCGGAGGGAGGGGAAGAAAATGGTGGGGGTGGTGTGCCGCACGGTGGCCGGCGGCGGTGGGTCTGGGAGCAAGGGGCGATCGGCGTGAAGGAGAGGAGAGAGAGAGAGAGGAACGGGGGAGGGGGGGTCGCGCGGGAGGGAAGGGGAAAAAGGAAGAAAAAAAGAAAAAGAAAAAAAAGAAAAAAGAAAGAAAAAAGAAAAAAGAGAAAAAGGAAAAAGATAAAAGAAAAGATGGAGGGAAGAAATGAGGTCCAATCCTCACTCCGGAAAACAAAATAGATCCGTCGAAAACGAGATTAAAAAATCGTAAAACGACTAAAGAAATAAAACACAACAGCAAATAAATAAAAACCAATTCAAAACGCAATAATTTAAAATAAATAAATCAATATATTAATTAAATTAAAAACAACCCTTCAGTGAAAAAAAAACATGTAAAAGCGGGTCGTCACATCCTCCCCCCCTTAAACAAATTTCATCCTCAAAATTTGCAAGATCAACCACCAACTTAAAACAAGCCACATAATAACGCATAAACCACCTGTGACCAAGATTAAGAAACGTACCGTCTTTACTCAAACAAGTATGGGTACTGCTCCCTCATGACTGCTACTCGCTCCCAAGAGAAGTCTTGAGCTAACGGTTCTCCCTATGCCACCTTAACCAAAGGTATCGTCTTGGACCTCAACTGTTGCTCCTTCCAATCCATGATCTGCGACAGAACTACCTCATAAGTAAGGTCTGGTTGCAACTGAATACCCTCTGAGTCGACAAAGCGTGGCTTTTGTTGTCCAAAGCTCTTCTTCAGGGATGATACGTGGAAGACATCATGAAAATCTCCAAAATATTCTGGCAAAGCAACTCTATAGGCGACGGACTCTACCTTCTCCAGAATCTGAAAAGGGCCGATATACCTCGGATCCAATTTCCTCTTCTTACCAAAACGTTTAACTCCTCTCATGGGAGAGACTTTGAGATAAACCCAATCACCTTCTTCAAAAGATAACTCTCTCATCTTGGAATTAGCGTAACTTTTCTGGCAACTCTGAGCTGCCGCCATTTTATCCCTGATAATTTGTACTTGGCTTTGCTTCTCTTGAATTATTTCGGGTCCAATAATCTTACTCTCCCCGACTTCATCCCAACACAAGGGCGATCTGCACTTCCTCCCGTAAAGAGCTTCATAGGGAGCCATCTGAATGGTCGCATGGAAGCTATTATTATATGCAAACTCTATGAACGGCAAATAGTTTTCCCAACTCCCTTGAAATTCCATGACACATGCTCGCAACATGTCTTCAAGGGTCTGAATGGTGCGTTCTGATTGGCCGTATGTCTGCGGGTGATACGCAGTACTAAACTTCAACTTAGTACCCAAAGCTGCCTGCAAACTCTTCCATAACTGCGACGTGAACCTTGGGTCTCGATCCGACACTATACTCTTTGGTATGCCGTGCAGCCGCACTATCTCTTTCACGTACAAGCGTGTCAACTTACCCAAACAATCGATGTTATTAACATGCACTATCTCTTTGAGCACTCTTCGTTAACTGGTCAACAATCACCCAAACAGAATTTTTCCCACTAGGTGTTCTCGGCAAGCCCACTACAAAGTCCATCGTGATGTCATCCCATTTCCACTCAGGAATAGGGAGGGGTTGGAGCATACCTGCGGGTCTTTGATGCTCGGCCTTCACTTGACGGCATATGTGGCATTTCTCAACATACAAGGCAATATCCCTCTTCATTCCATCCCACCAATAATTTTTCTTCAAGTCCCTGTACATCTTTGTACTGCCGGGATGAACTGAATACGGGGCCGCATGAGCTTCTGCCATGATCTGCTCCTTGAATTCTGAATCTTTGGGGACCACTCTGCGATCTCGGAACCGAAGTATTCCATCTTTATCCATACTATAGTGCAACGGCCCTCGAGATTTTCTGACTCTTTTCCTGATATCCAGCAGCTTTGGATCCTTCCTTTGAAGAGTCTTCAATTCTTCAAAATCAGTTACCCGAATATCAAGAACTGAAGATAAAATCTCTTCTTGCTATGAACTTTCAATAAGGAGCCTTCTCATCCTACAAAGCAAAGAATCCAATTCTGACGGCTCGGCTTCATCTTCCAAGTACGATTTTTGGCTCAAAGCATCAGCAACTATATTACCCTTCCCCGGATGGTACTTGATCTCGCATTGGTAGTCGCTGATTAGCTCTAGCCATCGCCTCTGCCTCATGTTTAGATTTTTCTGGGAAAACAAGTGCTTCAAGCTCTTGTGATTGGTGTATACTTCACAAGCTTCCCCATATAAAAAGTGCCGCCAGATCTTGAGAGCAAAAACAATTGCAGCCAATTCCAAATCGTGCGTCGGATAATTCTTCTCATGGTCCTTTAGCTGACGAGATGCATAGGCAACAACCCATCCTTCCTGCATAAGGACACAACCCAATCCAAATTTAGACGCATCACTGAAGACTACGAATGGCTTGTGCGGTTCTGGAAGCGCTAACACTGGTGCCGTCGTCAACCTGTTCTTCAATTCTTGGAAGCTTCTCTCACACTTATCTGACCAAACAAATTCTGTATTCTTCCGAGTCAAAGCTGTGAGAGGTCCGGATAGGCGAGCAAAACTCTCCACAAATCTTCGGTAATATCCAGCAAGTCCCAAGAAACTCCGGATCTCGCGCACTGTAGTCGGACGCTGGCATGACAAAATGGCTTCCACCTTACTAGGGTCAACAGCCACTCCGTCTCGGGAAATCACATGCCCAAGAAATCTAACTTCCTCCAACCAGAATTCACACTTGTTGAGCTTGGCATATAACTGGTGTTTTCTCACTTTCCCAAGAACTAGACGAAGATGATACACATGCTCTTCGACATCTCGGGAATAAATCAGAATATCATTAATGAATACTACCACAAAGGAATCCAGATAAGGTCGAAACACTCGATTCATTAAATCCATAAAAGTAGCAGGGGCATTAGCTAACCCAAACGACATCACCTTAAATTCATAATGCCCATATCTCGACCTGAAAGCAGTTTTGAGCACATCCTTGTCTCTGATCCTCAGCTGGTAGTATCCCAACCTCAAATCAATCTTCGAGGACACAGCTGCTCCTTGAAGCTGATCAAACAAATCATCGATCTGTGGGAGAGGATATTTATTTTTGATGGTCACCTTATTTAATTCCCGATAATCAATGCACATACGGAGGGTTCCATCTTTCTTTTTAACAAACAGAACTGGCGCACCCCACGGCGAAGTACTTGGTTGAATAAATCCCTTATCTACCAGCTCTTGCAACTGAGTCTTCAACTTTTTTAATTCTGTTGGTGCCATGCAGTAAGGAGCTTTATGTACAGGAGTCGCTCCAGGTTCTAAGTCTGTAACAAACTCCATTTCTCGAACAGGGGGTAGTCCAGGCAAGTCATCCACAAACATATCGGGGAATTCCTCCACAACTAGAATGTCTACCAAAGACTTCTTCTCAGACGGCGTGGACACCATCTGGACTAAGAATGCATCCACTCCCCATACAATCTCTCTTCTTGCTTGAATTGCCGATATAATTATCGGCTTTTCTTTTAACTTACTCACCGCAAATTCCAGACAATCACCATCTGGAAGTTGAAAGCTAATTATTCGACTTCTGCAATTAATACTCGCAGAATATCGGTATAGCCAATCCATCCCGAGGATGATATCAAAACCCAACAGCTTAAACACCACCAAATCAACATCCAAGAACCTTCCATCAAAATTTAACGGGCATCCCAAAGCAACCTTGGAACACCACACCATTTCACCATTGGGTAGAGCCACTACCAATGACTTTGGCAAAGGTTCCGTGACCAAATTACACATCCGAGCAAACGTGGAAGATACAAAAGACTGTGACGCACCGGAATCAAACAAAGTGCAAGCATAAAACTCATATAAATGGACTCTTCCTGAACCAAACACATTAACCCATGAAATCCAAAAAAAAAAAAAAAACAAAGGAGAAACCAAATACACCAAAAATTAAATCCAACATAAAATTAAATTAAATTAATCCATACATGTAATTACTCCAGCATCATGGGTCGCTGGTGCCTCATCATCCACATTTCCGGGTGTGACAGCATAAACCCGGGCTTGCACTGCTTGCTTTGGATTTGTTCTTCCACCCCATCTACCTCCACGGCTTCCTTGAACTGGTCTTGGACACTCACGGGCAAAGTAACCCTGCTGGCCACAATTATAACATCGAGCCCCACCAGAAGGGCACTCACCCACATGGGCTCTATTACAAACTCCGCAAACTGGCACACGTCCTCCCTGCGAACACCAGAGGATGCTTGCAGTCGAGTTCCGGTCCGCTGAACAAATTTCTGAGGCGAACCCAAGCTGCTTCCTTCACCAGAAAAACTCCGCCTTTTATGACCCGGAGGGGAGCCCATACTCAGATTATTCTCTCGCTCCACAAGGGTGGCCACATCCACTAAGTCCTGAAAAGTGGATATCCGGTGACTGACCACCATACGGCGTATATCAGGGCGTAGTCCCTCCTGGAAACGCTCAGCTCGCATCTCCTTTGTGGCGATGAGGTGGGGAGAAAATCACCCAAGTTCTATAAACCTTCGGGCGTACTGTTCCACTGTTGTGCTCCCTTGGACCAAATTTGAGAACTCTCTTGCCTTTTGCTTTCTTACAGAAGCGGGGAAGAAGCGATCATTAAACTCTTTCTTGAAGCGCAGCCAGGTCACAGCGGCGAAAAATCCCAATTTTGATTCCAGCATCACCCTCTTGGTATCCCACCAATCAGAAGCGGTGCCTTGCAACAGATAGCTGGCGTAGAGTACCTGTTGCGCCTCGGTGCAACCACACACTTCAAAAGTTCTTTCCAAGTCTTTGATCCACTTTCCAGCTTGAAGTGGATCCTCTTATCCAGTGAAGTGTGGAGTTCTATGCGCTAGAAAGCGCTCATAAGTGCATCCAGCTTGCACCATGCTACTAGGCCCTCCTGGTATAGCGAAGGCCCTCCTTGATGTGGCCAAGGACCTCCTGGTTGTGACCAAAGCCCTCCTTGTAGTGGACAAGGCCCTCCTTGTTGTGGCCAGGGACCCCCTTGTTGTGGCCAAGGGCCCCCTTGTTGTGGCCAGGGCCCTGTCTGCTGTGGCCTAAAATTCTGCTGCATAAACTCCGTCATCTGCCGTATTGCTTGGGCTATGGAGTCATCTCTTGATGTATTGTCCCGTGGCTCCTGAGTAGATTTCCTTGGTCTCACCATTTTTTTTCCTGCCACCACAACCTTTGACCCCCTTTAAGAAAACAAAAACAAATAAAACCAACAACAAACAAAAACAAAAACCAAAGACCAACATCACATAACAAGAAGCAAAAAGAAACCAGCTTGCAAAAACATAACCAAATAAATAAAAATAAGCAAACAAGCTCAAACAAATAAAACAAACATATAAAACATGTCAAAAAGCAACTTTACTTAAAATAAATTTTAAAACACCACTTTAAAAACATTCTGGTACTACTTACGAGACATGTGGTTTTACTCAGAGCCAAACCGCTCTGATACCACCTGTGACGCCCCCAAATCCCCATGCACGGACACAGAAAAATTGAGACGTCCGGATGATGACATCACGGGTCATCATCCTATCGACGAGTGTCAAGTGTGTGTAAAAGCAATAAATGTGCAAAAAGAAATACGCAGCGAATAACGAAAGTCATGATTAAGTACCAGAATTTTTCTTGTTTAATGCAAAGTTGTTCAAAACATACAGCTACCACTGGCGATCAGAGAGAGGTTGTGAGCTTGTGTAATGAGCAAATAGAGAACGGGGTAGTTCAAACTGATAGGCCTGGTCAAAGCAATGATAACATTGAAGAGCAATATGGCCAACTTTGTTGCAGACTTGGCAAGTGGGCTTGTTGGTTTGGGAAGGTGAGAATGAGGGAGATGAAGAATAACAACCTCCTCGAGAGCGGCCACCCCGATTGTTGTTTCTGCCCCCACGAAAATTATTATGACCACGGTTTGGATGTTGATAAGATGAAAAGGTAGTGATATTTTTGTGTGAAATCTTATACCGTTGGTTATGCAACCAGAATAGGATGTACCCCAAGGGTCAGGACCATATGCTAAGGCATATAGATCATCCGAAACTTCTTTGGGATTATCAGCACGCCTAGCTTGAGTCTATCACAAGTTCAAATAAGGAATTAAATAAAGTAAAAACAATACATGTTTTCGCATTAAACAAACATGTGGCCAAAGGAAATATGGCTGAACTTCCAAATGAGTTTGCATACTTGTGACTTGAACCAGTCTAGAAATTTTGCAGCATGCATACTATCGGCATTATTGGGATACTCTTCACTCACTTGCATGTAGTGCTCACTAGACAAAAGCCCATGTAACGGTTAATAAGTATATGTAGGGGATGCAACATAAATTAGTATATTGAGAATGGAAAGTGTCTAAGTTGGTAACTAGTTTGGTTACTTACTTTAGGTATTCTTCAATCTCTGTGCAATTATTAAGAACATACCATCTGGCTTTTATAAAAGCATCATCGTCTAATTGGTGAAGTGATGCAAAACCCATGTGTCTCACCTTTTGTGAAAAAATAGATAGTCCCTCTCGTACACCCTCTTCTCCTTCGTCAACATTATGTTCAGGAGGATTGAATCTAGTTTCAACATCATGGAGGTACATGGAACAAAAATTCAAGCATTCAACATGGATATAGGCCTCAACTATTGAACCTTTCGGGTAAGCCTTATTCTTAACATATCTCTTGAATTTTTCGAGATATCTCGAAATGATACATCCACCTATATTGAACTGGCCCTGCAAGCAAGGCCTCACGTGGCAAGTGATAGGCTAAGTGCACCATTATGTCGAAAAAGGTAGGTAGAAAAATCATCTCAAGATTGCAAAGAATAACGACGATATCAGATTGAAGCCGCGCTAAGACTTTCTTCTTACATGTTCTAGCACACAATTCTTTGAAGAAAGTGCTTAACTCAGTTAGTGCCAACCGTACATCTTGGCGTAAGTATCCAGAAATTGCAACAAGAAGTAATCTTTGCATGAAAATATGGCAATCATGACTTTTCATCCCCGAGATTTTGCAGTCATTTACACTAACACATCTGGCAATGTTTGAAGCAAAGCCATCTGGGAATTTCACACCGTGCAACCAATTACAAAAACCAGTCCGCTCAGTTCCATACAACGTATAACATGCTTGTGGCATACTAATGCGTTGTCCATCCTGAATAAGGTGTAACTCCTCCCTTAGAGTGGAAAGGTCACGACGTGCATTAGGATGATCTTTAGTTTTGCCAGAGATATTCATCAAAGTTCCTAAGATGTTGTCACATATGTTCTTCTCAATGTGCATTACATATAGATTATGTCTAATCTTTATAGTCGACCAATATGGCAATTGAAAGAAGATACTTTTCTTGGTCCAATTGAACTCCTCTGTGGTATGCTTTCTTTTCTTTATAGCTTTGCCAAAATTTGCATTAGGAATATTTTGGAGTTGAATGAGTACATCTTCTCCTGAATACATTGTAGGTGGATCACGATGCTTTACACTGCCATTAAAAATAGTCTTTTTCTTTCTCCAGATGTGGCCCGGTGGCAAGAATCGGCAATGACCCATGCAACAATGCTTTCGGCTATATGGCAACCACATCGAATCTGTTTCTTCCTTGCACGATGGACATGCCATCTTCCCCTTAGTACTCCACCCGAAGAGGTTTCCATAAGCAGGAAAGTCGTTGATTGTCCATAGCAATGTTGCATGCAATCTGAAAGCCTCTTTGGCTTTTGCATCGTATGTATCAACACCATTATCCCATAGATCAATCAATTCATCTATCAAAGGCTGAAGATAAACATCGATTTCATTTCCTTGTGATCTTGGTCTAGGAATCAAGAGTGAAGTGATAACAAATGGATCCTTCATGCACAACCATGGAGGTAAGTTGTAAGGAACAAGAATCACTGGCCATACGCTATAAGATTTAGCCAAATTATTAAATGGGTTGAAACCATCGCTAGCTAAACCAAGCCTGACATTTCTTGAATCTTCTACGAACTAGGCATGCTCAGAGTCAGCAGGATGACTTAGAATATCTTTCTGAATGACACGCTGATCCTTGTGCCACCGCATATCAACTGATTTTTTTTGTGACATAAACAATCTCTGCAACCTTGGTTTCAACGGAAAATGTCTTAAAGCCTTTTGAGGAATTCACCTCTTCTTAGTGTTGCTGAATTTCCACCTTGAAAGTTTACATTTTGGGCACTCATCTTTATCCACAGTTTCCCTCCAATAAAGTATGCAGTCATTTGGACAAACATGTATCTTGGTGTAAGTAAAGCCCAACCCTTTTTCCAAGTTACGTGATTCTTGATATGAGTTTGGCAAAAGGGCATTGGGAAAAGCCGACTTCAACAAGTGTAAAAGCATGTCGAAAGACTTTACACTCCAATCACCAAGTGTTTTAATGTACAACAACTTGACAGTGAATGATAGTTTAGAATACTTTGTACAACCTTCATAAAGAGGACGCCGGGAATTAGCCAACAACTGGTCAAAAGTCCGAGATGAAAAGGTATCGGCTGATGTGGAACCCGCAGCATGGAATGAATCGCTTATGGGAACATCAGGAAATCCCCCAGCCTGAATATCTCATAACATAACATCAACATCATAAATGAAGTCATCCTCTTCATCAGGATCATGTAAATTATCATCATCATCACTTATGATTAAATCTTCTTCTTCACCATGAAAAATCCACATCGTGTAATTGTTGTCAATACCTTTAATGAACAAGTGTCTTTCTACTTGACTTATAGGTAGGAAGTAATTATTTGAACATCGGACACATGGGCAACGAATTTCCTCACTTGTAGCATAAGTTCGGGCCAAGGTAAGGAACTTCTTTACTCCTTTAGCATATTCCATAGATCCAAATCTATCAGAGATTTGCATCCAACTCTTGTCCATCTAGAAATAAGTAGAGGTGCAAAAGTTGTTTAGTAAGGGATAAATGCAGCTCAATGCCACCTAGATCATATGTTAAATCACGTAAGCATCACAAAAGTTTGTTTGGAGTTTCAAAGGGTAGGCAGCTTTACTCCTTTGTATATATATACAAATATACATGTGTATATATATATAGAAGAGGGGCTGGAATCTCAATCAAAATAAAATATACTTATTTCTAGATGTTATATATCCTATATGCCCCACAGTATATCAATAGTCATAGCTGTAGAAGGGTCATCTTATATAGTCACAAATAATGGCCTCATGTTCAAGTATTATAAGCTATATAATACTAGGATGGAAACCCAACACCGATTAAGTATATCACACCAACTTTACATATGAGCACATGTTAAATTCCCACAAAGAGATATTATTTTACAAGTAAATGATCCAATTGCTGCATTTCACAAGGAGAAGTAATTCTAGCACTAAAACCAAAAACATTATAGATGAGTTTCAAGCAAAGGACAACAAGGTCAAATATTTACAAATCCAACCTAAAAAACACACCAACAATGCTATCCATGCACAAAACTCTTCAAACATAGCCAATACTATTTTATGAGTAGTACTTGTACCTTTGACACATTTATTCAAGTGGTCGGCAATATGCAAACCATGTATGTAATATATAATATTACATGATAAATGTTTTGGTTAGTAATTAACTAAATAAGACAAATATTATGCTTTGCTGAATTAATTAGAAATATGCAACTTGATCCCTCTTTAATTATCGTACGTGGTTCTTGGCATAGCAGATTTATATATATATATATATACAAATTAACAGCATGCAAATTGACAGTTTGACAGTAAGAAAGAGCCTACATACATGCATCCAAAATAAGTCCATATTCCAAAGAGGCATTTATAGACAGGACATGATGTTCATACGCCGAAGTTACTTAATTCAATATATATATAGTTGTCTGTGTCACCTGAACACGTGTTTTTGGTAGGAATAATCGCTTGTGGTATACTCTGTTAATGAGGCCAGACAATCTCTTGTACAAAGGATAGGACAAAATCTCCGGACTTACCAAGCGGCCAGCGGTGAGATTTATTGTATGCGCAAGCAACTACGCCTTTCCTTTGTGCCTATCGCCTTCTCTATGCCACTCCAGCAGCCACTTTTCCCACTATAAACATGTATATATATGTTTAATAGCACATTTAAATAAAATAAAATAGAATAAAAAGATTTCTAGAAGATTATCCATTAATTTCAAATTAAAGTTGTTGAGGAAAAAATGAGCGTATTGGCATATTCTTGTGAAAACCTGTGTAAAATAGTATTGTAACAAGTGTTGTTGCGGAAAGGCTTGAAAATTGGTCAAAGAAGTCAACTTCGCTCGACCCTCGCTCGACGGAGCGCTCGAGCGAACTTGGGCAGATTGCACCGCTCGACCTTCGCTCGACATACAGCTCGAGCGAACTCAAGCAGATTGCACCGCTCGACCTTCGCTCGACATACAGCTCGAGCGAACTCAGGCAGATTGCACCGCTCGACCTTCGCTCCACATACAGCTCGAGTGAACTCAGGCAGATTCAACCGCTCGACCCTCGCTCGACACTGAGCTCGAGCGAACCTAGGCAGAGTGTGTCGCTCGACCCTCGCTCGAGCGAACTCAGGCAGAGTCGACCGCTCGATACTCGCTCGACAGGTCGCTCGAGCGAACTTTGGCAGATTGTTTCGCTCGACCTTCGCTCGACACTTCGCTCGAGCCAATGTTCCAGATCACTAGGGTTTTGAACGCCTCATTTGATGGGAACTATAAATAGAACATGTTAACTTCTGTTCTTGGTGTGGAGAATCAAAGCAAAAACCCTAAGGGCCTCCAAGAACTTCTTACCCCCATTTGTTTGATTCTCTCTTGGATAAACATTTCTCCACTACAACACATTCAAAATCAACTCTTACTTGAGTCCATTGAAGTGGACATTTTTGTTGGCCGGAAGAGTCCGGAGCTGCCGTTGATGCAGAGATCGAGAGGTTCTCGTGGGAAGCTATAGGAAGGTTGGAGTTCCGACACTACATGCGTGTAGAGATCGAGTGGGTCACTCGTGGTGTTGAAAGCCAAGTTTAGTTACTACAAAGGTTTTGTGAGTGTCTCTAAATTGGTTGTAACAAACTAAAATTTCTATAGTGGATTTGAGGTGGTGCCTTACACCCGGAGTGGTTTTAGATTTTGAAGATGTTCTTCAAATGAGTTTCCACTCCGTGATCAAAATCATGTGTTGATTATTTGTGTTATTTAATTCATTTATTAACTGCTTGTTTGTTTAATTTTCAAAAGGCCATAAAAATTAGATTACACCTATTCACCCCCCTCTAGGTGTAGTGTTGGGTAGAACCACTGCTTTTTCAATTGGTATCAGAGCGGGTTCACTCCGCTAGGATTTAGTTCCTGAGTGTGATCTTGCTGTAGTGGTTTAAATGGATAGGTCTCAATCACTCATATCTCCACCATTTTTTGATGGAAGTAACTATGCGTATTGGAAGGTTCGAATGAGAGCTTTCCTTAAGTCTGTGGATGAACGAGTGTGGGCTTCCGTAACAAAGGGATGGAAACAACCGGTTGTATTCATTGAGGGAGTCGAAACCCCCAAGGGTGTGGAAAATTACTCTAGGGATGAAGTCAACGAGTGTAGTTGGAATAGCAGAGGCCTGAATGCGATATTCATGGCTGTGTCCTAGGAGGAGTTCAAGAGAATCTCCATGTGTGAAAATTGCAAAGAGGCATGGGACATTCTTGAGGTTTCCCATGAAGGTACCAAGGCTGTAAAGAATTCTAAACTTCAAATGCTAACCACCAACTTTGAAGAACTTAGGATGAAGGATGATGAAACTTTTGATGGCTTCTATAGCAAACTTAATGATATTGTCAATTCTCGTTTTAATTTAGGGGATAGAATTCCTGAGGACAGAATTGTGAGAAATGTCCTTAGATCTCTTCCTGAGAGGTTTCGTCCCAAAGTCACTGCTATAGAAGAAAGCAAAGACTTGGACAACATGAGAATTGAAGAGTTGGTGGGTTCCTTACAAACCTATGAACATACTCTTCCTATGGATAAGAAAAACAAGTCCATAGCCCTCAATGCTATTAGAGAGGAGTCTGGTGAATCTTCTGACGAACTTGCCATGAGTGACAAGGAGATAGCATTTTATGCTAAAAAGTTCAGGAAGATGTTTGCCCAGAAAAACCCAAGACAGGAGAAGAGAAGGTTCAATGGTTTCAATGGAGGTTCTAGTTTAGAAAACCGAGAAGGGAGGTATAAGCGAGAAACTAGAGCTGTCAATGACAATATTCAGTGCCATGAATGTCATGGTTTTGGTCACATTCGACTTGAGTGTGCGAATTACAAAAAGGCCAAAGAGAAAGCTAATACTGCTTCCTTGACTGATAGTGAGTCTGAGTCAGGTGACTCACAAGAGAGTTCTCCCAGGAAGAAAAATCACAACTACATGGCTTTCACTTCCTCTGTTGCAGGAAAAAGTCATAGCAGTGAATCTGTGGTTGAAATTGAGAGTGTTTCTGAAAATGAATCCGGGGATGAAGATGACTTGCAGGAAATCTATGAGAAGTTGTATAAGGAATGTGTGAAATTGAGGAAACTCAATAAAGCACATATTGAGGAAATAGATTTATGCAAAAGAGAAAATGAAGGACTTCAGGGCAAACTAAGAGAAGCCATTGGTCTAACAGATGAGTTACAAAAGAGGAATGTGTCTTTGGAGGATAAAGTGACAACTCATGAAAATGAGCTAACTTTGTTAAATACTAAGTTGCAGAAATTCTCCATTGGGACAAACCAGCTTGACAAACTCCTAAGTTTAGGAAAGTCCTCTAGTGATAAGAGTGGTTTAGGCTATTTTGAAGAGAATCCTGATGCTCCTTCAAGCTCAAAAGCCTTTTGTAAAAATGTGAGAACCATAGTGTTTGTTCCTGAAATGACTGAGAAAAGGAAGGCTCATCCATCTGAAAAGGGTAAGAAGCCTATGCAAGCACAAAAGTCTGTTCCTCCTCCCAAAAGACAAGGCGCTCGCAACATGAGCCCCATATGTCATCACTGTGGGAAGTTAGGCCATATTAGACCAAACTGTTTTAAATTAATGAGTCATTTTGTGCATGCTCCTGCATTCGTTAACAGTAGAACTGCTTATCCTTCTGGAAGGGGTAATAATTACATGAATGACCCCAAGAATGTCTCAACCTTCTCGAGACAAAGAGTTCACAAAGCAAGCCCCATGTGTCATCATTGTGGTAAGATTGGTCACATCCGACCAAACTGCTTTGAGCTTAGGAGGCAGACGAAGAGAACTGAAAAGCCATTCTCAAGAAAATGGATACCAAGGTGGATCATCCAAAAGGGGAAGACGCAAGCCACACATGGTCTTGGTGCTGTAGACTGACAGGTATGCATTACATGCATTACATACATTACATGCATTTTTGTTTTATTTTGTTGTTGTTTTTTTTTTGGTTTCTTTGTTCTTGTTTGCTGCCCATACATGCACTCCATGATTGCGCTATATAATAGTGGGGTTGTTAATTCTAAAATCTAGGTGCATGTATCTTTTGAGATTTGTATCATATACCTATGTTTTACAAAGGTTAGGAACATGAGTATCTCGTGTAATCTGTGATTGGCATCACACACTTCACTCCAAACTCGGTCAATTGACATTTCACCACTAGTGAGTTTATTGGGGAGGCAATCAAAAGTGGTAGAAAGCTCTATCTTCATACAGAATTGACCACGGGCTAGATGACCTCATCATGGTTTGTTTGTAAAAAAAAAAAAAAGGGTGAAAAACAGAATGAGTTTTCTGTTTTCTTGAACATACTGAAACAAGTATTTAAACAGAAAGATTCAGGTCCTAGCAGCATTGGGTTTGACTTTCTGTATCTTGAATGAGCTTCCCAAACACTTATGGTTTCATGTTCAGCCTAACCTCGCTCACGCCTTACGGTTGAAATTTCTTGATTGAGCAAGGACCGCTTTAAACACGCACGTCTATATTACTTGTGATATTTTGTTTTTAACTGCGTGTTTTATGGGAATATGATGCTCCTCTACATTTGATATGTACTCTTGGTGTGAAAATTGACATTCCCAATATTTGTCCAAGTCATGTGAGTGTTGTGTACTTCAAAACTGGGCAAAATGTGATTTTCTGGTGGTCTCGCTTGACCCCTCTCGAGCGAAACCCGCTCAACAGCCGCTCGAGGGTTTTAAGTTCGCTCGAGCAAACGACTGTTATAAAACTCGAGCGCCGCTCGAGCCGCTCGAGCAGACTGCTCTGTTTCTTGCTCTTTTCTCCCTCCCGTGCGATTTTCTTCCACTTTTCTCTAATTTCTTCATTTAATCGAGTGTTTTACTTCCGAAATCATCTCCAAATCAAGGTAAAGCCCTTTCTCTTGTGTATTTTCATGATTTGGTGATTTTATTTTGGGTATTTCTGTGTAGTTTGAATATGGTGTTCGGATTGGTGGTTTTTGAAGGTTTTTCTTGAAATTGTTTCATTTCTTTTGGTTTATTGAGGCTATTGTGTAGCCATTGTTGGTTTTTGAGTGTATTTAGGCAGTTTTTGGAACTCCCATGGGCTTATGCCCGAGTTTCCCACTTGGATGCACTCCAAGTGCTCGATAAAATGCCTAAATGAAGTTTGTATTCTCTTTTTCATAATGCATTGGCATAGCATTGTCCCCATATCTATTTTATGTCTATCCTAGGTTTGGGACATCGTTTAACTAGGATTGCATTGGGTTTGAAGGTATTTTGGTTTAGATTGTGGCATTGGCTTGCAAATGGCTTTGCATGTGGGTTGTCATTGCATAAGAGTCATGCACATGGGTTGGCATTAGCATGCATGTTGATCATGCACATGAGTTGGACTAGGCATTTATCATTGTTTTGCAAAATGAAGAGCGGCATAGGGCATGCACCAAGTCTTACATTGTCGGGTGGCATTGTTGTGTCAGCATGCATGCATTCATCACGTCTTCACATTGCCTTAGCCTTGTCTAACGTCGTTGACTCTGTCTACAGTTGAAACCATGTCTCGACGAGTTCGTCCTCGCCAAAACCCCCCTGCACCCGCTCAAGCTCACTTCCATAGTGCCAGAGCTCAGGAGTTATATTCTCAGAACTTCTCGCATCGTACTCCCATAGTCGAGCATGAAGTGGCCTTAGCTGAGCTTACCGAGACTATAATTCCCCGCATTTTTGAGTCTCGTCAGTGGCAGGCATTGACCACTGGTCATCCCACTCCTTCTGTGGAGTTGGTTGGGGAGTTTTACTCCAATATTCATGACGTGTCTGTTGACGACTCGTTTGAAGTCAGTCTCAGGAACGTTGTTTTTCGAGTAACTTCGGGCATGATAGCGACTCTGCTAAATGCCCTTCGTGTGTCCTATCCTGAGTTTCCCTACTCACGGACATCTCCTCCCAGTCCACAAGTCATTGCTAGTTATCTTTGTGGTCAACCTAGTAGTTGGGAAGGGACAACCCCTATTTCAACTGCTCGTTTTACCCCTGATCACCTCATTCTCAGTAGGATTGTTCTTACGAACTTAGATCCTACTGGTCATAATAGTGATGTGGGTCTTGACCGAGCCCTTCTGCTGTATGCCTTGATCAATGGTGTCTCTATTGATCTAGGAAGTCTTTTGTGTCGGGTTATTGTTGAGGCGTAACGGTCCTCCAAAACACGGACTAGCTCTCTCCCAATCTGTTGCTTTCCATCCTCAGGAGCCTAGACTTGCACTTAAGGCTCCTATTGGTCGTAGGACCGTCCAGCTGAGTCGTGCTCACACAACTCCACACTCTTTCCATGTTGAGCATCCTCCCGCTCCCTCCTCTCAGCCTTCGAGCTCCCGACCATTTAGTTCTCAGCCGTCTACCTCGGCCCCATTCAGCTCTCAGCCATCTTCCTCAGCCCCCGGTTCGTCGGAGCCCAGTCTTCAGCAGGTACTTGAGTATCTAGCTCGCCTTGACGCCTGTTCGACAGCCTTGAGGTGAAAGTTGATAACCTGCAACAACTTGTGACTCAACGTTTCAACGACATCAAGAGGCAGCTCAATGAAGATGATGAGGATGCCGATGGTGATGATTGAGACCCTTGGCCTCTTGTGACAAAAAAGGGGAGATATTGTTGAGGGGGAGTAGTACAATAGTATTAACTCAGGGGGAGTGTTACTTGTACTAACATTTTTTTGGGGGAACAGCAGCTTTTGGTTATGTCTATTAAATTATATCTCTTGTTAGCTGCTGTTGTTTGACTAATGTTTCTTTGAACTCAATCTCTGATTTGTTGCTTAATGAAATATTTCTTTTCTTGACATGATTGTTCATGAATTGTGATTTGGGAATTGCAAATATGTTTTTGTGCATATGTGAATGGGTATGTTTAACTGTTTGCTAAGCGTGTGCAGAAATATTTCAACATGTTCAAGAATGTGGATCTAGTTGGGTGTGCTAGGATTAAGTCATATGTATAGGTTAGAGGTTTTGTCACAGAAATGCCAAAGGGGGAGATTGTTGAGGGAAAAATGAGCGTATTGGCATATTCTTGTGAAAACCAGTGTAAAATAGTATTGTAACAAGTGTTGTTGCGGAAAGGCTTGAAAATTGGTCAAAGAAGTCAACTTCGCTCGACCCTCGCTCGACGGAGCGCTCGAGCGAACTTGGACAGACTGCACCGCTCGACCTTCGCTCGACATACAGCTCGAGTGAATTCAGGCAGATTGCACCGCTAGACCTTCGCTCGACATACAGCTCGAGCGAACTCAGGCAGATTGCACCGCTTGACCTTCGCTCAACATACAGCTCGAGCGAACTCAGGCAGATTCAACTGCTCGACCCTCGCTCGACACTGAGCTCAAGCGAACCCAGGCAGAGTGTGTCGCTCGACCCTCGCTCGACACTGAGCTCGAGCGAACTCAGGCAGAGTCGACCGCTCGATACTCGCTCGACAGGTCGCTCGAGCGAACTTTGGCAAATTGTTTCGCTCGACCTTCGCTCGAGCCAATGTTCCAGATCACTAGGGTTTTGAACGCCTCATTTGATGGGAACTATAAATAGAACAGGTTAACTTCTGTTCTTGGTCTGGAGAATCAGAGCAAAAACCCTAAGGGCCTCCAAGAACTTCTTACCCCCATTTGTTTGATTCTCTCTTGGATAAACATTTCTCCACCACAACACATTCAAAATCAACTCTTACTTGAGTCCATTGAAGTGGACATTTTTGTTGGCCGGAAGAGTCCGGAGCTGCCGTTGATGCAGAGATTGAGAGGTTCTCGTGGGAAGCTATAGGAAGGTTGGAGTTCCGACACTACATGCGTGTAGAGATCGAGTGGGTCACTCGTGGTGTTGCAAGCCAAGTTTAGTTACTACAAATGTTTTGTGAGTGTCTCTAAATTGGTTGTAACAAACTAAAATTTTTATAGTAGATTTGAGGTGGTGCCTTACACCCGGAGTGGTTTTAGATTTTGAAGATATTCTTCAAATGAGTTTCCACTCCGTGATCAAAATCATGTGTTGATTATTTGTGTTATTTAATTCATTTATTAACTGCTTATTTGTTTAATTTTCAAAAGGCCATAAAAATTAGATTACACCTATTCACCCCCCCTTAGGTGTAGTGTTGGGTAGAACCACTGCTTTTTCAAAAGTAATGGGGAATACTTACATTTACTATTAAAAAACTACCATTTACATTTTACTAAATAAGCATATTAATTGGATTAATATGATGAGGAATATATATATATATATATATTCCTCTTTCAACAACTGGTGCCCATCGCCAAATAATATGTGGGTGGCCTGCTATATATTATGTTTGACAAAACTCATGATGAATAACAACATGAAAGATCATTCAATATAAGAACAAGACTAAAGAATCATGATTGAAAGGTACTCTTGCGTACATACTTAAATGGCCATTTTTAAACATCACAACAAGCATTAGAATACATATTACGGGTATTAGAAGTAATCTTAAAACTTGAAAACTATAAGTCTTAAACGTGCACAACTAACAAATGCAGCAGCATACTTAAATTTCCAAAGCATCAATAGAACCATCTTTATAAGTTATAACATAGAACCATCAAAATTAACAGAATCAGCAATAGAATATGTTCCTCTCAGACACATTAATAATCTGGTGCAGACTAGTTGAGACACTAAGACTTGTTCAATAGATGCCTTAATGGTTGTTGGCACGTTGGAGATATGAGCCCCATGATGTGGCTTTGATGGCCCTCCGTGTATCAAAGTTAGATTCGTTATGTATGAAGTGATTGTTTTGTATTGACAGTGAGTTTTGTATATGTAGTTCCTAGAGTTGGTTTTGTATATGTATGGTCTGGCATGTTAACGATACAAAGGGAAATTCTCAAGCTTGAAATTGCTACATGAAAATGTTTTTTGACCTTGCTAGTATGATGAATATCACCCAGCTTATATAAGTGTATATATATATTATATATATATATATATATATAGAAAGTGCAGGCTTTAAATTTTCTGAATACTAAGGTCAGCAAAATTGAGAGGTTTTATATGACAATGGTATATATACTACATACATACATACATACATATATATAAGTATAAAACGAGAGAGTATATAATTATGCATACTTAACACTCTGCAATATTTATGGCAGATTTCTTAACTGAAACAATAAATATTAATATTTACTTGCCTATATGTAATAGAAAATATTCCAGTAGTCCATAAGAAAGCAGGAATATTTTTTGCTTTGATTGGAGCTAGACGTTGGATTATTTTTCTCTTTGATTGGAGTTGTCAGCTAATTATAATTACCCTATGCAGAATAATGAGGGCAAAATGACCACTAAAGTAATTGACGTAGTGTATGATGTGCTTTTGTTGCTTTTGTTGCAGAATGTTTTGCTTTGTGGGAAGCCATGGTACTATGTGAAGACCTGGGGTTAGGGGATGTCCAGTTTGAAGGGGATGCGAAGGGATTTATTGATGCAGTAAGAAAGGGGGAAAGGGATGATTCTAGTGCTAGTCATCTAGTGGAGGCTTTGCAGCAGAAACTTTCCATCATATTTTAGATGGAAAGTGAGCTTTATTCAAAGAGAGGGCAATAAGGGTGGATATTTGTTTAAGAAAATACCAACAGATTCTTTAAGTTGTTGGGGCATTGAGCCATTTGAAGAGGAGCTCCTGAAGTTTAAACCTTCTATGAATACTAAATCTGATAATTTACATTTATTTTGTTTACTACTTCAGGCGTTCAGATTTTGGTGTTATCATAGGCATGGAGAAAGATGATACTTACAAGGTAGATAATTTGTTGATGTGGTTTATATCTTTATACATATTTTTTAAAATTGGTCACTTACCCTGTATTTATTGTTATAGATTTTGAAAGAGGGGTTAGCAGGACCTGATGTGCTGACTATTTAGCTACCTGAGTTAAAGAGTGGGCCTTTTGATACGAAATTCAATGCTTTGGATCAGGGCATGAAGCCCATATCTGTCACTGATACTACAAAGGTTTTGGAAGGACCAATAAAGGTTTGACACTACTATAAATGGAAAGTGTCTTATACTTAGTTTTCTTGATTATAATTGGCTTGCATCATCTCATAAGTTTTACTTTTCTTCATGGAAATTGAACAATAAAATTTTATTTTACCTATCAGAAAAAAATTTTTGTTCATGGAAATCAGTATGCACCAACAATTTTGTATGATGATAACAATCACCTTCTCTTCAGGATATCTTATAAATAAAACCGTAGGCATAGCCCAAGAATAACTACAATATCTTTCAATCAATAGGAACTTTCTGTACTTTTTCTTTTGTTTTTTAGCGGGGGGGCACTCAGCAGCTAAGGTGGATTCAATGCTTGTAATAACTTCTCAATACATTTCGAACACAATTAGTAATAAGCAACTACAAAGGAATCTGAAAATACATATAACATATCTACTCTTATCATGGCACCAAAGTCTTCACTAACTTAAATCTCCAAGCTTTTAGAATGTATATGTAGAAAGCAAAATTGATAATTGTACATGTGAACAAGTTTTTGCTCTTCTAAATTATTAACTTAATCCTATTTAAACCCAGCATGTCCCTCTAAAGTTCACTCAGATTGAACAGGCACAGGTTTACATGCATCTTTGACACAAAAAGTTGTATATGCTAGTTTTTTATAAGGAGGAGATTAGAAAGTTGTATGCTAGCTTTTCACCCCATAAACACAACAGATTTGACAAATCATAAGAGTACAGATTGAAATATGAACAATTCAATAATAATACAACATATAACCATAAGCACCCACCAATGTTTGTAAAGGAATCAATATGGAATAAAAACCACAGTGCTAAATCCCACACATGTGAGAAAATCAAGTTATTCACTGATATGTCTAATGAAAAGGTTGTGAGTATTAAAAAGCAGCCGTAGTTTCCTTTCTTACATATATGCTAAATCTAGTACTAGGCCAGGCATGCATAATGCAGACACACACCTCAGCAAACCCAACATGCAAATGAAACTTTGGAGGACTATATATATATATATAATACTGTTAATTCGAGGGTGTAGATTCTGCAACATGCTCCAAAAAGATAAAAGAGAAAAAACATATGTACTAAATTACTAAAGAAGCAACTGCATCTTTCTAAAGAAGCAATTACTAAAATAGGTACATACATTCGATTTTGGCTATTGATTATTGTTCAAATGAGGTTTCATAACCTCAAAAAAAAAAAAAAAAAAAAAAAAAAAAAAAAAAAAAAAGGAACACGTATACTCATATATTGGCTCTACAAATATAATTTATAGTATTCCAACAAAATAAAACACAAAAGATATTTGGAAATTATCAACACTTGTGTTATGGGTAACAATAATATATGCTTGATCTCCTTATTTGATCTGTTCCTTCTAAAGCAACATTACATTTAAAAACAAAACAAAAAACACAAAACAAAACAAAACAACCTCATATATAGATCTCATTGCTTTAATTTAGTACGATTGTCACTTAATTACATTCTTAGAAAAATTTACTAATATATAAAACTTAGGAGCTAGCTCATACGTACATGACCTTTGTGGTATAATTCTTATGAACACTACCCTGTCGGCCCCATGAGCCAAAAAGAATTCAAATGCCTAAAGATCAAAGGCTCTTTTGTAAAGATCAAAGGCACTTTTGAGATTCCACTTCTTGAGATTTTCCAATTAGTGCTTTTAATTTGCTTCAAATTTCTACTTAATATATATATATATAAAAGAAAAGAAAATTAATGCTTTCTATTCTGACTTTATGTAGATAATACATTATTTTTTATAAGTGATATATACATTATTTTATTGAATCAGCTAGAAAGCCATGAAAGTCACAAACATTGGAGCCTGCTGATACATACACAAACAGAGCCTCGTCAATGTACACAAGCCCAACGAAATATATAATGCGGCACTAAAGCAACTAGGGGTGTGCATCCGGATCCGGATCTGGATATCCGTCCAAAACCGGATCCTGATCCAGATTTTTAAATCCGGGCGGTTATCCGCCTGGATTGAATCCGGATTTAATCCGAGCGGATAGCAGGATTAAATCCGGATATCCAGATTTTTTTTTTCTTTGGGGCGTCAAATTGACGACCAGATTCACGCCATCAATCCCCTCTTCCTTAATCCATGGATGCCCACCAACCAGTTTCACGACCAGATTCTGTCGAGCCAGGGTTTCAGTTTCCCAACTTGGAGCATCAATCGACCTGGTTTAGGTTTGTGGATTTTGGAGGTGGTGCGGGTAGTGAGTTCGACTCCGACGAGTGGATGGACAGCTTAATGGGTGGTGGGGATTCAACGGATAGTTCCGATCCTTTTGCCACCCGACCCAATCGACTCAGCGTCCCTTGTGGTCCTCCGTCCGACCTCAACTGATTCGTCTTCCCAGATACTCAGATCTCAACCAATTCATCTTCCCAGCCACCAAGCCGCCGAACACTTCACTCAGAGCCCACACAGGAACGACGTCGATGGTGTCTCATCTAGCCACTCACCTAAAGTCCTCTTCTCAAGCGAGTGTGGAGATCCAACCGAGAAATCACATATTGGGCTCAGAAAATTAGTGCCCGAGCATGAAGATCCAACCGAGACTCTCGGTTCGAGAGGGTAGCCTGGAATTGGAGGTGGAGATCCAAGAGAGTGACGTTTTCGGCAAAAAAAAAAAATATTGGGTGTATAACCTATACCCGATTACGGATTACCAGCTTATAAAACCAGATTCGTAACCGGATCCGGATTTATTATAACCGCCTGGGTGTAATCCGGGCGGATAACTGCCCAGATTTATTCACCCGGATCCAGATTTCCAGACCGGACCGGACCAGACCGGATAAAAATCCAGTCCGAATGCATACCCCTAAAAGCAACCTAAAGTATATATAATTTTGATTCATTAAAATTACAGAAATGATAGAAATGAAGGAGAGAAGAAACTCATAATTATTTCTGTAATTTGTTTCAAGGACAAATAAAAATGGTACAACTTAGAGGGGCGAGGGTTACAGAGAGTGAGAGAGAGATTAATGGAGCCTAAGAGTAGTAAAGACAAACTCATTGGCGAGAAGATGACAAGTCGACAACGAGAAGATGGCTTTTGAATGGAAACCCTCCTGATACCATATAAGAATTGTAAGAACAATATGTTGATATTGGAAGAACACGATGGAAAAGCTCAGTCTTTTTTATTTCTCTTGCTGAAGCTATACAAAAAAAAACTCTGCTATTTATAGCAGCCTCATGCATGTCACTATACTACAAAATCACTAGGATACAAAACCTGCCATACGCACTACTCCATTTACATGAAAGAAATGGCATGGCATGTGACAGAAATACACTACATGAATACAAACAAAAATATTTCATCTTTTGCACTCTGCAGGTTTGTACATTCCCTCTGCAGGTTGTAGCTGCTTTTTCTGGCCTGCATTGCAACACAGCAGGAGGGTGGCTTACAATGGTCGATGCCTTTCCACCTCAGCATTTTCTTCATTCTTTAACAGCCCCCCGTAAGATGGAGAGTAGATATCTGCTACTCCCATCTTAAGCATGCAAGAGTGGAGGCTTTGGGAATCCAAAGCTTTGGTAAGCATATCTGCCACTTGTGACTTACTTGGCACATGTCTTGTAGTAATGCATCCTTCTTGTATCTTATCTCGAATTAAATGACAGTCAAGCTCTATATGCTTGGTTCTTTCATGAAACACAGGGTTAGTGGCTATGTATAGGGCTGACTTGTTATCACAATATAGAAGGGCAGCTTGGGGATGCTCTACTTGTAGGTCTTCAAATAAGTACTTTAGCCACGTTAATTCACAGCATAGATTTGCCATGGCCCTATACTCTGCTTCCGAGGAGGATCTGGAAACAACATGTTGTTTCTTGGACTTCCAAGACACAAGTGAATCACCAATTAAGACACAATACCCTGTGACAGACCTCCTACTATCAGGACAAGCCCCCCAATCTGAATCACTGTATCCATGTAGCTGTAACCTTGAATTCTTTGGATAAAATAAGCCTTGGCCTGGTGCCCTTTTGATGTACCTTAGGATCTTGTGTGCTGCATGTAGGTGAGGGATCCTAGGATTATCCATGAACTGACTTAATAACTGGACTGCATATGAGATATCAGGCCTAGTTATTGTCAAATACAACAATCTACCAATGAGCCTTCTGTAAATTGTTGGTTCTGGAAGCAACTCTCCTTCCTCCTTGCTTAACTTCATGTTTTGATCCATAGGAACCTTAACAGGTATAGATCCAATAGTTCCCGAGTCACTCAAAATGTCTAGAGCATATTTCCTTTGACATATATGGATGCCATCTTCAGATCTGGCCACCTCAATTCCGAGAAAGAACTTCAGTTTCCCTAAGTCTTTGATTCTGAATTTCTCATGTAGACTGGTTTTGAGACAATTAATGCTTCTAATGCAATTACCAGCTACTATAATGTCATCCACATAGACCAAAATGGCTGTGAATGATCCTTCAGTACTCTTGGTAAACAAGCTGTAATCAGCTTTGGACTGTGTGAATCCTTGCTCAACAATGAAGTTGGAAAGCTTAGAATACCACCGTCGTGATGCTTGCTTTAGGCCATATAGACTTTTCTTTAATTTGCACACCTTTTCACTATCACTACTAGGATACCCAGGGGGTAATTCCATATAAACCTCCTCATCTAACTCACCATGCAAAAATGCATTGTTTACATCAAGTTGGAAAAGGCCCCATCCCTTTATTGCTGCTACAGCCAAGAGGGTTCTTACAGTTACAAGCTTAGCCACTGGTGAGAAGGTCTCATGATAGTCTAGTCCTTCTTGTTGGGTGTATCCCTTTGCCACTAACCTTGCCTTAAGCCTTTCCACACTCCCATCAGCTTTGAATTTAACTTTATACACCCACTTACATCCAATTGCTCTCTTATTAGGTGGTAAACTAACTAAGTCCCAAGTTTCATTAAGTTCAAGAGCATCTATTTCAGCTCTCATGGCTGTGCACCATTCAGGTGAATTTTGGGCCTCTTGGTAAGTGCTAGGTTCAGTTTGGGATGTAATGGAGGAAACAAAAGCTCTATGCAATTTGGACAATTTTTCATATGAAATGCTGTTACTGAGAGGGTAAGGATTACCTGTGAGTCTCTTGCCTTTCTGTTTGTTCAACATTTGAGATGGGTGAAGAGAAGTGGCCTGCTGACATATGAAATCCTGCAGATGGAGTGGTGTTTTTCGAACCCTTGTTGACCTTCTTGGTAAGTGATTGATAGGGGTGGTGTTTGTTGCATTGTCATGAGGAAGAGGATCTTGTGGACTGATTTCTGTCTCAATTTGAGAAGGGACTTCAATGACTTCCTGTTCTGAGATGCTGTTTTGTGAATCTGTCCCATTTTCTTGGGAAGTGTTTGGGATATTTGTGACAAGTTCAGTAAGAATGGTTGGGACTTGAGTGAAACTGATGCTGTTTTGATTAGTTTGCAAATGAGTATTAGTGGAAGTCCCATTTTTGTAGGGGAAAACATTCTCATAGAAAACAACATTTCTTGAAGTGAATACCCTTTTGGTTTCAAGATCCAGCAAGGTATATCCTTTAATTCCAAAGGGATATCCCATAAACACACATTGCTTTGCTCTAGGGTCAAATTTGTGCCTTCCATTTACAATGGTGGTGGCAAAGGCCAAGCATCCAAAAACTTTAAGATGTGTGTAGCTCGGCTTTGTTTTGAATAGGATTTGATAAGGACTTTTGTTGTTTAAAATAGGTGAAGGTATTCTGTTTATGAGATGTACAGCAGTTAAAATACAATGGTTCCAATATTTTAAAGGTACCCCACTTTGAAATCTTAGTGCCCTTGCTATGTTTAAAATGTGTTGGTGCTTTCTTTCCACCACAGCATTTTGTTGTGGTGTTTCAACACAGCTCCTTTGATGTATGATCCCCTTTTCAAAATAAAAGTTTTTCATGTTAAACTCCCCTCCATTGTCACTTCGAATGATTTTTATTTTGGTTTCAAATTGAGTTTCCACCATAGCACAAAAGTGTTGAAGAGTGGTGGTGGCATCAGATTTTAGTCTTAACATATAAGTCCAAGTACACCTACTAAAATCATCAACAATAGTTAAGAAGTATTTTGAACCATCACTCCCAATCTCATTGCAAGGGCCCCAAATATCACAATGTAAAAGTTCAAAACACCTTTCTGTTTTGTGTGTACTGGTGTGGAATGGTAGTTTGTGAAGTTTGGCTAAGGGACATATGGAGCAAGGTTTATCACTAGGAGTTTTGGCAAAATGCACATCACCACCTATGTCAAAAACTGAGTAAGAAGAGTGTCCTAGTCTATAATGCCAAATATCAAAGGTTTGGTCATTGTTGGTGGTTGGAGTGGAAACTGAATAAGAAGATGAAGATGAGAGATTCATTTTGTCCATTGCTTCTGACAAGGCTGAGGGAGAGACCTCCCTTTGCAGCATGTGGTACAGCCCCTGCCTCACTTCACCCATGCCAATCGTCCTCCAAACTGAAAGGTCCTGTATGTAGCATAAATAAGGAAAGAAAAGCAAACAGCAATGAAGTGTCTGTGTCAGTTTTGTAGCAGAAATTAGGTTGAAGGTGAAACTAGGAACACAAAGAACATCTTGTAGGATAAGAGAATCTGTAACTCTTACTGTTCCTATGTGAGTAACAGCAGCTATCTCACCATTAGGTAGAGCAACAGAGTGAGTTGTTTGTGATTGTATTGAAGAGAACAATGAGGGGGAGCAGATCATATGATCTGTTGCCCCCGTATCAATGATCCAAGGCACATTCAATTTGTTTGAAGATTTGGAATTAAAAACAGATAGGCAAAGTGGTATACCAGACATTTGATGGACATTTTCATCAGTAGATGAAGATGCAAAGATGCTTTGAACATTGTTGGCTGAAGGGTTCAGATGTGAGGGACTTGAGGCTGGTTTAAGTAGAGCCATAAGTTGAGAATATTGTTCTTGACTTAAAGATACTTGAGACTTGTCATTTATCAAGTCCTGTGCTGAAATTGGAGAACCTGTGGCTTGATTTGCTGAAGGTTTGTTCCTCCCATCAAACTTGTGAGTTGATGGGTATCCATGAAGCTTGAAACATTTGTCTGCTGTATGACCTGGAACTTGACAATGAGAGCAAACTGGTTTGTTTGGATTAGCCTTAAAACATCTTTCTAGAGAATGGCCTGTCATCTTGCAAAAAGAACAATAGTATCGATCCCTCTTTTGTGTAGAAGTGTTTGGTCTACCACCTTCCTTGTAGTTGCCTCGAGTAAATAGTGCCATAGAGTCATGAGCAGATCCCTCAGTGGATATTTCCCTTCTTTTCTCTTCTTGTTGTATTATGGAATAAACCTCATTAAGACTAGGAAAGGGTTTGATTAAAAGAATTTGAGCCTTGATTCCCTTATAAGAATCATTCAGCCCCATTAAGAATTTCATAACCCAATCCCTTTGTTGGTTTTGCACAACAGTTTTCAAGCCTCCACAGCTGCAACTTGGAATTGTTTCATAGTTCAAAAGCTCATCAAGTAAAGTTTTGAGTTTGGAGAAATAAACACTTACAGCATCTTGGTTTTGCATCAGCATGGTTACAGCTTGTTTAATCTCAAAGATTCGAGGTGCATTTTGTTGTGCAAAACGTTGCTCCAACTCAAGCCAAAGTTCATGTGCTGTTTCTGCATATACTGTGCCGCATTTGATATCAAGGGCCATGGTATTTTGCATCCAAGTGATCACAACATCATTGCAACGCAACCAATGTTCCATGAGAGGGTCATTTGGGTCAGTTGGCTCACATAGACTTCCATCAATGAAGCCAAGCTTATTTTTGATTCTTAATGCTCTCTTCATTGATCTAGCCCATGAATAATAGTTACTGGCGTCCAAGCTATGAGTAACAAGCATGGAGCCAGTATTATCATTTGTGCCAATGTAGTATGGACTGCTTGGATGAGCAGGGTCCTTGGTTGGGTTTGAGTTTTGGTTTTGATTGTGGCTTTCTGAGCTGTGTTCTTCCATAGCCTAAGCTCTGATACCATATAAGAATTGTAAGAACAATATGTTGATATTGGAAGAACACGATGGAAAAGCTCAGTCTTTTTTATTTCTCTTGCTGAAGCTATACAAAAAAAAACTCTGCTATTTATAGCAGCCTCATGCATGTCACTATACTACAAAATCACTAGGATACAAAACCTGCCATACGCACTACTCCATTTACATGAAAGAAATGGCATGGCATGTGACAGAAATACACTACATGAATACAAACAAAAATATTTCATCTTTTGCACTCTGCAGGTTTGTACATTCCCTCTGCAGGTTGTAGCTGCTTTTTTTGGCCTGCATTGCAACACAGCAGGAGGGTGGCTTACAATGGTCGATGCCTTTCCACCTCAGCATTTTCTTCATTCTTTAACAGAGAAAGTTCTCAATTTGGATGAGTGACTTGCTCTGAAAAGCAACCTCTTCTTTGACAAAACCCTCTTTCTCATACCACAATTTGCATCACCACCGTATAAGATAAACTCGGTCTCCATGATTTTAGAATTGTCCGGAATGAGGGTGGAAGAAGCCGAGACGAAGAGACCTTCGTCTTACCAATTAAGAGCATTCTTATTGGATTATCTAAATATAAATATACAACTTATATAATATGACATGATTTTACATTTAGCTATTTCATTCAAAACTTATTTCCACATTGGATTATCTATTTATTAACTAAAATAATAATAAAAGATTATAAATTTAATAATTTTTTAAAAATTCTTTTCTATTAATTTTTTTTTTTATAAATTAAGAGCTTATATGAAAATACATTATTATGTTTTATTAAATAATACGGAAAAATAATGTAGGAGAAAGAATGATAATGGGGAGGGAGAATAGAGGGAAGAGAGAGAGTGTATAAAGATATTATTTTTTATTTATTTGGATGTGAAATAGTAACAATTAAATTTGGTTGTAAACCTTAATTTTACTGTAGCTAAAAGTAAAAAATTTTGAAGTAAGATAATCCAATGTAGAGCATTTTCAAGTCCTATTAGATAAATTTCTCATTGGATTTGCATTTGCATAATCCAATGAGAATGCTCTAAGTGCGACAATGTATATATATACATGTAAATGTATATTGTTAAAATTAGATTTAATTGGCCTACCAAAGTTTAGACATATATTTTATATAGTTTTAAAAATTACTTGTATTTTACATGGTATATTGTTAATAGTTCATGTTATAGTATTGTATGGATATTTAATGTATTGAAGTAATCTGCATATATAACTCATTTGACCTGATTAACATAATTTCATATGAAAATTAAAATTTATATTTATTAATAGCTACAATATCTGAAAAAATAATGACTACTTAATAAAAAAAATCAATATTTTTTAAACTTTAACTTATAATAAAACTAAAATTACAAATCCAATGATAACAATTATGAGCATAGGTCAATAATTATAATCCCAATAATAAAATCATAACTATATTGAAAAATATCAATATTAAAACTCAACAGTAATAAAATTATAATTTTAAAATAAAATAAAATGAATTACTACGGATTGATTTTAGCTTAAGCGGGTTGACCCGTTTATAATGAACCGTGTTTTAATAGATTAAAACGTTTTGATTTGAACTTATTTATATGAATTTCAAATCCGTTAATTTTGTATCATCTTTCATATTAGATATACAAATGATCATGTCTCGTATTGCCATATCCAGGCTTAAAGTGTGAAACATACTTTTGTTGATACAATGTATACGTGCCCAGTTACCAGAAGTAGTGAAGATTAAGTAATGTTACATACAGTTTTGAAGTGTTCAAGTACTATACAGTCGTTTTAAAAAGAGTATGGTTTGCTATTAAAAAATTAAATTTCTTTTCACGTGGATCTCGTATTTATTAACTATTTTCAAAATGATTGCGTGACACTTGCATACTCACAATTGCAAGTATCATTTCTCATGAAGATTATATTCTCTAAGCTTTGTCTCCAGTTGTAAGCTGGATGTGATATTGTTATACAA
Organism: Carya illinoinensis; assembly: GCF_018687715.1. Taxonomy (NCBI): domain Eukaryota; kingdom Viridiplantae; phylum Streptophyta; class Magnoliopsida; order Fagales; family Juglandaceae; genus Carya; species Carya illinoinensis. The sequence goes on from NC_056752.1 coordinate 46,370,297, forward strand.
GCACACGCACGCACGCACACGTGGGTGCGTGCGCTTGTGTGTGTATCTATAAAGTTCCGAAACCCAATATATGTGTATATATATGTTACATATTATACGTCCATATTATTGGGATCGAATAATGTCAAATTAATAAATTGATTTTGATCTCTTCTTAATTTTTTTTTTATTTTAATTAAGTGTTGCCCAGATGAATTGAGTTGGGGGGTGAATTGAGTTGTATTAAAAAAATAACAATTATAAATCAAATATATAATATAAAATATAAAGAAAATATGAAATAACAATAAATATAAAGAGTAAGGGTAAGAGAGAAGCAAACTCAGTATGTTAACGAGGTTCGGCCCCACTGCCTACGTCCTCGCCTCAAGCTACCCCTTGAGGATTCTCAAATTCACTATTCAACCTCCTTCAGGTGGAGATAGAAACCTATTACACCTTTGAACAACACTGCTACAAAGGATCCGTGTAGAACACCCTCTATACTTGCAATCACCTTACACATGGTGATTCAACTATTCCCCGTGTAGAATACTTTCTACATGCACAAGGGTTATACACACCCTTTTTTTGATACAAAAGCTGATAGTGGGTAGGTTATCATAAAACACTTCTCAATGAGTGAAATAAGAACAATACAGCGTAAACTATATCTCTCAAAATGAACAAGGATTAAAGCTCAATATTTAGAGAAGAGAGAATGAAAGTTTTGAATGAATGTTGTATGCTCTTGGTGTTGTAAATGTGAAGTTCTCAAATGATCTATTTATAGGCATATGAGACTTCATATTCAAATTTAAAAAGATTCACATGTCAAAGACAACATCATTCATTTTTTCAAAAAATTCAAATAAAAGGTTCTTCTTTTTCAATTGTCAAAGACAACATCATTCACTTTTTAAAAAATCAAACCTAATCTTTTACTTTTGGCATGTGACAAAATGAGTACACTTTCCTTTTCAAAAAATTCAAACCTAATCTTTTACTTTTTGCATATGACAAAATGAGCACACTTTACTTTTCAAAATTTTCAAACAAAATCATCTACCTTTTGTATAAGTCCAAAAAAGTATCAATCACTTTTGAAAATATTCAAATAAAACATGCACATGTGAAAGATGACAATCAATCATCTTTAATATTTTCAAAGTTCAACCCTTTAATCAAGACATGCACATGTAAAAGATGACAATCAATCATCTTTCAAAATTTTCAAATTTAATTTTCAAAAATATTCATGCACATGTGAAAAATGTATTTTAATGTTTTATGATAAAATATTAATTTTGAGCATTAATCGTAATTTCGAATTTTGAAGAGATTTACAACATTACTCTATAATTTTAATGTGAACTTGTTCCCTTCTTGCTCATGCTTGTTTCCTTGATGTGCTTGACTCCATTGTGTAGATAACTTGAGCTTGAGACTTCTTTATTCTTTGAATTCATTTGTTATCATCAAAATCTATGTGTAAATATATAATTACACAAAACTTGAAATCTTGGGTTCAACATTAAGATATTTACCTTAATTATTTCTTCTTCATATAAGTTTTTCATAAATAAGAATCTATACTTTGTATTAAAAAATAATTAAGTATAAGAAAAAAGCGGTGCTACTCTGCTGGTTGAGTAGCACCGCTCTTCTTTTCTGCTAGGCTAAAATCAACTTCTCTCTCTTATTTTTTTTCAATTTTCTAATTCACAATTTTTTTTATCTTTTTAAAACATTTTTTAAAAATATAAAAATATATCAATACATTAATAATCACTTGCTTAACATTAAGTAATTTTTTTTTAAAAAAAAAATTGAATGGGCAAAATAGCATTTCTGACAAGAAAAATACAGCATTCAAATCTTTCTTCTCCATCTCCTTCTATTATATTTTATTTTCTCATATATATCGTCTGTTAGGAGGAATTTTTGTTAGGGGCTTAAAGCCCATGCTAGCAGCCTCAAGCCCATCCTTCCCCTGGCCCTGTGAGTCCAAATGACACCAGTCCAAGCCTGTGAGGGTTCTACCCCCCTAGCAACTTGAGGCTGGTCCTTGACCCGTATGGGTTGGGGGCAACCACCTGCATTGAGATGGGATGTTACTAGAGAAGCGCGGGAAACTTCGGTTGGAGGTAAGGGAGAGAAACACGCCAAAAAGAAGAGACAGAATGGAGCAGTAATACTATAAGAACATGCCATATTAAATGACTGACACCAGAAGACCACGCTGCATTAAAGACAGCAGGGTGATAGAGGCTCCGAGAGAGGTCTCCCTCTTCTCCAGAACGTAGGGTACGGTCTCCTAACTTAATGAGCCCAGTATAAAAGGATGCCTAGAATGGCAAGGTAAGGGGGATCGATCTAGAATAGCAAACTGTTATTAGACTTCTATATTTTCTTTGAAAGCATTTTCTCAGAGAAGAAAACTAACTTAGGTATTGAAGGCTTCTCGAGCTACCGAGAGCCATCCCTTCCCTATTGCAGGACACTGATTGAGCGAAGTCCTGGACCGCTGAGCAACCCGGCCTAAATATTTATGAAACACGACGTTAATAGTTGGCTCCATCTGTGGGATTCAACAAATTCTTAGGCCGAGCATGTCCTTAATATGCCTTCGAGGACTCGTTCTCAGTTGGTAAGGGATCAAGAGGAAGCAATGACAAACGGCATGGAAGCAAGAATGGTTGCTATAAAGCAGCTCATGGAAAGGCTCACTAACGAGGTGGATGTCCTTTAGGAAGAAAATCAAGCCCTCAGGGATAACTTTCGCGAGTCGACGCATCAAGAATACCCTAGTGCCAGTGAACACCAGGAATCTAGAAGGGAAGAAAAGGGTGACAATGCCCTGGAGGAAAGAACGCACATGCAGGATGAGTTGCATAAGCTCTAGGGAAAGTATGAGGAGGTAATGAGAAAAATGGGGAGCTCGTCCACAATAGATCAACTACTGGTCAGCACGGGCTTGACATACAGGGCGAAGTTAATGGCCATCCCGTTGCCGCCAAAGTTCCAAATCCCACCCATGGAAGCGTACAATGGGACCCGAGACCCGGTCGAGCACTTCGAGACCTTCAAGACCAACATGACGTTGCACGGGTTTCCTAAAGAAGTGGCGTATAGAGCCTTCTTGCTAACCCTAAGGGGATCTGCAAGAACATGGTTCAACTCCCTAGCGCCTAGTTCCATTGAGAACTTTGATGAGTTGGCACACCTATTTCTCATGTACTTCATGGCTAGTCAGAGAAGGAGATGCCTAGCCGCTTTCCTCCTCACCATCAAACAAAGAGAAGACAAGAACCTGAAAACTTATCTAGCCCAGTTTAATAAGGAGTGAATGACCGTAGAAGATTAGGATGTGAAAATTACACTGGCATCATTGCTCGAATGAGTCTAGCCCCGATTGGTGTTCATGGCGGAGTTGGAGAAGAAAACCCCCGCGACTCTTCAGGAATTTATGGATCAGGCTGGCAACTTCATCAACCTTGAGGATACCCTCCACGCCCTGCCTGAGCCCAGAAGACGGGAGGTAGAGGGAGCACATAAGAAGGGAAAGGCCTTAAGACCGAAGGTCACGCCTAGGAGAAGATGGAATGTAAACAAGGGAAGTAGAGGAAGGAAAAGCCCCTAGTGAGAGGTGCACTGCACAAGTACAACCACTCGATGTTCACCTTCACAAACAAGGAGAAGCGACCAACCTTGGAGGAACATTGCTACTGCACCCACCACTGAACGACCTCCCACAATACCAGACAATTTAGATCACCTCGAAAAAGCCATGTTTCACCAAGATATCCCCATTCCCAGCGGTGGGAGTGCCCATGGAGAGGACGCTCAAGGGAAAGGAGCCTTGCCAAGGGGTTCCGACAAGGGAGGTGGGAGAGCCAGAGTTGGAGGGATATCAAGCGCAAACCACCACACCCTACCCCTCAATAGATGCTCGCGAGGGAGATTTGCACCATTGGAGGAGGGTTCGTCAGTGGAGGGGCAACTTTGGCTAGGAGGACAGCCCATGCTAGAGAAGCCTGATACTGAGAAGTCTACGTAGCTTCCTACTGTCCCACAAAGTACCTCAAAACTAAACCCCCTCCTCTGATCTCCTTTGGAGAAACCGATGAGGAAGGGTTGTTCTATCTGCACGACGATGCATTGGTAGTCACCATGCATATCGCCAACTTCATAACCAAGAGGATCTTCGTCTACAATGGCAGTTCTATAGATATCTTATTCTGGGAGGTGTTCACTTTCATGGGGATAGACACAGCTCAGCTTCGGCAAGTCCCAACGCCCTTCAAAGGTTTTTCCGAGGAAACAGTCCAGCTAGCAGGGACAATCGCCTTATCAGTCTTGGTGAGCAACCCACCCTAAATCGCCTCGGTCATGGTCTACTTTTTGATAGTGAAGGATCCCTCCTCCAACAACGCCATCATCGACCGTCCAATGCGCAACAAGCTAAAAGCCATCGCCTTCACTTACCACCTGAAGGTCAAGTTCCCACAGCCCAGAGAATCGGGGAGATCTGAGAAGAGCAAACCTCAGCATGAGAGTGCTACATGTAGGAGCTGAAATCAAGGAGTGACACCTAACACGAGCATGTGCCACTCATGAAGTCACGACGAGCTCCCGTCAAGACATGAGCTATCTCAATTAGGAAGGGGGAAGAGGGGCGCATGCTAAGAAGAAAGGACAGCCGAGGCCCTTCCCATGTCTTTTATTTTTTTTGGTTCTTGTTTTTGTTTATGTAAATTTGGTTTTCCTGTTGGTTAATGAGAATGCTAAGTCTCTTTCAGGAAACTTGCAAAACTAGTCTCTAGCCACAATCACTTCAAACCTGCCCGAGGCGACGCACCTCGTGCGAGAAAGGTTCCTTGAGGGAATGCTCCCCTGAGGAAACGAACGATCCTCCTCTGAGGTGATGCATCTCGTGCAGGAAAGCTCCCTGGGGGAATGCTCCTATAAGGGAATGCTCCCCTGAGGGAATGAACGATCCTCCCCCAAGGGGAGGAACCTCGAGTGGGAAAGCTCCCCTAAGGAATGACCGATCCTCCCCCGAGGCAAAGCACCTCGCACAGGAAAGCTCCCCTAAGAGAATGCTCACCTAAGGGAATAAACGATCCTCCCTCGAGGTGACACACCATGTGCAGGAATGCTCCCCTGAGAGAATAAACGATCCTCCCCCGAGGAGACACGCCTCGTGTGGAAATGCTCCTGCGCGCTGGAAAGCTCCCCTGAGGGAATGAATGATCCTTCCCCAAGGTGACACACCTCACGCGAGAATGCTCCCAAGAGTGGGAAAGCTCCCCTGAGGGAATGCTTCCTTGGGAGAATGAACAATCCTCCCTCGAGGTGACATACCTCATGCAGGAATGCTCCTGGGTGAATGAAATCTCCCTCGAGAGAATGCTCCCCTGAGGGAATGAATGATCCTCTCCCAAGGTGATACACCTCGAGCGGGAATGCTCCCGGGTGCAGGAATGCTCTCTTGAGGGAATGAACGATCCTTCCCTGAGGTAATACAACCGGCGCAGTAATGCTCCTTGGAGGGAATGAACGATCCTCCCCTAAGGCAATACACCTTGTGTGGGAATGCTTTCGGGTGTAGAAAAGCTCCCTTGAGGGAATGAACAAACCTTCGCCAAGGAAATATACCTCGAGGGAATGCTCCCTAGCTTGGGAAAGTTTCCCTGAGGGAATGAATGAGCCCTCTTCGAGAAACTAAATGAGAGGGTATGGTTCAAGGCACCCCTGCCCCTCCCTCGGTGGTATGCAGATAGTCCCAAGACTAATCCAGGCCCGCAAAGGCCTCGAAGTCCCACTGCATCAAAATTGACGATGAAAGTTGGTAATTATTAAGTAAAGTGTACATATCTGGGTTCTGATTTTGTAGAGTATACTATAAGGATTTAGACGAGTTTGGCTTATGCGCCGCTTGGCCCCTTTCGTAAAGCACCAAGACGGACTAAGCCTTGTTAGTTCTGCGTAATGAAGGGATTTCTATTGCATCTTTGACTATGCGACATGCTCAAGCAAAATGAGGGGCCGCGCGCACAAGATCGCAAGCTAGTTATGGTATAAGGGGTCTCGCATATCATTAAGTGTAAAGGGTCGATCGTACTCAGCGGGGTGTCATCGGAAAGGATATCAACTCGCCACATTATTGGCAAGAGGCTAGCACATTGCTACCCATGAAAGGTATACCTAATACAAGCAAGCATTGTAAAGAAAGATGACAAAACAGGAAAGCATAAAAAGAAGAGTATTTTATTCATCAACGGCTAGAACAATTATAATGGAAGGGCTACAACATAACAACGAGAAACCATGCAAAGGGAAAAACAGCTCAAAGATCCAAGTCAGACCCACCGCGATCTCCATAAAAGCCTCGTGGCACAAGCCTCCTCTTCTACTCCTCCCTGGGCTGGAGAGGAAGTGTCTGGGTCTGAGTAGATTGAAGATGACAGAAATTTCCTTCGATAATCCAGCTAAGAAGGGAAACCCTACTCTTCCCGGATGCAGGGGCAACCTAGAATGTAATAGGGAACCGTGAAATGCACGAGGAGTTTTGAGGTAGAGAAACCCATTGAACAGCCCACCCATGAGGCTGGGAGCACGCCCTTTTTTAAGAGCATCTCCCGGTAATGAAGAACGACACGACTTTCAGAAGAGCATCTGTTGGAGGTTTGAAAGGATTACGATGCACATATCTACACAAAAACCGACAGCAGGATCTGGTACCGCAAGGCCGGCCTTGAGCTAGAGTGTCCATAGAAGCCAAGAAGGGCCATTGTGAGTACAAATGGGAAGAAGGGAATACAGAATTACAAAATGCTTGAGGAGCAAGAGGGGAGAATTGATGGTGAGTAACAAAGATGGGGACGCCTATATGTAGGCTGGGAATGACGGCTCGCCTCCCAAAATTCATGGTACATGCAGGTTTTGGGGGCTCCATCAGATCTTATGTGGATCTTGCAAAGAGATCTTGGACAGATTTCATGGCACGCATGGGGAAACGTTGCCCATGCCATAAAGGCAGAACAACCAACGGGTGTGCAGTTAATGGCTAATTGTTCAAAATCCTCCCAGATAAGCAAAAGGGACGTTAGTCATTAACCCAATCTCTCAGGAAGGCTAAGAGACATGTACGACAATAAAGATAGAAGGACAAAATTTAAAATGTTCCCTTGAAAAGGAAGACACTGTGAGCAAACAATAGAGGAACAGAGTAGAAAGAGAAGTCAAAGTGTTGGAAGATGATCAGGGCTTAAAGAGGATTTATAGTTAATTCATTTACAAAAGGCCATGTGGCATCCATCAATACTACCAACCCGGCCTGGGATACAAGCAAAAAAAGAAAAAGAAAAGAACAACAGCATTGAAGGAGGGTTAAGGCCGGGAAGCCCTTGGCTCTTTTGCTGGGTCAGAGGAACCCGTCTCGACAAAGTTTAACTCGCGCCTGGGGCCAGTAGGGTGGTCATCAAAGCTCCCTCCCCTCCAGTTAGTGACAGCATTCCCCCTGGGAGGGAGATCAGCAGGATCATTTTCTTTAGAGAGGAAAGCATCCGGAGTCATCTCTCGCCCAAACTCGCCAATGTGGTTAAGGGTCGCGTCATCAGGCTCAAGGTTCTTGAAATCCATTGCCTGCATATGTGCCTCCAATGCCTCTGAACTATTCTGGGGATTAAGGATGATGTAGTTGCGCATCCTCTCCAAGCCCTCCAAGTACCTGTGAGACCATGCTTCGTCACAAACATAGAAAGCCTTGCCTAGTTGTTGACTCGACTGTGTGGCCACCTCCTACACCTATGCAGGTCACTGCACAAGTCCCGAATAACCACATCCTGACCAAAAATTCTCTTTTGGGCCACCCTCAGGTTGGCAGTACTTCCTTTTCAAGGATTTTGGCCGCAGACAGCAAGGCCTCGTAGTCCTCTGCAATGGCAGATAGGGTGGAGTGCTCCTCCTCCAGCATCTTAATATGGCAGGAGTAGAAGTTTCAGAGGTCCTTCAACTCTTCATTCTCCACCTGGAGAAGGTCCTGCAACTCTTGGAGGTTACTTAATGATTTCTAGCCCCTCAAGGCCCAATCTCGGGCCACAGTCAGCTCCGCCTCTAAGCATCTTCGCTCGTCTTGCTCTTGCTCCACTGCCTGAAGGCCCTATATCTCGTCTTTCGTGGCCTCCCAGTCACCTACAACATGCTTGATCAATGCTCTAACTCCCTACACAAGTTCCAAGTTAGAAAGAACAGACAACAGACTTGAAAAACAAAGAGAGGAAAAGAAACACAAGATGCAAGGCTTATAAAGAAAGAAAGACCTCGGAAAGAAGTTTCTGCAGCTGCTCCACCTCACACTCTATAGCATAGTCTTCCTGCAAGGCCTCACCCACCCGTTAAGAAGGAACAACTTCTCTTGTTGTCTCCAAAGGATGCACTTCCCCTCTTGGGGGCCTACCAATATGTCCCCATCGGCCCCACAACAGAGGACAGGGGATTGCCCTTGTCCTCGTGTCTACCACCATCCCCCTCTGGTGGACTTATAGCCCCCGCCAACGCTTTGCCAGGACTCGATGAGTTGCAAGCTGAAGGTGTGGCTGGCGCGCCTTCTCTAGGGTTCGACGGGGTGGAAAAGTCACGCTCATCCCTCGACCACCCTTCTCTAGATCCATCCTCAATGGCCTTCGGCCCGACCCAGGCAACTGCGGGCAGGTCCTCAGATGCCACAGCAATGCATCCAAGATTAGAGATGCACTCATCAGTAGGCTCTAAATCCACCTTAAGATGGCCCAAGGCTCCTTCAGGATTACAGGCTTCTAGCAGGGATTGGGTACTGGACGGCGAGGAAAGGGAAATCTCTACATTCAGCTATGGAGGTGACTCCCCAACCTTACAGGGACATAGAGGTTGTGCTCGGGCCCAGCAGCTACCCAGCCTTTCGACACTGAAATGGCATTATAGAAAAAGAAGAGGGGCCGACCATTTCCCCGAGACTAGAATGAGCCACACTTGCAGTCCGTGGAGCCGAGGCCTTTGGAAATGTTAGGACATCCTCTATTGGCTCCAAGCTGATCCTCTTCCCCTTATCTTCGGGAGAGGAATCCGTAGCCCGCTTCTTTGACAAATGTGGCGACGAGTCAATGGCAACACCCTAGGTAGAGGGGGTGACGTGACCCAGCGAAAGAAGAAAATTGGCCAAACTATCTTCCTCGATGAGAACATTGGAGTGGACTAGGAGTGGGTGCCGGGCTGCCCACTCCCGCATGACCATGAGGTGACGTGTGTCGGCCCGGTAGTAATGGGACGCACCGCCTTGTCACTCGGCACTACTCCCTATGACACTTTTATTGGGAATTTAGCTCGGGAAACCTTCCCCCTACCAGGAATTCCCACCCTCGGTCGATCAAGAAAAAGAACTTGCCGATCCAGTCTGAGACCTTGCAGTATCTCGACTCCAACACAACCAATACAGGCCCTATTCTCTTGAAGCTGCAGATTTCTCACGTGCCCCTTTTTACGTGGTGAGTCAAGAGGAACTCACGGTAAGTGAGGTTGGCACCCTGTGGGTTGAACTTTGACAAAGCCCACTGCCATAGTATGCAGCAACACATCAAGATCCACCAAGCATTTGGATAAAGCTGGGTGGGCGCTAGTCCCAAGCGGTACAAAATTTCACAGATAGGGTGAGGAAAGGGTAATCTCAACCTGCAGGAAAATATGCTAGAAAAAAGGGTGACTCGCACCACCAAGCCATCAGCATTAACGGCCCCTTCACATATCCAGGAACCTCCAAGATCACCGAGTCCAGAATGTGGTAGATCAAATATAGCAATTGAAGGAAGGTCTAGCAGGCCTCAGAATAGCAAAAGCGACTGACGAACCCAGGCTCTGAGGAGCCAGCCTCAGGGCGACGCTCAGAGCTAGCCAGGTTTTTGGATTTTTGGGAAGCCATCGGGGCAACAAGGGCTGAATTATGCAAGAAAGGCATGAAGTTAGAGGGAGAGGAGATGATGGGAACAACGACGATACGAAGACTACAGGAGGTACTTACATGCCACAAATGGGAAAGGGGATTAGATTCAAAGGCATGGAATGTGAAGCGAGGTGGTGTCTGATAGCATGCCTTGCAGGGTATGTGATTGAGCTGAAATATTGCATATTTTAGCTATTTAAAACCAATGTATTTTAAATTCATCATGACATTATTATTGGTTTTAAATGAAAAAATGGTTAAAATGAATAAATCAAAGTTATGATTTTAATTGATTAAAAGCATGAATTTCTACTTGAATTCTACCAACTATTGATTACTGTGCATTCTAGTCCATAATTTTTCTTGCTTTCCATTATCATTTGTGTTTGTACCATTGTTCTCCTTGTTCTTCATGTTCATAAGGTTTCTTGAGCTATCTTTCCATCTTCAAAAGATAGAAGCACTTCTTGCCAACCCATAACCATAGGGCATCCTCGGCATTAAATTCTTGGCTACAAATTGTGTCTTATTTCTTTTTATTTTCTCCCCAAAACAGATCAGATTCATCCAGCACCGTTCCAACTTCCACCAACAAGAACAGTTCAACATGCTCTTGTTTGCCGGTTTCCTCAAAACTTGGGAGCATCATCACTCACGAATGGAAGGGAAACAACTAATACAAACACAGCACTTGCAGAAAAATCACATGTGCAGCAGCTACTACAGCAAAAGAAAGAGGATCATTCGAACAGCACTCACACATGCATGCACACATGTACACATCAGTAAGCAAACATGCAACAAACCAGCACATGCAGATCACTCGGGCAGAACGCTACACCAACTCACAGCCAGCCACTCACAACATACAGCAGACCAGTTCACACATGCATGACAGCAACCACTCATTCGGATCACACCAAGCAGCAGAAAGCATTCGAACAGCACTCATGCACAATGCACATGCATTCATGCAGCGGACAGCACTCATTCAAAATGCACACATGCAGAAAACGTGACACAGCTGGACTCACACATGCAGTAGACTCACACACGCTATACAGCAGCAGAAAGAAACCAGTTCACACATGCAGACCAGCAAGGTTGTTCACTTCACTTTTCTTGTTTCTGCACATGGAAGTTGAACGTGCAGCAGCAGTTTTTTTTATTTCTTTTTCATGTGGACAGGAAACAGCTTTTGGAAGCAGCAGCACCAAGAGCAGGAGGAGATCAGCTATTTATTTAGCTGGAAGCAGCAGCAGTAGGGGCAATTTTTGAATTATTTTCTTTTCATTTAGAAGCTAGCGGCAGCAGCAGAACCTAGCTTAGCTTGGAGTTATTAGTTTGTTCTTTCATTTTTGCTTTCTTTTTTTTGTTTAAGCTGGAAAATAGCAGAGTGGTGCTCAGCAGTTTATTTTAACTTAAACCTAGTGGTGCTCGGCAGTTTGTTTTAACTTAAACCTAGTGGTGTTCGGCAGTTTGTTTTAACTTAAATATAGTGGTGTTCGGTAGTCTTTGTTTTTGGCTACAATGCTTTGTTGTTTTAGAATTTTTATTAAGTGTATTAAGAATTGTTTTAGAATTTTATTTCATTAAGTGTAATACCTTAATTTCTTTCAAGTGTGCTAGTTTGTTTCATGAAACAAAGGAATTGTTTTAGAAGTTTTTAATTAACTGTGCTAGTTTAATTTATTGCAAGATGGGTTTGGTAGAAAACTTTTGTTTTTGTTTTAGTTGGGTAATTTATTTGTTGTTTACTTATTTCATGTTATTTATTTTTATTGTTTCATTAAGTTTTCATTTTAATAGTGATTACAATTGCTATGGTTTAATTTGAGAATTTGTGATGAACCCTAGAATATTGATTTTGAGGCTTTTCAATTTTCAGTACATGTTTTGTCAATTACTTTCTAATTTAGTTTAATTTTTAATTTAGTTTTATTAATTTCTAAGTTTAATCTATTAGTCCTTTACATTCCAATCCGACAATCAAAATCTAAAAACATGAATATAGTCCATGACTAGTAACCTCTTCCATCCATTGCATATATCATCCTCTTGTTTTCTCTTTGTGAAGTTTTTCACATTTTTCAACGAGTTTAATTTTAAGTAACTTTCCCTGAGGAGACGATCTAGGAATTTATTCCTAATTATTACACGGCATCCTCCTGCACTTGGGATAGCATTAGTGCTACTCATTTTTGAGTGAGTCAAGTTTTTTGCGCCGTTGCCAGGGAAAGTAGTTTAACTTAAATTTAAACTTGTTATTTTATTTTATTTTTCTCTACCATATTATCTCCGGTTACTCATCTCATTTGCATCAACCACTCATCTCTACCATATTAGATTGATGTTTCATGTCATGGGTGAGAAACACTTCAAATAGGTTGCTTAGAGTCACATCGAGTGTTGAGAGTAGTATACACAGCTTGAAGATAGATAGCTCGTCTGTCTTTTCTTCGAGTGAGCCAGGTGATGAAATTGAAATTAAATCAGGAAACATGGCTGCACCTGCACCACGCACTCTTAAGGACTATTTGCAACCCACTCGTACCACTACACCTTCATGCATTGTTTTACCAGAAAATGCACCTAATTTCTCTATCAAGCATGGCATGATGTCAGTGATACCTCAGTTCCACGGGATGGATTCTGAGAGTCCTTACCAGCACTTGACAGATTTTGAGTTGGCTTGTGCTACTTTTATCACTAGGACTGTTACTGATGAATTCATTAGACTTCGTTTATTTCCTTTCTCTTTAAAGGATAAAGCGAAGATTTGGTTTAACTCTTTGAGACCTAATTCCATTTCTAGTTGGTCTGACATGCAGCGTGAATTCTTACAAAAATTTTTTCCTTTTCAGAGAACTCAGTTTTTGCAAGAGCAAATCAGCCAGTTCAATCAGAGGCCTTATGAGACCTTTCAGGCCAGTTGGGAAAAATTTAAGGATTTGGTGAACATTTTTCCACATCATAGTTTTGAATCTTGGAGGCTGGTGAGCTATTTTTACACTAGTCTCACTCCGGAATGCAAGCAGTTTGTTCAGACAATGTGCAATGGGGAGTTCTTCAGCAAGGAACCTGATGAAGCATTATCATTTTTTGACTACCTTGCTAAGAGTGCACAACAGTGGAACACTCGTACTAATCGAGTTCCATTAGCAGCACAGCCACTGAGGGCTATTTCTGGAGGGGGCAGATATGAGCTTAAAGAAGACACTGATGTTCAAGCCCGAATAGCTGCATTGACTAGAAGACTAGAAGTCATGGAAATAGAAAAAGTGAAGGCTGCGAAAGTAGTAGAGGCATGTTCTATATGTGCTGATTCAAACCATAAGACCCAAGACTGCCCAATTATGCCAGTATTTCAAGAAGGTGGGTCTGAGCCAATGCAATCAGCTAACTGGGTTAATAGAGCACAGAATCAGCCTTTCTCCAACACATATAATCCGGGGTGGAGGAATCACCCAAATTTCTCATGGAGAAATGATCAGCTTGGTCGGTCCCCACCACCTCAGCAGCAGCTATTTAATCAAGGTGCTCCTCAGCACCAGTATCCGCCATATCAGAATCCTCAGAGCTATCCTTATGTAGCTCCTCCTGGATTTCAGCCTCATGTAGCTGCACAAAGTTCTCAGCCTTCATCATCTGCAAAGAAGACTCTAGATAACAGTATGGCTCAGATGGCCAATACACTTCAGCAATTCATGCAGATTCAGGCCACCACAAATAATCAGAACACTCATGCCATAAATGAGTTGCGTGGCACTATTAATAAGATGAGCACAACCTTGAGCACCCTAGAGAAGGAAAATTTCCAGCACAGCCTCAGCCTCAGCCTAATCCTCAAGTATACAGACAACAACAACATCAAGTGCATAATGTCTCAGGAGACGTTATTGAGACAGCAAAAGCTGTTCTTACTTTGAGAAGTGGGAAGGAAGTTCCCCGACCTGAGATGACCATAAACACAAAGGTAGTTGCTCCAACGCCTAAAGATGCAGCAGAGACGGGTGAAGTTGAAAAAGAACCAGAGGTAGTGAGACCAGAACTGAAGAAGCCTGTGAGTGCAGATGTTGAGACTAGTAAGGGATACCAACCTGTGGTTCCCTATCCTCAGAGATTGGCAGCTAACCAAAAGAACAAGTATCACACAGAGATTCAAGAGATTTTCAAGCAAGTGAAGATCAATATTCCACTCTTGGATGCCATACAACAAGTGCCTTCATATGCAAAGTTTTTGAAGGACTTGTGCACGGTGAAGAGGAAGCTGAATGTGAAGAAGAAAGCTTTCCTAACGGAGCAAGTTAGTGCATTGATATTGAGCGAGACTCCTCAGAAGTTTGGAGATCCCGGCTCTCCCAACATTTCCATTATGATTGGTGAATCACGCATTGGGAGAGCTTTACTTGATTTGGGGAGTAGTGTGAACTTGCTACCGTTCTCAGTATATGAGCAGTTGGGATTGGGTGAGCTAAAAAAGACCTTCATCATGCTACAGTTGGCTGATAGATCAGTTAAGGTACCGAGGGGTCTTGTAGAGGACGTGTTGGTCCAGGTGGACAAATTCTACTACCCAGTGGATTTTGTGGTTCTTGACATGTAGCAGCCGGTCTCCACTATGTACCAAGCTCCTGTCATCCTAGGAAGACCATTTCTAACTACATCAAATGCATTGATCAATTGCAGAAGTGGAGTTTTGAAGCTTACCTTTGGGAACATGGCACTTGAGTTGAACGTTTTCAACGCTTGCAAGATGCCAGCACATTTTGATGACACAAGCGATTTGAATGCTGTGGAGAGTTTGACACCAACAGATTTTATTTGCTCAACTTCTCCCTTCTCTGATGATGATTATATTTTTCAGACACCTGAATTTTTACTTGATGAGAAAATTGATCATATCAATGAAGATGACTTTGATTTTTTTGATTGTTTTGCAGATTCTTCATTACCACTTGAAGTACAATTTGCAGGAGCAAGATGGAAACCCCAGTTTGAAGCCCTACCACCACCAGACATGCTTAAATCTTCAGAGGAAGAAGTTTCCCAGTTGGAGCTAAAACCGCTTCCTCAAGATTTAAAGTATGTGTTCCTTGGTCCTGAAGAAGGCACTTTTCCGGTGGTGATTTCCTCAAAGCTAAATCAGAAGGATGAAGCCCAGTTGATTGAAGTATTAAGGAAGCATCGAGGTGCAGTTGGTTGGACAATAGCTGACATCAAAGGCATTGATGCCGCTGTATGTACCCACAGAATCCATCTTGAAGACGATGTTAGACCGGTTCGTGATGCTCAACGCAGGCTCAATCCTACCATGAAGGAAGTTGTGAAAGAGGAGGTGCTTAAGCTACTCGCAGTGGGTATCATTTATCCCATCTCAAACAATAAGTGAGTTAGTCCAACTCAAGTGGTACCAAAGAAATCTGGTTTGATTGTCATAAAAAATGATAAAAATGAGTTGATTCCAACTAGAATGGCTACTGGCTGGAGAATGTGCATTGATTATAGAAAACTTAACTCAGCCAGTAGGAAGGATCATTTTCCTTTACCATTCTTGGATCAAATTTTGGAAAGAGTAGCTGGTAATGCATATTATTGTTTCTTGGATGGCTATTCTGGTTATTATCAAATTGCTGTAGCACCTGAGGATCAGGAGAAAACCACTTTCACCTGTCCTTTTGGTACTTTTACTTTTACTAGAATGCCTTTTGGTTTGTGTAATGCTCCAGCTACTTTTCAGAGATGCATGATGAGTATTTTTTCTGATATGATTGATGACATTTGTGAAATATTCATGGATGATTTCTCTGTTTTTGGAAAATCCTTTG
Source organism: Carya illinoinensis (assembly GCF_018687715.1). NCBI lineage: Eukaryota > Viridiplantae > Streptophyta > Magnoliopsida > Fagales > Juglandaceae > Carya > Carya illinoinensis. The sequence goes on from NC_056752.1 coordinate 46,386,083, forward strand.
AGAGTTGTTTTCATAATTTGGCACGTATTCTCCAGAGATGTGAGGAAAAAAATCTTTTACTTAATTGGGAGAAATGCCAATTTATGGTTACTCAAGGCATTGTATTGGGGCATATTGTTTCTTCTGAGGGTATAAAGGTTGACAAGGCAAAGATTGAATTAATATCTAAACTTCCTATCCCTAGGACAGTTAGGGATATTCGTTCTTTTCTTGGTCATGCTGGTTTTTATAGGCGGTTTATTCAAGGGTTTAGTTCTATTGCAAAACCTTTGTGCACTCTTTTACAAAATGATATTGAATTTGTTTGGACTGATGAGTGTCAAAAAGCTTTTGATACCTTGAAAAAGTCGCTTACCACTGCCCCTATTGTGAAACCCCCGCAGTGGGACCTTCCCTTTGAGATTATGACAGATGCTAGTGAATATGCCTTAGGAGCTATTTTGGGGTAGCGAGTGGATAACAGACCTTTTGTGATTTATTATGCCAGTAGAACTTTGAATGATGCCCAGAAAAATTATACCACTACTGAAAAAGAATTGCTTGCAGTGGTTTTTGCACTTGATAAATTCTGGGCTTATATTCTTGGTTCTCCTGTTACTATTTTCACTGACCACTCTGCTCTTAAGTATTTGTTAGCTAAAAAAGATGCAAAACCACGCTTGATTCGCTGGATTCTATTATTTCAAGAGTTCAACATCAACATTAAGGACAAGAAAGGAGTTGAAAACGTGGTAGCTGACCACCTCTCTAGATTGTCATCATCTCCTTCTTCACATGTCAGCCTCCCTCTTGATGATAGTTTCCCGGATGAGCAGTTGTTTGTGGTTGATAGAGCTCCCTGGTATGCTGACATAGTCAATTATCTGGTGACTGAGCAAATGCCTTCTGACTGGTCAACCCAAGATAAGCGTCGGTTTCTATCTGAGGTAAAACATTTCTACTTTGATGACCCTTATCTTTTCAAATATTTTTCGGACCAATTGATTCGGAGATGCATTCCTGATGATGAGTTTTCTTCAGTATTGAGATTTTGTTATATGGGTGCATGTGGTGGTCATTTTTCAGCAAATAAAACAGTGGCAAAAATTTTGCAAAGCGGTTTTTATTGGCCTTCCATGTTTAAGGACGCTTACAATTTTTGTAAAGCATGTGAGTCTTGTCAAAAGTTGGGAGTCATTAGCAAAAGAAACATGATGCCCCTTTCCCCCATTCTTACTTTAGAAATCTTTGATTGTTGGGGAATAGACTTCATGGGACCTTTTCCGATTTCCTTTGGAAACACATATATTTTATTGGCTGTGGACTATGTTTCAAAGTGGGTTGAGGCCATCGCTTGCAAAACCAATGACCATCATGTTGTACTAAAATTTTTACAATCTTTGTTTGCTCGATTTGGCATGCCCAAGGTTATCATTAGTGACGGGGGTTCTCATTTTTGCAATAAACTATTTTCTACACTTGTGAAGAAATATGGTATCACACACAGAGTTTCTACCCCTTATTACCCTCAAACAAATGGACAAGCTGAATTGGCAAACAGAGAAATAAAAATCATTCTGGAGAAAACAGTAAATCCTAATAGGAAAGATTGGTCGATTAAGCTTATTGATGCTTTGTGGGCTTATAGGACAGCTTTTAAAACAAATCTATGGATGTCTCCCTATCGATTAGTTTATGGTAAAGCTTGTCATTTACCTGTTGACATTCAGCATCGAGCTCTTTGGGCCATAAAACATGTTAACATGTCACTTGATGAAGCTTCAGGGTTGAGAAAATTGCAGATCAATGAATTGGATGAAGCTCGTCGGAATGCTTATGACAACGCGCAACTGGCAAAGGAACGCATGAAAATTCTGCATGATCAGAAAATTCATCCAAAGCATTTCACACTTGGCCAGGAAGTTCTTCTTTACAACTCTCGCTTGCATATTTTTCCTGGAAAGTTGAAATCCCGATGGAGTGGGCCGTACATTGTAAAGACCGTTCATCCTCATGGCGCGGTAGACATTGTCAATCCGAAGAATGGTAATAGCTTCACTGTCAACGGACAACGTCTAAAGTCATTTTTGAAGGTCTTTAATCCACATGAAGAGATCTTGCTTGTGCAAGACCCCAGGGAAGTGTTTTGATTTGCTTCTCCTTCTTTACAGTTTTCTTTACTTGCTTTGTTTCTATTTGTTCTTTTGCTTTGATTTTATATTTCATGTTGTTTGTTTGTTTTGCTTGTTTTTTTTTTTCTGTGCTCTTTGTTTTCTTTCGTTCGATTCATTAAGGACTATGTCTCTCACTAGTTGGGGGGTAGCATTTGTTTCATCAAAAAAAAAATTTGAAATTTGAGATTTGTGAAATTTGAGCATCTTGGTGGAGTAGTTGAGCGGGATCATTTGTGAAGATTTATTTTCAAGCTTAAACATAGAGCATGATTTTTGATGCATCATATTTTGTTGATATGTGGCTTGAAACACCGGGATGTTATGCTTATTGAGATGAAACTTGATAAAATTTTTGTAGAACGAAAGACAAATTTTGAAGGACATTTTGCACATGCTTACACTTGTAGTGTTCCTTATTTACCATTCATTGATTTAACACTGGAGAAGTAAACTGCAGGACTACCGAGCCATGCCAAAAAAAAAAAAAAAAGAGAGAGAGAGAAAAAAAAGAGAAAGAGAAAAAAGGAATAAAGGCAACTTAGTGAACTTTCCTAAGTAAAAAGGGCTAGAAACAGTTACCCAAGACTTTGGGGGTTGAGTGTCCAACCTTTAAAAACAAAGCTGGCGTGAAAACTGCTAGTCCCTTGGGCTTTGAGGTAGTTAGAATCAGCAATGATTAATCTTAAGGTTGAAAAATCCTATGACAAATCATGGTTAGTAATAAGGAACGCACAGCAAGTTTAGCTCCATACACACATTTGAATTCCGAGAAATTTGCCTCAATTCTACGTGAAAGATTGTTGAGATAGTCTTGGTGGGTATAACCCTTGGGGGTTGAGTAGTAACATGTCACTTTTGTGAGAATTCAGAATTGTGTTTGATTGTTTTTGTTTGAATTTCGATCTTTATGCAATATTCATCTAAATTAATTTTCACTATTTTGCTCAAGGATTAGCAAAATGCTAGTTGGGGGGTGTGATTGAGCTGAAATATTGCATATTTTAGCTATTTAAAACCAATGTATTTTAAATTCATCATGACATTATTATTGGTTTTAAATGGAAAAATGGTTAAAATGAATAAATCAAATTTGTGATTTTAATTGATTAAAAGCATGAATTTCTACTTGAATTCTACCAACTATTGATTACTGTGCATTCTAGTCCATAATTTTTCTTGCTTTCCATTATCATTTGTGTTTGTACCATTGTTCTCCTTGTTCTTCATGTTCATAAGGTTTCTTGAGCTATCTTTCCATCTTCAAAAGATAGAAGCACTTCTTGCCAACCCATAACCATAGGGCATCCTCGGCATTAAATTCTTGGCTACAAATTTTGTCTTATTTCTTTTTATTTTCTCCCCAAAACAGATCAGATTCATCCAGCACCGTTCCAACTTCCACCAACAAGAACAGTTCAACATGCTCTTGTTTGCCGGTTTCCTCAAAACTTGGGAGCATCATCACTCACGAATGGAAGGGAAACAACTAATACAAACACAGCACTTGCAGAAAAATCACATGTGCAGCAGCTACTACAGCAAAAGAAAGAAGATCATTCGGACATCACTCACACATGCATGCACACATGTACACATCAGTAAGCAAACATGCAACAAACCAACACATGCAGATCACTCGGGCAGCACGTTACACCAACTCACAGCCAGCCACTCACACCATACAGCAGACCAGTTCACACATGCATGACAGCAACCACTCATTCGGATCACACCAAGCAGCAGAAAGCATTCGGACAGCACTCATGCACAATGCACATGCAGACATGCAGCGGACAGCACTCATTCAAAATGGACACATGCAGAAAACATGACACAGCTGGACTCACACGTGCAGTAGACTCACACACGCTGTACAGCAGCAGAAAGAAACCAGTTCACACATGCAGACCAGCAAGGCTGTTCACTTCACTTTTCTTGTTTCTGCACATGGAAGTTGAACGTGCAGCAACAATTTTTTTTTATTTCTTTTTCATGTGGACAGGAAACAGCTTTTGGAAGCAGCAGCACCAAGAGCAGGAGGAGATCAGCTATTTATTTAGCTGGAAGCAACAGCAGCAGGGGCAATTTTTGAATTATTTTCTTTTCATTTAGAAGCTAGCGGTAGCAGCAGAACCTAGCTTAGCTTGGAGTTATTAGTTTGTTCTTTCATTTTTGCTTTCTTTTTTTTGTTTAAGCTGGAAAACAGCAGAGTGGTGCTCGGCAGTTTGTTTTAACTTAAACCTAGTGGTGTTCGGCAGTTTGTTTTAACTTAAACATAGTGGTGTTCGGCAGTCTTTGTTTTTGGCTACAATGCTTTGTTGTTTTAGAATTTTTATTAAGTGTATTAAGAATTGTTTTAGAATTTTATTTCATTAAGTGTAATACCTTAATTTCTTTCAAGTGTGCTAGTTGGTTTCATGCAACAAGAGAATTGTTTAGAAGCCTTAATCAAGTATGCTAGTTTGTTTCATGAAACAAAGAAATTGTTGTAGAAGTTTTTAATTAAGTGTGCTAGTTTAATTTATTGCAAGAAGGGTTTGGTAGAGAACTTTTGTTTTTGTTTTAGTTGGGTAATTTATTTGTTGTTTACTTATTTCATGTTATTTATTTTTATTGTTTCATTAAGTTTTCATTTTAATAGTGATTACAATTGCTATGGTTTAATTTGAGAATTTGTGATGAACCCTAGAATATTGATTTTGAGGCTTTTCAATTTTCAGTACATGTTTTGTCAATTACTTTCTAATTTAGTTTAATTTTTAATTTAGTTTTATTAATTTCTGAGTTTAATCTTTTAGTCCTTTACATTCTAATCCGACAATCAAAATCTAAAAACATGAATCTAGTCCATGACTAGTAACCCCTTCCATCCATTGCACATATCATCCTCTTGTTTTCTCTTTGTGAAGTTTTTCACATTTTTCAACGAGTTTAATTTTAAGTAACTTTCCCTGAGGAGACGATCTAGGAATTTATTCCTAATTATTACACGACATCCTCCTGCACTTGGGATAGTATTAGTGCTACTCATTAATACCCAAGGATATTAATGGCAAAATCAACATCGGACACATGGAATGACCAAACCTCCCATGCCACCACTTAGTAGCGACTTGGGATAGGTCCTTGACCCGTGGCTAAGATGGGATATTACTGAAGCAACACGGGAAATTTTGGTAGGAGGAAATGGAGAGAAATACTCTAAGAAGAAAGGACATAATGGAGCAGTAACACCGAAAGAACACGTCAAATTAAATGAAGATACCAGATAACCACACCGCATTAAATGATTGACACCAGAAGGCCACGCCACCTTAAAGACAGCATGGCAGTGGAGGCTCCAGGAGAGGTCTCCCTCTTCCCCAAAACGTAGGGTATGGCCTCCTGACTTGAGGAGTCAAGTATAAAAGGATGCACAGAATGGCGAGGTAAGGGGGATCGATCTAGAATAACAAACTGTTATTAGATTTCTATATTTTCATTGAAAGCATTTTCCCATAGAAGAAAACTAACTTAACCATCGGAGGCTTCCTGGGCTATCGAGAGCCACCCATTCCTTGTTGCAGGACACCGATCGAGCAAATGTCCGGACTGCTGAGCAAACCGACCCAAAGGCGTATGAAACGTGACGTTAACACTGTCCATGACACCCATTTCAAATCTCATAACTTCTTTACAACAAACCAGAATTAAGGAAAAAGCTAGGGATCTCACTCCAACCTACCTCTCCACTTTTCTTTCTTTTATTTATTTATTTAATGATTAAGAAAATATTGTTTAATAATATTGTATTTTTTTTATTTTTTAAAAAATATTTAAAAGTGTTAAAAAATGATGTGAAAACAAAACTAGCAGGAGCCCACCCACCTTAGAATTAAAATGCCTGTCGGCAAACATCCAAATCTAGCAAGGTCAAACTCCTTAAAGATGAGAGAAAGCTAAGGGGATGTTTTGATTCTGGGGTGGTCTACACCACTGCTGGGCTTCGCTATGCCAAAATAATTTTTTTAATATTATTTTTTAAAAAAATTCATAATATTATTAAATAATATTAGATCCCTAGCTTTTTCCTGATGCTAGCATAGTTGTTGGCTTGAATTACTCCAACAGAAAATAATCTTTGCACAATGTTGGAGATTGACAAGTGTATATCAGAGATGGGCTAAAAATTCTTAAAAGTGCGGCTAGGTTTGGATAAAAAGAAATATTTCTTCATTATAATTTTTTTAAATTGTCACATAAAATATAATAAAAAAATAAAAAATTTCAAATTTCAAAATATTAATAATATTAAAAATTAATATTCTAACAGTATTTTATTCAACTTTCATCTCAACTTATTATTCAAACCCCCTAGAGTTCTTGGCTTTCCAAATGAAAAATTATACTCACCATCTTCACACCACATACCACACATTATTTTTTATTTTTTTTTTCTTACCAAATGTGTGGTGTATGGATGAGGGGTAGAAGAACTTAATTAATTTAGGAAGAATAAAACAAAAAATAAAAATAAATAAAAATAAGTGTGGTGCGTGGTCATGTGTGTAGATGATGATCAAGTAGCAAAACTCCATGTAATAAAACCAAACTTTAGTTGAAGGCATGATTCATGCATGCATGATGAGGAAAACTTTTTGAATGGTAAGATTGAAGTTTATTGTTTAACTATTCAAGGGCATAACAATAACGTTTGCTCCATAATGTATTTTGGCATAAATTCTACAGAGAAAAGTTCAATCTGTGGTTAAATTGGTTACTTATTAATCTATTGTAAAGCATTTTCTGCCCATCCTCCCTCTTGATTTTTAAGTTTTTTGATGGTTATTGTTCATTACCATGCCTCGAACTTAGATATAATCATACTCCTAAATGAAATGTCTCAAAAACTCTTCTAAACAGAATAAACAAAATATTGGCAACATTTCTCTTAAATCAGACTAATATGTTTTTGTTCCCTGACACTTATCTCATATTTCTCTTATAATCCTATCACGTGTCATTTATTCCAATTGTCACAATCATCATATATCTAGGAAAAAAAAAAAGATGGTGGAGATAAATGGGTGAATCATTCACCAACTCAGTAAGTAGCGAACCTATACTAATACATAAACATGAGCCAATTATAGAATGTAAAAATAGATAGTTCTAAAAAAATATGGTAGTGGAATTTTTAAAAGCATTTACTTACATAATACATAAAAAAGACATTAGGTACAAGTGTACTAAACAATATTAGAAACAGATATGGAGCCCATATTTACACTTGAAGCAAGGTTGTGCATGTCTGCAGTTAGACAAGAGAACATAAATCATTATTTTGTTACCAAAGTGGTGCACTCAAAATAGGGGTCATGTTTACCCATGACATGGTTATGCATTCTGTGGATAGTCAAATAAAATATAAATCACCTTGTCACCAAAGTGATTGCACTTAAAACAGAGGCCACTGTAATATCTTGTAATAGGGTTGAAGGCCTCTATTATATCTCATGGCAGGGCCGGAGGTAAGGGTGGGCAAAAACTCCAAATTCCCAACTCTGGTTGAATTTTGACAAGGCTCTGACTTTGTCAATCGGAATTTTCAGAATTCAGAGTCGGAGTAACTCCGACTCCACTAGTTGAAATCAGAGCCTGTGTGAGCTCTGAAATCTGACATTTTTTTTTTTAAATCACATTAGCAAAAGAACGTTGTTTCACTCAGAAGGGGGTCCAAAACGCAGGACCCTTTACTGAAGTAACTAAACGACGTTGTTTCATGCAGAAGGTGGTCCAAAACGCAGGACCCCCTTCTTCCCCCCTCAATTTTGTACAATAGACCCACAACTCCCTTTGTCTCCACACTGTGCTTCACCTCTCCTCCCATCTGCTATCACCTGAGGTTGTCATGAGTCACCTTTCAAAGTTCATCACAAATTATAAGCCACTCAACACTCACTCACTCACTCAATTTTTTTTTTGTAGAATTTTAGGGTTCCAAGATGATTTAATTGTGATGTTGTGGTTTAAAATTTTTGAAATGGGTATGATTTATTGTTTGCATTTCAATGATTTTAATTTTTAGGCTGTTAAATTTAAGAATTGAGGAATTTAGGTTTTAGAAAAATTGAGTTTTTTTGTTCCAGAAAACATTCGCTTGAGCAAACATCACACAAATTGTTCGATTGAGCCTTTGCTGGAGTGTGGCTCGAGTGAACATCATACAGATTGTTTAATTAAGCCTTTGCTTGAGTTTGGCTGGAGCAAATGTCACAAAGATTGTTCACTCGAGTGTGGCTTGAGTAAATGTTCATTTTTTTTTTGTGTTTTATTTATTTTTAAATCACAAACTCGACTAGACATATATGTTTTTCCTTTTCAATATGTTTCTAATTTGTAGATAATTTTCATAACATGTTAAATGAAGTTGTTTGTTAATTACTTCAAATTATTTGCATAGCCAATTATGGATGCTACACCATCTCTACGCAATTCTGCTCAAGAGGATGACGCATAGCCATTGGTGTCACATATACGTACTTTAGACTGTAGACATCCATTTAGAGCAGTTACCTTTTGTGCAAGTAGTTAAGTCTCAATGGACCTAGAAGACATTGATATGCTTAATAAGGAGGAGGAGGTGATGAATGTTGAGGCCGATCCACTAGCACAACCTAGTAAAACAAGGTCATCAACATCAACAAAATTCCTAGTGATTGTGAGAATCCGCAAGCTCGATGCCACTACTGTAGGCAACTATACAGTTGTCATTCGAAGAAGTAAGGCATGTTAGTATTAATAGCATATCTTACGGGCTGCTAGTGGTATCAGATACACAAAGGGCAAGGAGCAACTAACCAAATGAAGCTGAGTTATGAGACTCCTATGGCCACTGATGGCACAGAGATTAAGAAGCTATTAATCTCTCAATATAATGAGAAGATGTTGAGGGATGTTCTTGTGGAGATGATCATCACTGATGAGATACCTTTTACCAAGGTTGACAAGGTAGGCTTCCACAAATTTGTGTACACTTTAGAGCCACGATTTCCTATGCCTTCACAGAATACTCTGATGCACGATTGTTGAAGAGGCATGCAAGGAGAAGGTAGCAATGAAGGAAATTTTTATCGCCACTTGTCAGAGAGTATCATTTATGACTGATACATGGACCTTCATATAGAATGTGGGCTACATATGCATCACAACCCACTTTATTGACAGTGAGTAGACATTGTACAAGCGGTTTATCGCCTTCAAAAAAATTGTTAATCACAAGGGTTCATCCATTGGCAAGGAGATGGATGACTGCATAAAGGATTGAGGGATCAAAAAAGTGCTTTGTATCACTGTTGAGAATGTCAGTGCGAATGACACTGCCATTGACTAGTTCAGGTGAAATACGACGTTAAAGGAGAATATCATTTGTGAGAACCAGTTTATCTATTTTTGATATTGTACCTATACCATCAATCTCATAGTTTCTGAGGGGTTCAATGAGGTTGATGATTCCATTTTTAAAGTCTGAAACCTTGTGAGATATGTGAGGGCTTCCCCCTAACGGTTCTACAGTTTAAGGTAATAGCCAAACAACTTGAGATCCCATCTTCCAGTATGTTGCAATTGGATGTTTTGACTTGATGGAAATCTACATACATGATGTTGGATGTAGTGTAAAAGTACTAAAAGGCATTCGAGTGGATGGAGGTCGAGGGTAAGGGCATGAGGTATGCCTTGCTGGAGTTAGTTAGGAGGAGAAGGGGGCTCAGTGCACCATTCTTAGTTGATTGGGCCAATGTCAAGTATTTTGTTCATTTTTTTAAAGTAAATTCATGACATAACTATGTGGATATCTGGGACAAAATATCCTACTACAAGGGGGTGACTAAACTAATGGGAGGATTTGGAAAAAGGGAGTTTATGGCTTTTAGCCATTTGACAGAATTCACAAATATGGTTTAGCTTGTGTGAACCAAATACAGAGATGTGTGAATCATGGGTGAGATGTCGCATGGTAGATTTTGAAAGATGAAAATCTGGAATGCCAAGTTTGAATAGGTGTTTTGATGGCTAAGAAAGCAGTAAAGGAGGAGTTGAGAGCTGAATTGTGTTTATTGGTTTGTAGGTGCTAAAGAGAAATGGGATACAAGCCTGCTTCACTCAGGCCTTGGAGGAGGATTTTGTTGGTTTGCAGATCCTTCACAACAAAAAAGAGGCAGTGAGCATAAAGTAACAATTTTTGTCTTGACATAGGCGCTAAATAGACAATAAGTTAGAGGAAGCTTTATGACAGTGTAATATTTTGGACAATAGAAAAGTGGTATGGTTTGTTTTAATAAGTGAGGAACCAGGGTGATTGATAAGCAAACCTCCACCATTACCAACAGTTACTTGAGCAGGGCCTTGATATGGCTACTATTGTATGGTGAGATTTTCCAATGTAAAGGTGACATGATTATTAGCACCACTATCAAGGAACTAAGGTTGTTCATCCTCTATGTAACATGTGTATATGCAGCCATAACAACCAACTAAGAAGGGGGTGTCTTCCGTAACATGAGAAGTCCATTTGATGATAACAGTCAAGGCTTGGTGACTTGTTCTACCACAAATATGACAAGAAGTGTGATTGTTAGAAGGAAAAAAAAGGACAATTGTTAGATCCTTTATCTGTTGACTAAGCAGCAAAATTTGGAGCAGTGAACTGTTGTTGTCCATCGGGAGGTTTGCTAGTAGGATAATGTTTTGAGTTTGGCTTGATTTCATACTGAAAATGCCATTTTTTAGGCTTGGCTCGACTGTTGCTTGACCCTAGCTTGACTGTGGTTCGGCCCTGGCTTAAGCAAACTTAGTTCGACAGTCCCCTCGAACGAAGCTTCATCTAGAGAGTTTGCTCGACACTCCGCTCGAGCGGGATGGCAACCATGTTCGTAAATTAGGGCCTACGCCGTTACAGTATAAATATGAATGTTTTAACATTCATTTCAAGACTTTTACCTTTTGAGGTTGCCAAAACTTGTATTGAGAGACAGAGAGAGAGGTCCTTTTTGTGATATTCCCAAGTGTGTTTTGACACTTTGGAAGAGGATTTTGTAACCAATACTTTATACTTCATCTCTTTTGTTGATAGTGAAATCATTGAAACCGACCCCGCTAGTGGACGTACGTTCACATTGAGCTGAACCACTTAAATTTTGGTGTTCTTTGTATGCTTGTTGTTTATTTTGTTTGCTTCTGCTATTATTTACTTCAACTTAGCTTTTGTTACATTTGGTCTATTACCAACAAATTGGTATTAGAGAGCCACACTATGTACAAAGTCTTAAGGAATAGCTATGGCAAAGTTTGAAGTGGAGAAATTCGACAGTCAAAATAGCTTTAGCTTATGGCACATCGAGATGAAGGTTTTGTTATGACAACAAGGCTTGTCTAAAGTATTGGAAGGGAAGGTATCCGATGATTCTTCTGCACCGGGTAAAGAAGATGAAGAGAAGGCACATAGTGTCATTTTGTTGTCATTATTGAATGGAGTTTTGAGGGAGGTTGCCAATGAGGATACCGCTGCTGGTCTTTGGTCTAAGCTTAAAAGTTTGTATATGAAGAAATCTCTCACCAACCATTTGTATCTAAAGTAACAGTTATACACACTCAAAATGAAGGAAGTTACTCCTATCTCTGAACTCTTAGATGAATTTAATAAAATTATTATGGATTTGAGGAATATTGATGTTAAGCTTGAGGAAGAGGATCAAGCTCTAATGGTTTTGTGTTCATTGCTTATGTTGTTTGATAATTTTGTGAATTCAATGTTGTATGGTAGAGATACTATTTCTTTAGTAGATGTGAAATTTGCTTTGAACTCTAAGGAATTGAGAACTAAATTGAATTTGAAGGGAATGGATAATCAAGCCAGTGGTTTGTTTATTAAGGGTTCCTCTAGCAGGGATAAATCCAGGGTCAATTCACAGTCAAAATTTAACAAGAAAAATGTTAAGTGTCATTACTGCCATAAATTTGGTCATTACAAAAATGAGTGTCCTAAACTGAAAAACGAAGAGGAAGGCACTAGTTCCTCTAATGTTGTTAGCGTTGCTGATGAAAAGTCTAACGGCGTAGATATTGTTCTAGCAATTAGCTGTTCAAATAGTTGCGATGGTGACAAGTGGGTCATGGACTCAGCTTGTACCTTTCATATGTGTCCCAAGAGGGACTGGTTCACTACCTATGAGTTAGTCAACGGTGGCTCCATTTTGATGGAAAAGATATGGCTTGTAAAATTGTTAGGATTTGTTCAGTTAGGATTAAGATGTTTGATGGGATTGTCAAGACATTGTCTAACATCTGACACATCCTAGATTTGAATAAAAATCTTATTTCCTTTGGCACTCTTGATTCTTTGGGTTTCCGGTACACCAATGAAGGTGGAGCTATTAGAGTCAGTAAGGGCTCCATGATTGAAATGAGAAGAGATAAGACAAATGGTCTTTATTTCCTTCAGGGCATTACAGTGACAGGTGCAACTGCAGTGTCTGTTTCAAATAATCTAGACTCAGACATTACCCATCTATAGCACATGTTTTTGGGTCACATGAGTGAAAAAGGGATATCTATTCTAAGTAAGCAGGGTTTGTTGTGTGATCAGAAGATAGGAAAATTTGAATTTTGTGAACATTATATGTTTGGAAAATAGTGCAGGCTTCAGTTTAGTATAGGGGTTCACAGAACTAAAAGTATTGTGGACTATATTTATTCTGATATTTGGGGTCCATCTTCAGTTCCATAGAAAGGTGGAACCCAGTATTTGCTTATCTTTATTGATGATTACTCACTGAAGGTTTGGGTTTATTTTCTGAAACAGAAGAGCGATGTATTTGCTAACTTTAAACAGTGGAAGGTTTTGATTGAAAATTAGATAGGCAAGAAGGTTAAGCGACTCCAAACCAACAACGGTATGAAATTTTGCAGAGGTGGTTTTGATGAATTCTATAAAGATGAAGGCATAGTGAGGCACCACACTGTGAGACATACTCCAAAACAAAATGGAGTAGTTGAATGGATAAATAGGACTCTCTTGGAGAGATCCCGTAGTATGCTTTCAAATGCCGGTATGTCGAAAGAGTTTTGGCTTGAAGCAGTCAACATAGCTTGCTATTTGCTTAACCGCTCTCCAACCACAACTATTGGTTTAAAAATTCCAAATGAGGTATGGTCTGGTACTCCCTCTGATTATTCAAATTTGAAAACTTTTGGTTGTCCTACATATTTCCATGTTAATGATGGAAAACTTGAACCAAGGGCAAAGAATGGCATATCCATTGGATATGCCAGTGGGTGAACCGATTCAGGTTATTGTGTACTGATCCCAAATCACTTAAGTTTGTAATTAGCAAGGATGTAGTATTTGATGAACAATCCATGCTTAATCCTAGAAAAGAGTTTACTGTGCCTACAGGTGAAGAGCAGAGTAATGACAAGAATGTGGAGTTACAGGTTGAGGCTTCACAAGGGGTGCGAGGCGACACCCAAGATCATGTTATTACTGATGAGCATGATCTTGACTTTGATGATGGCGCAAAAGGTGACCAAGACTACAATATGGCTACTAGTAGATAGAGGAGGCAGATCAGGCCACCACAAAGATATGCTCATATAGACATGGTGGTGTATGCACTTACTATAGCTGAGGACATAGATTGTCAGGAGCTTTCTAGTTATTTACAAGCTATCAAAAGTAAGGAGTGTACACAATAGTGCGCAGCAATGATTGAGGAGATCAAGTCTCTTCACAAGAAACAAACTTGGTATTTGGTTAAGTTGCCTAAGAAGAAGAAGACTGTTGGTTGCAAATGGGTCTTCAAAAGAAAAGAGGGAATCCAAGGTGTTGCAGATGCAAGGTACAAGGCACGCTTGTTTGCAAAAGGCTACAGTCAGAGAGAAGGCATCGACTTCAATGAGGTTTTCTCTCCAGTTGTGAAACACAATTCAATCAGGGTGTTGCTTCTGCAACATGACATTAAAATAGTGTTCCTGCATGCTGAGCTTGAGGAGACCATTTACATGCATAAGCCAGAGGGGTTCATTGTTCAAGGAAAGGAAGATTATATGTGCAAATTGAAGAAATCATTGTATGGTCTGAAGTAGTCTCTGAGGCAATGGTATAAACACTTTGATTCTTTTATGATAGATCATGGTTATGTGAGGAGTAGCTATGATAGTTGCATTTATTACAGGCAATTATCTGATGGGTTTTTCATTTATTCGCTACTTTATGTTAAAGATATGCTTATTGCTACTAAAAGAATATCTGACATTAGTTTGTTGAAAACCCAACTCAGAAATGAGTTTGAAATGAAAGACTTAGGTGCTGCAAAGAAGATTTTGGGATGGAGATCCACAGAGATAGGAAAGTTGGAAAGTTGTACTTGTCTCAGGGAAAATACATTGAGAAAGTTCTTCAGAGATTTGGAATGTCTAATTCCAAACCAGTAAGTACATCACTTGCTATACACTTTAAACTTTTAGCATCCCTATCTCCTTAGACAGACGAGGAGGAATGGTTCGTGACTAGTGTTCCTTATTCCAGTGCAGTTGGTAGTATTATGTATGTAATGGTTTGTACTCGTCTAGATATTTCACAGGCAGTGAGTGTTGTTAGTAGGTACATGGCTAACCCGGATAAAGCTCATTGGCAGGCTGTGAAATGGATACTCAGGTATTTGAAAGGTACTTCGAACCTTAGTATAATCTTTGATAGAGAAATTGACTACAATTCAAGGATGATTGGTTATGTTGATTCTGATTATGCTAGGGACTTGGATAGGAGAAGATCAATGATAGGGTATGTTTTTACTCTATGTTGTTCTGCTATTAGTTGGAAAGCAACACTACAATCTACTGTCTTTTTATCAACTACAGAAGCAGAGTATATGGCAGCAGCCGAGGCTGTTAAGGAGACCATTTGGTTGAAAGGTTTGTGTTGCCTAGATGACTAACACAAGAGGGGGGGTGAATTGAGTTGTATTAAAAAAAATAACAATTATAAATCAAATATATAATATAAAATATAAACAAAGTATGAAATAACAATAAATATAAAGAGTAAGGGTAAGAGAGAAGCAAACTCAGTATGTTAACGACGTTCGGCCCCACTGCCTACGTCCTCGCCTCAAGCTACCCCTTGAGGATTTCCAAATTCACTATTCAACCTCCTTCAGGTGGAGATAGAAACCTATTACACCTTTGAACAACACCGCTACACAGGATCCGTGTAGAACACCCTCTACAGTTGCAATCACCTTACACGTGGTGATTCAACTATTCCCCGTGTAGAATACTTTCTACACACACAAGGGTTATACACACCCTCTTTCTGATACAAAAGCTGATAGTGGGTAGGTTATCAGAAAACACTCCTCAATGAGTGAAATAAGAACCATACAGCGTAAACTATATCTCTCAAAATGAACAAGAATTAAGGCTCAATGCTTAGAGAAGAGAGAATGAAAGTTTTGAATGAATGTTGTATGCTCTTAGTGTTGTGAATGTGAAACTCTCAAATGATCTATTTATAGGCATATGAGACTTCATATTCAAATTTAAAAAGATTCACATGTCAAAGACAACATCATTCACTTTTTCAAAAAATTCAAATAAAAGGTTCTTCTTTTTCAATTGTCAAAGACAACATCATTCATTTTTTTCAAAAAAATCAAACCTAATCTTTTACTTTTGACATATGACAAAATGAGCACACTTTCCTTTTCAAAAAATTCAAACCTAATCGTTTACTTTTTGCATATGACAAAAGGAGCACACTTTCCTTTTCAAATTTTTCAAACAAAATCATCTACCTTTTGTATAAGTCTAAAAAAGCATCAATTACTTTTGAAAATATTCAAATAAAACATGTACATGTGAAATATGACAATCAATCATCTTTAATATTTTCAAAGTTCAACCCTTTAATCAAGGCATGCACATGTAAAAGATGACAATCAATCATCTTTCAAAATTTTCAAATTTAATTTTCAAACATATTCATGCACATGTGGAAAATGTATTTTAATGCTTTATGATAAAATATTAATTTTGAGCATTAATCTTAATTTCGAATTTTAAGAGATTTACAACATTACTCTATGACTTTAATGTGAACTTATTTCCTTCTTGCTCATGCTTGGTTCTTTGATGTGCTTGATTCCATTGTGTGAACAACTTGAAATTGAAACTCCTTTATTCTTTGAATTCATTTGTATCATCAAAATCCATGTGTAGATTTATAATCACATGAAACTTGAAACCTTGGATTCAACAATCTCCTCCTTTTTGATGATGATAAATACTTGATAGAACTTGAAACCTGTATTAATACTTAAGCTCCCCCTAAAAATATGCGTTAGTTTTTCAAGCAAAAGTATAAATATAATTCCAAGCATATATAACAAGTTTAGCAATTTAAACAATGTTAATTTTCTAGTCTAAAACTTCTACCCCTTTTAGCATCATTAAAAAGGATCGGCAGCAAGTAAATGGACTGAAGAAAATGATGCGTTTAATAGTCACTGTAGATAGTTGAAAAAGGAGCCGTCCGTGACCCAACAAATGCTGCGAAGTCTCGAGGCCTAACTCTATGAATTTAGTGCAGCTGGAGATTTAAACAATCGCCTGATGTTGTTGACAAACGTGATTGAAAGCTCTGAGTTGCTATAAAAAATGATCATTTTCATCTATCGGATGCCAAAAAAATAATCGCTTCTTGACCTGAGTTCTGTTTTTCCACAACGATAGAATGGCTGAGCAATTCTCTTCCACTAATGTTCCAGACTTGCATCAGGAACCCTTGACGCATTAATCATCAATCTTCTCTCCTGAGGCCGTCAATACCATGATAGGAGCAGTGAACCGTTTTTCTAGTAAGGCTGATTCTGAGATTATTGCAGAATCAAGAATGCTCAGTAGTCAATATGTTGCCTCTGTTACGATCATGTCTCGGAGGTTAATAGCGAGGGTGAGTGAGATTGATCATCTTAACATGCAAATATTTGAGTTACGACAGAAGCTTGCTAATAAGGATAGTGAGCATAAAAGGCTAAAGCAAGAAAACCAAGAGTTGAAAAAATTTACAGATTGGTATGCTCATGATCTGCAACCACGAATAGAGGAGCTGGAACGAGAAAGGGTTCAGATACAAGGTCAACATCGGCAGATAACAGCAGAGGTTCATCGTTTACTAGAAAAATAGGAACAATCTACTGTTAATCTCGCTGGCTTAGTAAGAAAACTTTTGACAATGTGTGTCCAGCATATCTTGTATTTCTTTTGACTAAATAAGATTTGAAGAGACAATAGTTTGTCTTATTCTTTATGCTATCTCTATAAAATCAGTCCTGAAGTTCATCCAATCCTCATCAAGTTTTCATCTCATCTCTATAACTCATCTGCATTCCTTTAGCATTCTCGTTTTAAGCCTTCTATTCTTTTTTCAATGGCTCATTCTTCTAACATTTCTCTATATCCATCCATGAGGCATTCTGCATCTCAACCTCCTGTCCTTTCTGCAGCTGCCATTGGTGCCATGTTGCAGCAAGAAAATAATAATCTGACTAATAAGTCAGATTCTGATGCTATTTATGACTTGGTGAGTCTTGAGACTCGCTACTCTTCCTCTATTGTTGCTTTTTCTCAGTGGCTACAAGTCAAAAATCACAAAGTTGAAAAGCTCAAAGAACAAATTGTTGTACTTCAATGAATTATTCAAGAGTCTCACACAAGGGAAAGAATCATTCGGCAGAAGAATAAACAGTTGAAATCTTTATTAGATTCTTCATTTCGCTTGCCGGTTCCCATGGATAAGAATCACATGATATTGTATGAAGAGAATGAGCGTCTCAAACATGAGGCTAAGAATCTCAAGTTTATGTAAAAGTATTTAAAAAATCTATCTCTATTTTTATTGACTCTGGTCTATCTTTTAAAAGATATTCATAGCATGCATCATACCTATTTCTCTTCTGATCATACATAATCTATCTTCTGGTAAAGGTTTTGTGAAAATATCTGCTAACTGATCGTGTGTGTTTGTGAACTCTAATATTATATCGCCTTTTTGCACATGATCTCGAAGAAAATGATACCTTATTTCAATATGCTTAGTTCTAGAATGTTGTATTGGGTTCTTTGAAAGATTTATAGCACTTGTATTATCACATTTGATTAGAATGTGATTATACATGAGTTTAAAATCTTCAAGTTGTTGCTTCATGTAGAGAACTTGAGCACAACAACTACCCGCAGCAACATATTCTGCCTCAGCAGTAGATAGTGCAACAGAATTTTATTTTTTACTAAACCAGGAAACTAGTGCATGACCTAAGAAATGACATGCTTCACTAGTGCTTTTTTGATCTATTTTACAGCCAGCATAATCTGCATCTGTGTAGCTGATTAGATCGAAAGATGTGTGCTTAGGGTACCATAACTCTAGGTTAATTGTACCACTAAGATATTTAAGAATGCGCTTAACTGCAATTAAATGTGATTCTTTTGGAGATTATTGAAAGCGTGCACATAAGCACACACTAAACATAATATCTGGTCTACTGGCTGTTAAATATAATAAGCTACCAATCATACCTCGATATATCTTCGAGTCAACTGGCTTACCGGATTCATCTTTATCAAGTTTAGTTGATGGGCTCATTGGTGTTCCAATTTCCTTAAAATTTTCCATCCCAAACTTCTTCAGTAATTCCTTAATGTATTTTAATTGATTGATGAATGTCCCACTTTTTGCTTGCTTAATTTGCAATCCGAGAAAGAATGTAAGTTCTCTCATCATGCTCATCTCAAATTCTTCCTGCATAGTCTTAGCAAAAACTTGACACATATTTTCATTAGTAGCATCGAATATTATATCATCAACATAAATCTGAATCAAAAGAATATCATCATTTTCATATTTAATGAAAAGAGTTGTGTCGATTTTTCCTCTTGAAAAACCTTTTTCAATCAAGAAACCACTAAGTCTTTCGTACCAAACTCTAGGAGCTTGTTTAAGTCCATATAGTGCTTTTGTGAGTTTGAAAACATGATTTGGGGAAACATGATTTTCAAAACCTGAAGGTTGCTCAACATATACCTCTTCATTTATAAAACCATTTAAGAAAGCACTTTTAACATCCATTTGAAAAAGTTTGAAATCTTTATAACAAGCATATGCAAGTAACATTCGAATAGCTTCTAATCTTGCGACAGGTGCATATGTCTCATCATAATCGATTCCTTCTTCTTGATTAAAACCTTGGGCTACAAGTCGAGCCTTATTTCTAGTAATGACTCCAGACTCATCTTTTTTATTTCTAAAAACCCATTTTGTTCCAATAATAGTATGATTTTTGGGTCTAGGAACAAGTGTCCAAACATCATTTCTTTCAAATTGATTCAACTCTTCTTGCATAGCTAGAATCCAAGATTCATCAAGAAGTGCGTCATCAATATTTTTGGGTTCAATTTGAGATAAAAAAGCAGTATGATTGCAAATATTTCTAAGAGATGATCGAGTACTTACACCTTATGAAGGTTCTCCCAAAATTTGTTCCAGTGGATGATCTTTCACAAATTTTCACTGTTTGGTTGTATCTTGTATTAAATTTTGATGATCTTTCCTGATGGCTCCATGTTGAACTTCCTCTATTGTTTTCTCTTTTTTGAGATTGAGACTTTCCGTATTATTTATACCTCCTGTTTCTTCATCAATAGATTTCTCGGAGAGTGAAGAATTAGATTCATCAAATACTACATGCATAGATTCTTGTACAGTCAAAGTCTTTTTATTGAATACTCTATAAGCTTTACTATTAGTAAAATACCCGAGAAAGATATCTTCATCAGATTTTGCATCAAATTTGCCTAAATTCCTGTCATTCAAAATAAAACATTTGCATCCAAATACATGAAAGTAACCAATGTTGGGTTTTTTCTCATTCCAAAACTCATAGAGGGTTTTATCTAAGTTAGACCTTAGTATAACTCTATTTATAACATAACATGCAGTACTTACCGCTTCGACCCAAAAATAACTAGGCAAGTTGTTCTCATTGAGCATTGTTCTTGCCATCTCTTGAAGAGATCTATTTTTCCTCTCTACTACCCCATTTTGTTGAGGAGTTCGAGGAGCAGAAAAATTATGCACAAAACCGTTTTCATCACAAAATGTTTCAATATTTTTATTAACAAACTCTTTTTCCCTATCACTTCGGATACTTGAAATAGTATAGCCCTTTTCATTTTGAATTCTCTTACATAACTTGGTAAAGGCATTATGTGCCTCATCTTTATGAGCAAGAAAGATGACCCAAGTATATCTAGAGAAATCATCAACAATAACAAATGCATAATATTTTCCTTCTAAGCTTGCAACTCTATTTGGTCCAAAAAGATCCATGTGTATCAGTTGCAATGGTCTAGTAGTAGAAATATGTTTCTTAGTTTTAAAAGAAGTTTTTGTTTGTTTACCAAATTGACATGCATCACAAATTTTGTCTTTAAGAAAATATGTTTTTGGTAAACCTCTCACAAGATCATTTTTTGAAAGTTTGGAAATAAGTTCCATGTTGGAATGACCTAGTCTTCTATGCCATAACCAACTAGTTTCATTTTGAGCTGAAAAACAAATTGCATCTTGTGGGGTGATTTCTTCAAAATCGATTGTATAAACATTGTTACTTCTAAAAGCAATAAAACAAATATTACAATCATGATCATTCAAAATAATGCATTTATCCATTTTGAAAGTAACTGTAAATTCTTTATCACATAATTGACTTATGCTCAAAAGATTATGTTTTAGACCTTCAACAAGTAGAACATCTTCAATTATGAGAGAAGATTCGTTACCAATTTTACCTATTCCCACGATCTTCCTTTTCGAGTTGCTTGACCCTGGCTCGGCTGTAGCTCGACCATAGCTCAAGCAACCTTAGCTTGACACTTCGCTCAACAATTTGCTTGAGCAAAGCTTCATCTAGAGAATCCGATTGACATCTGCTCAACACTCCTCTCGAGCGGGATGGCAACCCTAACGCTCACTTGAGATCCGCTTGACACTTCACTCGAGCAAATGCTAGTAAATCAAGGCTTGCGCCGCTATAGTATAAATATGAATGTTTCAACATTCATTTCAGAACTTTCACCTTCTAAGGCTGCCAAAACTTGTATTGAGAGAGAGAGGTCCTCTTTGTGATATTCCCAAGTGTGTTTTGATACTTTGGAAGAGGATTTTGTAACCAACACGTTGTACTTCATCTCTTTCGTTGATAGTGAAATCATTGAAACTGACCTCGCTAGTAGACATAGGCTCACATTAAGCTGAACCACTTAAATCTTGGTGTTCTTTGTGTGCTTGTTGTTTATTTTGTTTGATTCCGTTATTATTTACTTCAACTTAGCTTTTGTTACATTTGATCTATTACCAACATAATGCTTAGACCTCTTGTTGTTGTAAGAAGGCTTGGGTTTCTGAGAATAAAGCTATTTGGGTGTTCTTTGGAGGGACAACTTTCTACTGTTTCAAGTAGTTGCTTATAGTTGAGCAATTATGTATGAAAGTCTTCAAAGGAGATGGAGGACTCACGGGTGGCAAGACTTTGTGAAGTTATGAAAGGGTGGTGGAGGGGACCTTTTAGTGCTTGTGGGCCCAATTCATTTATACGACTGTTAAGCCCATGAGTCCAGCAATCCAAGACGAACCATATACAGGTTTTCGAACGGATAAAGACCAAATAGTCTGCAAATAGCAACATCGGAATAATAGGAAGGGATCACTCCAATTAATGAGGGAAATTGTGGAGGTATATCTTCGAAGAATGGTTATCTATTCTTCTCTATGCCTTTATAAATAGCCTGCTGGAGGTAATTATAAGGTAACTGAATTGACTACATCTTTTACATACTCATACTTTTATATTATTCTTACTTTGGCATTGGAGTGTTCCCAAGGCAACCAGTGCCACCCCTTTGTTTGTGGCAGATCATCCATGTGGTTGGTGGTGTGAAACATGTCCTCAACAGTAGTGCCGTTGGTGGGATCTTATCATACTTCAATGTGTTTTTCACATGCCAATAACCACACAAGCACAAAAAAATAGTGATCAAGAAATGAGCACAGTAGAGATGGGAGCGAGATTTGTGGAGATGGAAGGTAAACTAAAGGAGGCAATGGCTCTGGTAGAACAACTGCAAAAGGAGAACGAATAGCTGAGGCAACAACATATGCTGCCAGGTAGTAATGAGCAAACGGAGGAGGATAGAGATGCTCAGAGCACAAGAGGAACCAATGCCGACGAACTAGAAAAGAAGAAACTGCATGATGAGCTTAAAGCCTCGTTGGTAAATATGAAGAAATGGTGAAGAGGATAAGAGGGTCTTCCTCTATGGAGCAATTGTTAAACCAGACAGACCTTCCTTACATCAATGAAGTAATGACGATACCTCTCCTACTTAGATTCAAGGTCCCCTAGATCGAAATATATGACGGATCTCAGGATCCTGTAGACCACCTGGATAATTTCCAAGCACACATGACTCTCCATGGTTTTCTAGGACAGATTGCTTGCCGTACTTTTCCCTTGACCTTAGGAGTAGCGCACGGCTGGTTTAGGACCCTACGCCTAGAAACCATTAGTAGTTTTGAAGAGTTGGCCAAGCAGTTTCTGACACAAATCATGGCAACCAGGCATCACCGCCACCCTGCAGCCTACCTTCTAAACATTAAACAAAAGGAAAAAGAAAGCTTAAAAATGAATTTGGCCAAATTTAACAAGGAAAGATCGACCACGAAAGATCAAGATGAGAAGATCACGCTCGCGCCTTGTTAGAATGTATTTGGCCACGTAGTCCATTCATGACTGAATTGGCTAGGAAAACACCCTCTACCCTAAGAGAGTTTGTGGATAGAGCATATGATTATGTCAATGCGAAGGACACGTTGCAAGCTCCACTAGAACCAAGAAAACAAGAGATAAGGCATGACTTTAAGGGGTCAAGCAAAGATAAGAAGACAAATTCAATCCATGGCAGCGAAGGGGGTGAAAGACACACTACCTAACGAGATTATAGACCCCGCCTCATCCACAATAGCTTGAACGTACAGGAAAAGCCAAGGACGAAGAGAAAGAATGTGCAGTCATCCTCTCAGGGTCAACTCTATAGTAAGTATCATCAGCCCGACACACATTGGATAGAAGATTGCTCCACAATGAAAAAAAGAGTGGCAGAGTTGGCAGGGAGTGGAGAACTAGAGCGAATGCTAGTAGACCGCGTACAAACAAGGAACCTAGGAGGGGGAGAAGCCCGAAAAGGCAACACCAAAATAGGGAGCAAAGACAAGAAACCCCTCATCAAACACGACAGCAGGAGGAGGCCCCTTTGGGGGAAATCCAAACGATAGCAGGCAGATTTGCTGGCGGGGGCTCAACAACATCAAGAAGGAAGGCTCACGCCTGACGAGCCAGATACCATGAGGTCTTCTTAGCAGACCGACTTCCTAAATTTCCCAAGCTTAGAAGATCTCTCATTATCTCATTCGGAGAAAAAGACTGCGAGGGTGTACTATACCCCCACGATGATGCCTTAGTAGTAATGTTGTCAATTGCTAATTACATAATCAGACTAATTTTGATTGACAATAAAAGTTTCGCTAATATTTTGTTTTGGGAAGCTTTCTCCAAAATGGGTATCAACCCAAATAAACTATGACAATCACCCACCCCCTTGAAGGGGCTTTTCAGTGAATCTCTCCAACCCATAGGCGCCATCACACTACCAATCACAATGGGCCAAGTGGACAATTGGGCCACAACAATGACAGATTTCTTAATAGTAAAAGCCCACTCGTCATACAAAGCCATTCTGGGACATCCCACTCTAAATAACTTGAAAGTTGTCACCTTCACCTATCATTTGAAGATAAAATTTCCTACATAAATGGGCTTTGGAGAAGTACAAAGGAGAACAGATGTTGTCTAGGGAATGTTATATGCAAGAACTCAAGACGATGGTGCCTGTAGTCCTAAATATCGAAGGCCCAAACACTAAGCCACCACTACCTCCTCTAGTCGACACAGACCAAGAGACCAAAGAGTGAGACAAAGCAAATCTAAAGAAGGTTGAGGCAAATGAACCATTGGAACTAATAGCGCTTCGCCCAGTGAACGCCACGACCTGTTCAGGAACAAAACTAGTGCCAGAGTACCTGGAGGCACTAAGATAGCTATTAATCAAGCACATGGATATGTTCGCATAGAGCCACGAGGAAATTCCTGGCATTGATAATGAGGTCGCAGAGCACAGGTTATGTGTAGATCCAGTGGTCAGAAAGGTACGACGGAAGAGGAGAGTTTTCAGCACGAAGAAGTGTGCTGCTATAGCTGAGGAAATTGACAGCCTTTAAGCAGCAGGATTCATCAGGGAAGCTTATTATTTAGAATGGCTATCCAACGTCGTACTAGTAAAAAAAGCAAATGGCAAATGTGTGTCGGTTTTCTAGACTTAAACAAAGCCTGCCTGAAAGATAGTTTTCCATTACCAAGAATAAACATCATCGTAGACACAACGGTGAGGCACCGGGCGCTAAGTTTCATAAACGCCTACTCCAGCTATAACCAAATCCCTATGAATTATGTGGATGAAGAAAAAACGGCCTTCATCACTTATAGGGGCCTCTATTGCTATCGGGTAATGTTGTTTGGCATGAAGAATGTAGGAGCCACTTGTCAAAGATTGGTCAATCGGATGTTCAAACAACAGATTGAGAGAACTATGGAGGTATATGTTGACGATCTATTAGTAAAAAGTAAGGAGACTGCTCAACACCTAGCCAATCTGCGAGAATCTTTTGGAGTTTTACAGAAGTATAAGATGAAGCTGAACCCGGCAAAATGTGCCTTTGGAGTAGACTCAGGAAAGTTTTTGGGTTTCATAGTCTCAGAAAGGGGGATTGAGGCAAACCCAGAAAAAATCGATGCCATAATAAATATGAAAGTACCATAGAGCATTAACAATGCTTAACGACTGGCAGGAAGGATAGCAGCCTTAAACAAATTCATATCAAGGTCTACAGACAAGTGCCTTCCTTTCTTCAAAGTCTTGAGAAAATTCCATGCATGGAATGAAGAATGCAATAAAGCTTTCTTGGAATTAAAACGGTACCTTTCCAATCCACCGTTGTTAAAACAGCCCAATATTGGGGAGGTCCTATACATATGCTTAGCATTATCTCCGCACACCGTCTCAACAACCCTTGTAAAGGATGAGGATGCCTCCCAAGCATCAGTATACTGTGCAAGTCGGGCACTCAGGGGCACTGAGGCTAGGTATCCAAGAATGGAAATGCTAGCGTTCGCCTTAGTAACAGCTACGAGACGGCCATGACCTTATTTTCAAGCTCATCCTATCAAAGTGGTAACAGAGCACCTACTTAGAAAAGTTCTGCAAAAACCAGACTTGGCAGGAAGGATAGTTGTGTGGTCTATAGAGCTCAATGAGTATGACATTGAGTACATGCCAAGGAATGTGGTTAAGGGGCAAGCCTTGGCAGATTTCGTAGTAGAGTACACGAGATTCCCAGAGGAGGCTCAGGGCATGCCTCACCTTCGACCATGGCAAGTATTCATGGATGGGTCAACTTGTCGAGCAGGAGGAGGGATCGACATTTATATCATCGACAAAGGAGGTAAGGAACACTTCTATATGACAATGCTCACATTCAAAACCACTAATAATGAAGTCGAATATGAGTCCTTGATTGTCAGGCTTTCCATAGCCAGGGCGTTAGGCACAAGTCAAGTTAAGGCAAGGGCAGGCTCTCAAATAGTAGTAAATCAAGTCAATGGGACTTATGCCACTAAAGAAGAGAGACTGAAGCTTTACCTAAATAAAGTGTGGGAGATCCATGACCAACTCATTTACTTCAGCCTAGAGTAAGTGCCCAGAGAAAGTAACACCATGGCAGATAGGTTGGCAAAAGCCGCCTCCTCAAAAGAAGAAGCCACCCTCCCTTGGAAAGTGCACAGAAGGGTGATCGAAGTCCCAGTGACAGGAACTCATATTTTCTACCTAGATACAACAATGCCAGAATGGGCAAGAGAAATTTTTGAATATTTGGATTCAAGCAAGCTCCCTAGTAACAAGGAAGCGACAAAGAAAGTCAAAAGGAAATGCAGCACGGTTCGTCAGGATGGAATGTATTCTCTATAAAAGAAGGTTCACCGCCCTTTCACTAAGGTGCATCTCACATGACGAGGCACAATATGTCATGGTAGAAATCCATGAAGGCACTTGCGGGGATCATGCGGGAGGGAAGTCTCTTGTAAGGAAGGCACTACGGGTAGGCTACTACTGGCCTAATGCCATCAGAGACGCCAAACAGTTTGCAAGAAAATGCATCCAGTGCCAAGTACATGCCCCAGTCCCTCATCGTCCTCCCGAAAAGCTACTCCCTATCACAATCCCATGGCCATTTACGTAATGAGGGATAGACCTGGTAGGACCTTTTTCTCCAAGGAAGAGAGGTGTAAGTAGTGGCTGTAGATTACTTCACAAAATGGGTGGGGGCATAACCACTATCAACCATATCAACAAAGCCCGTCACTAGGTTTCTATGGAAACACATTGTGTGCAGATTCGGGATCACCCATCGTATAGTCTCAAATAATGGTAGGCAGTTCGATTCAGTACACTACAGAGGATGGTGTGAGGAACTTGGAATCTAGGCCAAGTTCTCATCATCTGGTCATCTGCAAGCCAATGGCCAAGCGAAGTTGACTAGTAAATCCTTGCTAAGCATCCTAAAGAAGAAGTTAGCATATAGGAAGAGGGGATGGGAGACAGAACTTCCAGAGGTGCTATGGGTGTATAGGACAATAGTGAAGACGCCAACTAGGGAGACACAGTTCACCTTGGTGTTTGGCAGCGAAGCAGTTGCACCAGTAGAAATAGGCATGCCTACACATTGAATACGACATTTCAATCAACAAGAGAGAGGTAAGGCTTTTGAAGAGCACCTTGACCTCTTGGAAGAAAAGAGAAGAGAGGCAAAGATCCAAAACATTCTCCATAAAAGAAAGGCGGAGAACTACTTCAACAAACGGGTTAAACCCAGGTCCTTCAAAGTAGGCGACCTTGTTCTCAAAGAGACGAGGGTGACAACCCAGAATGAAGGAAAACTTGGGCCGTGCTAGGTGGGGCCATACGTAATCACAGCCAACCACAAACCAGGCTCATACTACCTCAAAGACACCAAAGGGAGGGAGTTACAACATCCTTGGAATGCCGAGCATCTGAAGAAGTTTTTTGCTTAAAAGACCGCATTATGTGTTCGCGGATTTTACTGCTTCATTAATTTCCTTTGCACAAATCAATAAAGGTGGAAGGGCATTCGACCCATGTGATATCCATGTTGAGGCACCAGTGACAAGCCAAAAGGCTTGCAGTGTAAATGAATTGGGCATGAAGGCCAAATGGCCCCACGACCCACCCTATACTTAGTCACCAGTGACGAGTTGAAAGACTCACGGTGCAACAGTCACTAGTGACGAGCCAAAAGGCTCATGGTGCAAATGAATTGGGCGTGGAGACTAGAAGACCCCACGACCCACTCTATACTTAGTCACCAGTGACGAGTCAAAAGACTTCAGGTGCAACAGTCACCAGTGACAAGCCAAAAGGTTCGTGATGTAAACGAATTGGGCGTGGAGACCAGAAGGCCCCACGATCCACCCTATACTTAATCATCAGTGACAAGCCAAAAAGCTTACGGTGCAAATGAATTGGGTGTGAAGACTAGAAGGCCTCATGACCCACCCTATACTTGGTCATCGGTGATGAGCCAAAAGGCTCGCAGTGCAAATGAATTGGGCCTGGAGGCCAAAAGGCCCCACGGCCCACCCTATACTTAGTCACCAGTGACGAGTTGAAAGACTCACGGTGCAATAGTCACCAGTGATGAGCTGAAAGGCTCGCAATGCAAACGAATTGGGCATAGAAGCCAGAAGGCCCTGCGATCCACCCCATACTTAGTCACCAGTGAAGAGTCGAAAGACTTGAGGTGCAATAGTCACCAGTGACGAGTTGAAAGACTTGAGGTGCAACAGTCACCCGTGACGAGCTGAAAGGCTAGCGGTGCAAATGAATTGGGCATGGAGGCCAAAAGGCCCCACAACCCACCCTGTACTTAGTCACGACTCACGGTGCAAATAAATTAGGCATGGAGACCAAAAGGCCTCACGACCCACTTACCTAGCAAGCCAACAACAAGACCTGGTGACCGAAAAAATGAAAATTTCAAGCAAGTAAGCAACGAAAAGGGCAAAAATATACACAACCATTCCCAATATAAACAGAGTTTTTGTCCAAAATCACACAAATAAACAAAACTAGCCAAGTATTTTACAAAACATTATAGAATGCCAGGGGCTTTATGAAGGCGGAGTTGGAGAAGGACCAGGAGGCAGAGGAACTAGTTGGGTCCTGAAAGCATTAGACATGCTCTCACACCTAAGGAGTCGGCAAATTGGATGGCCGCAGTAGTGGGCTTAAGGTCATCCACCTTCAAGCACCTCAGGTTTGTGCGTGGGTTGGCCAGCAAATAAGCCTTCAGGTGGGCTAACCCAGCTCCATACCAAAGGCATGATCTCAAATGCCAATTGCAGAAGCCAGTTGGGGTCGTTAGCGAACCACCTCACCTCTTGAGGCGGCTAACTCAACTTCCAACTCCTCTAACCGCACCCATTGCTCCCTGACCTTTTTATCTAAATGGATAAAGGCTCAAGCTTGTTTGTCTTGTTGGGCGTCTAGAGTCTCACAATGTTTCTTATAGGTATTGTATCTCTCCTGAAGCTCCTCGTAGGACACCTTACCATCCGACAGTTGCAGCTTGAGTTCCCTTTGGGCGGCTTTGTGTGACATTCTGCCTTTTGAAAGCTTGAGGGAGAGTTGAGTACGACCCTCTTTAGCAATACGCAGCGCTTCAGCACGTTCCAAGCAATGCTGCTTAGTCGCCTCTAAATATTTTTTGGCATCACTCAGATGTGCATAGGCCAAGTCATGCTTAGACTCTGCCAACTACAAGGCAAAGCCTTGCTTGGCATTCTGGAACCCAATGCGAAGTAAGTCTCCCTGAAGCACAGACGCCTCCTCACAAAGGAGGTCAATTTCACCTTCTAAGGATTGGATGTACCCATTGACCTGACCAAGGTAGCAATCCAATTCAGCCTTCTCAGCTGTTAGCTTCTCAAGATGAGTGGTGAGCTTCTCTTTCTTAGCCAACAGGTGGGAGACTTCCTTTCAAGCGTAAAAGCCAAATTTGCGTCGTTCCTTTACCTCAAACTCTAGGTCACGATGGTCACCAACAACCCAAGTGGCCAGACTGTCCACGTCCTGCAAGAACCACAATTAGAGGGGTAGAAAGTAAAAACACAGAAGGGGAACCACCAGCTAAATGAAGCCGTACTGATGCAAGGAAGTCCCTCAGGTGGCGTGACATCTCCAACATAGCTTCATCCCTCTAACCAAGGGTCTTCCACTTCTTCCACCACGGTTGAGCTACCCCCAGTGTCAACATTCAAAAGGAAGGGGTAGCAACGGCGCAGTTAGTGAAGTTGTGGGATGTACTTCAAGTGTGGCTATGTTAGGGGAAACTACTAATGATAGGAGAGGAATCAAAGAAGCTGGGGTAGTGGTGAAGCCATTTCCACCTTCGCCACTAATAGCCTCATTCTATTGACATGCCTCCCTTGACCCTAAACTTCTTCTTTATCTCCGAGCACTGGGTCCTCTGCCAAAGAATCCCCCGGCAACTAATCTATGCCCAACAACCCCCCTCTCTAGGGGTTGAAGACTCCAAGTCACCATCAAAAGAAGAAGGATTGATTGGAAAGAATTGAGACTTGCTCATTATTTGATAGGGGGTTTATGCCCTCAAAGATGGTAGGCGGCGATACACCATGACTGGCTATAGGGTCAATAGGGGCTACTTCTTCAATGGTTGGGATCCCAGCCACGCCCATAGAAAATGCACTGAAAATATCAGAGTGGGCCTCAACATCACAAGTCGCAAAGCCAAGGAGGGAGGGGATTCAAAGGCAGCAGCAACTCCTGACCCACCAACAGGGGATTCGTAGTCTAGGGTGGCAGCCAAGTCCATAAGGGCTTGGCCCATAAACCCGTCTAGGTCCTGGAAATAGGGGGAGTCAGACAGCGATGAGGAAGCCTGAGGCACTTCCCTTACAAGGTCTGGCATGGCAGTCCCTTACAAGGGCTAGCAGCCCAAGGCACTTCCCTTATAAGGACTGGCGTGGTGCCACACCCAATAGTCTCATCCAAGTCTTTGTCAACAACCGTTCCTTTTGTAGTTTCAACAGGGCAGGTGGTAGGCGTCTCAACATCCTCTCGATGAGAATGTTTAGAAAAGGTTTTTGAAGAAGGCGGGGCAACAAGCCTCTTCTTAGAAGCCTTCTAAATAGGTTTCAATTAGAGTCCTTTTAAATAGGAAAGATCGGGCATGATGAGGAATCTATCAATATGGGCCTCCGATAGTAGTTTATCAGCTCACAAGGCACTGTCCTTCATCTTGCTATCATGCTCTTGTGCCCAAGATAGAACTGCATCAATGCATTCTAATTCATGACTAGTAAGGGCAATTGATATATCTTCATTGTTAGGGATTTTCCCCCAAATGGCTTGAACAAGAAAATCCCTAATAATGTCCTCAGAAGCAGGAAATTCCCAACAATTCCTAGCTAGAAAGAAAAATTTCTTATTCCAAGATTTAGCATTAGAATAGCAAGACTTGAAAGCTGCCAATTGCTGGCCATTTGTTTGCACCCTAAAGCTACAGATATTACCTAGCAAGCGGGTCACACCATAGAAGGAGAAGAACTCACAGGCTATCAAATCAGGATTCCTTTCCCCTAAAGGCTCCAACATCATGCAAAACACCACACAGGAGTACAGCAGTGCACACCAACCGTGTGGGGACAATTAGGTCGAGGCAATCTAAAGGAAATTAAGAACATCATGCATAGGACGGCAAAATAGGAGTCGTAGCCCACTGGACAAGGTGCTGGAAATAAGGGTCACACGCCCAGAAAAGCCTTCTTCATCCACTGCACATTCATCTGGGGAAGGAATCACTAGCTCCACTGACTTGGGAACCCTGCAACTCACCCGCAACTTGGTTAACTCCTTAGAAATGGTCGAGCGCCAGGAGAAACCTTCGAAGGACAGAACATCATGTCTCTCAAAAACCTTGATTTTCGAAGGAGTAGAAACCCTAGGAGGGGTTTCCATCATCGAACAATTGGATGAAGTGCCACAGCGAGCCATTTGGTAAGGAGATGCAAGTAATGGCGAGAAAAGGAAACAAGGAAAGAAGGAAGAGCAAGAATCCAAAGAAGAGTGAAGTAAGAGCATTTCAGTGGTAGCAAGCCAGAAAAGAGGGGAAAATTCACAAGCAAAGGGAGTAATAATGAGATTTTGAAGGAGATGGGGGGGGGAAGCTGAGAGGTTGCCCGTATGCTAACGGTTAGCATTCTTGGAAACCAAAAGAAATGAGGGAATGAGCAGTTGTGACCACGTGTCCTGACCCTATGAACACAAGAAGTCGATTTTCAAATCATTTATGAGACAATAAATATATCCAATAGAGAGTCTACCAAGGCTAGCGAGGTAGGTTGCAATCATCACCTATCTGGGACTAGCTGGGTAGGGCCAGTTATGGATTAATTTTCCATGTGTTGCCACGAAGAAAATTAGCGGGGTAATTAGAGGGAACCTTTTAGTGCTTGTGGGCCCAATTCGTTTATACGAATGTTAAGCCCATGAGCCCAGCAGCCCAAGACGGACCATATACAAGCTGTCGAACAGATAACAACCAAATAGTCTGCAGATAGCAATGCCAGCATAATAGAAAGGGATCACTCCAATTAATGAGGGAAATCATGGAGGTATATCTTCAAAGAATGGTTATCTGTTCTTCTCTATGCCTCTATAACCAGCCTATGGGAGGTAATTAAAAGGTAACTGAATTGACTACATCTTTTACATACTCATACTCTCATATTATTCTGACTTTGGCATCAGAGTATTTCCAGGACAACCAGTGCTGCCTCTTTATTCGTGGCAGATCATCCGTATGGCTGGCAGTATGAAACACATCCTCAAAAGGTGGTATGCTAGATTGAGATAAGAAATGAAATCTTCTTCATCGAGTTAATTAATTAGACAAAACAATCCTCGTCAGAAAGAATATATATGAACAAGAAAGAGACGAAAGACCATAAAATAATGTGGAATAAATGAAGACACACAGAAATTATGAATTTTTAGCGGTAATCCGCTACCTAAACCTACCAGCAGGTGACTGTGGGCTTAAAAAAGCCATATAAGAATTGAACTAATAATAATAATAATAATAATAATAATAAGGTATTGAAGACTTTCTTTAAATATGAAGAAAAAAATGCATGTAATCCACTACATCTTACATTATTTTGTTATTTACATATTACATTACAATATAAAATACAAAACTACAAGATGAATTACAAAATAATTACAAAACAGTCATGTTTCCCACTGAATAATCATTGCCTACGCTAACAGCAGAAACATGTGCTATTTCATGATCTTCATTTCCTCTCCTCTGTTGCTTCAATTTGTTAAGCAGAAGCATAAATGGGAGAATTAGATAGCAATAAATTGAACTAATCTACAATTATAACCTCATAAATTCATAGCTTCATTTCTAAATAAAAAGAGATGGATGAGATATGACAACAGAAGAAAGTCACACAACTGAACATTTGAATGGACTCTGTTTTGCTTTTTGACATAATCAAACTTGCAGTAACTTACACTAAGCCAAAATGTCAAGTATAATTAGACAAACTTTGCAAATTCTATCAATTGAATTTAAATGTGAGGTCTTGCTCCATTTAGAACATTTTATGTACAAGTTAGAGATTACCTGACCATAAGCCAATACCGGTATCATTATATCCTTGGAATAAACCATCAACAAGTGCTACAATGAATTCTTCAAACATGACAGATGAAGGAGATCCACTCCACTACTTTCATAGACATGATCAAATGTAAAGGAACGGGTGCCAATTCTCGAAAATGTAGGTAGAAAAGAAAATGTTGCATGAATTATGCTTTATTAAGGCCACATCATGTGCCTTAGCATTTTCCATTTTGAAATTGAGATATCATGTCAACAAGTAACACATACACATTTCACAAACTGAAATATGCACTTTATGACATGGCACATTGCATACAAGCCATATCTCCCATTGAAATATACTTAAAAGGTGTATAGTAGTATATTATTACAAAATTAGCAATCAAAGACGCAATTTGGCTCAATTAGAAAAGCTTTATTGTATAAGAGACCTAGGTTCCAATCCCACCATGGATGATGGTGTCAAGGGATGGTTTAAAGCAAGACACGTCTAATCTCTCCATCTATACATTGAAAAGGAAGAAGGTTTTCCAATTTAAAATACTGCATATTTGAAGCTTCAAATACAACCTCTCTATTATCCACTCTTGTATTAATTAAAGTCAGTACAGAGAGATTACAAGATTTGTATTAGGGCTGCATAAACAAACTATAGGTAGAATGCATAAACAACCTATAAACACCATATGGGGTTATGCACTTGATTTAGGGTACCAAACCATAATCAATATAGGTAGAATACACAAAATTTCTCAAAACTGTACATGCTAAAGATGAAGAAACTGGATATACCACGATTTTATTGGTCCCTGCACTCTATTCATTAACATGCACCCTTGTTAAGACAGTGAACCACAACCAATTCCATGGCTAAAAATAAAAACACAGCTATGAGCTTTGTGTGCATCCTTGTTAGAGAGATCATTAAGACTTAAGGAACAAAACATTTTGGTACTCACATTATGCTTTTTTTCTCTACCAAAAAGAGAACCCTGTTTATTTTCTAGAGTACTTTTTTTCTCTCATGCACCCTTTTTATTTTCCTATCAGCTAGCTGCTTAGCATATGTGTAATGCAGTATAAAACCCACTGGCAAACCATCACCACCAAGAAAACCACAACAAACATGACAAATCAAACACAACAAGAAACATAAGCCAATGATAAGATCAAAAACGTTAGGGCACCCCTAAAAATATAGTGCCAATCAGTATAGAAAGAACTAAGAAAACTATTTCTAATCCGTTAATTTATTAATTGTTTTCCTCATCTTTTATTTTTCCTCTCCTTTGTTCTGTTCTTGGGGCAACACACAAAGAAACCCACAACAAACTGAATAAAAACAAAGCAAAAAACAAAAGAGATGATAGAAATGAAAATATATAGGGCATCCCAAAAAAATATATAGCCACTCACTGCATTGATCCAACAGAAAATAAAATAAAAGAATACAAAAGAAAGGAACAGAAGAACCAAACATAAGACTAAAAAACTTTGAAAAAAAATAAAAACCCATGTTTAACAAAACATAGCAGATCTACCTTCTTCTGTTCTTGGAGCAACACATAAAGAAACCCACAAAAAACTGAATAAAAACAAAGCAAAAAACAGAAGAGAGGATAGAAACAAAAATATATAGGGCATCCCAGAAAAATATATAGCCACTCACTACATTGATCCAACAGAAAATAAAATAAAAGAATACCAAAAAGAGAAACAGAAGAACCAAACGTAAAGGCTAAAAAACTTTAAAAAAAAAAAACCCATGTTTTACAAAAAATAGCAAATCTACCTCCTTTGTTGGGTCAGTCGATCGATCGATTGAGAGAGAGAGAGAAAAGAGAGACTACCGATCTAAAGTCTGACAGCGGTGAGAGAGAGAAAGACGGCAGCAAAACTTGAAGGCGAAGGCTAGGATTACGTTCATTGGGCTCGAACGAGAGAGAGAGAGAGAGAGAGAGAGAGAGAGAGAGAGAGAGAGAGAGAGAGAGAGAGAGAGAGAGAGAGAGAGAGAGAGGAGTTAGAGATAAATAACAATCAAAATTGTTTTTTTATAAAAACTGGGTACCGAGGTTAAAATCTGGTACTTGGGTGTAATACTTGTAACCGGCCCGAATTGGGACGGTTTTTAAAATTCAGGTTTTGAACCGGGTCAAACCTGGGCTGAAACCCATAACCGAGCATCCGGTTATCCAGATTTCGGCTCATATGAATAATCCTATCCCATTCCATAATAATTCATTTCAGCAAAAGCAAGTTTTATCAAGGAAGATAAACCCTGAAATGTCCCGTACGACACACGACGCCATGTATATATAGCACGTATATGCATGCTTGATCTTACTAAAACAGAAGAAATTTAAGATTTTCCACGCCAATGCATGTATGCCGGGAAGACTCATGCTGCCTCAAAGTGGTGCCTCTAACTAGAAACATCATTGAAGCATATCCATGTGGCTGTCTTTCAAACATAAGACAGAACATCACAAAATCCTTGGTTGAGCTGCCCACAGATGTCATATTCTTTTTGGTATTGGTTTTGTCTGCAACCACAAGTCTATCAAGTTGTGAAGTTGCTATGTAGAAATCAGTGGCTGACCACGCAACAAGATCTCCACCTGTGAGGATTTTTAACAGCAGAGACTTTCAGCAAACAAATTCCCATAGTTTCTCAATCACAAGTCCATCTATATTTCATAGGGAGACACCATATATAGAAACAACTTGGTCGTGTCAAGATAATATGACCGAAGTG
This sequence comes from Carya illinoinensis, assembly GCF_018687715.1. Taxonomy (NCBI): domain Eukaryota; kingdom Viridiplantae; phylum Streptophyta; class Magnoliopsida; order Fagales; family Juglandaceae; genus Carya; species Carya illinoinensis. The sequence continues at coordinate 46,421,994 of NC_056752.1, forward strand.
TCGAACTCCACCTGCAATGTGAAAACAAGAGAAGCATCGTTCTCTTCCTTGGCTTATTAGGCACCCACCCACCGTTTGCTCTCTTGAATTATTAGGCACCCATACAACCCACACGATTTCTACAGCAAATTGCTACACCAAAATAAATTGTAGGCTGCTCTCTCCTGCAAATAGGAGAGAGCTCAGTTGTGAAAAAAAGATAGTGGGAGAGGGAAAAATCAGAGAGGAAAGAGTATACGTGAGAGAGAGATAGAAATTTGTAGAGTTTTTGTAAATCTCGTACAAATTTAGTAAAAGAGGCTCCAATAGACGTAGACAATTTGCTGAACCACTTAAATATCGTCTTGTGTGATTTTGGACAGGCCAGAGTGCGCAACACAAAGTACAGAAAAAGATGTTCTATATATACACACTTCCTTTTTCAACAAAGGGGCAAAGTTAATTAAGAATTACCTCAGCATCACTATCAAGATCCAGTTTTTTCACAAGATACTTTTTGATAAATGAAACGGGTAAACTACCATCCCTGTGACAATTTCAAGAGCAGGTCAGTAAAAATTGGGAGTATGCATGTGCTCAATGAATTTGCAAGAGTCAAGGTAGAACTTATTTTAAAGGGTGCTCTCATTTTAAGTGATGCCAAAGCCCAACCAACTAAATCAAACCAACCGAACACATATACTGCAGCACCCCAGAGAGCCAGTGCCAACCAAAATAATTAGACGAACTCAAATGCATCAGTCTCACAGCTAACTTAACAACACAATAATGAGTAGTAATATGATTGGCTTCAGACATTTAAGCATGTTGACTGTCCCAATCCATTTTTGGTAAATGAAAATTTCATCAGATTCTCCAGATCAAGCACTCAAACAACATTAATAGATCCACTTGATGGAGGTCTACAAAGTTCATCCTCAGTCTACTCACGATGGAAACTGTTTGGGCGGTGATTGTTCAACTTGAATTTCTTAGACAGTCAGACTTAACAACAAAGGCTAATAGTTAACTATCTCATTGGTTCTTACTGATGAGAAAAAACACCGAATACACAGGAATTTCCTACTTCTAGAAGAAAAAATGGACAAGGAATATTCTTCTGGAAGAATGCAGGTTATAAATCTCTCTTCATGGAAACATTGAAAATCAGAAGTATCTTGTAGCTTACAAAAGTAAATCACGTAAATTCAGCTTCATAGTTAACAAAACAGAAGAGTTCAAGTCCATTTATATGTCTATTTACCAAAATTGATGCGCTCGCATACACATGTATGCACAAAATATTCTAATCATCCACAAGACAGTCAATGTTACAATTGGAATTATTTGAAATCATTTTTAAGAGTAGTAACTTATCCCTCCCTTCCTCTCAAGCAATATTGATACTCCTTCACTTTTCGCATTATCAATTCAATGACTTCATACTGGAATACACTACCTTTTCAATCGGAGGGCAAGAACACAATGGGAAAGGATCCGCCTCTGAAGCTGCCATTCTAATTGTCAGTAGAACTCTCTGCTCAAGCGGCAACAAGATTTCCAGAGGATTGCGTTAAACAACTTCCTCTAGATCCTGCTCCGCAACCCTAGGGCACAATCCAAAACTCCTGTCCATACATTTTCCCGTCCTAGTCACAAGGGTCCTCTGCGATAGCTTTGATTTGCCCAGCACATTCACTAACTAGTGTTCCCTTGAGTCCTTGACATTCGCCAAACACATTCACTAACTTATACATGCAATAGCTAGCTATCATAAGACCATCCATGTTATAAGCCATAGATTCACACGGTCATCGTTCATGAAAGAAACTAGAAAAAAATATCATATGGGAAGTCTCAAAAGTTCCTCTTGCTTGTTTCCGTCTACAAATTATTATATCTCAAGGCTCAAGTCTGCCAATACTCGGATATATGTAAACCCCAACACGATTACTAACATGAAGTGCATTATTCAAGTCGACTAACGATGAACCAAAGCGACAAGAATGCAATTGATCAGGAAAAACTGCATCACAAAAACATGAATTACAATTCACCTAGATCCAAGAAGTGATATGGAAACATGAATACATACAAGGTAGAAGAGTTCAAATGCCAAGAACACATAGAACGTAAACCACAAAGATTCAAGAATAAAAGGAACGAATCGACTACTTAAACACCCAGATCAAAGAAGTGATTTAGAAACAAGAGTATATACAAGATAGAAAACCTCAAATGTCGAGAAAACATAGAACGCAAAACACAAAGGTTCAGGAATAAAAGGAACGAATAGACTGCTTAAAACAAGATAGAAAAACTCAGAAATTGGAGGAACATAACGTTGACAAACAAATGAGAAGTAGAGAGGCTCGCAGGTGTGAAGGCACTCAGATATCGTGGTCGCGTCTTCGAAGAGCTTATTGCATAAAGGAAAGGTCATGCATAAGGCGATTTTTTCCCTATGTACCTTCAGCATCTAGCTTGTCATCATCATCATCTTCTTCTTCGGTGACCCCCACACGCACAAAAAACCATAAACACCTCCTTATTCACGTACCCACATGATGCATGTCAACAACAGGCCACAAATCATGTGTCGTTTTACCACCATTCTGGACAAGAAACCACAGCAATCACGAAGAAAAATCGTCCCCAAAAAATGATAGTAATGGATGGGGTTCGACAATTTTCTTCTATTGGCTCTGCTTCCGTTAGGTAGGCAGAAAAAATAAATAAATAAAAAATAAAATAAAATAATAATTGTGGGATATTTTTGGAGTCTTCGACGTGGTTCCTATTCGATTTGGACAATGGCAAAGAGGTTGATGAAACGTTCGAGGCGCAATTGTAGAAACAGTATTAAAATAGCACCATGAAGCCCTTATATAATATATGTATATACATAGAGTAAGTCTACTCATAAGCCCCTTGTCTCACCCACACCACATACCGATGATGTGGATTTGTTTTTTTTTCTCCTTTTACTTTACTGCATCTTACTCCCTAAATTGCTCTTTCCCCAGATCAGGTTCCCTATTCAAATTTATGAGAAAAAGACGTTCTCCTACTGTCGTCTGCCATAGCCTTTCACCGCCAACAACTTCATTCTCCTACTGCTATGTTTTAGATCATCTTTTTACACTATGATTCTCTCTATATGGCAATCTCTCTCTCTAAAAATTTTCAGTAAAAAGATTTCTCAAAAAACATTCTTCTGTTGCCGTGTTTCAAATCATCTTTTTACACTATGATTCTCTCTATGGCAATCTCTCTCTCTCTAAAAAATTTCAGTAAAAAGATTTCTCAAAAAACAAAATCCTACGATTCCATCAGGATGTCATCTTCCACTTTAAAGGAAACTGAAAAAGAAATTTCGCATAGGATGTCATCTATCAAATAAGCAACATGAGCAAGAATCAGGACTCCAAAGATGCCAACGATGAACTCCAAACCCATTTCAACTGAAACGCTTTCGCTGATTTTCTCCGATCTCCACAGGGAACAACTCTGGAGTTAGATTATGACTCTCAAATTCCTTAACCAACAAAAACAAAAAATAAGATGAGGGTCCTATGCAGTCCCATTCTCTTATTTTAAGTTCTCAAGTCACAAATCAAGAGGTAGCTTTTTTCATGATTTATAGATGTTCAAAATAAAAGCTTGGAGATTTTCTTAGATCTCTAAGAGATTTTCTTGAGGGCTATCGACGGGGAGAGGGATTCGGCAAAGGGATGGAGGGAGGGATTTCAAGGGAGATTTTTCAGTCCTCTTAGGACTTTTCACGAGGGGTATCGACGGTATAGAGGGATTCGGTTTTGGGAAGAGGGGAGACAGATTCGGCAAAATGAGGGGTTAGTGTTGAGGGAACATGATCTTCGGCAAAGGGAGAAGAAAATCTCTAGAAGAATGGAAGAAGGAGAGGGGAGGAGGGAAAGCACAACTCAACTTAGGCTAGACCATTTTTTTAAATAGACCGGGTCTGCCACATCATCAGTGTGTGGTATATGTGATCAGACCGGCTTAAGAGTAGAATTACTCATATACATATATATATATATATATAACTAATGTTTCCTGTGCATGTTACAAAAGGCCAAATGAGTTCGAGATCTAGTGGGATGCCTCTATCTAAAGTAAACAGGGGGGTAGGCGATAGGTTGCGCTCGAGGTGTTGTGCCTCCGGACTGTCCAAAAATCACACATGACGATATTTAAGTGGTTCAACAAATTGCATACGTCCACTGGAGCCTCTTTTACTAAATTTGTACGAGATTTACAAAAACTCTACAAATTCTCTTTCCCTCTTTCACATACCCTCTTTCTCTTTAATTTCCCCCCACTGCATTTTTACAACTGAGCTCTCTCCTATTTATAAGAGAGAGCAGCCTACAATTTATTTCGGTGCAGCAATTTGTTGCAGAAATCGTGTGGGTGATTTGGTGGCTGCAGTTGGTGCCTAATACAACAAAACACCAAACGATGCATGTGCAGCAGCTATACATCATTTGTATTCACATTTGGGATGATTCAACAATCACCCCCTCCACCCAAGCGTGTCATACCAGACTACTTGCAAACTGATTCATTCTTCAAATGAATGCACCTCTTTCTTTGACATGAGAGATTTCTGCTACCAAATGCATCTACAGGTACGTCTTCAAATGGATGTCCAGATGCCTCTCCAAATACATCTTCAAATGCATTAGCATCTTCCACATCCACGGAGCTTGCAAGGGATTCTCTTCAAAGGAGATTTATAAGTGCATAACTGCACAATCTCAACTCTCTAGGATTCTTCTTTTGCTTGAGTCCATAAGTCCGCACTCATGTACATCTTAAGCAAACTGAGTTTCGTTCGAACCACAACAGAGTGAACAATCTACCTAGTGCCTTTACAGCTTTCAAACCAGGCTCCATAATCCTACAATCACACCAATCTCCAACTTAGAGACTGGTTCTCAACATGCTAGCCTCTATCTCTAGCATGATCCCTTATCATCTTTACAATTTTACAGCTCATGTCTTCAAATTAGAAGACTAACTAAAGTGATGCATAACTTTAGTTCATCACGTACAGTGCCCTTAATCAACACATCTATATAGGGCAACACATCTCCCACTGCACTAGGAATCAATGGTCTCGCACGGACATTGACACATAACAAAGAACCTGTTGCTGAGGTCTCCATCTCTGATCTGGGCGACTAACTCCACATCCTGCTGCTAACATATCCTATCTTCAGTCGATGTATCCATCTTGTGTGCAGTCTCTGCTAACTTCGACTTGCATAATCTCTACTCTTGCAAGATTTCTTCATACCGCAGTTCACTACCTTCATTCAGTAGGATATAGTTTAAGGTAATAACCACCATGGAGGTCTGATGGTCTTGGTAGTTATGTGATCACCAACTTTAGGTGTAGATATCCCTGGAACATCTGACGTTTTATTCCCATCTCTCACACCTATACTTCATGTCGTGGTCTAGGGAGATTTCTTTAGATGAGGAAAAGTAAAACTAAGTTCCTTTTACTTCTTCATCTAATTCACACGACTATTACCACGAGCCAAGACCAATGAATCATTCGTGACCTTCCATGTCTTTTTGAGAAAACACTACTGAATGACTGCTGTCTTCAAGATGTCTTTAACAGCATTGTGCACTACAAGAAATGTAACGCCATGTATTTCTTCAGTCACCATATTTACAAAATCATTCTCAATTGTCTCCTGATTTTAGCAGTCTCTTGTGGCCTGTTTTGCCACAATTTCTAGCGAGTTATTTGTTGTCCAGATCTTGACTTGTCTCTGTCCTTACTATCAATATTCAGGACCAACAACTTGAGATCTTGCCAGAATCTCTTATGCGCACCTCCTTATCTAGGATAAGATATCTTACATTAAGAAACTTCAACTTCGACTTCTTTTCAGAATTACTCATAGCCATTCTCATGACCTCCCAACTTTTTGACCACAACGTCAAATACTATTGGGCAACAATAGTACCTTCTACCTTTTCTGAAGTTGAACTGTTTCTTCATCTTTACTTTGTTATTTGCAACTGGCTTTTCAAAAGAAAGCTACAGTGAGATCCGTTGCGGTTCTCCTCTTAATAACATTATGCTCCATGAGTTGTATGACTGTAAAAACCTACTGATATAACAAGTTAATCAGCATCATCCAATGATCTGAAATTTGCTCCTCAAATTTCACGATCCCAACTGGCTTAAATCAAGCCCAAACGAACTGAGTCCGGCAACATTGGACTCCAACTGGCTAACATCAAGCCCCAAAACAAATGAGTCCGTCACGACTCCAACTGGCTGCGATCAAGCCCTAAACAAATGAGTCTATCACGACTCCGACTGGCTACGATCAAGCCCATAACTGATCTGCAACTATGAAAGATTCAGATTGAAAGTACCGATGGCGAATCTCAACATTCAAACCGTACCGATGAGTCCGGAATGATCCAAATAGTTTGTCAACACTATTTGATCATCGCAATGGAACTCCAACTGGCGTAGATCTAGCCCAAAATGATCTACAACACGTGGACGGTTTAGATCGAATGTACCGATGGCGAATCTCAACATTCCCACCATCCAGATGAGTCTGAAATGATCCAAATAGTTTGTCACCACTATTTGATCATCGTAATTGAACTCCAACTGGCATAGATCTAGCCCAAATGATCTACAACACGTGGACGGTTCAGATCGAACATACCGATGGTGAATCTCAACATTTCCACCGTACAGATGAGTCCAGAATAATCCAAATAGTTTGTCAACACTATTTGATCGTTGAAATCGGACTCCGAATGGCTTAGATCTAGTCCAAAATGATCTGTAACTCATGGACAGTTCAGATCGAATGTACCGATGGCAAATCTCAATATTCCCACCGTACGGATGAGTCCGGAATAATCCAAATAGTTGGAAAGTACTATTTGATCATTAAAATCGGACTCCGAATGGCTTACATCTAGCCCAACAAAGATATAAAAAAACAGACGGTCCAGATCATCTGGCTCGTGAGACGCACGAGCGGTAGTGGCGTCTGTGGTGCGTGTGGTACACGTGCTACTGCTGTTGGGCGCGTGGGTGCGCATCTAGCACGTGAAGGACACGTGCGGATCACTCTAGGGCGCGTGGGATACGTGAGAGGCACGCTCCATCAACCTCCGGGCGTGTCGCTGAGAGTGGGGGCGCGTGGAGCGTGAGTAGCACTCGTCTTCAACCTCCAGATGCGCGTGGAGCGAGTAGATGCACGCTCCGATCTTCTAGGGGCGCGTGTAGACTCCTCCGACCTCCGTTTTCGATTCCGTTTGTGGCAACGGATTCGTCTCGACGCGAGGAACACCCTGGAATTGTCAAAAATTGATTTCGACCAACTTGAATTATTGGACAGCTCAAACCAGAGCTCTGATACCAATTGCTGTGCCTTTGGATTGTCCAAAAATCACACAAGACAATATTTAAGTGGTTTAACGAATTGCCTACGTCCACTGGAGCCTCTTTTACTGAATTTGTATGAGATTTACAAAAACTCTACAAATTCTCTTTCTCTCTCTCACGTACCCTCTTTCTCTGTAATTTCCCCCCACTGCATTTTTACAACTGAGCTCTCTCCTATTTATAGGAGAGAGCAGCCTACAATTTATTTTGGTGCAGCAATTTGCTGCAGAAATCATGTGGGTGATTTGGTGGCTGCAGTTGATGCCTAATACAACAAAACATCAAACGGTGCATGTGCAGTAGCTATACATCATTTGCATTCACACTTGAGTTGATTCAACACGAGGAGCCTACGGCATTATCCTGCACACCATCTGTTATTCCACGTCATATCGTTTTTTATTTCCTCGTGCCTGAGAACTGAGAAGCTACTCTTAGAGCATTGGCAATGGCCTAGCCATTTGCCAATGCAAGTCTAAGTTAAACGTAAAAATGAAATAAAACAACTGCATTGGCCTCGGTATAATTCTGAAAGTTTGAGATTTATATACAGTAAATGTTAAGTCCTCGCCAGACTTGGCGAGGTACTGTTACGGTGCCATCTAATATTTTATATTATTTTTCTTTCGGTTAAGTTCACTCGTTTTATTCTCTTTCTTCTTTTTCTTTCGGTTAAGTTCACTCGTTCCTGAAATGGCATTCCCTTCTTCGACCCAAGCTTCTCCTGTCTCTCCGTCGTCTATGTCGTCCAAACTGTCCCGAAGTGTTTTCGTTTTCAGTAATTGGTCAACCTCAAAACAGAGTGCTTTCATTTTAGTTTTCGTTCTCCCATCTCCCGTCTCTTCATTTTCATTTTCTTCTGGCGCAGCTAACCTCCATCCAGCCGCCCATCTCCATCGCACATCAATGCTTTCATTTTCAGTTTTGGAGAACCTCACTGTCATTGACCAATGAGCTCTGTTTTAAGGAAATAAAAACAGGGCTGCCAACCGGAGCCTCGCTTACGCTGCTGCACCTCTACATCGCCTCAGAAGATGCCGCCGAGTACTGCATGTCAGCCGCACTAACGGCCGCGTCTCACAGTGAGGTTCTTCCCTTCAACGTCGTGCGATCTGTTTTCCAAATTCATCTCCGTTCTCTCTCTGATGATCACTCTATCTCTCTCTCAGTCACGGGGCCATGCAGATCGACGGCGTTTTCTTCTGGCGCAGCTAACCTCCGTCGAGCCACTTGTGGGCCGCCCAGCTCCGTCGCTTGCCTCTGTCTCTGTTTTCATTTTCATTTTCATTTTTATTTACTCCAGCCTCCGTTGAGCCATTTGCAGTGTTTTGTGTTGTATAGCCAAATTATTATTTAAATATATAAATATTATATTATTATTTTTACTTCAAAATAACTAGTTCAATGTGATAGACTTTAGCTAAAAGTTTTGGTTATAGTTAAAATTTACAATTCTAGCTAAAATTTAGACTTAGCATTGACGAGACCGATGCGGATGCTCTTAGCTGACTCCTGAGTTCTCATTGGCGTCGTAATGGGCAAGCGGCGTTCATTAGAATATCACGAGGTGGTCACGTGAACGGGGTTTTTTGTTTTTTTTATTTGTTTTTAGAAAAGTCAAAGCTGTCAGAGGGAGCGGCTACCCAGCTCTTCTGAGATGGCATCTAAAAAAAAATTTAAGAACCTGGAAAATACAAGTGGAGCCCACCCCTTATTTATGATTGCATGAACGGCTCTGATCTTATCTCACCTGGATGTGTACTTAGTTGTTGTTGGTTTTGCTGGCTCGAGGCACAGATTATGAAGATGGGTAATTCATGCAGTTTGTATGCATTTTTTCATACACGATAGAGAGCAGTGTGTATAGTGCATGAAAATGGTGTTTAATGGTCGAAGTTTAGTATGAACATGATTCTGAATCCCCAACCCCTGCAGTATCTGCATGTTATGTGCCAGTGCATGAGCAGTCTACATCTGACACGCATGAAATGCTTTGACTTCTACAACCCCTATGCATGACCAATTGGAAATATTCTATTATGTAACGAATGGAAAAGGAAAAGGATGCGCAAATAGAACGAGTTCGCAGAGGCTTTCCGAAGAGATATTGCTGGATTCGATCTTGGAAGAAGAGGAATTTTGAATACGAGTTCTCTTTCTTATTGCAAATGGAGATCAAATCTTGTGTCTATCTGTTTGATGTCTTCTTCTAACCAACCAAATGATACAGGGGAAATTTAACTCCATTAATAACCCAGAATGCTCGTTTACCAGACCCATTTGTCTTGCATCTTGATTTTATCAACTTTGGTTGTTTGTCATTTATTTTGTTTCAGACGGCAATATAATTAGGTTGGTAATCTGTGACTTTCCCAGGAGTTGACATCAAAATAAAGAGTTAAAAGAGTCCAGGCAAGTTAAAGACAAAGGTTGGATGCAAGTAAGTTGTAACATTGGAAAGACGTTTTGGTTTTGTGGAGGTGAAACTACGAGAGTGTGCTTCCAAATGGCAGGCCACTGGCTCATATTTGTCAGACTCTCATGCATGTATGGTCTGGTGACTGGTGAGGATGTAATTCTTCGGGTAAGAAAGAAATGCATCATGTGTTTCCGGTAAAAAGAAAAAAAAATGATTCTAAAGAAAGAAGGAAGAAAATGAAAATCTGTGGCCAGACAAGGATCTAATAATACTTAACATCAATGATCCATGCATGAAGAAAAAAACTAGAGGACTGAAATATATATATGATCAGCCACTTATGAACTAAAAAAGAAACGTTTCTGATCAGCTTGCAAATGCAAATTAAGTGTTATTTTTTTGCTTTGAAATCCTTTTGTGCTTTGCTTCCAGAATGAATTAATTTGGTGAGCATTTAATAATTTAAGAAGAGAGGAAAAACTTCTTGAAGGTTCATCAATGCCGGGTTTATGCTCTGATATCTCTACTAATTTAGGCCGCAACAAAAAAGAGAGAAGAGAGAGTAGAACGTACCCGGTGTTGAGTAGATCTCTATGATCTCTAGATCGATGTCATTGTGCAGCGCTCCTCCTCTTACTCTCATTTCGCTTGATCTTCATGCATCTTTAAACTGATCCTGTTCTCCTACTTTCCACCTTTAAGAAAAGCGTTTCTAAACGTATGTGCGTATACGTACGTTTTCTGGACTCTAATGAAGCGATACGTGTAGTTTGTGTACTACGTGTGAAGCTCTGGTGACTCATGCAAGAGATCATTTATTTCTATGCATGGAATTTATTCTCTTAGACCCTGATTTTTCATGAATTTAACAAACTGATCGATGATTAGATTGTCAAAAATCATTAATATTCATGCAAAACTGTCACAAAATGGGATTCAAGATCTGATCTGTGTTCATTCACATTAGCAATCGGTTCCAGTTAAGGAAAATACACTTAATAAATTGGATACACCATTCACCTAGCTACGGTTTCCATCTATTACAAATCTGCTCATCTTTATACCTAATAATTTCCGGCAGGACTTAATGAACACGAGGGTCTTCATTATCATGTCAAGTATGCGTCTCTATCTCTCTCTCTCTCTCTCTCTCTCTCTCTCTCTCTCTCTCTCTCTCTCTCTCACACGCGCGCACACACTCGAATTCTCCAAAAGTTGTGCCCCACACTGGATCATGTAGAGTGTAGACATTGCATTTGCCTCCCAGATGTAGTAACAGAGGCTATTTTAAACGAAGACCGGGTATCAACTTTAAACAATTCTTTTGCACCTTAAAGGAAGAAAGAATATGAGGGGAGGAAGAGAGTGGAAATAAAGAGTAACCATAACATTCCTCAACCAATTGATGGGTCATAGTCAAATTGTCATTCTTTCCCAAGTATGTGTAAATATTCACCTTATATCCAACGTTTCAACCAAATATTGATTACCTATAAAGAACAATAAGAAGAATTGTGAGACAAAATCGAAACAATAACTTATTCTGGCGACTATTTTTACACTTGTATGAGTTGGTTCCTAAAACCAATAAATCAGATTGTCGATAATTTAATGAACTCGCCATGCTTCCTTGGCATTAAAACACTGCTGCCACAGGGGAGCGATCTTGGTTGAAAGTTCCCTTCAGAGAGAGAGACAGAGCAATTAGTTTAGGATACTGCCTATGATAAGAGAGTCATGGTGTTCAAGCTCAAGACTCCTTTACAGCACGAATACTTGATGTGTTGGTTTGAATTCAAGAACCAATCAATCCCTTGCGGTGAGCATAATTATAAACAGTCAGTAGACACAGAAGACCACAACTGATTCCTGTGACAATGACCACCTGCCAACACAAACGGGGAAATCATCCAATATTTTTTTATAGAATTTTGTGCAGAAACCTACAGCCAAATAAATTTACCTGCAGAAATTGCAAGCATACCCATTTAAATATGAATCCATGGTTATCATTCCAAGTATACGGGATATTCATGCCAAATATTGCGGTCACTAAAGAAAAGATGGATATACAAACAAACCGAGCAGTGGAAAATTAAACTGAGCAAGAGGTACCAAAGATATGGTGAGGCTTGGTAGAAAAAAATTAAACCGAGCAGTAGAAAGTGGCTAGTAAATATGTCCGCAAGCTGGTCTTTACTTGAGATAAATGAAAGTTTGAGAGCCTTGACAGCCACACGTTCTCGCACAAAGTGATAATCAAGGTCAACATGTTTGGCGTGTGAGTGTAAGATAGGATTAATAAATAGATATGTTGCACCCATATTATCACACCAAAATGTAAGCAGATCATGCAAAAAAAATGCCAAGCTAACTAAGTAAGGATTGAAGCCAAATTAATTTACAAGTGGTGTTAGCAACAACTTTGTACTCAGCCTCGGTGGAAGATCGAGCAATGGTAGGCTGCTTCTTAGATCCCCAGGATATCAGATGTGAACCAAAATACACACAAAATCCACTAGTAAATTTGCAATTATCAGGACAACCAGCCAAGTCAGCATCAAATAAGGTAGACAAAGTAAAGGAGAATGAAATAGAAAAATGCAAACCGAAATGAGAAGTGAGAAGCAAGTACCTAAGGATGCGCTCAATAGCTTACCAATGAGGGACTCTAGGACAGTGCATAAATTGACAAACCTTATTAACATCAAAGGAAATGTCGAGTCGAGTAAAAGAAAGATACTAGAGACTCCCAACAATGGAGCGGTAAAGTTGAGGGTCCTCAAATGAGGAACCCTCCAAGGCAGTGAGTTTGGCACACGTTGACATGAGAATTTACACTAATTTTGAATTGTGCATGTTTGTTCGTTTAAGCAAGTCAGTGACATACTTTGTTTGAGACATGCACAAGCCATGGGAATTTCTATAGACCTCGATTTCTAAAATATAATGCAATGATCCTAAGTCTTTAACTGGAAATGAAGCACGCAATGCAGTCAAAAAATCATATATAAGCGCTGAACTAGAGCCGATAATAATGATATCATCCATGTATATCAATACATAAACTGAATTAGAAGTATTGCAAAAAATAAACAAGGATGAATCGGATTTAGAAGCATGAAAAAAAATAGTCATCAATTTATTGCTTAATTTCAAGAACCAGAACGTAGAGAGACTTACCCAATTTGCAGATATGAGTGGGGTAATCCGGATTTGCAAACTCCGACAGTTGATGCATGTAAACATCTTCTTCCAAGTCACCATGCAGGAAGGCATTTTGAATATCCAACTGATGTAATGACCAACCAGAGGAAAACAGTAATAGAGAGGAGAAGATGCATGGTCGCATGTTTGACGATGGGGCTATAAGTTTCTGTGAAATCAACCCCAGCTTGCTAATGAAACCCTTTCACGACAAGGCAAGCCTTGCGTCGCTCAAGAGTGCCATCGGGATGCTGTTTGGATTTAAGAACCCATTTGCACCCAAGACTGTTAAGAGAGAAAGAGTAAGGGATTAAATCCCATGTTTGGTTAAGGAGAAGTGCTTCAACTTCAGAAGCCATTGTTGCACGCCATTTGGGATACATGGAAGCCTCCATGAAGGAGGTTGGTTCTTCTAGGATAGGAGTATAGGTAGAGCTCGTTAGATGTAGGGAGGGTTTTAAGGGTGGCCAGGGTATGGTGCCATCAGAACGGTGAAGGGGGCGATGAATATTGTTGGGGGAGCATGTAACCATGGGGTGGCTTGGAGTTGCAAAGAGGGATTGCGTAGAGGAGACAGTTGCAGCGCTGGAAATTCAGTTTGTGAAGGGGTGGCCTAGGTGATTGAGAAGATGCATTATGGGCTTCAGTTTGAGAAATATGATGAGGTGAAAAGGTGGGCTGTAATAGCAAGCTTGAAGGTAAGATGGGCTCAAAAGATGATGAACTGGGAATCAAATGGGAATTTGAAGAAGACATGGGTAAGACGGGCTAGGAGATGATGAATTGACTGAATTTTGACCAGACCCAGGTTGAGGAATTGATGCAAAGGGGAAAAAAATTTCATAGAATTGGACATCTTGGGAGATATAAGTCTTACCCGTGGGAATGTAAAGACAGCAATATCCCTTATGATTGGGCTATAGTCCATAAAATCACAGGATTTAAAACGAAAGTCTAATTTGTGGTGATTGAAGGGACGTAAATTGGGCCAACATTGACATCCAAAGTTTCATAAAAAATTATAATCCTGGGGTTGATGAAAAAGGATTTGAAATGGGGATTTGTTATTTAGGATTGGAGTGGGCATATGGTTGATAAGACAAAATACCGTTAAAAAGGCTTTGGCCCAAAAACTTTGTAGGACGAAGGCATTTGCAAGAAGTGAAAGAGCAATTTCTACAATATGACGGTGTCTTTGTTCAACAGTCATTTTGGACAAGTGAATAATGACACATCACACAATGGCGAATGCCAGTGTATTAAAAAAATTTATGTAAAGGTAGAAATTTCCCTCCCCAGTCCATTTGAACGGAAGCAACATGTAATGAGAAGAAATTATTAACATATTTGAGAAAAAGCTAAAAAAATAGTCATAACATCGGACTTAGATTGAAGTGAAAAAAGCCAAATATATTTAGAAAAGTCGTTAACTATAGATAAATAAAAACAACAACCAATGGTGGAGGGCACAGGCGCCGGTCCCCAAACATCAGGAAACAAAATATTAAAAGGTTTGGTTAATCTAGAGGTGGTGGGAGGGTGAGGTAGAGTATGTGACTTTGGCCATTAATAGGTAGATGAAATTTTTTTATTGTAAGAGTGGTTGTTGCAAGGGTTTGGATGACCAAGCCAGGAGTGCCAAGTATGTGGAGATGCAAATTCACCAATAAATGCTTGAGGTTGAAAGGAGCTAGAATGGACAAAAGCTAGTTGTGTCGAGCATCAGTAGGCAATTCATCTAGCCCGTTCCTAACGTGACCCTGAAGTAGAGCTGCTCATGTGTGCAAGTCCTTCACAAAAAAATAATTGGAGTGAAATTCAAGAAAACTAAATTATCAAGGCAAAATTGACGGACTGAAAGTAAATTGCGAGTAATGGAAAGAACGTGAAGGAGTTTATGGAGTAGGAAGTTGCCAGAAAGAGAGGGTAAATGGGCGGAACCAATGTTCTAAATGGGGAGTGTGGATCTAGCACCAATGCTAACTTGGTTGGATCCTTGATAAGACGTAGCATCCAAATTTAAACTGGCAAAGTCTGCCGTAAAGGGGTTTGTAGCTGCTATGTCCAGGAACCATGCACTGGAATTGGAATTAGAAGTAGTCGAAGGAGCAACTATGTAATAAGTAGCCAACGAAGTCGGTGTAGAAGCTTGATAGGCTTGATTAAACCTGTGATAACAGGCTATGGCAGTGTGACCAAGTTAGTTGCAAACCTGGCACATGGGTCCACCAGGAGATAATCGATTGGAAAAGGGAGCTAGGCTTCCACAATGTCCCCACTACCCCTAATGACCATGAAAATAATCTTCCCTGCCTTTGCCAGAGACAAGACTGGCAAGAGACTATTGTGTAGTATTGTGAGCTGCAAGAGAGGTTCCTGAAAGGGGAGAGAGAGAGAGAGAGAGAGAGAGAGAGAGAGAGAGAGAGAGAGAGAGAGAGAGAGAGAGAGAGAGAGAGAGAGAGTTTGATGAGCAATTATTGACTCATGATTCAATAAATAATTAAACACTTGTGGAGTAGAAAAAGGCTCAGGCTGAGTAGTTAAGGAGGTGACAATGGACTCATAATCACTCCCAAGACTAGCAAGTAGATGATAAACTCGGTGGGTGAAAGGGGTTGGCCGATTGCACCTAAGGTGGCAGCTAGAGAAGGAACTTCGTTGAAGTAATCTGTGATGGAAGGACTCAATTATTCCACCTGGGTTTGAAGAGTGTTCCACACATCATATGAAGTAGAACAATTGAGGACTTGAGCAAGTACAATGTCTGAAAAAGATGCATTAAGCATAGAAATAATCAATTGATCTTGCAAAACCCAGGTGAAATAATCGGGATTTGGCAGACCATTGATCGTGGAAGGGAGCTTGGAATTAGAACCATCTATGACCCTTGAGAAATGGGACCATCTTTGCCTTCCATAGAAGATAATTATCGATTGCAAGCTTGATGGTGATAAAATGTGTGGCGGAGTTGATGATGGTGGGTGGGAGGGAAGAAGAAGAGACATCTAAAAATTCTGGGTTGGCCATAGATGTTGTTTGTGTGAGTTATCGAAAGGAAGTATGGACGTTAGTCCTTGTATTGCTTTGGATACCATAAAGAAACTAAGCTATTGAAGAAGAAAACAAGCAATGCACATAAGATGCTAGAGGAAAGGCTACAGAGAAACTTAAGCTTTTCATTTATATTTCTTCATGTTCTATCACGCTATACATATATTCTTTTTGCTATATTTATACAGATTTTGCAAAGAGAGAATGAGATTAGAATCTTGATCATACGGTTCACATTGATGCATTTTGTTATAAAAAAACAACTCATTCCCTTTTTAACTAAATGCATCTAAAAAAAGAAAATCAATATTTATCATGTAAAATGCATGCAATAATGCAATTCACTACATATTATTTGGTATTTATACGTTACATTAAAAAACACAAAATTACAATATATGAAAATTACATATTAAAATTGGATTGTAAAATTGCATATCAAAATTACATGCAATAACATCAACTTCATCTATATTGAGTGAAGGCCTGAAATCTCCTTTCCTAGCAAGTAGGCCTACCACTAGGACAACCTTGACTAGGTGCTGCATGCATGATCAAGTGACATAACAAAACATGATATTCAGCTAATTTAAAACAAGATATCAAATGGGAAATCATCAATTAAGTATGGTATTAACCACATGCAGCACCTGAGTATTAGGACTATAAAAACACACATAAGTAGTTGGGAGGAAAATAATTTATTCTGTAAGATAGTGAATCTTGTTTAGGATGAAGGACACAAACCACTTATCATCCTGAGTACCTGAACCTTGCACAGTCCAGTCCATTCTGCTAAAAGAAGCAGGAAAAAAAGAAATTAGACTACTAATAAAATATCCAAAACCACAAAAAATGGCAAGGACAAATTATCATTTAGGAGGACATATACACAATAACTCTACTTATCATCCACACATACCATACCTATTTTAATTTTTTTTAAAATTTTTCCATAACAATTATGTAGTGTATAGATGATAAATATAACAACTCAGTTAGTTTAATAAGAATAAAATAAAATAAAAAATAATATTAAAATATATAAAGTGTGTGGTATGGGATGATAAGTAACATCCTTCATATATGCTAGCTTTTCAATAGTCAAGATTAAATTTTCAATAGCTATAAAATTGTAGGATCAGATTTTACCAATCTGCAAGAAGTCTCCCATCATCAAATCAAATTCATGAGTGACTTAAAATACCAAATGCAAAATGTAATTGAGGCACATGAAATGAATACATCAAAAGCTCCAAGAAAACTTACAGCAAATAGATCTAGATAATTGCATGTACAACAAGCAATACAATGAAATACCAGCCATCCAAGACTCAATCCAACTAAGCATAGGATATAATCAACAACAACAAGACTCAATCCATCGAGTCAGAGTCACTGTATCAATAACATTTTGTCTATTAAACAACCTAGAGGCCAAAAGCTACTTTAGATCACAGACTACACAAACCACTAGATGAACATATGGCAATGATCAAACTACAATTAATTAACATTAACTCCCATATAAACCAGCAGCAATAATAATAAAGATCAATCATAGAAACCCATCTAAAACTTGGGAATCATTTGTGAAATCCACTCAATGCAAAAATGTCAAAATAATAGGCATGCTCAGATCATGGTGAGGTGAATAAACTCAACCATGCATAAAGACCCATAAACAAAATCAAACAATATATGGTAAAAGCTCAATGTCACAAAGACCCTAAAGACTCAGAAACGATACAGGGTAAAAGCTTAAAAACACATGGAATCAACCGAGTGTCTTGCTTGTTTGAAAAGAATCTGCAATAAATTAAAAAAAAAAAAAACAACACCCAGATATTAGAGCACATCAAGGATTCTGAGATCTGCAAATAAATAGAAAATAAAATATGAATTTTGAGATCAAATCTAAGAGTAGATCTAGAACAAAAAAGCAAACACAACTCAAAGCCACGTCGTACTGCAGCCATGGTGGTTCTTGAAGGCCACCCATAGAGGATCTCACAAAGAGATGGACAACCAAGGTTGTGTTAGTGCCTTCTTGTGGTTGTCTTTCAGGGTAGTCGTTGCTCGATGATCCTCAATGCCACAGAAGCCAAACTATGGCAAAATCTTCAAACAACCCACAAAAGGAAGCAAGAGTACTAAAAGAAGAAGATTGATGGAGAGAGGGAGGAGGAAGAGAATAAGAAGATGGAGAGAGGGAGTAGGATTTCGACTGGACCTTGATGCCTCAAAAATTCTGAGTTGAATATTATGGAAATATTCGTGTTGCATGGCATTCGTGCCACTTAGATCTAGCCTCATCATCTTTGCCTCAAACTTCTGCTTCTTTAGTTCAAACATTTCTGATCTTTCGCGGTCTGCCTTCAACGCAGCATTTCTCCACTCTTCCATGATCGTCACTCTATCCTTAATCATCTTAGCTAAGGCATTCTTGATCTCACTACTGTTGCCTACCATCAACTTCCGCTTCCTCTCCCTTTCTTTTTCAGCTTTTTTGCCTGGAGGTCTCTTAGCAAGAACTTAATCGAGGAGGTCTCCAAGTCCTCCTCGGTTATATCAACAGCAACTTCACCAAACTTAATTTCTTGTGGCCTTCTCTTCTTACTAAGGGTAGAGATGTGTTGCTGCCATTTTGGTTGGTATCTCAAGAGACACTAACAATGCTCCATTATAAAATTACACTTTAGCATCTCTTAGTACAACATATTTTCCTTCTCAATCTACAAAGGTATAAAAAAAATTTGTTAGTTCATAAATAAGCCCTACATAATTGCATGACTAAAAGGAAATAGTACATACCTTGTTTTACTCCGTTGCACTACTTGGGTACAATAACTCTACTTGTGCTACATATGCACAAAATTTATTGGTCCATTTTTGAATCGTGGACCACCAATTCATCAAAAAGCTCTCAGAATGGTTGGCAATGTTCGGTTTTTTATGCTCATGATAAAATATGGTAATCATTTCTTACATTTGAGTGAACTTTTGATCAATACCCTTTATCGCATCAATGCTAATGTTGAGCCAAGTTGAGATGAGGAGGTTATCTTCCTCTATAGTGAAAGATGCACATCTTTAAACTTTTTTTGAAAAATACCTCTTTTCACCATTATTGGGAATTGCTTGGACCATAATATTAGAATGTTGCATTAGGATTACAACCCTCTCCTTCACTTTGTAAGAGAGTAGTGAAGAATGGGTCACCATCAAAATATGTGTTCATCCTTAAAAAATATTAAATTTTCAAGAAGTCAAAAAAGTTATCCGGTATTCAAGTCCAATAAATGAGTTGGTTGATCACATGAATCTGTGCAAGGACAGTCATGCACTATCTGAGATATATTTACCTAATAACCACTTGAGGAATCTATGCAAGAAATTATTCTATAATAAACATGTTAATGTTTTGGGTTCCCAATAGTCACTTAATTGCAAAAATAAAGTAAAATAGACTGAAATTTGAGGTACAAAGTGGATAACCTAAACTATGTATGCATAATAATAAGTGAGCAGCAAGAAAGACATTAATGAGGGGTTATTTTCTCAAACATAGAAGAACCACGTGTGGCAAAATAACAAGTCTGACCCCAAATCAAGCACTACCAAAAAATCTGATTTTAAACAATTTGGAAGTTTTCTCACACTATGTTTCAGTTCCAATGTAATGTGAAAAAAAAAATTTGGGAGTCAAAATAGACATTACAACAGAGTGAATAATTTAGAGAGATTCCTATTATGTTCGTCACTGACATTACAACTTCCACAAAGAATGAGAATATTGCATGCAGGAAAATGAAAAAAGAAAAAAGAAAAAAAACACAGATATGTAGGATCTCATATATTTACAACTTCCACGCATAAATAGACATGTACCTTCTTCAGAACACAGATATGCAGGATCGGTATATTGTCTTGTTCATGTATAGTTCATTCAAAATCATAGTTTTCAAGCCTCAAATGAAATCTTGGTTGTTGCTAGGCAAGTATTTTTAGAGAAACATTATAAGGCTGTAATTAACATATAATTAATCATGCATGTTTGAGCCCAAATTATTATTAGACCTAACCTCAACCCCGACACAGAAAACCCACCAATTATTATCAAATTCGAGAAACACTAACTTCAAATTATAACAAACACGGGTTGGGTCTCATCTCAAATGCTAGGAGGATTTGGTTTGTTATAAACAGGGGAAATTTTGTCATCTCTTGTTCTGTAACAAAATATATTTGGGTTTAGATTTTTTAGAACCTAATTTATACCCAAGTTTAGAACTGTTTTCTTGCTATTCTGAAATGTTTTTTTCCTTCTATTTTTTAAATCAGAAAACTGAAAAATCTTAGAACAAGAAGGGAACCAAATGACTCTATTTCCTCATAAAGTTTCAAACCCTAAAACATCTGGATAGCAACACACAAATGATTAAAGAGAGAGAGAGAGAGAGAGAGAGAGAGAGAGAGAGAGAGAGAGAGACATTCATATGAGTCCAACCACAATCCTACCAATTTATAAACAACAAATACCAATCATTTGGGTAATCGAGATTTCTTGCTGCAGATTTGTGGAGGAAATCAAAATGCCTTCTAGACAATGATTCGCCGGCACTAGAAACAGTTTCTTTACTCAATGGTCCTTTGAAGCAAAATACACAGAGATTCAATCACTTAATGGAAAGAAAATGTCAGAAAATCTAAACAAAAAAGGGAAAGGAAAACCTTGTAGAGAACGCACAGAAAAGACGAAGAGAGGAGCAAGGAATAGAAATTATCGTGCTAGAAGATGACGAGAACATGGACGATTGACGGAGAGAATGAGCTTGCGGGTTGAAGAAGGACTCCAATGAACGATGGAGAGAAGGAGGGTCGAAGAAGAGAAATCTGCTTTCGGGAGAAGAAAGAAAATAAAGAGGAAATAGGAAGATTTCGGGATGAAGAGATTGAAAAAATGAGGGAAAGAGAATGCGGGAGTTAGATGGAATAATCAAATAAAGATTTTGTATGTGAATTGTAGCTCGCATGATATAATGAGAAGCTAAGATTTACTGTAACGCAAGTCTTGAACTTTTAATGTTTAGTTAGTTCAATATAGAGGATTTTTTTAACAAGATTATAAATTTTGGACTTGCAATTGGCATTTGCCATTGCCAATTCTCTTATAGCCACCAGCCCGCTATTCTTTTTGTAATTCCTTCCCGGATAG
Organism: Carya illinoinensis; assembly: GCF_018687715.1. NCBI lineage: Eukaryota > Viridiplantae > Streptophyta > Magnoliopsida > Fagales > Juglandaceae > Carya > Carya illinoinensis. The sequence continues at coordinate 46,443,330 of NC_056752.1, forward strand.
GCCCAATATACACTACAACAAAAAATATTTTTTGGGATGAAAATTTTCGTCCCAAAATATATAGATTTCGTTCCAAAAGATTTTTTGGGACGAAAAAATTTTGTCCCAAGGTCGTCCCAACATCACTGTCCCAGAAGATATATTGGGACGAAAATCAGAATTTCGTCCCAAAATATATCTTTTGGAACGATTTTGAAATTGACCGTTCGATACCGTTCGAACGGTGGATGTTTTTGTCACGGTTTAAATTCGTTCCAGAATAGCGTTCGAATGCTTCTCATATAACGTTCGAACGTTAACGTCTCTTTTGAACGGTTATCAAGATACGTTCAAACGCTCAGTAGAAATACGTTCGAACGTTAAATGAGACGATCGAACGGTATAAGAGTTCGAACGGTGTTGATCAAAGTTCGAACGATATTGTAATGTCATGCGTTTGAACGGTTTTTTGAGCATCTGGTATCGTTCGAACGGTTTGCGCATTGTTGTTTGAACAGTACATTATCGTTTGAACGGCATGCCCATTAATGTTCGAACGTGACTCGGTCGTTCGAACGGATATTATTTATATTAAAACCAATAATTATAAAAAAACTAAATACACATCCATATTATTTGAAAAACATAAATTAGGAACTGTTTAATTACTCACAAAAGTTTTATAATAAGTGCGAAGAAATAAATAACCATAAAACTAGCATTATTCATACATAATTAGATAATGTCATAAGCTAGACGTAAAAAACCATCAGTTGGTTAGAGGCCTGTACTGTTGCATAAGCTGTTGCATTTGGAGTTGCATATCTCTCCTGAACTGTGCTTGTTCTTCTTCATGTTGTTTGAGGCGCATCTCCATGTCTCCTTGTCTCGCCAATTGAGCCTCTAACTCTTGTTGTTTTGCAACCAATTCTTCAATTCTACGATTCGCATTCTCTTGAGCTATAGAGGCAGACCCGGAAGAAGAGGAAGAGGGAGAAGGTTTTACACAGCGACCCAAACCCCTCAAATATCCTGAACGTTCACCCAGAACTTGTGTAAAAATCTCAACATCTGTATTTGAGGAATTTTGATCTGACGCAGATTCAGCACGCAGGGCAACCATTTTATCCTACACATAAGATAAAGAGTTAATATTATCATAAATATTCAAATATATTTATTTAAAACAAATTATAATACTTACATAATTTTCACGGGCATCAGGATGACTCCACTCTCCATTACGATTAGTATGTGATGCAGCATATAATTTTGTCAGATCATAATTGGCATCTGAATCTTGCTATAATAAAGATTTGTTAAGATATAAAGTCATTATGATTGATATATTCAGTTAACTATATACAAATGAAAGAATAGCAATACCAATTTTTTAGAGAGGCGGTGGAAAAATCTTGAGCCTGCATGATGAGTAATCTTCAATTTTGATCTATTTGTTTTGTTTATAGAACTTCGCTCCTACATAAGAATTCAAAATATTAGAAAGCGAAATTAAAAATAGGACTAAAATAATTAAATTAATTATACCTTATATGATGGATCCTCAAACATGTCACAAAGTTTTTCCCAATCAGAAGGTTGCACATCTTGAAAAGGATGTTGGCGTGCTTCTTCACTATTCTCAAACTTATTATAATGCTCATGACACCTCGCCTTATACTTGCGGAATGCATTACTCATAAGCTCTTCCACAGTTTTACGCTCCTCTCTCCGACCAAAATTTAATTCGAAATCATCCTTACAGAAAAAAGTTTGGACAAAAATATTATCATTTATAATATTCTAACTTTAAAGTAAAATAAAATTATAAGTCCAATTAAATTTCATTTATTAAACATTACCAAACAACGCTTCTTGATAAGGTCCTTAACATCTTGGGGGACTTTCTTCCATGAACTTGTTGCCAAAGGTGCATAAGTTCGTGTAAGAGCACCCACATGCGATGCAAGCCAAGCTGCTGGTTGTCCTTCGCCTCCAGTATGTTCATCAAGAATGTTAACTTTGATCTTACCCACCTTACGATATTTTTCCAACGTCACGCCTCTCGTAATGCCTCGACCTTGACGAGATTGTACTGTGAAGTCATCATGATATATAACATTATAATCAATTTTCTATTATAATCTTAATTAATAACTTTTATGACTATTAGAATTTTACCTTGTTCTGTAGAGTCAATCTCTAATGGTGAGTCTGAAGGAGAGCTAGGAACAGGTGGAGATGGGTTGCGCACTTCCTTTCTCTTCGGAGGCATAATTTCAAAAGACTGATACAATATTCATTAAGTAAAATAGTGTTCATCATCACGTAATGTGAAAATATAATTCGTCAATCACTATCTGTATCAGTATCATTTGACAATTCAGTCTCATCTTCTGTAGATACTTCAGATGAATCAACACTTTGCTCAAGTGTCGCATCAACAATTTCAGCCTCAATATCTTCTCTATTCAATGGAATCATCTCATACTGGCTCAAATCCACAAACAAATTAAAGACGGGCTGACTCTCTTGGTATGCTTCTTGAGTAGAGGCATCATCTTCTTCTTCATCTCGCCCTTCTGCCTGAGGGATAACATCATATATATTTCTTGGAGCATATTTTTGTACTACTCGCCATTGAGTTCCCAACTTCGGGTCATCTAAGTAGAATACTTGAGATGCTTGAGAAGCTAAAATAAATGGATCATCCTCGTACCATTTTCTTGATGTATTAATACTCAAGAAATATTCATCATCACAGACTCCAGTTCGAGGATTGCTTAAATCCCACCAATCACACTTAAACAGATACACTGCAAGCTCCCCCAAATATTTCATTCCAATTATATCAACAATCACTCCATAGAAATCAATATTTTCTCCATCATGACTTCCCTCAACTAGTACACCACTATTTTGTGTTTTCCTATAATGATCTCGATCTATTGTGTGATACCTACTACCACGAGAAATACATGCAGAATATCTTGTAGCCCGTCTCGATGGGCCACACGCTAATGCATACAATTCATCTGATATATCGTTTGGATTATTGGCATGCATTTGTACAACCTACATATTAAGTAAAACGTCTATTATATCAATAAAAAAAACAATCAATATTTTCTATTTGTATTAAATGAAGTGTCGCATATGTAATGTCATTACCCGTTGTTCAAACCATCTCGGAAACTCCTCTTCATGTTTCCGGTCTATATCATTTACTCCTAGTTCCTTGAGCATGTTAATATGATCACTGAAATTGATGATTACCACATGTATTTTATATTATTAGAATTTTGCGAAAGTAAATGAGCGAATACTAAATTAAGAAAAGATTAATACTTACTTCAAGTAAATCTCTATTTCAGGGCAATTGTTCAGCACGTACCACTGAGCTTTCTCAAACTCTCTTCCACATAAGTCATAACCACGCACTGCACCAAGTGGACGTACTTGTTGGGAAAACACGGAAAACACATTTCGTTGTCTTTCTCTGTCAACGTCAAAGTTTCTTTCTGGCCGATCAAACCTAGTGTCAACTCCGTGGAAATATTTGGAACAGAAGGTATGCCACTCATCATCAATATATGCTTCTGCAATTGATCCTTCTGGGCGAGCTTTATTACCAACTGTTCGTTTCAACTTCCCAAGAAATCGTTCAATGGGATACATCCATCTATACTGAACTAGTCCTGCAAGTCGAGCCTCACGTGGCAAATGGACGGCCAGGTGAACCATGACATCGAAAAATGACGGTGGGTAAATACTTTCTAGCTTACACAATATGATGGGAATTTCCCGTTCCATTCGATCCAAAGCTTCTACATTTAATGTCCGTGCACATAAGTCTTTGAAAAATAAACCCAACTCAGTCAAAGCCACGCGCACGTCTTTAGTCAAGTACCCACGTATACCAATAGGCAAGATACGCTGCAAAAGGACATGACAATCATGACTTTTTAACCCAGTTATTTTCCAGTCATTTGTTCGCACACACCTTGTCAAATTCGAGGCATAACCATCCGGTAATTTAATTTTCATTATCCACTCACAAAAAGTAGCCCTTTCATTCCTTGACAATGTATACCACCCAATCGGCATGTAAACGGACGAACCATTTTCTTGCAACTGCATTTCCGGTCTTATTCCCAACCGCTTCAAATCCTTCCTTGAGTTTAATGTATCCTTCGTTTTTCCTTCGATTGACATCAATGTTCCCAATACGGATTCGCATATATTTTTTTCAATGTGCATAACATCAAGACTGTGCCGTAATTTTAACTTTGACCAGTATGGAAGATCGAAAAATATACTCTTCTTAGTCCAATTCAACTCAGAAGTAGCTCGTTTTCTCTTTCGTTGTTTTTTACCAAATTCATTACAACCAACATCTACAAATTGTGCAAGTAAATCTTCACCAGACAAATATGGTGGAGGTTGGCCCCATTCAACAGTACCATCAAACATTTGTGAATTTCCCCGCCATCTATGATCACCAGGTAGAAATCGACGATGACCCATGAAACATAATTTTCTCCCGTAAGTGAGCCATTCAGATTTAGTATGTTTGTTACAAGTTGGACATGCCATTTTCCCCTTAGTACTCTAACCTGACAAGTTTCCATATGCTGGAAAATCATTTATTGTCCATAAAACGGCAGCATGCATCTTGAACGACTTGCCTGTTGATGAATCAAATGTGACAACCCCATTCTCCCACAAATCTTTCAATTCTGCAATCAATGGCTGTAAGTGTATGTCTATATCATTTCCCGGCGATCTCGAACCTGGAATGAGCAAACTCATCATGAAATATGGATCTTTCATAAACTTTCACGGTGGTAGATTATACGGCATAAGTACGACTGGCCAAGTACTGTGACTAGTACTCATGTTCCCAAACGGATTAAATCCATCTGTTGCCAACCCAAGTCTCACATTACGTGGTTCTTCTGCAAACCATGTATGCTCCTTATCAAATTCCTTCCACACCTGAGAGTCAGCAGGATGTGATAAAATATCATCGTTTCTAACTCTGGCTGATGAGTGCCATATCATGTCTGCAGCTGTTGCACGTGACATATATAATCGTTGTAATCTAGGTGTCAATGGAAAGTGGCGTACTACCTTTTGCGGCACATTTTGTTTGTCAGATGTCCATCTTGACTCGTGGCATATGGGACATTCGTTCAACTGCTCATTCTCTTGCCAAAATAATATGCAGTCATTCTTACATGCATGTATTACGTTGTAATCAAATCCAAGTCCTCGTTTCAATTTTTTTGCTTCATAGAAGTTACGAGGAAGTGTATTATCTGATGGCAGTGCCTCCTTAAACAACTCGAGTAACATATTGACAGCCTTAATTGATAATCGGCACATTGATTTTATGTGTAGCAGTCTTACTGTAAATGACAACTTATTGTATCTTCTGCATCCTGGATATAGCTCACGTTGTGACTCATTCCACAATCGTGCAAAAGTATTATGACCCCCATCATTTGAACTTGATGTGTCCGTGCCACCTTCATTCATAAACATTCCCGCACCGATGTCACCTAACATTTCTTCCATATCCTCATCATACTCATCTCCAACAACATCTGGTTGTACATCTTCATCAATAGCTTCTTCTTCATGTGGAGCATCGAATGAAGTTGGATATGGTTCCCCGTGTAAGACCCAATCAGTATAACCCTTGTCAATACCTTTTACAAACAGATGCTCTCTCACCAAGTCTATCTTATGAGAGCGCAAATTCCTACATTCTTTACATGGGCATCTAATACGTCCATCACTATCACATGTACCCAATGCAAACTCTAAGAATTTCTTAACACCTTCAGCATATACGTTGTAATTCTGACCCAAACGATCGCTAACTCGCATCCAACTCTTATCCATGCTGACTATCTTCATTATAAACAATCACGTGTGCATCAACAAACAAGCAAGCGCAAATTCAATCAAGGAGTATGCCACCTTACACCGGGTAGTTGGTCCTATCCCATTCGGAATTGTAAGATCATAGTCGCAAACCTATCCTCTATAATCTGTCACGCCCAACAAAATTTCAGCAGCATCTCCCCATAGTTCTCCAAATATGCTCGTCTGGTTGTGTGCACCGACTTATCCATCGTCGATACAACATCACCGAAACTGCATATCCGGAGAACAAGGGATAAATCTGCCAAAATCTTAATGCTGGACGTATAACAGATATAGATCGATAGTTTACGAGAATGATCTTACAATTCCAAACTGTCCACTCTGGACAATTCAAGAGTTATCAATCTTTCAATTAAGGCGGATTGATAACTCTCGAACGGGTCTAAGGCTAATATTGATGAACAAGCAATATAAGATATACCAATATTTAACATGTATCAAACAAATAATTCAACATCATAAATAATTAAGTTTTGTAACAAATCTTAGATGATTTGTAATTTAATTCATTCTCATTTGATTATTTGAATCTTTTAAGTATTTAAGTATTATTAAATGTAGATTATAATTAATTAATTTTTAATTACACTCCTGCATTTAAAATGATAATTATTTTAACACTGCCCAAGAAATCGTTCAAACGGTGCTCGTCACCGTTCGATCTAATATATTACGTTCGAACGGAACACGAATACCGTTCGAATGGATTACTTCCAGAAATCACTCGTCTTCAACCTCCGAAAATCCCAAAATTTACAGTCCATATTACATCAAAAGATAGCAAACTATATGACGAACTCATGTAAGCAAACGAAAACACTTATATAAAAACTAAAATGAGGTCAAATTTAAGGAGAATACCTGATTTGGAGAGAAAAAGCAGAAAATCAACCAAACGGTAAAAACTCTTCACCAAACGGTAAAAACAACCTCTTAATCCGAAAATATAAGAGATTGATAGGAGTTAGTAATATTTGAGGGCTATATTAAAGAATAATGGCGTTGGTTGGAACAAAATGAGCGTGGGAGTGATGCTCGGTCGACTGGAACGAGTGCGAGATTGTGAGGTTCTGTCGTGTAAATGTAGAACAAAAACGTTCGAACGGTGTTTAATGAACATTCGAACGTCAAATCGACTAGCGGAAAAAATTTCCCCCGCTAATTTAACATTCGAACGTGAAAATTGGCGTTCGAACGTTTTTGTTAAACGTTGGAACGGTTATATTAGACCGTTCAAACGTCAAATCGACTAGCGGGAAAAATTTCCCCCCCTAATTTAACGTTCGAACGTTAATATATACGTTCGAACGTATTATTAAACGTTTGAACGCCAATAGTAAACCGTTCAAACGTTTAGGTTATATTGTTGCATAAAGTATTTTTTTTGCACTATACCTTTAAATATAATAATTTCTAAATGTACTATAGTTTAGAGCCATAGTAATATAACTATATAATATATAATCAAACATATATTATATAGTTTAGTAACATATATAGTATAAAATATCAGATTACATCTAATATTATAGTCAAGTACTACATATATTAACCTATTATATATAACATATATATGGTATCATAGCATAGGGTTATATGTATCACATGCATATATATATAATGTTTATTTCTATAATATTAATAGTAGATATTTAATAATAGAATATCTATTATTAATATATATAGTGTCATCTATACTAGTATATATATGTGATACTAGTTAATATCACATATAATATATATGTTATATAAATACATGAACATAGCTTCATGTATATAGTAGTCTATATTATATTAATTATATTATATAATATAACTTATACTATATACTATATAATATTCAATAGTATAATATATTTTAGTACTAAATATAATATAATATATACTATATATATAAAAAATTATATATATAATACATAGTGTTTAATAATATATAAGTGCATTAAATATATTGCATTTAATATATTTAACAATTAAAATATATTATAATTGAATTAATTATTATATTTAATATAATTAATACCGAATATTGCATTTAAATATTATTTATTATCATGAAAACCGATATTCAGTTAATGCGTTCGAACGGTATAACTTACCGCTCGAACGGCACTGCATATATAAGCCATCCCGACGTCATTTTCACGCATTTCCTCCGTGAAAAAGCCTCCAAACCGTCGATCTCCGCCGTTGAACGCCGTCTTCGCCGCCGTCAACAGTGCCCACTCGAAGCCCTTACCTCTAACAACCGGTATTTTTCATTTTTAAAGCATTTTACCGTTTAGATTTAGGTTTTTGATAGATTAATTGTTTAAGTTAGGGTAAACCGATTTATACATCAAAATAATCGGTAGATTTGCATAAATCCATGTTAGGAACGTTTATTTAGGTTTCTATTGCATTTATTTTGGTGTAAAATCTAGGGAATCGAAGGATTCCATGGATTTCAATGGCCGAGTCGACTCGGCCTGGAATCCCGATCGACACGAAGATCGTTCGAACGCTACACGTAGCGTTCGAACGATCTAACTTAACGGTCGAACGGTTTGTCTGAAACCGTTCGACCGTTACAGTAAACGTTCGAACGTTTTAGCTTAACGTTCGAACGGTAATTAATATTATATTTATATTATTAATATTGATATTGAGAAATATATTTATTGTTAATAATGTTGTTCAGAATATCAAATATTATTAAATTGCTGTTTGTTTCAAACTACTGTAAATTGTTCTTTATTGTATTTTTCTTGTTAATATTATATATCTAGTTTGTAATTATAAATTTCAGGTTGATTATAATATCTACTTCTAGACCGGCACGTAAGCGACGCAATCTTGGTGAGAGTAGTAGTGGTCCAGTTCGGGAGAGGACAGTTTCACTGGAGCGACCAGTGAAGATTTCTGATTTCCAGAGTCTTCTCTGGGAGGGTCATTCATTGCCCTCAATATTCAGTGATCGTGGTTGGGGACCTATCTTGGATGAACGGGAGGAAGCATGGGAGCCAGTCTCCTACATTGACATTGTTGCTGAGTTCTATAGAGAACTCGGCAGTGCCAGCGCAGATGATTCTGGGGCCTACAGTATCACTGTCCGAGGAGTACCCGTTGTATTTTCACGAGATGGACTTGCTGAGCATCTCGGTATTCCTAGGCTACCAGATGCATATCCGAATGTGGTGCCTAGAGAGACTGATCCTTCAGTTGAGGCGGAGACAGCTGAGGAGGAGGCATCAGTTTATACTGATGAAGTCGATACCCTTGCTGATCATGAGGTGAGGGATTTGGTTGTCGGTCCAGATGCTCCACCGTATGACGAGACGAAGAGCATCAAACAGGCAGATTTATCTTCTTTCTTTAAGATATTAAATTTGATAATTGCCAATAACATTGACCCTCGGCAGCACAAGACAGAAGTTGGCATTGATCGGACGAAATTTATGATACGGGTCGCTCGTGGCATTCCTATCGACTTGGTGGGGTATATATTCGATAGGATTCGATCAGAATCTCGGTACATTTCGATGGATATACTACCATTCGGAGTCCTGATCACCCGATATCTACTATGTGCTGGTGTTGTGCCAGATGTTGCTGAGCGTAAACGGGAGCCGATGGGACCGATAAACAGCACCACCCTCTCACGCAGCACGGGACACTCGAGACTGCGTTTTCGTGCACATGTTCCAGAACCAGTTGATCCTCACGGAGATGCACAGCCGGGAGATCATGGAGTCTCAGCTGCAGCTGCAGAGACATCTACACGGGCCGAGGCATCAGTCCACAGTGTTACTCGTGAGGAGATGGCTGACATAGTGCGTGCAGCGATCAGCGAGCAGACATCAGCAGTGATCGATGCAGTGCGTATGGAGATCCATTCTGCTGTGTCTGAGCTTCGTACAGAGTTTGCTGCCATGTCTGCGACTCAGGTCACCATCAGTACTCGACTGACACAAATAGAGGAACGTATAGCTGCAGTCGAGGAAGTGTGCAAAGACTTGGGGTCTTAATTACTTTATGATAACTTTTATTTATTTATTTCCTGTTTTTTGTATGGACAATATTTTGTGTTTTGTAAATTCAGTATTTAAGTTATATGAAATAGTATTGTTTTATATTTTCTAAACTAATTCTTAATTTAGATTATTCATATTATTTAATTAATCAATTTTTTATAATTACTAGTTAATCTAAATATAATTTGGCAAAAAACTTAAAAAATTAAAACTCTGTCACCGTTCGACCGATTAAAATAACGTTTGAACGGTTAATATGCATCGTTCGAACGGTTAATATTAACCGTTCGAACGGTTTATCTATTTCCCTCCAAAATATTTTTGCCTATCGCGCCAATATTACGTTCAAACGGTAAAAATTAAACGTTCGAAGGGTTAATCATTAACGGTCGAACGGTTAACTTATTTGGGACAAAAATTTTCGTCCCTAAGAATACCGTTCGAACGGTCTGGCATAACCATCGTCATTTTGGAACGAAATTCAAATTTCGTTCCAAAATCCCACTTTTTGGGACGATTTCCAATTCGTCCCAAATTAATTTCGTCCCAAAAAATGTTTTTTGTTGTAGTGATAGTAATAATCCGAACACGTATCGTATGGAGGACTAGTCCACTTAGCATCGGCGAATAGTCAACTACAAATTAACCAGCTAGCTACCGATCATAAAAACGGGCTGACTCATAATACTATATATCAACGATCTTATAAATATGTGTGTGTGTGTATATATTTATATATCAAGATAACAGCTCGTAATTGTATAGATGCAAAGGACTTTTGCACACTCTCAAGTTAAGGTCGAGAGAAAAAAGTGTGTTACTGTTTATTTATTTATTTATTGAGTCATTCGATCATACTGGTTATCAAGGTAAGATTCTTGCTGAATTAGTTTTAGATTTTAATTAATAGATCCCAACGTAAGCCTTTTATTAGAAATGAGATGTACATGTTGGCGTGGAGCTTAAGCCAAAAGGTACGTAAGAAAAGACCACTGGAAAGGGTTAGGGGAGAAGGCATTCATGCATGCAAGAGAGGTGATGATCAGCCTAATTCATCCACCCATATTGATTATAAGTTATAACGGCTGGTAATGATCAACGTTGAGAAAATAAAAAGGTGACAAATTAATGTCGATGAGAATATTAATTTTGTGTGACTCCTTGGCTTATATTATCGGATCACTGATCAATTGCCTGAATTAACTTCCATACAACCTCAAGATCAAAGTAGGGTCAAAGTTGACATATGATTAATTATTGATATGAATATAATTAATATCAAGAATAATTATTCTTGAGTATATAGGGTCTCCTTTCACTACAAGAAATGAGGGTTTTACCCAAAAAGGGTTATGGTGGCTAAATGTATGGTATCCATGAGAAATACTTTGTTCTCATGAACTTGTGTCGTGGAACGTTCATGGAATAAAATTGGTGGGATAAGTTTTTTTCCCCACGACAGTTTAAGGCTGGAATCTATGGACGGACGTAGTGACACCACCCCATGTTCTGTTTTCGCTGGAGTTCGGGGTCCAACCAGCTTAATACAATCGACAAGGTCGGCGATGTTGGAAGCTACACCGATGCTTCTGGGTTTGAAAGTGGTGGACGCAAGCCATGGGAGTCCCTCCAATTGGTGGCCGTGGACGCACTCCTTTTTGCAAAATTATCTATAACAAGCGTCCATTTACCCAACCCACAAGCATGATCAATTACGGGATGTGGCCAAGAAATGGAAAAAAATAATAGAGGATTGAGGAAGAGGTTTGTAGATTTTGGTGTGAGGAGAACAGCAATTTTGGTGTGGGAGAGAATTCTATTCCCACGGAAGTTTTTGTCCAAATGCATTCTCAGTTTTTACAGATTTGGAGATTTTCTTTTACGGCGAGATATGTTCGTGGAAAAAAGACACTTATTACAATGATTTACTGTAAGTTGTACTGATTTCGAGGTAAAAATAATTTTCACTTTCCACAGATCGAGTTTGTGGCATCAATCAAGTATATCCCACCATGGTTTGCCCTGGAAAAAAAATTGGTGGAAAAAGACCTATATTGTTGTAGTGTTTGAAAGTGTCATTGAGAGTTCAAAAATCTTATTGTTTTAATCCTTAAGTTTTGGGCTTCGAAATAAAAAGTATTAATAACGTATCTCCATCCAAAACCCTATCGCGAGGATATATATTGGTTAACGTGACATGATCTCTCGCACATGGATGCATATGCACAATAATCCAAAATGGCATGCATGTTAGATAAAAGTATTTGGAAATTAATTAACTCGAAATTTAAGGATTGAAACAAAATTGTTTTGAACTCTAGGACCATTAATTTTTAAGAAGGCATAAACCCATGGAATAATTATCTAATTTATATCGCTATTATCATTGCTTTAATTTGTTTTTGGTAGTTTTTTTCAACAGTACGTGGTAAGGAGTTTATCCTTATGAATAATTCTATTTGAAAATATTTATACCACACATTATATATATAGCATAATTTGATTTAAAAAAAATTAAAATTAAAATATTACAAATCAAATTAAGTTTAATTTGATCATACATCACGTTTGCAACGGATTCCAATCCATCATTGATAAGATTTTGTTTTTATTTTTATTTTTATTTTTTTGACAATCTAGATAGGTTTATATTTAAAAATTAAAAATATTTTTATAGTTATTTTTATGTACTCTTTGTATATTTTACTATTACAAATAATTATATTATTTTTTTAAATATAAAATAATCAATTTAACTAATCATATAAGTGAATTACACGTGAAACACGACCAACATAAAGGCTGATGACATCACCAAATAGAGGGTGATGTCATCAGCCTGTCGTGAGCAGAGAGGGAACGTCCAAATTTACGGAGAACGAGCTTTAGGAACACGAAAGAGCTTGGGAGACTTTTTTGTACGCAAAAGGGTTGGTACTTGGTAGGATGGGCAGGTCCGGTGTTTATTCATAATTTTTTTAAAATAGATTTATATATTCACTATATTTATTATATAATTAGCGCCCACGTGTAAAAAACTTTAATTTATTCATGCACGTACAGTTAGCAATTGTGCGAACAGCTGTAGAGCACTCCACTATCTACATTCTACACTCCGATGACTATTGTACAATATATTTTACTTTAAAACATAAAGAAATATTTTTAAAATACTAGAGCACTCTTAATAAAATTTTTATTCTATTCTTTAAAATACATCATTAAATCTTATTTTTTCTATTTTATATACTGATTTTTACAATACATCATATATCAATTTATCTATTTTTTCTTTATATCATTTTAATATTATATCTTTTAATATTTTATAACAGAAAAAATACAATAAAAGAAATTAATTTTAAAAAGTACAAGAAAAGATAGAAAACAATTAAAATATATTTACATTTGTATACAGTTGCTTCTACATCTAGAGATAATACCGTACACAAATATAAAATAGAAAAAAATAAAGTATCCATTGGATGCATGTTTTAGACCATTTTTTAAAAATTTTACATAATAATAGGTTTTACAAAATCTATTATGAGTGCTCTTAAATTTTGTAAAATAAAAATATTTTACACTTTACTATACTGATCATTTTACATGTAGAGGATCCTATTCGTTAATGTAAAAAATTTTAATTTATTTCTCTCTTTCCTCTCATACGAATTTCTTCATTTCACACAAATTATTTTTATTTTATTTCAGACCCCTTTTTCTAGTTCCCACTTCGCACGCCTCCTCTCTTATCTTTTGTTCTATTTTATTGAAAGTATCTTACCATTGCTATTATTAGTATTGGTCCATTATTTGGTGTATCAAAGCATCAGGAGTCTATTTCTAGTTTTGATTCAATAAACCTAAACTCACAAAGAATGTGAAATTCAAGTTGTAAAGACTAAATATTATAGAACTATACTAATATACATAGTTTAGTTTTTAAAAACAAAAAAAAAAAAAAAATGTATCTTGTGGAATGTAATATATATTCTTTGACCAATTATCATGCTATAAAAATACAATATTATCATTCTCAAGATATGCTTTGAGAATATTTTCATTATACAATCCCTTCCTTTTATTTTTTAAATTAATTTATATTTTGGTTTAGCTTATAAATTTAGATTAATTTAAAATAGAACATAATTATATAACATTATATATGGAGAGATATTGCAAATATCAAAATATATGAAGATATTATTGATAGTTAAAGAAAATATTTGAAATGAATAAAAAAAAATAAAAAGTATAATATTTAAGTTATATGAAGAAAAAACAGATAAACTGATGTATGATATATTATAAAAATCAGTATGTAAAATAGAAAAATAGATTTTAGTGATGTATTTTAAAAGATAAAATACATAAATTATTGAGAATGCTCTTACTGGATATTAGATATGAGATCTTAATTAATTTGATTGGATGCCACCCAAAATCTCATATAATTTAGAGAGAGTTATTATGTCAAAATATGATAAATTATTAAGAACTGATAACCTAGATAATTAATAGTTAGTCGAGCCATCGTACATGATTTTTGGATTACTTATAAATTGCACAGTTGGAATATTCTCAAGCATATATAGTTTTTACTATTGTTCATACATTAGGAGGGAGGTATATTTGAAGGGAGGGTTTGGGGCTCCAGACTTCTATTTTTTAAGTTAAGAGTTATGCCAATCAGACTATAAACCTTTAGGGTCAAGCTACTCGGCCGTCTACTTGTTACCGCTCCCTTATACCGCATGACGTGGCTTCACCATGTGGTAGCCATATATTTATATTAAAAAAACCGATTTTCATATATTCCTCTCTCAGTTCATCTAAAGTAAACGAAAATGAAGAAGCAAATCAGTCTCAGTTATCGTCCAAGTTACTGCCCTCTGTTCATCAAAAAAATAAAAGTTACTGCCCTCTGCAGTGTCTGCATAGCCCTTTTTCTTCTCCAAATTGACCTCGAGCGAAATGAAGAATAATTTTTTCCGTCCAAGCTACCGTCGTCTGCTTATCAAGGATTCAAGAGAGCTCTTAGATCTGTATTTTATCATTTCCTCTTATTTCTGTTTTCTTTTAATGTTTGGGAAAAATTAATCAAATGGTACAGGAAAAACCTTGTCCATTCTCATGTCCAAAGTGAAACATTCCATCAAAATATCATCAGACACACGTACCAGCAGTTTTGAGATCTAGGTTCATATTTTTTTCGTTTTAAACATTGGAGATATAATTGAGAGAAGAGGGCTCCTATGGTGATCGACCAAAATACTTTGATACGTACCCATTTTTGCGATATTCCTTTGACTTATGCCATGGCTTTCACAAAGATCATCCATTTTTGAAAATTTTTATAAGATCTTCCTTCTAGCTTCTACCATGGATTCCACAAGAACAAAATACTCTGATACGAAATTGCTCATACACCAAGCTCTGTAATTATAAACAAAATAGAAATAAGGAAATGGTAGGTGGAAAGAACAAAATAGATGGAAAGACTCTAGGATTCCACTTGAGGTCGATTTGGAGAAGTCGATTTGGAGAAGGAAAATCACAATTCTGGATGGGGGACGAGGGCTTCCTACAAAGGGCATCGGGCATTTTGCCTTTTTGTTTCCTATAGAGCTCAGGTATAGTTTTAGGGAATTTTGTTTTAGTTTTTAAATTATTTAACACGTGGCATATCCACATCCAGCGGTAAGGAAAAGCGGTAATATTGAAGCGGCCCAATAGCATTTTCCAAACCTTTAACCTCAAACATATATAGTTGGTGGGACAAAGTACTCTCGTAGCTTTGAATTTCGTGTTGTTATAATTGGAATGATTGTAATTTCTATTAGTTTAGCGTCTGGCGCATTATGCCTTCTCATTCAAATTTATTTTAAATTTTGGTCTATTTTAAGCTATTTAAATAATAATTTTATAATTATATTAAGTTTAAATAATATTTTTATAAATTCTACATCTAGAAGACATTCATGTAATTCTAAATGTAGAAGTCATTAAATAATTTTAATTTTCTTGTCCCATCATTTTTTCTCTTTTTTTTTTAATCTCATTACTCTTAATAATTTATGGACTCTTTTTCCTGTTTTTTTAATATTATATGTTAACACAAATATCTCTATGTGTTTTAAATTTTTAACATATATTTATTTTATAGATATTCAATTCTTTCATATATATATATATATATATAATTCTAAAATGATAGACCAGAACTCATTGTATCAGAATATTTCGTTTTAACTTTTAGTGCTTACATCGGTGGAATGAATTGTGGAGATTGAATAGATCCACTCAACTACGTATATACAGTAAAAAAAATAAAAAAATAAAAAAAAAAGAGACTACGATCGAATATGCTCCCGGATCTTCCAAGTTGTTCCTCGTGATCATGATCATATCTTATATGCATAAGACAAGAAAAAGATTAGCATTATGTTGTCGGTTCAAAATATAAAATAAATCAAAAGACCACGTTTCATTAATAATCAAGTCTTTACAAAAATATTAAAAAATAAAATATAATAAAAAATAGATAAGTTGTTTCTACATCACGACGTGAAATCATACTACTGTGGATACTATCCCTTCCAGACGTGTAACACGACCAACATCGAGGCTGATGTCACCACCTAATAGAGGCTGATGTCATCAGCCAGTCGTGAGCAGAGAGGAAATGTCCAAATTTACGGAGAAGGAAAAGGGTTTTACTATAGGCAGTCGTCAAATGTAGTCACATACAGTCGGCTGTACGGAATAAATAAAAAAATTATAAAAATATTTTTTTTTATAGTTGTACAGAATGAATAAAAAAAATTATAAAAATAATTTTTTTTTCATATAGGTCTCATATTAATTTATTTTTTTCAAAACGACTGCACGCTGACTGCATTTACCGACTGCACAAATCATTTCTTGAAGAAAAATGCTAGATCCTCGCTAGGATCCTGTTGGAAGCTATCGCTTCCAATTTTTTTTTTTTTTTAATAATTAAGTAAAACATTTTTAATATTATTGTAAAGTTTTTATATCTTTTTAAATATTTAAAAATATTAAAAAAATGATGTAAAATAAAAAACATAAAAATAGAAAAAAAAATTTTGACCTAACAAACGGGGAGCTCCAGCAGCGACCCTAGCACTATCCTTACGGAGAATGAGCTATAGGAACACGAAAGAGACTTTATTTTATTTTATTTTAGTAAATGGGTAGGTGGAAGGGGGAGGTTGCACTACCTGCATGTGACACTGTATGATAGTGCTTGGAGTTTATTTATAATTTTTTTAATTAGATTTAAATATTTAATATATTTATTATGTAATTAGCGCCTACGTGTAAAAAACCTTAATTTATTCATACACGTACAGTTAGCGTTTGTGCGTATAGCTTTACTAGATATTAGAAAATATCTTTATTTAATTTGATTGGATGTCACCCAAAATCTCATCGAATTTAGACAGAATTATTCGGTGAAAATAGAATAAATTATTAAAAGCTGATAGCCTTGATAATTAATAGTCAGTCGAGTCGTATATGATACTCAGACTACTTATGAATTGCACAGTCGGAATATTCTCAAGAATATATAACTGGTGGGACGGATTGGGTACTCTCATAGCTTTGAATTTCATTATATTGGAATTAACGTAATTTCTGTTAGTGTAGCATCCCGCGCGCTATGTCTTCTGATTCTGTTTTATTCTAAATTTTAGTATATTTTAAACTATTTTAATGATAATTTTATAATTATCTTAACTTTAAATGGTATTTTTATAAATTTCAAATGTAGATGAAATTCATATAATTTTAAAATATAAAAGCCATTAAATAATTTTAATTCTTTCTCTTTTTTAATCTCATTATTTTTAATAATTTATGGACTCTTTTTTCTGTTTTTATAATATTATATTTTAATAAATATATCTCTATATTTTTTTTTATTTTTAACATATATTTATTTTATAAATTTTTAATTCTTTAAAAAGTTAAAAGTTAAATTAAAGATTTTTTTTAATATTATTATTATTTTAAAATTTTAAAAAGTTGAATTGTTTATTATATTTTATATAAAAATTTAAAAAAATTGTAATGATAAGATAAGATAATATGAGAATTTTGTGTTTGAAAAAACTTCCAAACCTAACCTTAATTCATGTTTGGCATAAGAAGTTGACATGATGAAAATTTCTCTAAGGTCGATATAAGAAATGTTTCATTTCATCTCATCATTATAATTTTTTTTAAATTTTTACATAAAATATAATAAATAATTCAACTTTTTTAAATTCTAAAATAATAATATTAAAAAAATAATATTTTATTCAATTTCATCTTAAGTCATCTCATTTCAACTCACTATATATCCAAACGACACCTTATAGAAGGTATGACTCAGTCAATTTTTTTTTTTCCTTCTTTTAATATAGCATGTCCATATTACCACTCACACTAATTAAGAAGTGTGATTGGCAATTAGTTCCCACTTCTTTATTCGTATAAAATAGAAATGGTTTGTATAAGTCCTAAATAGAGAAGTCATGCATAATCTATTCATAAAAAAGTAGACTTCACGTAAGAAGTATTAAAAAAATTTATTCTTTTTTAGTGAAACCCACTTTTTTATAATATATAAGCTTGTGCGAGGTTTATTTATTTAAAATTTGTACCTATCATTATTAGATCTCTTATAAAATTAAACTTAAAAATTGATCACGTTTGTGATACGTTATATTAAAACTCAATTCAGATTTAGATCTTACATACGTTACGTCTGTAAATAATATTAAATAATTAATATATATATATATATATAATGAATTACTATATTGCGCGGTATTTTTGGAGAAATAATAATTGCTAGTTTCAAAAAGTACAAGAAGTGCATATATAACATATATGGTCCAGCAAGGACATAGGATAGAAATTTAAGTTTTCATCAGTTCGAGTAATGATACTTTAATTCTCATTATTTTTTTATTATTTTATAATATAATATTAAATAATTATAGATTCTTTATTATATTTTAATTGTGAACTTATTATTTAATAGCACGTGATTATATGATGATTAAATGATGATAAAAAAAATTGATAATGAAAGGATTTTTTTTATAATATTCACCGCTCCTGTGGCTATATAAATGGACGACGCCAGCTGATTGCATCAAACAACACCATCTTTGCCACTCGCATCTACTGCCCTCACCCAAAGAGAACTTCAAACCCATCCTTTCGTGTAACACAACATGGCCACCAAAGCTTCTTTACAGCAACCCAAAAAGGGTAACCTGAGCCTATTCACCCGGTCCGACAACGAGATCTTGAAACAGATTAATGCAACGCATTTCCAGGATGATGAAAAGTTTGATGTCGAGTCTCTTTTCATCATCGTCAAAAACGTCCTTAAGAGTGCCACCCAGATCATCGATAATGCTGTCCTGGTATGGTACTACAAATTTACTCTTTTGAGGCAAAAACTGTCAAAACTGAGAGGAAAGATGACAAGAAGGATTAAAGCAAGAAAGATTGAGAGAGAATTTCTCTAATTTCATTCCTTTTCGAGTATACAAAAAGAAAGATTGAGAGAGAATTTCTCTAATTTCATTCCTTTTCGAGTATACAAAGCAGTACTATATATATACATTGAGCTGGTATAATGCATACAAAAAGAATAAGGAATATTCTATGTACAATGTCCTATTCCACTACAATGTGCAGCTGAGGTGGGTCAGTGTAGTGGCCATTGACATGGGACAAAAGTAGTACAGCAGGTGCAGTGCAGCAGCAGCAGGTGGTGGAGCAGAGTTGTTGCTCAGCCTCTAATAGATAGAAACTTTGTCTTAGGTGTCTCGGATGCAGGGAATAGCAGAGTCCTCATTCTTTGTTTTTGTTATATCTTGAGACTCCCCCTCAAGATGGGCATATATATTTAAGGTGCCCATCTTGGACAATAGTGAATGAAAAGATGGACCTGGTAATGCCTTTGTGAAAAGGTCAGCCAGCTGAAACTTGGAAGCTACATGAATGGGTGAAATGATTCCAGCTATGACTTTCTCCCTTACAAAATGACAATCCAATTCCACATGTTTGGTCCTTTCATGGAAAATTGGATTCTTGGTGATGTGGATGGCTGACTGACTGTCACAATAGAGTTGGACAGGTTGTGAATGTATTATGTTGAAGTTCTTCAAGAGCTCTCTTAACCAAACAATCTCGCAGCTTGCATGTGCCAATGCTCGGTATTCTGCCTCTGCTGAAGATCTTGATACCGTGGCCTGTTTCTTGGTTTTCCAACTGATCATTGAATCACCAATAAACATGCAGAAACCAGTTACTAATCGCCTAGTCTCAGGGCAGGCTGCCCAATCTGAATCACTATATCCCCTCAACTGCAATGATGATTTTGAAGAGAAGAAAATTCCCTGCCCAATTGAACCTTTAAGATACTTAAGTATCCTATGAGCTGCAACAAGATGTGCCTGAGTTGGTTTGTCTAGAAATTGACTAAGCACATTGACAGCATATGTTATGTCTGGTCTTGTGATAGTCAAGTAAATGAGTCTTCCTACCAGCTTTCTATATGCAGTGATATCCAACAGCAAGTCATCTGAGGAGTGTGCTAGTTTGTGATTTGGCTCTATGGGAGTGTAAGCAGGTTTGCATCCAAGTAGACCAGCACTTTCAAGGACTTCCAAAGTATACTTCCTTTGGCACACATGAATGCCACTTGCTGACCTTGCAATTTCTAAACCTAGAAAGTACTTTAGATGTCCCAAGTCTCGAATCTTGAACTGCCTATGTAAGTGGTCTTTGATGGTTTTTATGGCCTTCAAACAATTACTCCCTAAAATGATATCATCAACATATACAAGGAGTGCCACAAAACCATCTTCATCATTCTTGGTGAAAAGAGAGTAGTCTGATTTTGATTGACTAAAACCTAAGTCAAGGAGAGAAGCTGTAAATTTTGAATTCCATTGCCTAGAGGCCTGTTTTAGGCCATATAAGGACTTGTGTAATTTGCAAACCAGTTTTTGAGCTTTGGATTGAGACTCCCCCTTGAGCTGAAAACCTAGTGGAAGCTCCATGTAAATGTCTTCTTCAAGGTCACCATGGAGGAATGCATTGTGAACATCTAGTTGTTCTAAGTGCCATCCAGAAATTGCAGCCAAAGCAAGGAACACACGGACAGTAGTCATTTTTGCTACTGGGCTGAATGTTTCTTGGTAATCAAACCCCTCTCTTTGTGTATAACCCTTAGCTACAAGCCTTGCCTTGTGTTTATCAATGGTGCCATCTGATTTTAGTTTGGTTTTGTAGACATATTTGCAACCAATTGGCTTGTTTCCAGGAGGTAAGGGCACAATGGACCAAGTGCCATTTGCTTCAAGGGCTTTCAATTCAGCAGCCATGGCAGCTTGCCAATGTTCATGAACCACAGCTTCCTCATAAGTTTTTGGTTCTGAGATGAGTGTAAGTGACAGTGCATAGGCTTGATGTGAGGAGGAGAGGTGCTGGTATGAAAGGTGATGGGATATTGGGTGTTCAGTGGAAGAAGGAAAAGTATATGAATGAGATGGATTGGTGACAAGTTGGCAGTGATAATCATGCAAGTAAGAAGGTTTAAACTTTATTCTGTCAGACCTTCGAAGTGGAGTGTGTGGTGAAGGCATGGGTGGGGGTGATACCACAGTGTCTTCAGGTTGATGGAGTGAAGGAGAGGGAGGAGTGGAGGCCTCTGATTGAGAATGAGAATGAGGGGAAAGGTCTGATTGAGGTGGAGGTGTTTGGAGGGAAGTGGTTTGTGAAAGTTCTTGAGGGTAGCATAGCTAGTCAGGCAATGGAGGAGGAATGCTAACATCTTGTGAGCTTGAGTAAGGTGCAGGTTTCTTAGAATCTGTGTTTTTGAAAGGGAACTCAGATTCTAAAAACACTACATCTCGGGAAATGAAGGTCTTTTGATTATCAAGGTTGTACACTTTGTAGCCCTTAATTCCTGCTGGATATCCAAGAAAGATACATTTTTGGGCTATTGGATCCAGCTTAGTCCTATTATGTTTGAGTGTAGACACAAAACAAAGACACCCAAAGACTCTCAAATGATTGTAAGAAGGCTTAGATGAAAATAATATCTCATATGGAGATTTGTTATGAATGATGGGTGAAGGTATTCTATTGATCAAATGTGCAGCTGTTAAAACTGCATCTCCCCAAAATTTTATGGGAAGTGAGGCTTGAATGAGTAGAGCTCGGGCAACAGTGATTAAATGTTGTTGTTTTCTCTCCACAACTCCATTTTGTTGGGGTGTGTACACACATGTTTTTTGATGTAAAATTCCATGGGAATTGAAAAAATCAGACATTTGAAACTCCAATCCATTATCAGTTCTAACATTTTTAACCTTGGAGTTGAATTGAGTTTGAACCATAAGGACAAAGGACTGTAGGAGAGATCTAGCTTCTGATTTGAATTGCATTAGGTATACCCATGTAACTCGGCTAAAGTCATCAACAATAGTTAAGAAGTAATGATGTCCATTCAAGGAAGCTTGAGAGTATGGGCCCCAAATGTCACAGTGAATAAGCTCAAAAACAGAAACTGTAGAAGTAATGCTTGTTTGGAATGGAAGACGTTTCTGCTTAGATAAAGAGCAAACAGTACAATATAATTGATCACACCCTTTTACATTAGGACAAGAGGAATGAATTAAATTCATTCTTTGGTTGGATAGATGTCCTAATCTAAGGTGCCATAAATCAAAGGACTGTTCATCGACAGTATTACAAGCTGAAACATTTGACAGTTTTGATAGGGTCTTGGGAATCTGTTGAGAAGTACTGCAGCCAAGATGGTTTGGAAGGAGATAATATAGACCATGATTGAGTTTAGCTAGTCCAATCGTCATCCATGAAGAGAGGGCCTGTATAAAGCAAAACTTATCTAAGAAAATGAGGCAAATATGAGGGTTAAGAATGAGTTTGCTAACAGATAAGAGATTGATTTTGAAGGAAGGAACACATAAGACCTTTGTGAGAATGATGGACTTTGAAAGATGGACATCACCTATATGTGTGACCTCTACACATGTCCCATTTGGTAACTGGACTGATGCATTGGCAATGCAAGTGATGGTTGTGAGAAGGGATGGAGAACAGACTATATGGTCTGTTGCTCCAGTGTCAATGATCCAATGGATGTTGGTAGGTTCATATGATTGATGATGCACAAGTGATGAGTACTGATTTGTGCCAAATGTTGATGATTCTGAAGTTACAGAGGAGCAAGAAGGTATACCTGCCATATTTGAGTGAGTAGGAGGGTTGTTGCTCGAGTTTGAGGTGGTCTTGATGGACTGAGGTGCTTGAGATGATTGCTTATGAGTTAGCTGTGGTGTTTGATTATTGACCAGTGCTATGAGTTGCTGGATTTGAGACTGCGAGAGTGTTAAGTTTGGAGCTTCCATCACTTCCTTCTCCTGCCCTTGGGAAATTACTTGGTTAGCTGAATGAGTAGCAGAAAAATTTTGATTGTTGAAGTGTCCAGGTTTCTGCTTTGTGAACTTAAAATTTGGAGGAAATCCTATCAACCTATAACACTTGTCACGGCTGTGTCCAGTTTTTCCACAATGTCCACAAGTGAGCTCAGGTCTCTCCTTTTTCTTAAATTGATTGTTAAAAACTGCCAAAGCTGAAGATTCAGTTGGTGGTATTGCTACAATCCGTGCTTGCCTCTGCCTTTCTTCTTGTAGAATCAAAGAAAAAGCCTTATCTATAGAAGGGACAGGACTCATGAGTATGACTTGTCCTCTAATGCTCTCATAAGAATCATTCAACCCCATAAGGAATTTGAAGACATTATCAGACTGCTGAACCTCTCCTACTGAGTTCAAGGCTTTGCAAGTGCAAAGGCCACATGAACAGCAAGGCACGGGTCTATAGATGTTGAGTTCTTCCCAAACTGCATTCAGCTGAGTGAAATATTCATTAACAGTTTGAGTTCCTTGCACAATGGTGCCAAGCTGTTGTTGAAGCTAGTAGATCCTGACATTATCTGGCTGAGCAAAACGCACCTTCAGCTTGTCCCATACTGCTTTAGCTGAGCTGATATAGAGGACATTGGAAGCTATCTCTTTGGATATTGAGTTAAGAAGCCATGAAAGGATGATGTTGTTGCATCTTAACCATGGGAGATACAAGGGGTCAATCAACTCTGGTGTAGTGATGGTTCCATCCAAAAATCCAAGTTTATTCTTGATTGAGATGGATAGTGAGAATGATCTACTCCAAGAGAGGTAATTTGGACCTGTAAGAGGTGGAGAGACAATCACAGAGCTGGCATTGTCACTGTGATGAAGGTAAAAGGGGCTATTTGGATTCTCAGTGGGTAGGAAGTTATGTAATGGGTTGTTTGTTTCAGGTGGGGTGCTGGATGAACTTTCTTCTTCCATTGAAGGAGTTGAATGTGAACAAATGGATGAATGTTATGAATGTATTGTGAAGAAGCCTGAACAGAAAAATGAAGCAGGATTACTATAAGACCTTCTCTGATACCATGTCAAAACTGAGAGGAAAGATGACAAGAAGGATTAAAGCAAGAAAGATTGAGAGAGAATTTCTCTAATTTCATTCCTTTTCGAGTATACAAAAAGAAAGATTGAGAGAGAATTTCTCTAATTTCATTCCTTTTCGAGTATACAAAGCAGTACTATATATATACATTGAGCTGGTATAATGCATACAAAAAGAATAAGGAATATTCTATGTACAATGTCCTATTCCACTACAATGTGCAGCTGAGGTGGGTCAGTGTAGTGGCCATTGACATGGGACAAAAGTAGTACAGCAGGTGCAGTGCAGCAGCAGCAGGTGGTGGAGCAGAGTTGTTGCTCAGCCTCTAATAGATAGAAACTTTGTCTTAGGTGTCTCGGATGCAGGGAATAGCAGAGTCCTCATTCTTTGTTTTTGTTATATCTTGAGAAAAACGTTTTAGTTTTGGGAGTACTGGAGGTTCGGTTTTCCCACAGTTTCACTCCATTCTTCTGCTACACCATAGCGAAAACATAATATTGCTTATTACAATGCTTGATTAAGACACTCTAAGCGAATTGGCTAGTCGGTCAAACTCTTTTTTCTTTTATTCGAAAAATGGATCAGACCAAGAGGTTACAGGGAAAGCAGGACAGGAGGCAGGTCTCTTTCTCTACTAGAAAGCATATATCACGACATGCTCACTTCTATTTTATCGGTTGGTTTTGCCGATTGCAACGCTAGCTTTAGCACATGATTTGTATACATGAGATGAGATGAACTCATTTCAGTTAAATGAGGCAGGCAGATATATATGATTGTTTTATTTTTTATTTTATCTAGTTTTGCTGTTTTTTTGCCCCCACGTATTCATCTTCTCTTTTTCAATTTTATTCACTTGTGGCCCGCAACAGGGTAGCCAAGCATTCACGGTAGCGCATTTGGACGAGAAGATCCCCAAAGCAAGCTTTAGTCCACCCCTGTGTACACTCAAGAGTATTTCCTGCGAGGTAATTACAAAGCACGCTCATTTTCTTTTTCTTTTTTGAAAAATTCTACTTATCATTCCCTTTACGTAAATATGGGTGCTTCTATTAAATATGTGTGCTTGGATAGAAGGATAAAAATAACAAATCACATGGTATGTGATATGGGAATGATAAATAGTATTTCTCAAAAAGAAAAAAATGATCAGCTTATAATTTGGATGATTTTCGTTAACTTTTGGTTTTATTTTGTTACCAATGTACACGTTTTTACAATATCAAATATGTATTGTCAGATGCAATGCAAGGATCCTAGTGAAGAAGTTGCTAACGAAACAACCCAGTCAATACTTAAGAAATTATCGAACTATTCTTGGGTTGCAAAGGCAGTGCTGACCCTAGCGGCTTTTGCTTTGGACTATGGGGAGTTCAGCTGGCTGCTTGCTCAGAATCAGTCCTCGGACCAACTCGCCAAATCATTGGGAACCCTGAGGCGGGTTTCTATCCTCTTAAAGGGACCAAATCTAGAGAAACATCGGGAGGCTCTAATTGAACTTAACATTGTCATCAAAACCACACTGGAAGTGATTGAATGCATCTTTGAGTTAAAGAAGCTATCAAATTATAGCACAAAGGATGTGCCAGCTCTGTCAACTGGCGTGGACCATATTCGATTGGATGTTTTTTGGGCCATTATCACCATCGTAGCCAGCACTACTCAGCTTTGTTGCCTCACTAGCGATGAGTAAGTGCTTCATATATGTTTTCTCATTTTTGGGTAAGTGATGAATAAGCTGTTGTCCAGACCAAACATCACTCTGCATATGCCAATTAAACCCTCAGTTAGAAGTACATTACCAAATCATAATCTGATCGAAGGCTTGGTACGTAAAATTTTAGAACGTACTAAGTTTCTCTTACATATAAACAATTTATCTTAAAATAATTCAAACGGTTTGGCCGATTGATCTTACAATATTCTTAAGCCTTAGTATAGTGTTTTTTAAGCTTTTTAATATAGTCGTGTATGCATGCAATCTTGCCAGTGTCAAAATGACCGTGTTTGATATACAGGGACAAGAAACAGGAACTGTCCCAGTTTTGTGAGAAACTCAAAGCGATCGTCTCACAACTTAGGTGGCAGATAACGATTAGCGAACAACAGATAGGTTAGTTTAATTTCTTGGCTGCTACTTGAAAGAATGCAAGCTTCGGTTGGTTCATTTTTCACTTCTTAATAATTGATTGCCTTAAAAATGGACTTGATATATAATGATGAAAGGTTTTAATGCATTGCAGATGAGACACAGGCTAAATATTATTGAGGATCGCGGAACTTTTTCGAAGCCCTAAGGAAGTCGTAGAGGTATTTAAGGGACTGATTTCCTTTAAGGACAATGTGCAGCAGCTATTTGATGGTTCTACTAAAAATCTGGTACGCGCGCTTCTGTAGAAATATACATGTCGATCTATTAATAAAGTAGCATATACATGCCAGACCAGAGTAACAGAGCTGTCCAATTAAATACACAATTACATCAATCACTTAAATAACAACCACATAATAAATACGGTTGGACTTGACAAAACTACCATATTGAATTAATTCATAGTGTATTTGGTCTCATTCGATCCGATTTTATATATATATTTTTTTAAATTAAATTGGTATATACCGATTTTAAAAATTTAAGAACTAATATCGGATCGATTCATTATCCGGTTTCGGTATAATATGGTCTATTTTTTAAATTTTACGGATTATCTATATTAGTAATAATATGATGCTTACATATGCTATACTATTAGTCTATTTATATTATAGTATAAATGCATTATTTTATAATAATTAACATATACTAGTAAAGTATTGATGAATATAACTATAGTTTATATAAGTTCTAGATTTTTTATATGAGTATATATAATCAAATGTGTAAAAATATATTTATCGTTGATATACATATATATATATATATATATAATAAGTTTATATTAATAACTTAATATTAATGTTTATGTATAAGATTAAAGTTTTATGTTTTATTAATTATATATTATAAGATTAAATTTTATATGTTATATCAAATGTTATATTAAAAATTATAAGATTAATTTTATGTTATCTCACATATTATATTGGTAGATTTGAATAATATGATTAGAATTTCATGTTATATTAATTAGTAATTTAACATATAATATATATAATATAATGTAAAAAATATAAAAAATTACAAATTTATATACCGGTCATGTTTTGTTTAAATTGATTTTCTATTTTAAAAAGGGGTATCGCACTAGTTTAGGACTGGTTTCAATTATTTAGAACCGATATATATATATATATATATATATATATATATATATATATATGCGCGCAGTCCTGATTCTATTTGGGGTAAATATATATATAATTTACTTGATCTGAGTGATATCCTTCATAGATCAGTGACCGCTTTTAAAAATCTCTGAACAATATATGCAATTATTCACCGGGCTGGCCGGCCTTTAAATTAGTGGGAAATGAACAGTACTTTCGACGATAAAAAATAATTGCATATGTGAGAATCACTTTTCATAAAGCTACAAGAGCGACTTCTGTATGGCCAAATTCTTTGAGAAATCTTCAGGCTATAGATCATGCATAAGTGGCACACTAACAATAGTTTACTTTTCTATATATGAAAGAGAACTACTACAAATATAAAAAAATTATACAAAATATACTCATAAATTTATGTGGTTTAATAAAATTAATGTAACTTTACAATCTGACGTTCTACATCAATTCATATCAGTTTACGGATTTACTTTTATGTAATCCCTTTATAAGTAAAATATTTTTCTATATGAAATCGATCGTTTCTAACACACGGGTTTCTCCGCATCTCTAAATGTATGTCATAACTAAACAGGTTAACATTGATGGGGTGCTGAAGGGGAAGAATGTCTTACTGTTCATATCGGGGCTAGATATCTCGGATGATGACATTTCAATTCTCGAACCAATTCATGAGTTAATAAGTCAGAAGGATCGGTATAAGATTGTATGGATTCCAATTGTGGAAAAATGGACGGAGGACCTGAAAAAGAAGTTCGAGAGGCTGCGGGCCAAGATGCCTTGGTACGTAGTGCAGTATTTTTACCCAATAGCCGGCATCAGGTTCATCAAGGAGAAGTGGCACTTCAAGGGTAAGCCCTCCGTTGTGGTGTTGAGCCCTCAAGGGAAGGTTGAAAGTGACAATGCAATCCACATGATCAGGGTATGGAAAATCAAGGCCTTCCCCTTCACCACTGCACAGGAAGAAACCCTTTCCAGTAACAGGGATTGGATTGGGTCCATAGCAACTGGCGTTAACCCAAATATTGAGAGCTGGGTAAATTTCTTTCAAGAATCTAGCGCACCCACGGGCACAGCACATACACGTACACAAATGTATCATCAATTGTCTCAGACTTGCGCAGAAATCATTTGAATTAAGAAATAATTTAGGAAAAAACTATTTTGCCCTCTACATTGACCGCTCCCTTCCACCACTTTGTAAATTTTTTTTTTTTACTTAATAATTGAAGAAGTAATTTTAAATATATTGGTGTCTTTCTAAAATATTAAAAAAAAAAAAAACTGAAAACTTACTGGCGTTAAGTTCGAACGGTAATTCATAATGCTTTGGAATTAGATTGAGAACTGAGATGTACGTCTTTGAAAACAGATCAAAGAGGAGAAGTATATCTTTTTCTATGGGGGCAAGGACGAGTGGATCCAACAATTTACTAAAGCAGCAACTGCTCTTGCCAGTGATCCGGTGATAAAGGAAAAGGCACAGATTTCCATAGAGTTGATGTTGGTAGGAAAGGGCAGCAAAGGAGACGACACCCACTGTCTAATTCCAGGGCGCTTCTGGACCGGCATTGAGAGTATGTTCATTTCGGCGACTCATAGGAAGACCACGGCAGACGCTGTGATGCTAGAGATGTTGTACCTCTGGTCTGTCCGAAAATCATACAAAACAATTTTAAAGTGATTCAGCAAATTGCTTACATCCACTGGAGCCTCTTTTATAGAATTTGTACGAGATTTACAAAACACTCTACAAAATTCTATTTCTCTCTCTCTCACGTTCCTCTTCCTCTCTTTTACCCACTGCTTTTTATCTTCAGAGCTCTCTTCTATTTATAGGAGAAGAGCAGCCCACCTGTTGCAGCTTCTTCTGACTTGGGAGAGGGTGGGTGGCCTAACTATGGTAGGTGGTGGTGGGTGGTGGTGGGTGAGCATGAGTTGGTGGCTGCAAACCCAAACTCATTTCACACTCACACTTACACTTGGGTTGATTTCAACAATCACCCCCTCCACCCAAGTGTGTCATACCAGGATACTTACAAACTGATTCATTCTTCAAATGAATGCACCACATTATTTGACATGAGAGACTTCTGCTATCGAATACGCTCCAATGCACCCGAGGGTGCTCAGCAGTGTTCAATACTGATCAAGTCCAAACAGTGTTGGAACTTGATCCCTGTGACGACCTTCGTCAACATATCTGCTGGATTATCTTCAGTGCCAATCTTCTGAAGTTTGATGTCATCTTCTTCCAATATTTCACGTACAAAGTGAAATCTGACATCTATATGTTTTGTTCGAGAGTGATATACTTGATTCTTGGCCAAATGAATTGCACTCTGACTGTCACAGTAAACGGTAACCTCTTGCTGCTCAAAGCCCAAATCTGTTACCAATCCCTGTAACCAAATAGCTTCTTTCACGGCTTCTGTTACAGCCATGTATTCAGCCTCAGTTGATGATAGTGCAATTGTTGACTGCAAAGTTGATCGCCAACTAACTGGTCCTCCAGCCATAGTGAACACATAACCAGTTGTCGATCGACGTTTGTCAAGATCACCTGCATAGTCTGAGTCAACATATCCAGTTACTAGACTATCTTCACTCTTCTCAAACCTCAAACCAACATCTACGGTCCCCGCAATATACCGTAGAATCCACTTAGCCGCATGCCAATGAACCTTTCCAGGATTATGCATATAGCGACTAACCAAGCTAACGGCCTGGGAGATATCAGGTCGTGTACACACCATGGCATACATTAAGCTTCCAACAACACTTGCATATGGTACATTCTTCATGTAGTCTCGCTCTTCATCGGTTTTAGGAGACTGCAATGCACTGAGCTTGAAATATGGGGCCATAGGAGTACTCACCGGCTTCGTCTTCGAGTCGATGTTGAATCGTTGCAGTATTCTCTTCAGATACTGTTTCTGAGTAAGGTGAACTATACCTTTCACCCTATCTCTGCTGATCTCCATTCCCAGTATTCTTCGTGCTTCTCCTAGATCTTTCATTTCAAACTCATTACTTAACTGAGTTTTTAAGCGATCTATCTCCCCCTTGCTTTTACATGCAATTAACATATCATCTACATATAAAAGCAAATAAATGAAAGATCCATTTGCAAGTTTTCTGAAATATACACAATGATCGTATTGGCAACGAGTGTATTTCAGATC
Organism: Carya illinoinensis; assembly: GCF_018687715.1. Taxonomy (NCBI): domain Eukaryota; kingdom Viridiplantae; phylum Streptophyta; class Magnoliopsida; order Fagales; family Juglandaceae; genus Carya; species Carya illinoinensis. The sequence continues at coordinate 46,474,330 of NC_056752.1, forward strand.
CAACATAAAGCGGTCGAAACGCTTGTACCATTGTCGAGGTGACTGCTTCAAGCCATAGAGAGATTTCTTCAGACTGCATACCCAATTCTCTTTGCCAGCTTCTTTGAATCCTTCTGGTTGAGACAGATAAATCTCCTCTTCCAGATCACCATGTAAGAAAGCTGTCTTTACATCAAGTTGTGCTAACTCAAGATCATATTGTGCAACCAAAGCTAACAATATCCGAATGGATGAATGTTTCACAACAGGAGAGAATACTTCACTGTAGTCAATTCCCTCTGTCTGAGCGTAGCCCTTGGCTACCAACCTAGCTTTGTATCTCACTCCATTTTTAGCAGCTTGATCATCTTTCTGATTGAAGATCCACTTACAGCCAATTGTCTTCTTTTCTTTTGGAAGCGGCACAAGCTCCCAAGTCTGGTTCTGGTGAAGAGACTGCATCTCTTCATTCATCGCCTTTGTCCATTCAACTTGTTCACTGGACTGTACGGCTTCTCTGTAAGTGGTTGGGATCTCACCCCCTTCAGCTGGTAATGCATATGTCACATAGTCTGAATAACGTATCGGTACACGTTTCTCTCGTCTCGGTCTGTTGGTTGCTATTGACTCAGGTTGACTTGGAGGTACTATGACTGGATTATCAACCTCATCTTGTCCATGCTTTCCCAACTTCTTTGAAGTAATAAACTCCACACTCTGCGAATCATCTAATGTTTCGCCATCACTGCTGCCTTCACTGGAATCTTTATGCTTATGTGACTTAAGCATCTCAGATTCGTTGAATGTAACATCTCTACTGATGATTACCTTTTTGGACTCTACACACCAGAGTCTATACCCTTTTACACCGATACTAAAGCCCAAGAATTTTGCTTTCTTGGCTCTAGGATCAAGCTTACTTTCTTTAGCATGATAGTAAGCAGGACATCCGAAAATGTGTAAAAAGTCATAATCAGTAGCATGTTTACCTCTCCACATTTCAATGGGCGTCTTCCCATTATTGGCAGCTGCTGGTAGTCGGTTAATGAGGTGACAGGCATAGGTCACAGCTTCAGCCCAAAATTGTTTACTGAATCCAGCATTCAGCAACATACATCGCACTTTCTCTAATAAAGTACGATTCATTCGTTCTGCCACACCGTTCTGCTGCGGTGTACCTCGTACCGTGAAATGTCTGACAATTCCCTCTCTCCGGCATACTTCCATGAAGGGGTCTGAAGTGTACTCACCTCCATTATCAGATCTGAGCCGCTTGATCTTCTTGCCGGTCTGAGTCTCAACCATTTTCTTCCAATCAAGGAAGATTTTCAGCACTTCATCTTTGTTCTTCATCGTATACACCCACACACGACGAGAATAATCATCAACAAAAGTTACAAACCAATGTTTACCTCCCAAAGATGCATTTTGGGTAGGTCCCCAAACATCGGAATGCACATAGTCAAGAATTCCCTGTGTATTGTGTACTGCGGTTTCAAACTTGATCCGCCTCTGCTTCCCCAATACACAGTGCTCACAGAAAGACAGTTTACATGTCTTGGCACCTTTGAGTAAGCCTTGCTTCACCAGTGTTTGCAAAGCTTTTTCTCCTGCGTGTCCCATACGCATATGCCAAAGACTGGTGGTGTCGGCATCAGTCTCATCTAGCTTCTCACAGCCTGTGGAAGCTCTTCCATCAACAGTACTTCCTTGCAAGAAGTACAAGTTTCCTCGCCTCAAACCCTTCATTGCCACCCGAACTCCCATTAGTACTTTGAGAGTTCCATCTTCAATGGCGATTCTGAATCCCTTTGAATCCAGAGATCCCAGTGAGATGAGATTCTTCCGTAAGTCCAGAACGTACCGAACTTCTGTCAGAGTCTTGACGCTGCCATCGTGCAGCTTTAACCGAATGCTACCTACTCCTTGAGTCTTACAGGCACTATCATTGCCCATAAGTACTGCTCCACCATCAATCTTTGTGAAATCAGTAAACCAGTCCCGATTGGGACACATATGATAGGTACATCCGGAATCCATAATCCATTCATCGGAACGACAAATGGATGATGAACTTGCCAAGGCAAAATCTGACTCGTCATCTCTGTCCACAACATTGGCTGTGTTGGGTTGATTCTGCTGTTGTCCCTTCCGGTTGGGACAATCCTTCTTCCAGTGTCCTTTGTTGTGACAAAAGGAACACTCATCTCTGGCGAGTTTTCTGCCGACTGATGAACCACGCGATGTGGCTCGGGTTTTCGAATGAAAACCTTTCCTCCTTCCGGGATACCTTGACTGTGGTCTCCCCCTTGCTGTTAGCGCTTCACTTGATGTATCTTGATGTACCTGTTTATCTTTTCTCCAGTACTCATTGCTAATTAAAGAGCTAGATACATCTTCAAAACTAATCTTTTCCTTCCCATACAATAGAGTAGTAATTAAATGCTCATATGTATCAGGCAAGGAATTCAACAGTAGTAAAGCCTTATCTTCATCTTCGATTTTAACATCCAAGTTTAACAAATCAGCAAGAATTTGATTATAATTATTCAGATGTTCAGACATTGAAATACCTTCACGAAATTGGAATATGAAGAGCTTCTTCTTCAAGTGCAAACGGCTCTCAATGCTCTTCTTCATGAATTTATCCTCCAATTTCTGCCAAAGTACCCTAGCATCTGTCTCTCTCATGACAAAATACTTTTGTTCTTTGGTAAGGCATAATCGGATTGTACTACAAGCTTGAGTACTAAGCTTCTTCCAACCCTGATCAGTCATATCATCTGGCTTTCCTCCCAACGCAATATCCAACTCTTGTTGGATCAACACGTCCATGACTTCACATTGCCACATGCCGAAGTTGCTTGTTCCATCGAACTTTTCAACTTCAAACTTGGCATTTGACACAGTGGACCGACGTCCCGAGCTACTGGAATGTTCAGAGCTCCTGTCTCTTCCAGATCCTTCCATTTGAATTTTAAAAAATTTAAACTCAAAATTTCAAAATTCTAACCGTACGGATGAGTCCGGAACGATCCAAATAGTAAGAAAGCACTATTTGATTGTTGAAATCGGACTCCGAATGGCTTAGATCAAGCCGAAATTGGATCTGAAAAACGGACGGTTGTGATCTGTCTGGAGCGTGGGATGCACGCGCTGAACAGTGCGCGTGGGCGGCGAGTAGGCGCGTGTATTACACGCGCTACAGTACTGTCTGCGCGTGGGGAGCGCGTGAGGCGCGTGTATGTCACGCGCTGAACCTTTGTAGGGCGCATGGGAGCGCGTGAGGCGCGTGTCTGCCACGCGTCTTCAACCTCTGGAGCGCGTGAGGGCGCGTGGGAGCGTGTAGTTCAGTCGTCTTCTTCCTCCGACGCGCGTGGGGGCGCGTGGATGACAGCAGTGCACGCGCGGACCTTCTAGGGGCGCGTGTGAGCTACTCCGACCTCCGTTTTCGATTCCGTTTGCGGCAACGGATTCGTCTCAACGCGAGGAACACCCTGGAGTTGTCAAAAATTGATTTTGAGCAACTTGAATTTTCAGACAGCTCGAACCAGAGCTCTGATACCAATTGTTGTGCCTCTGGTCTGTCCGAAAATCACACAAAACAATTTTAAAGTGGTTCAGCAAATTGCTTACGTCCACTGGAGCCTCTTTTATAGAATTTGTACGAGATTTACAAAACACTCTACAAAATTCTATTTCTCTCTCTCTCACGTTCCTCTTCCTCTCTTTTACCCACTGCTTTTTATCTTCAGAGCTCTCTTCTATTTATAGGAGAAGAGCAGCCCACCTGTTGCAGCTTCTTCTGACTTGGGAGAGGGTGGGTGGCCTAACTATGGTAGGTGGTGGTGGGTGGTGGTGGGTGAGCATGAGTTGGTGGCTGCAAACCCAAACTCATTTCACACTCACACTTACACTTGGGTTGATTTCAACAAGAGATCCAAAAGCTGCTCTCCTACAAGAATGAGAGTACTGGATGGGCTGTGCTCAGCAAAGGGTCTAGTGTGGTGTTCAGTAGCCGTGGGACAACCATCTTGAAGACCGTGGAGGAGTTCGACAAATGGAAGGAGCTTGTGCAGGGGAAGGGCTTTGAAGTCTCTTTCATGGGCTACCACAACCTGGTTCTTGAAACTTCTCAAATCTTATGCTGCTTTATTGATATCCCAAAGTACAGTGGAAAAATCCTGGAGAACGTGAAATGCCCCGACTGTCTCCGCGACATGGAGGCGTATATCAGGTTCAAGTGCTGCCACAACATTCGATGGTGATGGTGATGGCAACTCACTGCATGATTAAAAATGGCCCCCAGCTTCCTGCAGAGGGCTAATGGTATTACTAAATAAATTCATGCGGTTGAATGTTGGCATCCGGAATGTTTGTAAGATGATGTGTGTGCATGTGACGTGACCCCTTACGTATTTCTGTTTTAAGTTTTTTATATTAATGTCTCCCGAGTGGAAATGCGTGTAATCTTGGGTTGTCACTACTTATAAGTGGCATCCTTTTGGTATCGTATATATGTGAACTTTCATATTTAAGGGCTGGATTGTTATGAACACATTTTAATACCCGCTTTTTTTTTTTTCATTCTAATTTTTTGTTTATAATTTGCTTTTCTTCTTTTTTTTACTTTTTTTAATTTTTAAAATAAATTATAAAACAACATTTTTTTTTTTAAAAATAAAAATTGTGACGGGAGTTACTTGTGCTGATCATGAGGAGAGTTTTAATTATTTAGTTGAATTATTGGCTTTAACGTGCCTTATAGGTACGGCCGGCGAGACATGAGTAATTTATATGTTAATGGTTTGTGTTTATCATTATTATTAATTTATTATTATTTAACAAAACTGACCATTGACTAATAGGGACGAGCCGTTGTAGCTTACAACAGTAGTTTTAATTTCATTGCTCCATTTTGGATATTAACTATATCTTAAATGATTTGTGAATATTAGTGATTGAAATAATTTGTAAATAATAATAAATAATTTTTAAATAATAATAAATTAATTTAAAAATATCTGAAAACAATTACATTCCTAAACATGGGTAGTTAAGGACAAAATTCTATCCATAGGCTACCAGTACTTATATCCATATCCACACCATCATTTCTCATCTGATTATATTCATCAACTACGTACTATATATATACGAAGACCAAATTTAATGTCATTTAATTTAATTAATATTATTATTATTTTAAAATTTTAAAAAATTAAATAGTTTATTATGTATATTTTATATAAAAATTTGATAAAATTATAATTATAAAATAAAATAAAATAAAACATTTTTACTATCCAAATAAAACCTAAATGTAATAGAGGACGAAAAAGTGAAATGGACGTAATCGGAGAAAATGAATGAACGAGTTTTCGCGCGCGTGTCCAATTTTCTTTTTAATAACTTAATCACGTGGCTGCCACGTCGAGAAATAATATATCTAAGTATATTGATAAGTTGAGTATATAATATAATTTAATATATTAATATTCATTTAAAGAAAATCACTTTAAAATATAAGTGAGACAGAGAAATTTAAGACAAATTATTAGGTACGTATAGGTAGAGGTGTCAAATTGTGTTAAACGGATCATATTCGTATTATATCAAAATATATATATTATACTATATAGGTCAACTCTAATCTCACCCGTTAAACTAAAATTTCAAATCTTAACATGACTTATTAACATAACGGGTTGTGTCGTATCAATCCGTTTTGACCCATTAGTGAATATTGCGAAATACATTAACACGACATAATACGACCTGTTTCAAACTGTTTATGTAAATAGGTTGAATAGACTCGAAATTAATTTGTTTGATCTGATTAAATTTAACATAATTTTATATAAATGTTAAAGTCACAATATCTATAAAAATTATAAAACTAAATACAAGTCTAAATTTACAATCTAATCAATAAAAATATCGAAATTGAAATTCTAACAATTTTACTTTTAGATATAAGGGTATAATTGTAACTTTAATTTTTTTAATGTGTCATAATGGGTCAACACCGATTGACTTATTATCAAACCGTTAAGCAATCGTGTCTTAACGGATCAACCCGTTTGAATCCGAACCTATTAAGATTAAAGCATAATCCGTTATTATCATGTCGTATTCGTGTTGAATTAACAGGTCGTATAACATATTGTCATCCCTACGGATAGGTGGCGCTACTTAGCTAAGTCTTTCTGAAAAGGATAGAGCACAATTTTCCTTTACAGGCAACAAAAGATCATATGAATAACGTAACAATTCGTTTTATCGGCCGTGTCCTACGAGTCGTTGAACAACAATAAACGGTCAAAATCTTTAATTTACAACCATTGCAGTGCTAGCTTGGCAAAAACACAAGTTTCAAATAAAAAGTACACACTAAAAAGAGGGGGAGATGTACATGTCATTACATTAAACTCACGAAGTTGAAAACCTCAAGAATTACAAGAGCACGGAAATTGTTTATAGTTTTTGTTATTAATTTAAGTTATATATATTCACAGTTAAAACAAGCATCCCATTCCATAATACTTCATTCATTTCAGTAGAAGCAAGTTTTTGTCAATTAAGGAAGATAAACCCTGACATGTCCACGAGTCACGACACATGGCGCGCCATGTATATATAGCACGTATATGTATGCGTGGTCTTAATAAAACAGAAGAAATTTAAGATTTTCCACGCCAATTCATGTATGCCGGAAAGACTCATGCTGCCTCAAAGTGGTGCCTCTAACTAAAAACATCATTGAAGCATATTCATGTGGCTATCTTCCGAATATAAGACAGAACCATTACAAAATACTTGGCTGAGCTGCCCACAGATGCCGATATTCTTTCTGATATTGGTTTTGTCTGCAGCCACAAGTCTACCAAGTTGTGAAGTTGCTGTGTAGAAATCAGTGGTTGACCACGCAACAAGATCTCCACCTGCAAGGATTTTTAACAGCAGAGACATTCAGCAAACAAATTCCCATAGTTCCTCAATCACAAGTCCATCTATACTTTCATACGGAGACACCATAGAAACAGCTTGGTCGTGTTGAGATAATATGACCCAAGTACAGAAAAAGATGTTCTATATATACACACTTCCTTTTTCAACAAAGGGGCAAAGTTAATTAAGAGTTACCTCAGCCTCACTATCAAGATCCAGTTTTTTCACAAGATACTTTTTGATAAATGAAACGGGTAAACTACCATCCCTGTGACAATTTGAAGAGCAGGTCAGTAAAAATTGGGAGTATGCATGTGCTCAATGAAGTAATTGCAGGAGTCAAGGTAGAACTTATTTTAAGGGAAATAATCTAGCTTCAAATAGATAATACAAAAGTAATCCCACAAATTGATGTGGCATGATGTGGTTCGTCATATTGTAAAGTTATTTTTATTGTAAAGTAGATCTAACGGGCTATATGAAGCCACGTCAGTTTGTGAGATTATTTTTATGTAATCTTTTTGTGGGTGTAGCAGTACTCTAATTTAAAGGGGGCTCTCATTTTAAGTGATGCCAAAGCCCAACCAAAAAATCAAACAAACCAAACAAATATGCTGCAGCACCCCAGAAAGTCAGTGCCAACCAAAATAATTAGACGAACTCAAATGCATGAGTCTCACACCTAACGTAACGACACAATAATGAGTGCTAATATGATTGGCTTCAGACATTTAAGCATGTTGACTGTCCCATTTCATTTTCGGTAAATGAAGATCTCATCAGATTCTTCAGATCGAGCACTCAAACGACATTAATAGATCCACTTGTTGGAGGTCTACAAAGTTCATCCTCAGTCTACTTACTGGTGGAAACTGTTTGGGCGGTGATTGTTCAACCTGAATTTCTGTGACAGTCAGACTTAACAACAAAGGCTAATAATTAACTATCTTATTGGTTCTTATTGATGAGAAAAGGCACTGAATACACAGTAGAGGAATTTCCTGCTTCTAGAATAAAAAATGGACAAGGAATATTCTTCTGGAAGAATGCAGGTTATAAACCTCTCTTCATAGGAAACATCGAAAATCAGAAGTATCTTGTACCTTACAAAAGTAAATCCTATAAATTCAGCTTCATAGTTAACAAAACAGTAGAGATCAAGTCCATTTATATGTCTGTTTACCAAAATTAATGCGCTCGCATACAAATGTATGCACAAAATATTCTAATAATCCACACGACAGCATGTGGCTAACCAACCACCGTTTCTGTTCTTTTCTTTTAATTAGTTTGTCTAGAAAGTTTATTTTAGTAAAGGACGGTTGTAAGGTTTCTGCAGCACAGTTTGTCTGCAAACAATTGCATTTTGATTCATATCCTCTATTTCTTAGTTTTAAAGCTATTAATACGTTCCTGGTTGTTAGGTTACCTGTCCTTCCTTGATCAAAATGTGCCACCTTAAAATGCTCATAGTTGTTATGTCTTAAAATTTGGATACTATTGTTTTCCTCAAAAAAATAAAAAAAAAAAGGAGTTGGTCAATAAGTTGTTGGAAATTACAAAATCTATGATGATAGATTTTCTCGATTGAATATTAGCTTGGCCGAATGCCCTTAATGTGTGACTGCTTGGAATACTTCCCTGTCTAAATTCTATTTAAAGAAATGGTAGAATATATGCATTCTAGAAAATAAGTCAAAATAGCAATATTCATATGATTCCAGCTACTGAATAAAAGCTTCAGATGGACTGTACGAAGTCTTGGTTTCATCGTAAACCATGTGACAAAGGAAAGCATTTTTACCAAAACCCACATTGTGACATTAGCTGCATAGTTTCTATATACTCACAGAAAGCACTATAATATTTGATAAGTAAAAATGTCAAGAAAAAGGATAGGACAAATTTCATGCTTCAACAGGCAACAAACCTGGAAAAGAGTGTATTAAGTTCAACAAATCAATAACATACTAGTATTTGCTAAATACCAAAACATGCCTCATGAACTCTGGAACTTCTACCAAAATCGACGAAGATGATGCAGGGAGATGTTTTAACCATGGAATTTTCATATGATAAATAAAAAAGGAGAAATATTAAGCAAAGCAAAAACAGAATTACATGGCTGGAAGTAGGGTCAATAATACTCACTTAACCCGCAAGTAGCAGGAGGATATCTGTGGCAGGGGTGCATATCCATCCCTGAAACCATTAATCAAAATTAAAACTCAATATATGAGATAAGAATAACTGTTTAAGATCAATTATTTATCACACAGAAAGGAACGAAATCTCACTTGTCATTAGAAGCAACTAATGCAAACCAGATTGGACTAAGTCTTCTGTCATGCCTGCTATTCACATCAAGAGCTTGTCCTGTAATATGCAACCCCTCAGAGGCAGCAGCTTTTCTTTGTCGAGAACCTTGGAACTTTCTAGGTTTCATTGATCCTGATGGTACAGAAGATGGGTCATTTCCATCACCATGGCCTTTTGATTTATGACCATGTCTCTTTCTTTTGGCTTTAGGCACATCTGATTCATTGTCATGAGCATCAGGCAGTGCCGGTTTTGCCAATGTACCATTTACAGTAAATTTAACAGATTTCGTTTTGTTTGCAGCTTCCACCAGGCAATTTATGGATTTCCACAAATCAGTTTTCCCTTCACATGGTTCAGGATAGTCAATACCTTTATTAGACATGTATTGCTTAGATGACTCAGCATTAGAAGGATTCTGCATCACGAAAAGATAATTGGCAAGGAAGATGTTATAAATTAAAGCAAACACATACTAATGTTCAGAGAATGAAATGCAAAATGCCCAAGTTATTAACTTCATATTTGTTTAGACAAACCACTAAGAGAAAGTTAATATTATAATTTTGTAAGACCAACCAGAACTGAAGTTTTTCTTCTTTTACCCGCCGTCTATTTTGCACAATTTCACATAGTCTCAGTTGAGCTTAAACTTACATGGCAAATTCCCACTTTCTTATTGTCTTCCTCCTTTCTAACAGATTCATCAACAAAAAGATTAGAGTCTTGTAGAACAAGGGACTTTCTTGCAGCAGATTTTAATCTTCTTCCAATCAGACCGGGCCGGGCTGATAGTCTAGGTGTGCTGACCCCCAATGAAGAGAGAGATCTCTCCTTCCTTTTTCCTGAACATGGAACTGAGGGCATCACCTCAGGTGAATCAGCTTTTTCTCCAAAAGGGAAGACTTTAGCCCTTAAGCCTTGCAAAGTGTGGTCTGCCCTGCAAATCAGCAAAAAATTATAGCTACTTCAAACAAACACAAAACATTCCAACGGTCAAAATCATTAACACATTTTTCAATTTTTGTTGTCTTTCGATGTAGAGATTTTATGAAAATGATTTCTAAATACGATACAGTGAACAAACTGAACTGCGGCCTCAAGCACAGAATTGGCTTCACGTAGGCAAGCAATCAACACTATGAACCCTTGGGTTGGGGGGAGTGGTGAGGTTCATCCAGGTATCTCTGTCATCAGTATGGATTTAATTAACATCAATTATTTTTCCATTAATAAACCAGAATGCGTCAGAAGAAGCCCCAAGTAGACCACGGAATTCAGCAATATCTAAAGAAAAAAATATCTTAAGGTCATCAAAATGGGACCTACTAATTACAAAACAGGACACTGAAACAATATACCAGCTATCCTGCAGAATGAACTACGTTTCAACAAGAATGAACCCTACTAAACTAGTTGATCAACAATTGAATAGCCTGCAGGGCTTCCAACCCAACTAACTTCTCCCACTAGAAAAATACGCCATTTTCAGTACAAAGATGCATACTTTCAACAAAGTATGCTCTTTCAGAACAGAGCTTTGACATGAAACTTTCACTTTGACAAAGTATGTAAGCCCACCAATATTCTTACATTGAACAGCTTCCAATCCATCACTTCTTTTAGGCACTAATAACTCAATAAACCTCAAAAAATAGTAAGAGGCGCCAAATTCTTAATTTTCTGAATTTGTAGGAGTACTGATGAAATACCTTAATTTCTCCAGTGGAGCACAACCTAAATCTATATTGCACACGGGGCAGTGATTCAACTCCTCATCTGTTAACTTCTCGTATATGCAATTCCTGCAAACTGTGATCAAATTTATAAATAACAAACACCTGATATTGTTTGATAATGGATACCTTTTTTAGTAGATACTTATAATGCTATTCATCCAACTTGCAGTGTAAGTTATACTGAAAGGAACCACACCATTAAATGCAGACAAGATGCTTCACCAAAAAACTGGTAAGGAAACCAGAGATTGTGTGGAAAAGAAAATTTTATCTTAGCTTATGAACAGAGAGAGACAGATCCCAAGTCACATAACTAAAAAGCCTTATCAGCAGAAACAAATACTGAAGCAATGCATATCACATTCCTAGAGAGTGTTCCTGAACCATATTGTAATGACCCAAGAAAATTCTAAGCCATACCGGGCCTATCCTCCAAAGGGACCACTGAATGTTACAATTAGAGTCCCTTCAATCATTATAAAAGGCAAGATCTTCACATCTAGACCTTTACTCCAAAGAAACTAGTCAATGTTACAATGGGAATTATTTGAAATCATTTTTAAGAGCAGTAACTTATCCCCCCCTTCCTCTCAAGCAATATTGATACTCCTTCACTTTTCGCATTACTCAATTCAATGACTTCATACTGGAATACACTAACTTATCAATCGGAGCGCAAGAACACAATGGGACAGGATCCACCTCTGAAGCTGCCGTTCCAATTGTCAGTAGAACCCTCTGCTCAAGCGGCAACAAGATTTCCAGAGGATTTAAACAACTTCCTCTAGGTCCTGCTCCCCAACCCAAGGGCACAATCCGAAACTCCTGTCCATACATTTTCCCGTCCTAGTCACAAGGGTCCACTCTGATAGCTTTGATTTGCCCTGCTCATTCACTAACTATTGTTCCCTCGAGTCCTTGATATTCGCCAAACACATTCACTAACTTATACAGGCAATAGCTAGCTATGATAAGACCATCCAAGTTATAAGCCATAGATTCAAATGGTCATCGTTCATGAAAGAAACTAGAAAAAAAATATCGTATGGGAAGTCTCAAAATTTCCTCTTGCTTGTTTCCGTCTACAAATTATTATATCTCAAAGCTCAAGTCTGCCAATACTCGGATATATGCAAAACCCGACACGATTACTAACATGAAGTGCATTATTCAAGTCGACTAACAATGAAACAAAGCGACAAGAATGCAATTGATCAGGAAAATCAGCGTCCCAAAAACATGAATTACAATTCACCTAGATCAAAGAAGTGATATAGAAACAAGAATACATACAAGATAGAAGACTTCAAATGCCAAAAACACATAGAACGTAAACCACAAAGAGTCAAGAATAAAAGGAACGAATCGACTACTTAAACACCCAGATCAAAGAAGTGATTCAGAAGCAAGAGTATATACAAGATAGAAAACTTCAAATGCCGAGAAAACATAGAACGCAAAACATAAAGGTTCAGGAATAAAAGGAACGAATAGACTACTTAAAACAAGATAGAAAAACTCAGAAATTGGAGGAACATAACCTTGAAAAACAGATGAGGAGGAGAGAGCCACTCACAGGTGTGAAGGCACTCTGATATCGTGGTGGCGTCTTCGAAGAGCTTATTGCATAAAGGACAGGTCATGCATACGGCGATTTTTTCCCTCTGTACCTTCACCATCTGGCTTGTTCGTCCTCTAACCCCCACACACGCACAAAAAAACATAAACACCTCCTTATTCACGTACCCACATGATGCATGTCAACAACAGGCCACAAATCATGAGTTTTACCACCGTTCTGGACCAGAAACAACGGCAATCACGAAGAAAAATCGTCCCCACAAAATGATAGTAATGGATGCGTTAAGCGTTCGACAATTTTCTTCTATTGGCTCTGCTTCCGTTAGGTAGGCGAGAAAAAAAAAAAAAAGAGCGTGGGTATTTTTGGAGTCTTCGACGTGGTTCTTATTCGATTTGGACAATGGCAAAGAGGTTGATGAAACGTTCGAGGCACAATTATAGATAGTTAGAAACAGTATCAAAATAGCACCATGAACTATGAAGCCCTTATATATAACTAATGTTTCCTGTGTATGTTACAAAGGCCGAATGAGTTCGAGATCGAGTGGGATGCCTCTATCTAAGGAGGGGGTAGCCAATAGGTTGCGCTCGTGGAGCCTGCGGCGTTAACCTGCGCCATCTGTTTCTCCACGTCATATCGTTTTTTAATTCCTCGTGCCTGAGAACTGAGAAGCTCTTATGTGCTGAGTTCTCATTGGCGTCGCAATGGGCAGCCGGCGTACATTAGCATGTCACGAGGTGGTCACGTGAACGTGGTCCGGTTGGTTTTTTTTTTTTTTTTAATTATTTTTGAGCAAAGTCAAAGCTGTTAGAGGGTGCGGCTGCCCAGCTCTTCTGAGATGGCATCTAAAAAAAAAACAAAATTAAGAATCTGGAAAATACAAGTGGAGCCCACCCCCTTATTTATGATTGCATGAACGGCTGTGATCTTATCTCACCTGGATGGTTTTGCTGGCTCGGGGCACAGATTATGAAGATGGGTAACTCATGCAGTTTGTATGCATTTTTTATACACGATAGAGAGTAGTGTGTATGGTGCTTGAAAATGGTGTTTAATGGTCAAAGTTAAGTATGAACATGATTCTGAATCACCAACCCCTGCAGTGTCTGCATGTTATGTGCCAGTGCATGAGCAGTCTACATCTGACACATGAAATGCTTTGAGTTCTACAGCCCCTATGCATAACCAATTGGAAATATTGTATTATGTAACGAATGGAAAAGGAAAAGGATGCGCAAATAGAACGAGTTCGCAGAGGCTTTCCGAAGAGATATTGCTGGATTCGACCTTGGAAGAAGAGGAATTTGAGGGTACAAATATCGAATACTAGTTTCGTTTCTGATCAAATCTTGTGTCTATCTGTTTGATGTCTTCTTCTAACCAACCAAATGATACAAGGGAAACTTCACTCCATTAATAACCCACAATGCTCATTTACCAGACCCATTTGTCTTGCATCTTGATTTTATCAACTTTGGTTGTTTGTCATTTATTTTGTTTCAGACGGCAACATAATTAGGCTGGTAATCTGTGACTTTCCCAGGAGTTGACAACAAAACATAGAGTTAAAAGAGTCCAGGCCAGTTAAAGACAAAGATTGCATGTAAGTAAGTTGTAACATTGGAAAGACGTTTTGGTTTTTTGGAGGTGAAACTACAAGAGTGTGCTTCCAAATGGCAGGCCACTGTCTCATATTTGTCAGACTCTCATGCAATATGGTCTGGTGACTGGTGAGGATGGAATTCTTCGGGTAAGAAAGAAATGCATCATGTGTTTCCGGTAAAAAGAAAAAAAAAAATGATTCTAAAGAAAGAAGGAAGAAGATGAAAATCTGTGGCCAGACAAGGATCTAATAATACTTAACATCAATGATCCATGCATGAAGAAAAAAACTAGGAGACAAATATATTTATATATATATATGATCAGCCACTTATGAACTAAAAAAGAAACGTTTCTGATCAGCTTGCAAATTAAGTATGATTTTTTTGCTTTGAAATCCTTTTGTGCTATGCTTCAAAAATGAATTAGTTTGGTGATCATTTAATAATTTAAGAAGAGAGGAAAAACTTGTTGAAGGTTCATCAATGCCAGGTTTATGCTCTGATATCTCTACTAATTTTGGCCGCACCAAAAAAGAGAAAAGAAAGAGTAGAACATACCCGGTGTTGAGTAAATCTCTATGATCTCTAGATTGATGTCATTGTGCAGTGCTCCTCCTCTTACTCTCTCATTTCGCTTGATCTTCATGCATCTTTAAACTGATCTTGTTCTGTCCTACTTTCCACCTTTAAGAAAAGCGTTTCTAAATGTATGTGCGTATACGTACGTTTTGTGGACTCTAATGAAGCGATACGTGTAGTTTGTGTACTACGTGTGAAGCTCTGGTGACTCATGCAAGAGATCATTTATTTCTATGCATGGAATTTATTCTCTTAGATCCTGATTTTTCATAAATTTAACAAATTGATCGATGATTAGCTTGTCCAAAATCATTAATATTCATGCAAAACTGTCACAAGATGGGGTTCAAGATCTGATCTGTGTTGTGTCCCCATTCGCATTGGCAATCGGTTCCTGTTAAGGAAAAAACACTATAAATTGGATGCACCATTCGCCTATCTACGTTTTCCATCTATTACAGATCTGCTCATCTTTATACTTGATAATTTCTGGCAGGACTTATTGAACACGAAGGTCTTCATTATCATGTCAAGTATGCCTCTCTCTCTCTCTCTCTCTCTCTCTCTCTCTCTCTCTCTCTCTCTCTCTCTCACACACACACACACACACACACACACACACACACACACACACGAATTCTCCAAAAGTTATGCCCCACACTGGATCATGTAGAGCGTAGACATTGCATTTGCCTCCCAAATGTAGTAACAGACGGGCTATTTTAAACGAAGACCGGGAGGAAGAGAGTGGAAATAAAGAGTGAATAACCATAACATTCCTCAACCAATTGATGGGTCATAGTCAAATTGTCATTCTTTCCCAAGTATGTGTAAATATTCATCTTATAACCAACGTTTCAACCAAATATTGATTACCTATAAAGAACAATAAGAAGAATTGTGAATCAAAACTGAAACAATAAATTATTCTGGCGACTGTTTTTACACTTATATGAGTTGGTTCCTAAAACCAATAAATTAGATTGTTGATAATTTAGTGAACTCGCCACGCTTCCTGGGCATTAAAACACTGCTGCCACAGGCGAGCGATCTTGGTTGAAAGTTCCCGAGTGACAGAGCAATTAGTTCAGGATACTGCATATGATAAGAGAGTCATGGTGTTCAAGCTCAAGACTCCTTTACAGCAGGAATACTTGATGTGTTGGTTTGAATTCAAGAACCAATCAATCCCTTGCGGTGAGCATGATAAACAATCAGTAGAAACAGAAGAGTACAACTAATTCCTGTGGCAATGACCACCTGCCAACACAAACGAGGAAATCATCCAATATTTTTTTACAGAATTTTGTGCAGAAACCTACAGCCAAATTTACCAGCAGATATTGCAAGCATACCCATTTAAACATGAATCCATGGTTATCATTCCAAGTATACGGGATATTCATGCCAAATATTGCGGTCACCAAAGAAAAGATGGATACACAAACAGTTCCAGAACTTAGAAAGAGCTCCAACTGCAGCCATTAAGTAGGTAAAGCAATTGCAAATTTATAGAAACAATACAAGTATTCCAGGACTTAGCAATACCCCCAACAAAAAAACACATTGATATTAATTGATACAGAACATTAGGAAGATTGAATCACCTGAATCAGCTGATTTCGATGATTGTCAAGCTGCAGAATAACCAAGATTATATTCAGATCATATACAACTAAAACACAGCCCAATAGTCTGGAACAAAAAAACACTAAAGCTTTTTAGTTGACCTGAATGTTGATGTAATCTTCTGTATCATCAATGTATTCTCGCAGCTGCAGAAGCATAAAATCAGCAATTAAAAAAGTACGAATCTTCAAAAGATTTAGCTACATTTTGGAAACCTAACCTATTGCAGCAGATTTGAAGTTAACAAATAGAATCATGCATGAGGAAGAAATAAGCAACACAGATCACAAGAGGTGTCCATGTTAGCTCGACTGATCATGACGCCCGCCTTTCCATAAAGGGCTATTCTGTTCTGGTTTTTGCAGACATTGTACAGGGTACGCAGATGACATTTGACACCATAATATCGGTTAATGCTAAAAAGAAACCAGTGTATTGCCTTACAAAACAATAAATACTTATTTAAAATGATACAAAATAATACAAACACTGAAAATGTTCAAGAAACCCAGGATCAAAATCTTCATAATAAGCAAGCAATTCAGAGGTCCATTAAGTAGGGATTCAATTTTCTAAAGCAAATTTATTACCTCCATTGCCATAATTTTCATATACTTTTCCAGAAAGTTGCAGCAAATGCCTTATCTTCACTTCTTCTTTTTAAATAAATCTTTATATCCATAAATGTAAAGACATAAATACATGAATAAAAACACAGAAAACAACACACACACACACACACAGAGCGATATACAGTGCATATGTCTGAACGTGAGCAGTAAACATGTGTTAATTATATGAACCAATATCATGCCATCTCAAGAATGGTAGTTTCCTTGTGGTAAGTTCGCATCAAATGCATCAAGATTGTGAACAAAAACAAAGAATTGAAAGGCATTGGACAGGAACTTTAACAGCAGATGGATTCCACAGGCTAGCTTATTTACTAATTCAGGAAGCTAATCAACTAAAGGGAAGCAATAGTGCAAATAAATAAATATGCATTTTTTATATGTAGTTTGCATTCGTTACCACTTTCTCCTGGCAACCTGCTACAGGAATTTTGAAGGATCATTCCTCTCACAATAAGAAGGGGTGGGAGGGTGAGATACAGTGTTGAAGACTCGCTGGATGTTTGGGAAACTTATCGATGCAGAAATTTGAATGACAAACTTATGTTCTTTTCACGGCAGCTTCCAGGTACACTATCTAAGTTTCTTTCCTACAACATTCCTTTTTTACTACAGTATATTTTTCATAAAGGCGAGTGCATTTAACCAAATAATGAAGTCTGACTGTGTGACTGCGAAAAGAGCCAGAACAAGTATTACAAACTAATTGTGTAAAGAGAAATGAAGAAAAGTGTGTGGGGGTGTGTGCGTGTGTGGGGTGGGTGTGTGTGTGTGTGTGTGTGTGTGTGTGTGTGAGAGAGAGAGAGAGAGAGAGAGAGAGAGAGAGAGCACTATTCAACCTTAAACCTAAGACAAACCCAAAACAAATTCTCCATCTATGCATGTATAGACCCACACCTTGATCCCGGTGGTTTTAACATCTTTAAAAGGAAAATATTACTGACAAAAGAGAGAATTTCAAATTCACATAATTCATGAGTGAAGCCTATTACTCGCCATTCAAAGATCCAAACACTGTTGACAGTGCTATGTTAGTTTAACTCAACTCCAAGTTGCTCAGCAAACTTAATTATCAAAAAAATAAGTTGGTCAGCAAATTAACACCAGAAGACCTAGTTCCAGTGACAAAAACCCTTCTCATCTCTACACTAGTCCAATTAAAAATTACTCCTTGCCAGTCACCAATGGTAGCATCTTCCCTTCATGATTTTTTACAATTATTACGTCTCAAATTTGCCTTTACATTGTAAAGTGCATTCTACATATTGCTCATAAAGAACCCACAATCAACAAACAAACAGAGAAAGAAAAATCAACTTTATCACGTACAGTGGTTAATCTGTTGAATGTGCCATCAATTTGCATGAAGTAAGCCTGCAAAACATATTCTTTCCCGGTTGAGCCTTCAATTCAGATAAAACATGACATATAAGAGTTAAGTCAGCATTACAACCTCCAGTAACATTTCAAGCTCCTCAACATCGTTCTCATCTACAAAAAGTGTAGCCACACTTGCTCTACTTGCTCTGGATATCTTTGAGCCTATGGTAGGAGAGGCAGAAAACCAATTGGCAGCGCCAGAGCCACTAACTGGTGAAGATGCACCAGCCAACTTTCTTGACAAGTAAAGGTCAGCCATGTCATCATCATCATCAAGTAGTTGTTCAAGTTCATCTCTAACCTGGAATTAGTGATAAGCAGCGGATGACTCTCTGCCTAAGAAAGCAAAGGGAATGATACACATTTTCTTTCATGGCAACATTGTCAAGTTATGATCAAATTCACACAAAAAAATTCAGTGATAGTGGTCCATATAAACTTTCGATAAGATAAGTTCTATTGATTATCAAAAGGCATTATTTAAGCACATAAAGTATGCATCAGATACACCTAATGGGCGTGTTGTTGCTGATGGAAATAGAAAAAATGCAGAACCACAAGAAGCATTCTCAGCCAACTTCCACTGAGGTGGCATTACATACTTGAAAGCAACTAAAATGATATCTGTCAAGGTTTCACGATGTGTTTTTATCGCCAGCCCCAACTTATATGGCCAGTTACGAAAACAATCCAAAGCCATAGATGTGAAATATTAGGTACAGAATAAAAAAAATCCTGTTGTCTGTATATTGATCCAAAGCCATAGATATGAAATAAAAGTCACAAATTTCTTGGACGGGGTTCATAAATGGATCATTTACATGTCGAGTAAAAAACAATTGTGTTAGATTAAGTACAGATGCTTCTGCTATGAAATATTGTAGATGAGGATCTTCTCATATTTTCTGAAATAGATATAAATTTTCTAGAGAGAGAGAGAGAGAGAGAGATTGGATGGTCTGTTTCTCAAGCGCCAATATTTTCATATTTCTTGCCTTTATAATTGAAAAATACTGATTCAGATGCAAACCAATAACAAAGAGATATAAGTTGGCCTGGTTGTATTTGAATTAAAAAATCAAAGATCGAAATCCTCCATCACAGGTAAAGATGATATGATCCAAAAATGAATAATTTTCCGCTATTTACCTGAGTCTTTTTTGACAGATACAAACAACAGAAAAGAAACTGATAATGCTATACGTTGGACATAAAATTATTAAAATGGCATTGTATGCTAGAAAAAACACAATTTTTGTCAGTAACTACTGAGAATGAGAGAAGAAAAACCATGTTTCAATAACACATAATATATATATATATGTTAGGAGTATGCGAAAAGGAAATATTAGGATTGAATAGTTATTCAATTATTTTTCTCAAATAAAAGGTCAATAATCCATATTATACAATTTCTTAACTGGATAAAAATCATTAAAAGAATGGCTTTGATAATATAAATTTTCTTGTTAGGACATAGAATTACAATGTATCTCATATGACAAAAAAAAAAGTGCATACCTTTTGGACCCGAGCTGTCAACCTCGTCATTGCACTCTTCAATTTACGAACCCTGTCCAAGTTACGACTACTAATCTGTATAGAATGACAATTCAGAAAAAGAAGTTACAAGAAAGAAAGAAAACAAAACGAGGCTTTAGAGCATTATAAGTGTAGATAGTAAAAACAGGGATGAAGAATAAAAGCAGAAAAGGAGTTTCCCTTGTGATTAAGAGAAGTTAATTAAGCAAATAGACTTGAGCATATGGAGTATACAGAAGCAAAATAGAATCAAAGCCAAAATTAAGAAAAATATAGTTGGAACTTGGAAAATGATAATCTTACAACTCTTTTCCAACTTTAGTTTCAATTGAAGGTAGTTACGTAATATTAAACCTAGTTTTAAATGAAGTTACAATTACATTGAATGGTTGTAGAATGAGTTGTAAAATAGTTGGAGGTATATTATTATCCATATAACTCGTTTTTATCTGTAGAAGTTATGAAGAAAGAAGATACAGATGTAAATGGCCCAATGATATTACATTGTTCCCAAAGATTTTCGCACATTACATGCAACCCAACTACAAAAGGCAACCGGAACCATAACAGGACCACAAGACCGGGGAGAAGAGGGGTGGGGTGGGTAACTGCCAAAGAAGCAAGACAAGGACTATTTCAAGGAAAAGGAAACACGCAAGTTCACACCTTAGAGGTAAGATCGTCAAGTGCAGGATAAGCAGCACTCTCCAATTCCGTTGTACGTGCAGCAAGGAAACTACAAATAGCCTCCAAAGCTACCTCCAGGGCCCGGAATTCAAAAGGGGACTCTACATTGCATAAACTAGATCATTCAGATATTAAGAAATTTAGAAACAAATGCAGTCATAATACTGAGAATGCTTGTAAAATAAGCAGGATGAAAAATAAAACAATTTCCAGAGCATAAAGGGCAGTCCCAAGTTCCAACACTTCACTAATCAAATACTATTTTGAATTAAATTTTAAACCACTAATCAATATCATATACCATCTTCTACACTGGCTTCCATGTCATTTTGCCCCCCCGGGTACTCTTTTATGTTGACTTGACCTTGGCGAATGACATTGACAGGAGGCAAGCGCCTATGAAGTTCCTCAACAACAGGGATTACATTTTCATCGGTTGGATCCCGAAGCAGTACCTGTCCCACAATAAAAATAACAATTACAATATGCAAACGAAGCTCAAAGCCTCAAACTCAAAACTTAATTGAAACTTCCCTTAGTTTATTTCCACTTATCAAGTCATGCCATCGGCAATCAGCTCATCGAGCTTGAGTCAATGGTAGACGTGTTCCAGACAAACACCCAACCTTTTCGTCCTCGCTTAGACATAAATTAATGTATCACTGATTCACTACACACATACATCCTATTTTTTATTTTAAATGATTAATTGATCCCCAATAATACTATTACCAGCAAAGCTAAAGTAATTAAATTTAAGTATCAATTATTTCAAGTACACTGCAAAACACCTCTGACAATGAAACCGGCAAGTCTACGGGACCTGATCAACAAATTTACCGTGTTTACTGGAGAGAAAGAGAGAGAGAGAGAAACCTCTTCGGCAGTGATAATTGCCTTGATATGCTGAAAAACCAAAAGGCAAAAAGCAAAAAAAAAACCAAAAAACAAAAAACTCATCAGTCTCAAAGCGTTCAAAAAGCGTAGAACTCAAAAAATCAAAGACGATCAACCGATTCAACCCCACCACCCCCTCCCCCCAAAAGCAAAAGAGAGAGATGACCTCCAAGTTGAGAACGATGGCCTTTTCACGGCCAAGGATGGTAGAGGGGTAGGACAACAAGGGGTCAAGGATGCGGAGATCGCGGGCGTGGATGTGGACGCGGTGCATGATGGCGTACTTGTCCACATCCAGGACCTCCCCTTCCCCCGTGCAGTCCATCAGTATCCAGCTCCGAGCCACCGTCTGGGTCTTCTTCTTCGCCACCACCTCCACACCAGGGTCCACCTGTACCACCTCTCCGTCCCGAACCATATCTCTCTCTACCTCTTCCTCACTGTTTCTCTCTCTTTCTCACATCACCAATACTCTCACAAACCCTAACCACCACTTTTCTTGAACACCCAATTACCGGATGATATAACTATATTAATTAAGAAAAAAAAATGCGGGATTCGCTTGGAAAAGAGACTAAAGAGGGGTAAGAGTTTTATCGATTATTTGTTATGGATTGGTTGGAGGGGTTAGCGGAAATCAGTCTTTTGGAGGGTTAATGGTTATCAGATACAGATGGCAGACCGGGCGCGTTAAAACTTCTGCTGCTCGAGGACGTATCTCGATCTCAATGTGAGAAATTGCATAAATGTTGGGTTCAGCTTTTCTTTCCTTTTTTTTTTTTTAATGAACACCCGTTTACTACCCATGTATCTTTCTCGGGAAACCTTTTAGTTTTTGGATTCCATTTTAACCACTTTCAGCATGAATGACCGACCGGATGACAGAGGATCACTTCGGTCACTGGATGGCTGATGTCTATTACGTGAAGGGAAAGAGGTTTGGTCTGATGACGGGTTCTGTCAACTTGAGCCTCGGTTCCTTACAAAAAGGTGAGACCGACTGTGTGTGGGCAATAGAGTCCACTGCAGTTCTCGATGTTCGCCGGATCCATTATGGCGTGCGACATGTTGCTGTCGTAACGAGGCAAGGTTGGTTCCAACCCGGGGAAGACTGATCCGGGGAAGGACTTTGTTCGTGGGACTGATGAAGACCTACTTTGCTTTTGTCGATTTTTTTATAATATTTCCATGAGCTGATAAAGAGTCAGTTCAGTTGCCCTCAGTCTGGTTGAAAACCTTGAAAATTCGAAAATTCTTTCTTTAAACAAATTCAGAAGAGTGAAATTACTTAATAGTGAATCTTGGTGACCCACATTTATAAAAATGTATAAAAGGACAAAATAGCTTTTCATTCATTTCCATTTGTAATCTGTGTAGTGGTTGACAAACAAACAAATATATAGGATATAGATCAACAATACACAATTCCTTCCTCATTCTGTTTCTGTTAGAAATAATAGCATCACTCCTCATGTCCAGACACACACTCATTATACCATAAAATAATTATTTAGAAAATTGAACTGAGATCATTGATGCTTCACGACCGAATAAGAGAGATGTCTGCATGCAATTTGTTTAACTATATATGTTTGAGTACGTAATCATCACTCCTTTTTGACTTTATAATAACTATATATATATATATGTGTGCATATGTATGCCTTTGTTGTCTGAAGTCGCTATATGTCCACGGTAGTTAACAAGACCAACATGAGCGACAGCTCTTTGGACGAGAGCTTAGAGCATCCCATCCGGATTTCTATAAAATTTCTTATAATTTAATTTAAAATTATATATTTTTAAATTTATTTTTAAATTTTATTTATCACTTAAAAATTTCTTATATCTCATTCTTTATCTTTATCTCTATCTCTATTCTATTAAATAATATTTTTTTATTATTATTTTTTTCTTACTTCCATTTACAATCTTAACTATTAACTTTTTTTGTCTTATTACTTTATTTTCAAATATAACTTTCTACTAAATATTTATACGATTTTTACTATCCAATACAATATTATTTTTCAAATCGAAATTCGTATTATAAAAATAATAATTTTTTTTAATATGTGCATTTTCTAACGTGATGGCCAATCTTTTTACATTTAGTACTCTTTATCAGTTTCTCTAATGGTAATACCTAGCCACGTATTGATGATAAAAAATTTTATCATTTTTGTAACGATAATATGTTATATCCTTTTGCCAACAGTAACATTTTTTGTCTTTTTTTTAACGGTAATTTTTTTTATCTTCTCTCAAACGGTAACATTTTTTATCTTATATGTAACGGTAACTTTTTCCTCTATAAATACACATATTGCTAGCATTTACATTCTCACAAACTCAAGTCTCATTTGATCAATAGAACTGAAATTCAACAATCTCCTCTGATCTCCCACTCCCTTCATCAAATGGCTCGTACATTCTTTCATAAATTGCTCACATACATATCTTCTAAAGATAATAGCGATATTGTTCTTAATGATGAGATCGATGGACAGTTATTGAGGCATCATGGCAATCACCAACGTCGTAAGTTTATTCGGCGTGATCATATTCAAGGGCACGAGCGCCTATTTCGCGATTATTTCGCAGAAAATTCAGTACATCCTTCAAATTTATTTCGAATGAGATTTCGGATGAACCGTCCCCTATTTTTTCGTATTCTAAATGAGGTAGAGTTTTACGAGCCGTACTTCATCCAGAAAAAAGATAATGCGGGAAGACTCGGTTTATCATCTATGTAAAAGATAACCGCAGCACTTAAAATGCTGGCGTATGGGGTTACATGAGATTTTATGGATGAATACATACATATTAGTGAAAGCAGTACAATTGAGAGCCTCAAAAAGTTCTCTGAGACAATAGTAAGTATTTTTTCATATGAATATCTGCAGTCTTCAAATTCCAATGATATTACTCGATTGCTTGCTGTTGCTGAACAACGGGTATTCCCAGGAATGCTGGGAAGCATTAACTACATGCATTGGAAGTGAAAAAATTGTCCCGCAACCTGAAAAGTTATGTACTCCGACCACATCTGTGAACCAACTATTATGTACTCTGGCTAGCCTGTACAAGAAAAAATTATACTCATAGCTCACCCATTAGAAAAATTGTGTAGGTATTTACATATAAAAATTGTGTAAGTATGGTATGTATACGTGTGTAAGCATTCAATGTTTCCTCATTCACTAGTTATGGATGATTTATGTATGCACATGTAATTATGTGAGTGCACATGTATACATGTTTGCAGTAAGCGTATAAATAGATAGCAAATTTGGAAAGCTTTGCTTTTTGAACCGTAGGTAGAGAGAAAAGAATTTCAATCAAAATGTCCGGAATTGGTTCCAAGCATCCCCACAGCAACCAAAATTACGTTTGGTAGTCAGGAAAATTAAAACATAAATCTTAGCAAAAACCCAAACTCAAAAAAAAAAAAAAAAAAAAAAAAAAAAAAAAAAAAAAAACTTTGATTCAATTAGTTGACCCTGCTTCATCTTCTTTTCACTATCCAAAACCAATCGAGAAATTCAGTTTCATCTCCTATCAATTCCTCAAAAATCAAACAGACTGCATTTGTAATCAGCACAACAAAAAAGAATCAAATAAAAATGAAACTTAAACAAATAAAGAAACAAAAAAGAAATCGTTGTCCCCTTTCCACCATTTACTGAGCAACCAAAACAGAACAAATCAAAGAAAAGCTAAGAGATATCAAATTGAGGCATAAACAAGAAAAAAAAAAAACTAAAGGGAGGAGATAAAGAGAGGATGAAAAGTAGAAGACGAGAAAATAAAGCAAACTAACTGAAATTGAGATTTTCTAAGGATCTCACCCTAGATCGCAAAATGAAGTTCAAAAAATTAAAACACATACATATACAAGTATATAGAAGCACATGGATAGTTTGAAAAAGAGTACCAAACAATAATCGGCCGAACAGGGAGTAAAATGCATCAATTTTCAGTCCAATCTCAAGAGAAATTGGGAGGAAGAAAACGAGGGAAGAGAGAAATAGAGAAGGAGAGAGAGAGAGAGAGATGGAAAGAAAAATAGGCAAACATCAGATAAGAGAGAAAAATGTTCAAAGTCAAAGAACTGAAAATCACTTACAGGTAAGGAGAGGTTTACCGCTGGTGCTGCGTTGCAAGGAAGGGGAGAGAAGAAGACGTGGGATGAAGAGGATAATCGTTAGGACGAGAGAGCGATGCAGATGTACACTCATTCCCCAAATATAGAAAACTTATGTAGCACCCGTAAATTTCATTTCCATTTTAAGGATTGGGATGGAGTGAGGGTTTTCATGAAAACCCTAAAAGTTTCTCCAAATGATAATGATAAGTAATGGATGCAAAACGGGATGCTAGTGCTCTTATACATGCTGCTACTTCTCGATTGTTTTGTATGTATATTTATATATACACATATGGGGAGCGGGGTTACCAACTCCATTCCTCAATTTTGAAGGCTAAAGTTATGCCAACCAAGCCCCAACCCTACGGCGCTACTTCTTGACTGTTGGGTCTTCCTTTGCTTCAGTGAACTTTTCTCTATGTGGGAATATCAATTGTTTTTCATGATCGATAATGTGTAAAGGATCAATGGTAGCTTAATTTTCTTGATAGTGTGATCAGATCGATTCATTCATTACAAGAAAAGCGGGCAATTGCGATCAATTAATATCAACGAAAAGACTATTAGCAATTAAAATTGGTTCCTAATAATCTTTTCGTTACTATTAATTAGTTGCAATTGCCCGTTCTTCTTGTAGTGATTCTAAGGAATCATGTAACAAAGTTTAGTTGCACTCTGCACACGCAATGAATGGGCTAAAGCATTAGACCGTATTTCAAATTCTAGTAATTAGATGGGCTGGACTTCTCAAGCCCAAGTTCCCAAAACGTGTGAGAGCCTGTTGTGGATTTCTGGGTGCTACTGCTATTCACCCTCCTCCCTCGCATTATTAATATTGTTTTGGAGCACAACCAGAGCTGAAGACATGGACTCAGTCACTCAGGGTCCCAAGTCTCATTTCATGAGCTCAACTCTCTTGTTGGCCCACCGATCATCGATATGGTAGTCCATGCATTCAATAGTTGATGGAGGCACCAGCCTCCCATAACTAAAAATATATATATATATATATATATATATATATGAACCGTTATTTATAACAAATATTACTATTTTTTATCAAAATGAATATATTATCATCGCATAGCCATTATTGTCATAAATAACTCATTATAAATAATCCCTTATTTTTTACAATGAATGGATATAGATTTCATAATATCTCGATTAAAATTTTACGGTTAAGAATAGTTATAGACAAGTACATTAAATGTGTTCTTATAGCCGCTCAAGTAAATTTCTCACTCAAATTCAATAAAAATTATAAAACTGAATTTATACATCCATCTCTTACTCTAAATTAATATGAATTCTGGAGAATCTAAATCTCACTAATATAATATCACATATCACCTAGGTCTAGTGATTCAGCCCATAATTAACATTTCGTGGGAATTAGAGAATTGCTTCTTATGGTCTCGATCCAAAGAATCAAGGCTTGATCGGTTTTTGTTGTTTTGAGGGGTAATGGTTGATTCCATTGATAAATTTCTCAACTCCTCGTGGGTTCTTCATTTTTCTATCGAGTTTTGTTACGTACAAACAAATTTGCGTACTAATCTATATATTAATAATGATTCTTTCATATTCAAAATTTAAATTAACACTATTTTCGATAAAATCTACTTTTTAACTAATTACATTATATTAATATATATATTAGTGCACAATTATACTTATAATTAGATTTTTTTCTTTTCTATTTTCTCATATTTTTTCGATCCTTCTTTTTCATTCTCTCACACGTTCTCTCTCTCTTCGCCATGGATTTCTGCTAGAAAGCACTTCGTCTTTTCCTTCCCTGGCTAGCTAGCTATTCATCGAGTGTACGTAGCTTTATTTTTGACATGCAGGTGGCCCTTTTAGAGCATTGACATTGGTTTGGCCAAATTTATCTTCAAATTTGGCCAATATCAACAATTTTTTACATTTGCCTACTACATCAAAATTCAATCACCACATTGGATTAGCTATTTATTTTCTATATAATAAGAAAATATTATTAAATTAATAAATTTTTTATTTAAACACGGAAGTAAAAGCTTCGCCCTTCAAAATCTCGGATCCAGGTCCAAATGAAAATGTTTTTGCTGAAACAAAAAAGATCATAGAGCAAAACAATTTCGTCAACCAGACCCTCCATACAATAGGTCAACAACTTGACCGTATCGAGGAAAAAGTTGAAAAACCTGTTTTCGAAAAACCTGCCTCAAAGAATTCAAAAATAATTGAAAAACCTTTGATCGTCCTGCCACCGGATAGGTCAAAAATCCATTTTGGAGTGACCAATACCATGGCTAAACTTGATCAAATGCTTGCTGAGATAAAGCAAGAAAAACCTTCCTGTTCTGTCATAGACAGAAACGGCCCAGGGGTTGATTTTGATGATTCTTTTTCTGTACACACTTGGAATGATTCTGATAATGATGCTTCTTTGTCTGATAATTCCTTAGTTCAGAAAATTGATTTACTTGAAAAAAAGTTTCAGGGTCTTCAAGTTGAAAACCCGAGCTTGCCAGGATATATTCGAGAGACATTAAATCAATAGGTCTCACGAAAAACTGGTATTCTAGACCCACACCTCCTGATTTACAGTACGAAGAGAGAGGTTCACACTCTCAGTTCTCCGTATCTGCTGACCAAATGTATGAATGGAATATTGATGGATTTTCTGAGCAAGAAATCCTCAATACTCTGAATCGTATGTCCATGGTTGCTATTGCTTATTATAACAACAAACTCAGCCAGACTGAGATTGTTGATATCCTGACCAGCGGATTTTCAGGGATGCTTCGTGCTTGGTGGGATAAACATCTCACTGCCGAAGATAGGGAAACCATTCGTGTTGCTATCAAAAGAGACACAGATGGTTTACCCATCCTGCCACCGGAAGAAGACCGAAGGGAAGGAACCCATGGGTCTCCTGATGGTGTCAATACCCTGATTTTTACCATAGTTAAACATTTTGTTGGAACCCCTTCCAACATCACAAATAGAGTTTCTGATTATTTGAATAACTTACAATGCAATAAAATGTCTGATTATCGTTGGTATAAAGATGTTTTTATGTCTCGTGTTATGCTTAGAGATGATTCCCAAAAACCTTACTGGAAAGAGAAGTTCATAGATGGATTGCCTCGTTTATTCGCCATTAAGGTAAAGGACTCACTTACTGATATCACGGGTTATCTGAATTATGATAATTACACTTATGGTGACATTGTAAGTGTTATTCAGAAACTTGGTATTGGTATGTGCAATGATCAAAGGATGATTGCTCAACAAATGAAAGATAGAAAGAAAGCCAAATACGAGATGGGAAACTTTTGCGAACAATTTGGCCTTCCTCCTATTGCTCCATCTGTACAGCGCAGAAAAAGTTCCAAAAAGTTTGAAAAACCTCGCAGGAACTACAACAGATCCTGTGAGGAGTTTTATAAAAAACCTGTTTCAAAATCGGTTTCAAAAAAGAAACCATTTCATAAAAAGGTTTCGAAAACCCCTGCAAAGGGAACATGTTTTAATTGTGGCCAACCTGGACACTATGCGAATAAGTGTACAAAGAAGCCACAAGGTTTTAAGAAAAAGCTTAATGAGTTAAATATCAATTCCGTTGATCAAGAAGATCTGTTTCGTCTACTCGAACATGGATCTCCTACATCCTCGGATGATGATGAACTTAGTTCAAGTGGATCTGATTACCACTCGGACTCTGATCATATTAACTCACCAAATATCAAATTTGGATGCAATGATTCTTGTTGTGCTTCTAAAGTCAAAACAATCAATGTTTTAGATGGAGGAAGAGAACAAGGACCTGTTTTGAGTAAAGAGCAGGAACATGAAAACATGCTCCTCTCGATTATCTCACAGATTCAAGACCCTGAGCTTAAAGAGAAATATCTCAAAAAGCTTAAGGAGACAATGACTCGAAAGGAGCCATCGACTTCCAAGGGCAAGATTTCTTTTGAAGAAACTTTGGGACGTTTTCAAAAACAAAAACCTAAAGATATTTCATTAAATGATTTACAGCATGAAGTATCTCTTGTAAAAAAGGAGATTACTGAACTCAGAGAAGAGATCAAAAATCTCAAATCTGAGAATGCATCTTTTAAACAAGATTTAGCATGTTTAAAGTTGGATAAAGAATTTGATCATGACAGTCCTTCTGGTGAAGAATCAAACCAGTCAGACCATGCTGAACCCTCTAGTCCAACTAAGGAATTTTGTTTGATCCACCGTTCTGTTCCACAGAAATGGTTTTGTTTAGTAGAAATTATTGTTAATCATGAATATAGATTCTCTGTTGTTGCCTTAATCGATTCAGGAGCGGATCTTAATTGTATCCGAGAAGGCTTAGTTCCTACCTCCTATTTCGAAAAGTCCAAAGAGAATTTATTCTCGGCAAACGGATCTAAGATGAAGATTCGTTATGAGTTGAACACAGCTCATGTCTGCCAGGACAATGTTTGTTTTAAGATTCCTTCTGTGCTTGTTAAGAATTTGATTCATGATGTTATTCTTGGCATGCCTTTTCTTAATATGATTTATCCATTTCTTTCTCAAGCTGATGGAATCACTACTGACCCCTTTGGACAGAAAGTTAAGTTTAAATTTGCTTCTAAGTTTGAACGTGATACTGCTAGAAGATCTGTGTTTTTGCTTTCTGCAAAAAGAAAACATTTAGATTTTCTTAAACAAGAAATCAAATTCAAACGTGTTTCTGATAACTTGCATGACCCCCTGCTTAGATCTAAAATCGAAGATTTTCAAAAAACTTTGATTTCTGAGATCTGCTCGGAGATTCCTAATGCTTTCTGGCATAGGAAAAAACATGTTGTTTCTTTACCTTATGTTAAAGATTTCTCTGAAAACTTAATTCCAACCAAAGCAAGACCTATTCAAATGAATAGAGAAACTTTGGAGTTTTGTAAAAATGAAATCCAGGATCTTCTTGCTAAGAATATCATCAGGCATAGTAAGTCACCCTGGTCTTGTGCAGCTTTTTATGTTCAGAAAAATGCTGAGATTGAGCGAGGTACACCCCGTTTAGTCATTAATTACAAACCCTTGAACAAGGTGTTAGAATGGATTCGGTATCCTATCCCTAACAAGAATGACTTGGTTCATAGGATAAGTGATGCAGTTATTTTTTCCAAGTTTGACCTTAAGTCCGGATTTTGGCAGATCCAAATTAGGGAGTCAGACAGGTACAAGACTGCTTTCACTACTCCATTCGGTCACTATGAGTGGAACGTCATGCCATTCGGGCTGAAGAACGCTCCTAGTGAATTTCAAAATATTATGAATGATATTTTTCTATCATTCACTGATTTCACCATCGTCTACATAGATGATGTTCTTGTTTTCTCCAAATCTATTGATGAACACTGGAAACATCTTAAAACGTTTCTTGAGATCATCAAAAGAAATGGACTTGTTGTTTCTGCGAAAAAGATTAAACTGTTTCAAACCAAGATTAGATTCCTTGGTTATGACATCTTTGAAGGCAAAATCAGGCCCATCCAAAGAGCCATTGAATTTGCTGACAAATTTCCAGATGTCATTCTTGATAAAAACCAGCTTCAAAGATTTCTTGGTTCTTTAAATTACATTTCAGATTTCTACAAGGATATGAGAAAACAATGTCGCCCCCTCTTTGCGAGATTGCGTTCCAATCCTTCTCCGTGGACTGATGTTCACACAAATGTTGTTAAACAAATCAACACACATGTCAAAACTCTTCCGTGTCTTGGGATTCCTACTTCAAATAGCTTCAAGATTGTCGAAACTGACGCCTCGGACACAGGCTATGGCGGCATCCTGAAACAGATTGTTTCACCAGGTTCTTCTGAACAAATTGTTCGTTTCCATTCTGGAACCTGGAACCATGCACAGCATAATTATAGTACTATTAAAAAAAGAAATTTTGTCAGTAGTACTATGTATTTCTAAGTTTCAAAGTGATTTACTTAACCAGCATTTTCTTTTACGCATTGATTGCAAAACTGCTAAAACTGTTTTAGAACAAGATGTTAAAAACATTGCATCAAAACAGATTTTTGCACGATGGCAAGCAATTTTAAGTGTTTTTGATTTTGATATTGAGTTTATCAAAGGTTCTGAAAACTCGATCCCTGATTTCCTTACCCGTGAATTCTTGCAGAAAACATGAGTAAGAAGAAGAAACCGGTTCCACCGATTACTTCTCCACCTCCTAGACCGGTCTTACCCATGTTGATGCCCCCAGCATCTGTTTCAACCTTGGCTTCTTCCCCACTGGAGATAGCCAATAGATTTACCAGCTTAGGTCAAGTGCCTAAGCCTATTCCTCCCAGTTCTTTTGTCTCCACCCTAGTCACTCCGCACGATGTATACGCAAGTGCGAATCCTTTGACTATGGTAAGACCCAGATTTCCCACTGCCAACAAGGCAGAATATTTCCTAAAAGCTTATTTCCAAAATCTGTTTTACATTGAGAAATCGGTAAAAACAGATCCCTTCCAAATTGCTTCTGATTATTTTCCAAGAGGTTTCCATTGGATCCCGGAAGATCCAAATAAAAACCTTGTTTATTATCTTGGAATCTTGGTTAGCACCGGTTCCGTTACTATCAAACCTATTTATTGTAAAGTTGATCCCTCTAAGATCATCTTTCACAATTGTTATCTTGTTTCTGTCATGACTGAGGAAGAATGGGAAACCCACCCTTCTACCTACAAAACACTTAAGGATTCTAACGCCCAGTATAATTATCACGATTATATTGAGGCTTGGCTAAAGTTTCCTTTATTTCAAGATCCACTCATGCAGCACTCTTGGTTCTTCAATTTTGACAAGAAGTGCAAACAATCTTTTCCTTTGTGGTTTCAGAAATGGTGGCATTTCTTTGGCCCCATTAATGATCTGTTTCCTGATAGCCTTCAACAAGCTATCAAGCATTTTACTATTTCCAGTGCACCAAAAATGAAAGGACGAGACCTCCTACTCCCGCCCTTGCTTCATTTTTGTGCCAAATACAAAATCCCTTGGATTTGTAAATAGCAATACATTAAAAAGGATCATATTTTAGTTCGACAATATTTTGTCAAGTGGTGGGATAAATTTCCCCACACTAACGATATTGTCTCAAGAATTTCCATTGATTTTCCTCTTGTTGTTCCTAATCTTAAGGATAAACAAGAATTCCCCTCCCCCACCCCTGTTCAAGCCTTGGTTCCATATCCGGCAATTCCAGGTTCAGGCAGTCAAGCTTCAACCTCAGCAGATTCTTCATCAAAGCCGAAGAAGAAGTCATCTTCAGCAAAGAAGAAGAATTCTCCCACTCCATCCTCTTCTTCCAAGTTAAGCAAGAAGGATGTGCTTTTGCAACTTGATCTGTTGAAGAAATCCATTGAAAGAGCCTCCGACAGTCAAGACTCGGATAAAGGTTCAGAAGCCTCGTCAGCAGACTCAGTGGCATCTGACTTGTACAGTAATGTTTTTGGCCATGATTCCGAACCCTATCCTCCAGACCTGGGTGCTGATTGAATCATGACTACCCATTTGGCATCTTCTCAACCCCGGAGTCTCAACTTTTTGGGGGCGGTAAGGTGGTATAATCATTACAATCAAACAAAGCACATTGAAAACAGAAATGCTTTCGGTGCTTTAATTATTTCAGCTTGCTTTTGACACAACCCGGACAGCACATTGAAGACAGAGATGCTTTCGGTGCTTACTTTCGGTGCTCTAATCATTCCAGCATGCACAACTAGACAGCACATTGAGACAAAATGCTTTCGGTGCTTTGGATGCAGAAAGAATATTTCACTTTCGGCGAAAGAAGACAAAGTTACTTTCGATGGGTGCCTGCTTTCTGAAAAGTGAATAGTAAAAAAGTCACTGTTCACTTTCACTGTTCATTCCGTAATTTATGGGTTTACTATTTGTAAAAGGGCTTCCTTATTCTATAAAAGGGCTCTTCATTTCATTAGGAAGGCAGAACTTTCTGGGAGAAAATTCTAGCAGAACTTTCTAGCCGAACTAACCTTCAGCAAGAACTGCTTCCCCAACTTTCTTACAAGCTTCAATTCACCTTCCTTCTCTTCTCTTCTTTATTTCAAGCTTGTGTAAGTTTGGTTTTGTATAAATATTTACTTTCAATTAATAATATTTGAAAGTTTTGGATCTTTATTCCTTTAATTTTCATATCAAGCATTTCATGCATCGGAAGTCTAATTACGACTCCAAAAATATCTGTTCATGTTTAATTCTTGCCATTTATCTTTGAACTCTGTTTCATTTTCTCTCTATCTTCACTTGCTTCCGTGTTTAATGGTATCAGAATCTCGGATTGAATTTTAAGAAAATATTATAAGAAAATATTTTCTTATAATATTATAAGAAAATATTATAATTTAATAATAAGAAAATATTATTAAATTAATAAATTTTTTATTTAATTTATTT
This sequence comes from Carya illinoinensis, assembly GCF_018687715.1. Taxonomy (NCBI): domain Eukaryota; kingdom Viridiplantae; phylum Streptophyta; class Magnoliopsida; order Fagales; family Juglandaceae; genus Carya; species Carya illinoinensis. The sequence goes on from NC_056752.1 coordinate 46,508,451, forward strand.
TCTCATATTTTGTAATTCTATCAATTAAATGTTAATAATAATTATATTCTAATTAGATTAATATTAAAAAAGTATTATTAAATGTTAATAATAATTATATTCTAATTAAATTAATATTAGAAAAATTATTATTAAATGTTAATAATAATTATATTATATTAAATTAATATTACAAAAAAGTATTATTAAATGTTAATAGTAATTATATTCTAATTAAATTAATATTAAAAAAGTATTATTAAATGTTAATAGTAATTATATTCTAATTAAATTAATATTTAAAAAAGTATTATTAAATGTTAATAATAATTATATTCTAATTAAATTAATATTAAAAAAAGTATTATTAAATGTTAATAATAATAATAATTATATTATATTATATTAATATTACAAAAAAGTATTATTAAATGCTAATAGTAATTATATTCTAATTAAATTAATATTAAAAAAAGTATTGTTAAATGTTAATAATAATTATATTATATTCAATTAATATTAAAAAATATTATTAAATGTTAATAATAATTATATTCTAAATGTTAAATGTTAATTATATTGATCTAATTAATTTAATTTATTTGTTTGGAATGATAAATTAATATTTTAATGTTTGATGAATGACTAGTGGTCTTCCATCTTTAGCCAACCATTGTAGTAAAAGTCTAAATTATTTTAGATTTGCCCAATCCAATGTGAAAGATTTTTGAGTCAAATTATGTAAAATTTGGCCAAACATCTCATTTGGCCAAGCCAATGTGAATACTCTTAACTATCTATTACTTACATAAATAAAAGCTCAAGAAATATTTTGAATAACCACGTCATTCAATCATTTTCACAACTTTTATTATTTATTCATTATTTTGTATTAAAAATCTTTCAGTTTCTCAGCTTTATATAATATCTTTTCTTCTTACTAGAAAAGTCGTCCTTTCTGCTCATGTGATATTAACTATTCGGTTTCCCAACCCTTCCTCTACTTTTATTGAAAAGAAAAAAATAATAATAATAGTAGAAATTTAGTTATTCCGGCCACCAGATCAACGATGCAGGTTTATGACTAGTTCAATCAATTTTAAAACAACTGACATCTTATCTGATAGGGGAGACGTTTTTGTCGGAAAGTCGCAAGGTATAATATATTCTAATAGAAAATGCTATGTATTATAAATTATATTTTTCTACTATTTATAGTATAGTTGTGACGATGTGATATTCTTCTTCAACAATTGAATAAAAAAAATAGAAGTTAATCTAATGATTGATGAGTAATATCGCATTAGTATGAAAGTAAGATAGAAGTATAATATATAACATAACTCTATTCTAATTAATCCAAAAAATATAAATGCATGTGGATTTGGAAAGAACGACAACTTGTAGTTTGAAATCTCGAATACCATATACAACTTACATAAACGAAAACTAGATTGAATTGTATGACCAATGTTGACAAATTTTGTCTCAACAGTATGGTCGGATGACTCTTTCCTCTTAGGCGGTGGTTGACGTTGTTAATGTGTTCGGAACACTCATTCATGGCTTGCTTAATGATAAATGATTAAAAATAAAGAAGACGGTATTTATGTGCATGGTTCGGCTCTAAAATCTATGTCCACGGATCTGGGAAGTAAAATTCACTATAAACATAGTTTGATACAAGCCCTTTATCATCTCTAAGACCATTGACATTGGCCAAATGCTTGTGCTTAGTCAAATCTTGTCTAATTTTTACTAAAGTGGTTTGCATTGGAATAGCCACTATAAACATAGTTTGATACAAGCCCTCTATCATTGTTAAGAGCATTGGCATTGGCCAAATACCAGTGTTTAGTCAAATTTGGTCTAATTTTTACTAAAGTGGTATACATTGGAATAGTTAAAACTCCAATACTCCACTTTTGAGTTATAGTAAAGTCAAATTATTCTCTGAATTTAGAGTTAGATTGTTCATCTCCAAAATAATTTTTTAGTCTAAAAATATTCCCGAAGTTCCACTATTTTACAATTCTACTATTCAGTTCCTCTTTTTTTTTTTCTTTTTTTTTTTTTTTTTCTCTTCCTTTAGTTGGAGTGTATTTGTTGGATAATTCCGTTGAGGAAAAAAATAGTTAGAAAACAATAATTTTAAGTAAAAATTAAATTATTAATTAATATATATAGTGTATTTGCAAAATAAAAAAATTGAAAAAAATTATTATTAAAATATATTATATTATATTATTATTTTGACTTTAAGATGGATGGTCCAATATGGATTAATATCTCCAATAGCTTTGACTTTAGCCAAAATCTCAACATTTAGTCAAATTTTAGACTTGACAATGACTAGACTATTGTCAATACTCTTAAGCTCTATATAATTTCTCCTATGGAGTTTTATCTAGAAAAAATGGCAATGAAGTTCTCTGGTTCTCCCCTTCCCTTCAAATCTCAAAATGAAGTAGACCTCTCTCGTATGTTGCCTCTCCTCCTTTGTTCAGTCCGTCCTCTTTGCTTTTCATATCTCATATTTACTGTACTTTCTTCGATCAAGCTTTGTCCATTATCAAACCATCTATTTCAATACTCATCCTTCCTATCATAGAGCATGCTTTCATCCTCGATGAACTTTTGGTGGGCTTTACACTTTGTGTTCATTTATTTGTGAATAATTATTTTTGCCGAATTACGGAGTTCTTTGGTTCAATTAAATTTCTTTTTCTTTAACTTTATGCAATAAGAAAATTACTTATTTGTGAATAATTATTTCTTATTAAAATAATTTTATTTTCATATCAAATAATTATTCTTATCGCAAATAACTCGTACGTCATATATAAATTAATGCTCGATCGATCATTTATGATCTTATGGTGATACTTACTTGAGGTACGTAAAAAGCTTTGGAAATAATTAGTTGCTCCCGCTGTTAGAAGAGAGATGACCACATCTATTTATTCACTGACATGAATACACTAAGCGCTGAAGTTTCAATAATATAAGTTTCAGAGCCTCGATGAGAAGAAAAAGAAGATATTTAATTTGTTATTTTCCGCAATCATCAATCCACTCGTCAAAAACAATTGTTTCCACCAAAAGCGGCACATGAGCCTGTCACAGTGCTAGATCCAATAAATTAATCAGCTTTAATGCATGAGAGAGATCAAGTGTAAAAAAATATGGAACTGATAGATTAACAACTCATTCACAATTTATAAACAATTTTAAATATAATAATATTTTTTTATTATAGGTTAACACATCAAATCAAAAGAAAAGTCAAAATAAAATTGAAAATAATATAATTTTATTAGATAGTTGTATATACTAAGTTGTTAATAAAAAGTAACTTTTTATCATTTTCCAAAAAAATACATGTTTTGTTTTGGTATGCAATATTAATTTGGAGAAATTAATATTTGTATATATATTATATTATTGTACTAATTTTTGTTTATATTTCTTATCTAGCTGTATAGTTTTTCAAATAAAATTAATAATCATCGAATGTATATAAATATTATATAAACAAAAATATATTTACAATCACTTTTACATATTTTTTATATACTCTACTAATACGATTGATTGCGTTATATCTTTTTAATTTAAAATAACAGCTTTAATTAATCACATTAATGAAATGTATAAAGAGTATATAAAAGTGATTGTATGTAGATAAATTAAAAAGAAAAATAACAGTGGAGGCGCCGGTGTGCTTAAAAGAGGAAAATACAGGCCATACGATACTTGACTCAATTAATTAAACTAACTTTTTAATCGTGGACCACACTTTTTTTCAAAGCGATTGCACGGCGTTTGCACACTCCACGACTGCATGTAACATTACTCTTAATTAATTAATTAATTAATTAGTAGTGATCCAATAAAACTCAATTATATTATATGATCCAAAACCAATAATAACTTCAATCGCAAATTAACCCAATTAATTATTAAGTGCGTACAATATATATATATATATATATACACGACCCTAAAGAAATCGAACCACGTTCCAATGATCAACAGCCTACATACAATAATAAATATGGATGTCCCAAACTATAGTGAACAAATTCCATAAACTAAAGGCCAGAAATGAAAGACCCATCAACATGCACATGGTCTTGTTCCCCTACATTACTTAGGTCATGGATTTTAATGCCTTCCTCACCTAAAAACAATAACAACTTGCAATACATTAATGAATAGAAAAGGAAAAGGGTCATATGATGTGATCGTCAAGAATCTTCTGAGCAGAAAAAAAAAAATAGCATTAAATTTGAAGGAATAAATTAAACACGTACACAACAACTATGACAGCGGGACACCAACAAACAACGTACAAAATAGGTGATTATTAAACAATCCATTAGCAATAAACAAGGCAGACAATAGGGCAGTTCATTGCTTCTTGTCTATTACAGATCATGTCCATGCATGCATATTCTTTATAATATTTATATATCTATATACCATCAAATAAAAATTACAGACACAATCAATGAAAACTCTGTAATTACGCTTGCAACAAGCTAGCAGGCCTTGCCTGCAGGCTAATTAAGCCTTCGTAGTTCAGCTTCGGTTCTTGCACTTCTCCATGGCTCTTGGGGCTGAGAATTTAACCAAATTCACATGATAAGTACGTATAAATATATATATAGTCCTATTAAGTACTAAATTAATTAGTCTATTTGAAAAGTACGTACCAAGCCCAATAGCTTCTGATCCTTTCATTATGCGCAGGCGCTTGCATGACTCAACAAACATCCTGTACGTACGTGTGAAATCACATTAATTGTTAGGGTTCATTTTCAGCACTTGAATTTTGAATTTTGAATTTTCTAAGCAAGCATGAAATCTGACACAATTGTTTTCCATCTTGGGTGCTTTAGGTTTTTGTTTTTGTTTTCAGATCAGGGATGAAGTGCTTACTCCCATGGAACATCGCCCACAAGCATCCAGTCGCCATCCTTGTCTTCATAGGTTGGCACATACTCGGAACTGTTCAGAAGATCCATTAACTTGCTTTCATTCATGAAGTCAATCATTCCTTGGGCCCCATAATTGCCTTCAATTAATAAACATAAAACGATACAAATTAAGTTAGCAATATATAGGTTGTAATATGAAGTACTTAAGCAGTTCTAACAAGTTCCTAGCTAGCCTATATCTTGGCCTACATATTTTCAGTACTTCAAGATCTATACAGCCTGGAAATACAACAAAATGGAACTTTTAACTTGTAATATAATTTCCCAATACTTTATGATTGAGTACTTGTCTGCCCATAAAAGTTAAAGTTTTAAAACTAAAACATATACGGCCTGAATCTGATCTTGTTATTTTCTTCTATATTAATGCATGCATGTGCAGCTCTCTGGAGTGTGTTGTCTCAAACATACATATGGATATCTACCGGAAAATGTTAATAGCTTTTCATACTCTTTTTCATTCTTTTGGCTGGACATGCACGAGACTTGAAAATCATTTATATTACGTCCGAGATCCTCTTCGATCGATCTCCATATTCACATATTCGTCCATCATTTACATTTTAATTTTTCTTTCACATTTTAGACAATATATTGTAAATTAATTTACTTACCCATGGTGAAGGAACTGAACATCTTGGCCAAGGCATCGGATAGTTCTTGGTAGCTCTTGTACATTTTCAAGTCCACTTTACGAAGATATGGCGCACCGTCCATGCAAACCTTCACTAAGGCCGCACTGCCATTTACCTTCTTTCCTTCCTCACTTGTATTCTTCTGAGCCATCATGATGTTCTTCCTGCACGATCTCACTGGTGGCCAACCCACAACTTGTGCCCTGACATACATCTCACCTTTGTCATTATATTTCTCGTCCATCTTTACTAATAGAACTAAATATATATCTAACCCTAATGGTAACAAGAACTTTAATTTTGGTGCTACCAATGGAAAGAAGTTTGGAAACCCAAAAAAAAAAAAAAAAAGCGTTAAAAGAGTAGAGCTTAAATAATCAGTAAACTTTATTCATTGCAAAAGGTGTAAATAAGTATGATCTAGCTAGGCTTAAAATTTAAAATTACAAAGGGTGTTGTCCTCATGTGATAACAATTAACAAGAAGAATATTATTATGTAATTATATCAACATCCTACAAATATACTAGAGAGCATACCCCATACCCCAACTAATTACATATGGAGTTCAACTAGATTTAGAAATAAAAATGTTGAAAAACTTAAAAAAAACAAAAATTAAAAACAAAAATTAAAAACAAAAATCTTGGCAAAAACCTAAAAACTTACTTGGCAGGTGGCTTAGCCGGATCCTTGGTGCAAGGAAGGAGCTGGTTATTTGCCTTTGAAGCATTCTTCATGCTGTCCTCCTTAGATTGAAGGTTAAGCTTCAGGTCAACAGTCTCTGAAAACCCTCTCTTTCCAGTAGCTTTCGTAGTCTCAGGCTCGCTCCCACCCCCACCAGGAAGCCCCAGACACAGCTCAGTCTCCTTAAAGTTCAAATCACGGTCGGTGCCCAGCATGTTCGCCATTTTCCGGCTAACTTCCATGAGAGAATTCCAGGTGTGGCCAAGAATGCTTCAGAAACTTTCAAGGGTTTTGCTTCGGCCTCTATCTATATCTGCTTTTGTTGGTGAGAGTGCTTAATTTTCTTGCTTCTCTCTTTGTGTCCTCTTCCTTCTATTATTATGTTTCTTAGCTAGAGAGAACCACCCCCCCACCCTCAATAATATAACTGCGTGGAAGTTTGTGTGTGTGGCTGCATGTGTACGTCATGTCGAGCTTCTGGCGTGTGGCGTGTTGACACGCGGAGATATTTGGGACGCTAGATCTTGGAGGAGTTATCCGATCTTGACGATTATCATGTGATTGTGCCGACGTGATCGAATTATTTGGAGGGAATGGCTGTGGATCATGTCCAAATTATGCCCAAGTAGTACAGCTAGCTAGCTCCTCAGTCAACCATCACATCACATGCATGGCTGTGTGGGACATGCTAAAGATGAGGAGTGGGGTTAAGACTTAAGTACTACCGTCTAGCTAGTTCACCTTAACACTTGACCTTTTAGGGGAAAAAGTTTCAGAGCATGCAATTTCTTTCCCCCAAATTCACATGACATTAGCTAATTACTCACTACTACTTTATATAATCAAGGTGATCTAAATTAGCATACGCAGTATCATGATTGTTATAATTAAACAATTAATAATTTTCTGTTCAAAGTTTAATCGTTGAAAACTCAACCATTATTCTGCCAAGTTTTCCGTTAGAATCATTTTCATACGATCGATCGAGCTCGATAACATTGCTTCCAGCACAAATTAATTAATATTTTCTTCGTATAGTTACTTCTTTCAGCGCAAAATAATGTCCCAACGTACAAGAAACTAAATCAGCTAATTTGGATACATAATTACCGGTAAGTTGGCTGAGTTTAGACATGCAAGCACATATATTGTCTGAGCTGCTGCATGAAACATTCTAGCTCCGGTCCTGCTGCAACAATACCCGTGTATGACACACGTACGAATCAGTCAACAGTACTTCTCAATATCATTCGTTCTGAAACTTTTTAGGGCATGGTCGTGACTTAGAGACAGGTCGCATCCTAAGAGAAGGAAACATCCCTAACCCTAGCTGTGCCCTTGCCCTGTCAACGTCCCCCCAACCCCATTCTAGTTTGTTTTTTTTAACCTACCTCGATGATAACTATCCCATGGTCTGCAACCTTCCAAATTCCTAACCACATATATATATACATATTTATGTGTGTGTGTATATATATATATATATATATTCTTATTGGAACAGTGACCAAATCAGGATTTCCCTCAAGAAAATAAATACTAACTCTGATTTCATCTTTTGGACTTGGTCAAGTCAAAATCATATAAGAATACTAGAAACCATTTTTCTTGGCTTTGAAATCTCACACACCAGCTGGCTCCTATTCTAGGTTTAGAAAGTGACTTCCACTTCAGATAACCTTTACAATGCATGCATATTGATTAAAGTTCAAAGGCTAGCTTAGGGGGAAAAAAAAGAGGACCGAAGTACTTCAAAGGATTTGTATTTTTGAGGTGGTCCTAATGCCACTAATTAGATGGGGTCAAGAAATCAGGTCAATCCAGCTGGTCCTAATTAATTCGGTCATCTTTTGACCACCAAGTTTCATGGCATTAACGCAACAACTCTAGTGTAATCACGTGCGCACTTTCTTTCTTTCTTTTTCATTTTCTATAAAAACAAGCGGTTCTTGAAGACCATGTCAACATGTATTAATCTTGGAGATCATGTCAAGTGCCACTCAATGGATGCGACAACTCAAAAGTACTTATCACTAATTACTATATCTATACAGATAGCGCAAAGAGTTAATTACTATAAATGTGAGTAGTTGCTTTCGGGACACTCACTTTTAGGGCGCGCAGCTTAGACTAGATAGTTGGTTTCCGGCCGATCGATCTGTTCTTGTTCTGTGCTGATCTGCCGATCGAATCAATGGTGTAGATCGATCCAGAACTGATCCCCATTGGACATTACTTTTGCAAAGGGGACATACAATATATCGAGATTAACAATAAAGCATTAGTTAATAAACAATTATGAATAATAGCAGTACCGATATCAAGTAGTACTTTAATTAGTGTGTACGTTGTTCCTACAAAAAGAAATATATACGCGAGAATCCTCTGTCCACAATAATAATATTCCAAATGTTGGTAGAACTTGGGACATCAGATACCGTGGTGGGGGCTCTTTGCTTGGAATAATATATATTGTCTCGTTAAAAATATGGCTGACCTTGGATGCAATATGCCTCTTCCTCTAATATATATCTTCTTTCTTCTAACTTACGCGGTTTATAAGTATATATATATATATATATATATATATAATTGAAGTCAAACCAACTTTGATTTTGTGAGCTCATCGAAGCCATCCATCCATGATATTGATCGATCAAGTTTGATTTATATGTAATGTGGGGACAGATCATTTGATAAATATACGATATTTGACGAATCTCATCTGCTTACTGAAATCACAGAGGTTATGATATATAATATCAATTCTTTTTAGCTGCCTAGTGGGTGGCAAACGAATCAACGTCTCGACGCTTTTTAGAAAGATCATATATAATATTATACGAATCAAATTATATTTCCCGGCCCTGTAAATATAATATCATGTTAGGTAGATAATAGTCTTAGAAATTAAAGGGTAGAGAGGGACCATGCATGTGGAAGTAACCAAAGTTATGAGTCACAAAAGATAGAAAATTGAGAAACATTGTTAGAGGGGGAAAGTGAAACAAATTATGGGAAGAGTTATTCTATTAAGTAGTTTTATACTACGTACCTACTTAGAGGGAAAAAAATAAAAAGATAAAAATAAATAAAAATAGATGTGTGGTCCTCATTTGTTTTCACAGCTCTTTTTAACTCATTTCATCTAATCTAATCATTACAATTTTCTCAAATTCTCATATAAAATAAAATAAATAATTTAATTTTTTCAAATCTTAAAATAAAAATAATATTAAAAATATATATTTTAATAATATTTTATTCAATTTTTAATTTTAATTTCAACTCATATCATCTGTAAAAATAAGTGACAAAAAAAATAAAAGGTATATTAAAAAAAATGAAGAGAGACTTTATTGGACATGGTGTATTACCCGTGTTTTATACCACAACCAACTCGTCCTTGATTTGTTTCCAAAAAGAAAATGGTGGAAACAGTGGAAACATGAGTGGCATTTTCAAATGAGAAATGATATTTATAGTCATAGTTGTACAAGCGGCGTGCAGTCGTTTTGAAAAAAATGAATTAATATAGGACTTACATAAAAAAAATAACTTTTTAATCGTGGATCCTACTCTTTTTCAAAACGATTGTGCAGCGTTTACAATTCTACGACTGTATATAGCATTGCTCTTTCCAAATAATGTTCATTGCACAACCTGCAGGTGACCGAGGATAGGGATCCTGTACGTACCATCCAACTGAGGCTATCTTTGCCCTTCTTGGATTCTTTTTGTCGACTCCTTCGATAATTTTTAAACGCCCCTTTTGTTTTTATTTTTATTTTTTTGCTTTTTATTCGAACTATTAATCTAATCTGGAAGCTACAAACGCTGTTTTAGGCCAGGATAGCCCATCCTACATTTGGTCCAATTACGTAAGGGAAGTCTCAAGCCCATCTATTTCTCTAAGGCTCTAAAATTCCCTTTTTGGTCCAAATCAAATGAAAGACTTTTCTACAATTAACAAGTCACAAGTTTCTTGATTCGATCGCAAGTCAAATGGAAATGTCTTGCTTTTGAGATATGACATGTTTTTTCCCCTCCTTAATTTCGTCAGAATCATTTTAAAGATAACTTAACATGTTATTTAATTTACTTGCATACAGATGGAATTCGAAATTATAAGTATTTCTTCTTCTTTTTTCTTTAGAGTTTTGTTGTTGTTATTGGAGCAGTCGGTGAAAAACAGTTTAGAGTTTTTTTTTTTTTTAAGTATTTCACCTGGACAAGACCCATGATGGGCCCCCATGATGCATCATCGCAGGTTCCTTAGGGTCCCACCCCTCCAAAACCCACGAATGGTTCTTGCTGAACAGACGTGGCTCGGCCAACAAGCAACAGATGGCTGTTTGATGGGTTAGGAAATGGTAAAGACAGCACATCTCTGTGCTCCCAGGTAACAACACCCAACGCCCATTGGGATGGGACCCAACACGCAACAATTCCTCCTTTGTGGGTTCTCCTTGGACTTGAGACCCACCAACTCACACAGACACAGCACGCTCAAGTCTTATCGAAATCTTCCTGTCTGGAATGTCTTTTTCACACCCTTTGTGCACATTATATAATCCACATGAATATGTAGCAGTTTAAGCAGTATATTCATTCTCACTCTTTTAAATAGTTTAGGAAATTTAGGTCCAATTAAAATGGATTTAAAAATTTCTAAAAGCATTAAGTTTTTTTCCTAAAAAGCCCGCACTCGCAGATTATCCTAAAACGATATATAATTATGTAATTGTCATTCTGGTATATGTAATTGTCAAAACTTCCGGCAGTATTGATAGCAAGAGTAACATTCTGGTATATGTAATTGTCGTAGGTTTGAATACTAGGCAGATGCATATTGTTCTCGATCGAAAGAACCCCACAATTAACTCAGCCCCCCGCGAATATCTTTGGACTTCGTCAACATTTCTAAATGCGTACGTTCTTCTGTATATGAATATCATGTACTGCAAATATTATGAGGACATTTCTATACCACAAGAGATGTAGGGGCCGGGGCGCGGTGGGTGAGTGCGTATAATGTGAGTTTCCCTTGATACATGTGAGCTGGTCTAATATCAATATTGCAGATAAATTGATGGAGGTGTTCAAGGTTGCAACAAATAGTGGACCCTTTTGATCTGCAAAAGTGGTCCTGGCATGGCCTGCCAGATGTTACACGGAAAATGGGGGAGCTTATAACAAGAGAGTACCCGCAGATATAATTGGGTCCTAGCCAGATATGATACTGAAAAATGCAGCCGAGTATAGGGAGGATACCCACGGATTTCATGGCCACCCCCACGTACCCAAAATGAAATTCTGACACCCTTTCCCTTATTTTGTCTAGTTCTGCTTCTTCTAGCTAGCTAGGGGACCGCTACTCAATGCTAGCTAACTTGATATTATTTGTCTGTCATACTGTATTAGACTCGTAGGGTATCCTACAGCCAAGAAAATTCCCTATTTTCTAAAAGCTCCGCCACTTATGCCATTTTTATATTAGTTTTAAGCTCTAACAGTACTGACCCCTAATGCTTAATGTCGGTAAGTTCTTTATTCAAAAGTTGTTTAGTTTCTTTTGCTTTTTTTTGAGGATTAAGCGGAAAGAGTTTTTTTTTTTTTTTTAAATAGGATTAAGCGGAAAGAGTTGGTCCTAAAAGCAGCGCGAAGCTAAACTAATCTTTGACATCCTATATGGGGATCGCACTGTCGGTGTTAGTCTGCACAATAGCATGTACGCTCATAAATAGAGTTGTCAATCACATATATATATATATATCACTATTAAAACATCCGCCTCATGTTTGTGGAATTGCACAGCGATCGAATTGCATTTTACAGTATTAGAACTGTAGATGATAGATTTGATCTGAAGTTCACCATTCAATGCTAATGACACAGGTCTAATCTATCACTACCACACGTTTATTTCATCAGATACTCAACACTAATCCGAATATTTGTGCACCACCAAGTCCAATTGCCCAATAATATTCCATGTCAAGTTTTTGGTCAAAGCTTGCTGGCCGGCCTGAAAATTTGCAATGCCAATTAGGCTTTAGCGACACCAGTGAAGTGTCATATCATATCCAATCAGGAAATTCTTGTGGACCAAAATATGCAAAAATAGACCTAGATCTGACTCGTTTGGTCTTGCATTGCCTTATGTCCTGCGATTAGTTTTAAGACTGCTCGAGCAAGTGCCAAGCTGTTAGTTCAGGCACCACAAGTACTACAAGCTCATGATCAAAGTTACATTGCCACACATTGGCCACATATATGCCACAAACTTCGGCTAACTTTGTGGATTTAATCAATGTTGCTATCACCGCATTGCTGAAGCAATAATGACAAATTTCAGCACAGCCATGATATTAATGGTTAGACAGATCGAGCAATCGTACTGAACATTTGGATTCCTCAGAATTAAAGATATATAATCTTTGGATTGACAAGTCAGTCTGGAACCATCTGATATTATTGGAGTTTTTAGATCATCTTCATGACACACCACATGTTTAGGCTTGAAACTTAGTGTTTGGTGGTTCACTTGAATCAGGGTTCCCTATTGCTTTTGTACCGCAAGATCGCATTGGAAATTTGGGTTCAGATAAGGAGGAGTGCACCCGTAGATATGCGGAGCATGAAAAAACAACAATTACTTTCTACAATTTGGTAAAATAGCCAATTCTCACAACCTAAGGACTGCACTGCACGGATAATGAGTACTGCACCAGTGAAACAAGTATCATCCTAAACCCACCGAGAATGTAGTCCCGGATAAGGCCATTACGCCTTTTTTTTTTTTCTATACATTTTTCTTATATCCTTAAATATTTTTTAAAAAATCACAATATTATTAAAAAAAAAAAAATTTAATCACTAAATGAAATAAAAAGTATCTGGAAAATGTCTCTCACCACCTCTCGGTGGCCCTAAGCATTTTCCATAAAAAGTATACAGTGGTCCAAGAAATTGATATTCCCTCGTGGCCACCGGGAAATGATCCAGATTTTTATTTGGGTTTCAATTCATTCTTTACGTATTCGAGCAGTTTGTACGTATTGGTTAAGACTAATATAGATTATTAAATATTTTTTTTATTAATTTAGATTTTTGAAATAAGTAATAAATTCACTTATTATCATAATAGAGATTAATAATTCGGATCATTACTCTATATTTTGTTCTATTTAATTAAATAATCCACGTAATGGATCAATTTATTGAATGGAGCCCGGCCCACACATGAATGATAATGTTAAAACAAAAATAAATAATAGTATGATTATCAAATATGCTTATCAAATATGCCCACTCATATATATATATATATATATTTTCTTAATGATTAAGTAAGAGTCATTAGTCAGTTTATATTTTTATTTTATTTTTTTCTTAATGATGTAGGATGTTTAAACAATACTTAATGGAAGAAAAAAAAAATCATTTGTACTAGTGTACACATTTGATGGACATCCTAGTATTTTTCTAAAACAAATATATATATATATACACGATTAATCTCTCTTTTCATCCGTTTAAGCTTTATTTGAAAATCCAATTAATCATGCCTACTGGAGATTAATTAATTAAGGACAAGGCCCGGTAGTTATAATTGGGCGGGTGATTTCGAGTTGGAGAGGGTATCATGATATATTATTTGTTGAGCTTGATGTAACGTACAAGACGTTTCGTGACAAATTAAGATGATAATTAATTATAACAACTAATTTCTAACGCGCACGTACGGTTGCAGCATGTAAGGACCCAAATTAATAATATTTATCATTTGTATGCTAGCTTCGAATGAACTTCCTATTGACTTATTGAATATGGGACACTACACATGATCACGCTCCCCGGTCTACAAGGGAATTAATATATAATGATCCATATACATTATCGATCATAATGTTGTATATATGCCCTTATATAAGATATATGTTCAAACCCATGACATGAGTAATTACTATAAGGTAATAATATTAATGCATCCATTCTTCCAACAATTTCAAACATAAGATCAAATGACTATGAGAAATTAATCTGAGGCTTCCATTCAATAATATTTGACCATCCGGACCCTATATATATATATATATATATATGATCAAGTACTGAAGCCACTACAAAAGCTGTTTCCAATTATATATAGATCGACTATTATATATGTGATTTTCTGTAAGGTAAAATAATTTTAATAATAATCTTTAAAAAATATTGTGAGCAAAGAAAACCTTGATCCATTCCCCCCTTAAACAACTGGGAATATTCTCTATTTAAGCAAGTTGTTGTTAAATAACTAAATTTACTAATCAATTCATTAGCTTATAAACCACTAAAGTGGTAGCCCAGTTAGCAAAGATTAGGAGATTGTTATTCTCTCCTGAGGTCACAGGTTCAAAACCACTTGTCTTAGTAAAACTTATGAACCAAAGTCTTGTGAGCCTTTGCATGCTAACACTTTGGTGGGGTTGCGGTTACGGGCTGCTTTACTCGAAATCAGTAGCGCCTATGGTTTAATTTGAACATGCCCCAATGACTGGAGGTTCTTATGGTCACCCTCAGAGAGAGAAGTTACACAGACCGCCCCTCCCCACTCTTTTGAGAAGAACAAAAATCATTAGCATATAAGATTTTCTATGAATTAAAGTTATAATTTAGTAATTATGTTATCTGTTTTCCAACACTAACTATACTCTATACGTATAATAAGTTAGGATATTAGCAACACAAGTCATAAGAATATTAGTTACGTACGTTCGTGCTTGCTAAAATATTAGTAAATTAAAGTAGTAAATATAGAGAAATGTTTTAATTATAAAAATTGATATTCTATAAAAGTAAATTTACAAAATCTTGATATGATATATTAATTTATAAATTTATATTTATAGAATAATCTCTTTACGACTATAACACTTCTTATGATTTATATATCTTAAGAATCCAACAATGGCAGATTATAATGAAAAAGAAGAAAGAAGATAAAAACTAAAGAATTTGGTCAAAGTAATGTTAATATCAAGGTTAATATTGTCAGTTAATCTACCATCATGTAGGTATTTAATTGCACCATATCGGGTTTGAATTTCAATAATCCCAATGAATTATAATCGTACCGGACCCAAAATATAAACTATTGTGTTAGAAATAAAAGGAAATAATAATAAATATAAAGAATAAATATAAAAAATTTAATGTCAGGGCTGACCATGTACAGATGCCATCCCACATGTGATGTACCCCACAATCCATTACCCCAATTCAAAAGAATCAAAACCCTGCCAACGCTTGGAGCCCCACATGGGCATGCCATGCCCATAACATACAGCCATGTGGACCTCCTCACATGGGCATGCTCCTCTCCTTTCCTTCAAACCGACGCTCCTGATTTCCCTCCCACAACCCCCCCAAACGCATCTTGACCGTCCCAGTGAATCCCCAGTATTCCATATGGGTGGCTGTCCCACCCTTGTCCCCATTTTGCATGGACAGCTTGCCTAAAGGGTGCTGCTATTGCTACCGACAGCTGAGTTTGCCTTGGTCCATAATTCATGCATTTCTGGGAATAACAAAGTCATTCACATCTCTTTAATACCTTCTTTATCATATTCTATAAAAATACAACCTTGCATTCCCACCTTCCCCGCATTGGACATTTCCTTCAACTTTCTTCCCAAGAACTTTAGCAGCCTCCAAAGAAAATAACAAACACCTGCAGAAGAAGTCAGAATATGTGCACCGATCCGTCAAGCTAGAAGCAAGAACTTTTCAAGCCCTTATCTTTTGGCTAAAGATAATAGGGAATATGGAAAGCAAGGTAGCATATGACAACGATCTCAACCTCAAGGCAACCGAGCTTAGATTGGGGTTGCCGGGGACAGATGACAGAGAAGAACAAACGCTTTTTAGTGCTAGAAACAACAAGCGGCCACTGCCTGACACGAGCAAGGAGTGCGGATCAAAGAAAAAGTCTGATGCTCAGCACGTGGACAATGAAACTGCTCCTCCCACGAAGTAAGTTCTTGTAACTCTTTTTTCTTTTTCTTTCTTTTTTTTTTTTTTATCATGTATAAGTTTGGCTAAAATGATAGAGTTCGTGGAGTTTAGGTCTTAGATTTGAATCTTGAAATAAATAAATAAAACTCATATATCGTGTCTGACATGACAGGGCACAGATAGTGGGGTGGCCGCCAATCCGATCTTACAGGAAAAACAACCTGCAGCCGAAGAAGTCTGATCAGGCTGAGGTTGCTGGTATTTACGTGAAAGTAAGCATGGACGGAGCCCCTTACCTCAGAAAGATTGACCTAGGGATTTACCAGGGCTACCCGGAACTCCTAAAGGCTTTGGAGAGCATGTTTAAATTCACCATTGGTAAGAACATTGGTTAGTGTTGCTTTTGTTGTTATGCTTTGACGTCGTTCTTGTGTGTTTGACGACGTTTCTTATGGTAAAAATGACCTTGGTTTTACCATTTTCCAGGTGAGTACTCCGAGAGGGAAGGCTACAAGGGGTCGGAATATGCCCCAACTTATGAAGACAAAGATGGAGATTGGATGCTGGTTGGAGATGTTCCGTGGGAGTAAGCTCTCTCTCTCTCTCTCTCTCTCTCTCTCTCTCTCTCCATTTGTCGTATTTCTCATTACTTACGGATATTACCTACTCTTGCTGCAGTATGTTTATGTCATCCTGCAAAAGACTCAGAATCATGAAAGGATCAGAAGCTAGAGGCTTGGGATGTGGAGTATGAGCTGCCTACAACTCACAGCAACCCAGAAAAGCAGGTCGAGCAACGATTTCTGCCATTAAGAGCACATCCCGGCCCTCAGCTTGGGTTCTCGAAAAAGAAATTTGGATTTGAAGTTTGGTCGCGTCGTTCACAGTCGCTAGTGTTCGGCTGGAAAGCGTCAGAAACATAGTGTTTGACTGGTAGTCTGGTGGTTTGTGGCATCTCTGATGCTATTGTATTGCTTCTACTGATTCTCTCAAGCCAAAACTGCATGGAAGGAGTTATTGCTTCGAAAGTCGTATAAACTTAATGACATGTTTATTCAGTTTGGTTTTGTATTGTTAATATCGATACAGTGATATAAAACTATATACCATATTATAAGTTTACCCAATGTATTTCTGATCTTATTGAACCTGATAAAAATTATGTGTGGCATTCAGATTTTGTTCCTCTTTCCATGGCACACTTTCTATCTGAAAATAGCATGTGTTATTCTCTCTTGGGGAAAGAATCAAAATCCATGTGTTCGGCTTGTCATGATACAAAACCCTTTACATGATAGATAGACAGGTTCAATCCTAGTCCAGCAGCACCTACAGTGGTGCGAAACCCTCCTTCACGAGTGTCCCCCAGCCAAGAGAAGCAGACCGGCATAAAAAAAAAACTCTTTAAAGGGTACTGTACTGAGGCTTTGGTTTTGGAGGATGCTTATCTTAATAAGGCTTTTTTACCACTACCTTTGTCCACACTCGAGAAAATCTCAAGAGAGATTCTCTGTACAATTAATAATCCTTTACCAGTTCTATAAAAATACCTTTCATTTCTAAATCCATCCATCATACAGTATTTCTATGAATTGGACACAACCAGTATGATCAACGTGATAATGATGGCAGGTTAGTTAGATGACCGTCGTAAATATTGATTAAACTATAGTGTATGACTTCAGAAATTACTAATTATAATAATGCGGAAGACGGACTCTTCGAAAATCATTTCAGAGTTAGAAAAAGCAACAGCGATTTCCCACCAGAGTCTATATATGAACTATTAATGTGCTAACTACTAATTGAATCACTGACTTTAATCAAATCTGAAATATTAGATTAGAACTGAAATTGCCATGTTTTTCTCCGTTTTATAAAAGTAATTCCTTTTAATGTTGATCATAAGAGTTTGCCGATAAAAAAAATGTTGATCAAAGTTTGAACTTATTATCTTTACTAGACAACAGTACTTGAGGTACTGTCAGTTTCTGATCAACCAGAAAGTGTGCCCATGAATCATGATCATGAATCCCTGCGTGGTTTCATCATGACTGCGTGAAATTGAAGAACAATAAGTTCAGAAACATTTTCCACTGCAGTTTGTCTTCCAACTTCCAAAGGAAAGGTGCACCTAGACCAGGTGCTAAATATGCACCCAAACTGTTAGTAAAGACCAATAACGTGAGGTAAAAGTTTATGGTAAAACCACGACTTCGTGGGTGTTTTTGGACGTTGAAATCTCAAGATGATCTGAGTTGTTTTTATAAATGGTAATATTTTATATATTTCAATGAGATGTGTTTGAATGTAAATAGATTAAGATATGTATTATTAAAAAAAATTAAGATATGTATTTAAATGTATGAAATAGGTTAAGATGAATTTAATATTTTTATATAAAGTTAAAAAAGTAATAAATCATATTAATAATTGATTTAAAACGAATTGAAGTGAGTTTGCATTACAATCTACTAAAGGAAACATATTAGAGCATTCGCATTAAGTTCTCCATAAAATTTCCTATAATTTAGCTAAAAATAACATTTCTTAAAAGTTTTTCCTAAATTTTACTCATCTTTTAAAAACTTCTATCTTATTTCCTATACTTTCTCTATTCTATTAAATAGTGCTACATGCACTTATAGTTTTACTTACATTTTTACTTACAAGACTAATTTTGTTAGTTTTCTTTTGAAATTCAAATTTTATTACTTTCAACATATTAATAACTGACATGTGGAAAAGTACGCTTTTTTTTTTTAAGTACATTTAGTATTTCTCTATTCTTTTTTTATTCTTTTTTTCTCACTTTTATTTACAGACTTAACTATTCTATTTTTTTATTTTTTTTGTTATGTTTTGAACTATTACTCTAGTAAATATTTTAAACAAAAATTTAAATTATATTTTTGTGGGTATGATAATATTTTTAAAATTATTTTTTTATAGTTTCTTAATTATTGATATTATTTTTAAAATTATTATTTAAAACTATAACAAATATGAGTATAATAAAAAATATAAATGATTGAAAGAATAATTTATTTTATGTATTATAATAAAATATTGATAAAAAATAATTTAAGAAATAAATAATAGTTCTTCAAAGATGAGAAATTACTGTTAATTTTCTAAACTTTTTTTTAAAAATAAAAATCTAAATATATAAAATATTTTAATCAAAATCGTATAATAAATCTTAAATGATGATGAGAATCCCATATTTTGAAACATCGGATGTTAATGCTCTTAGATAGCCCTCCTTTGTTCCAAACACTTGCAAACAAAACCTGTAATTGTGTTCGGTAAACACAAATGTGGAGACCATTATTGGTTGGCTGTAATTTTAATTAGGTATTTTTAGGTCATAGCTACCTATAAGTCTATCTAACCTTACATGTTCTTCTGTCCGTTGGTGGCAGTAAGCAGTACCATACTTTTCTTTGGAAAATCGTATCGAGCAAAGAGAAAATTTTTTGGAATTTGAAAACTTCATTTTAGTGAATATTCTACTAAAAAGGCTGATTAGTTGGAGCCACTAAGCCAGAAAATGCATATAACAACTTTAATTTACTTTTAGTCTAAAGAATGTACTTTATCGATATAATAAACAAATTCTTTTCCTTTCCCTTCTTAGGAAAGATTATTAGTAACAGTTATCCATGCAATTAACAACGATAATTAAAGGTTCATTGGATTTCATCTATGAAATACATGAAGTTGTGTGAGGTTTACGACTAGCTGGTGATGGAAAAACGAAGTCTGACACGCGGCCTTGTTTGTTTAATCAAAATCAAAAAATTTATCTCATTTTAACTCATCATTATAATTTTTTCAAATCTCCAGATAATATATAATAAATAATTTAATTTTTTTAAATCTCAATATAAAATTAATATTAAACAATTATATTATAACAATATTTTATTTATTATTATTTAAAATATCTCATCTCATCTTATCTTATCTGTTATCTTATTTATGTAAGCAAATGAGGCCATAGATTCTAAACTATTAAGATATATGTCAGTTGAGACTACTTCATGCACTGAGAATATCCATATGCTTGACCAAGGTAAATGATATCCTACCTCCAGCAACTACTATACTACCCATTCTTTATTTTTTCTTTTCTTCTCTCTACCTTCTGTCTTCTGAAATTGGTTGTGAACTTGTGAGCGATTTGTATGATAGTTCCCTCGCGATTTGCTCAGCCCGCCCAGACCAACCCAAGCACAGACCAGACCACTCTCTCTCTATCTTTCCTTTGCTCTCTCTCCTATGTTAGGGTCTGATATCACTAATGCCAATGTTTAATGGGTGATAAAGCGGTTGTTATGCAAAGAAAAAATAATGCCAATGTTTAATGGGTGGTAAAGCGGTTGTTATGGGTAGTACGGGTATCATCACCCTTCTCATTATGCAAATTAAAAGAGCCACATGATGTGTTCTACAGCATGCTGTGTTGGTCAAATCTATTGTCAGTAAATGCACAGCTACTTGGCATCAATTGCTCACTACCCTCGTATGGACAATTAATCAAGGTGTTGCCTGACCAGGCCAGACATATGGTTGATATAGGGCGGTGGTAGGCAGGCATTGACTACACAATGCATGAACAATGCTCTGAAAGGCAAAGTATCGGTGCCGGCAGTTGTTTAGAATTGCCTGAGTTTAGGGCACGATTTAAGCACTCTGAAGGCACAATCAAATGGTCCATATCAAAGAATATGCGCAATACAAGGATCAAGTTTAGGATTAACTAATGGTTAGACTTGCCAAACACAGTCATAAACAACTTGAATAGGCTTGAGAGATGGTACGGGGCAATATAAAGGATCAATTTATCATCAAGCCTATCACGCAAAAAAGATCAGCTTATTCAGATAAAAATAAAATAAATAAAAATTATGTGTATAATACAATAACCATAATACATGATTTATTAACTTCTAGAAGTGTTTGGCATCAGACCAATACCAAGAAGGTAAGATTCCTTTCAAATATTAAAAAAATACTAAGAAGGTAAGAAGCAATGTGAATAAATATGTAAGATCTTACTGATCAACCATTCCTAAAATCCAAAGTAGTTAGGTTCCTTAGAGGATCTCTTTCTCATCATTTAAGAACACCTAAGGGTATGTATAATAACTAGATAGAAGATCTTTTGATTAACAAGACTCCAGGAGATCGTTTTGCCCTATCAGCCTCATTTTCTTCTATTTCATGTACATTTCTTTTGTGTTGTTGTAAATCATCTCCAGAAATGTTTTAGAAGACTTGCATTTTAATGCAGCTGATCTAGTACTTCTTTCTTTTTGGAGTTCAGTAGATAGCCCAGATCGATGCTTCATATCTTCCGGAGCAAATCAAACATAATACGCTTTTCGACTCATAATTCGGCATATCCTAAAGGACAAAGCGATGAACATCACGTCTCAATCTCAATTAAATACCCATCTTACGGGACGAATTGATGGACATCTCAATCTCGGTCAACCCTTGATTCTTGAACTTTCAATTCAATACGGCATATAAATTTCACGGCAAACCCATTCTATAATTTGTCCCCACCTTTGGCTCTATTATACCAGACTTTTTTTGTTTTTGATAAGTGGCTCTATTATACCAAACTAATGCCCCGCACACGGATGGGATAGCGAAACTCAATGACGGGACAGGCACACCATCCTTTCAGACGTACAACAAGAGCCTCTGAATATAGACCATACTACATTTAGAATGGCCATGAATATAAGCTATCAATGGAAAGGCGGTTTTGTAATTAATTTCATCGAACAGCTCGCGATCATCATCAACATCTACAAGGCAAGAACGATTAAATAACGTAAACGAGATTCTTAAATACTGGGTCATATGCAGTAAGGCCCGACAATTCTAACACGGGGGAGGAATGGACACCATGGATCTGAGCTTAATGTAGGGGATTGTCCATTTTATGGTGCCAGGAAACTGAAATATTGACCGTCAGAAGACTCGGAACACTAAAATTTGGAAAAAGAAAATATGGGCTTCACTTCAGAGGGCAGAAGGGAGTGTTTTTCTGTTTTCAAGGGGTGGAAGAATGGGCTGAACACATTTGAGTCCAGCTATCGTTGGTAAGTCCATTTTGAAGGATGTGACGAGTTACAAAAGCAAGCCCACATGGTTGTAGTTTAGTTGAACGAAAATGCTTGGGGATGCCCTCATTCATTTACTGTTTCTGCATTTTAATTTTTCTAATTTATTTTTTTACTTTATAATTAAAGAAATAAATATTAATGATATTGTATACTTTTTTTTTTCTTAATGATTAAGAAAGTTAAAAAAATCTTTTAAACAATGATAATTAAAAAAATTATCTTCAGACTATAACTAATGTACGCTCAACGGTAAGTGCTAGGTGGCTTGCTAGCATCATCTTTAGTTGAATCCATGGCTTTTTAATCACTATTTTTATTTTAATTTATTTTATTTGAAAATCATCATAGCACAAATCCTATCACCAACACGCAACATCGAAACCACCAGACTAAGTAGCAACTATATATTTTAGATAATGTTTGAATAGTGAGTTGAGATGAGATGAAATGAATTGAAATAAAAGTTAAAAATTGAATAAAATATTATTAAAATATTATTGTTAATTGTATTCTGTGTGGCAATTTAAAAAATTTGTAATAATTAAAAGAGATGAATTAAATTATCTTTATATCTAAACTTAAAGAGTTACTCGTCCTTTCATTTTCCCTCCTCCTTTATTCAATGTTTTGTGGACAAAGACATACATACAACCAAGCATTAGTAGTGAAATGGCTATAGTCAAATTTTGACCAAAGTTTTAATTAATTTGCATAAAATATATCTAAATCAAATTCAACAAATGAACATTACTTCTAACCAACACTAAACCCGCTGGCCAAATTTAGCCAACCCAAATTGCTAGACAGATCATATTTTAGCCATAAAATATTCATTCCCTCGTATTCATAGCGCACCAAACCTTTGTCTAAACAGCAAACATTCATCGGACCTCCCCCGGTGGCGTGGGCTTCAAACTGATTGGCTCCCTCTTCATTTTTTTTTTTTTTTTTAAAGAAATGACTGTATTTTCTCTCACTTTTTGCACACACGTAAAGACTTCTTTCCTTTTTCTTTTAGACAAAAAAGTTGCAAAATATACACTTTCTCAATAATTTTATTTTTGATTTTTAGTTTTTATCCCTTATTCCATTCTTCTTACTTTGGGTAAGAGAAGAGTTAAATAAAAATTATATCCGTTAGAATAATATGAACGTTATAAAATGTGTATTTTTTTAATTATAAATATATATTTCAATTACAATTAAAATTAAAATAAATAAAAATATTAAAATTAATATTTTAATATAATAGTGATAGATTTAAAAAGTTTATTATTTAATGTTGTTGAGAAGTGGATAGACAACTAGTACTCTTACTGTAAAAAGGTAACATCCTCTTTCTACTATTGTAGACCTTCTACTTCTAGTAGTAATGTCTACTGCTTACTGACTACCATTCTCTTAAATTATCTTGCCATTACCAGTGGAGTTGATAATGTATCATCCGACAACTCAATGACCAAGTCCTCGCTCTTGCACAACGCGTAAACGACATCCACCATGCTTGGCCTCTTTGTTGCGTCTCTATGCAGACAAGCAATGGCAATAGTCATGACATTCATCACACTGTCCATGGAGGATGACTCCGCAATCAGGACTCCATCCATCCATTGCTGCACTCTCCTCGCTTTCCTCTCTTCGTCCCCCGCCAAAATCCCACTGGTCTTTGTCCACAACAAATTCCCTTCTTCATCAATGGCCGCCTTCCCAGAAATAAGTTCTAGCAGAACCACCCCAAAAGAGAACACATCCATTTTTGTAGAGACGACCCCATCTGCTAAATACTCGGGTGCAATATAACCTTGGGTTCCAACAATGTGCATTGTTATGGCATTGCATCCGGATTTTGCCAGTCCAAAATTGGCAATTTTGGCTCTCATGTTCGTGTCCAAGAGAATGTTGCTGGTTTTGATGTCTTTATGTACAACGCGCGGCCTGGTGTGCTCGTGGATGTATTGGAGACCATTTGCAACATCGATGGCTATTCGTAACCTTGTTTTCCAGTTCAGTTTTTCGTCCTTGTTTCCATGAAGCCATGAATAAAGAGACCCGTTTTCGACATACTCGTACACTAGATAGCAAGTTGCATCCTCCGGGTCTATGCAGAATCCCTCTAGCTTCACCAGATTGCCATGGTTTACCTCCATAAGAGAAAACGAAGATTTTGTTATTTATAATTAAAAAAGAAAATGAAACCTTTGTTCAAAGTAAACTCATTAAAACAAAAGAAAATAGAAATTCTCAGTAGTAATTGACTGCGCAATTCAAGATCTTCCGAGAGTAAACTCATTTATTAGGAGGATTTCTGAAGAGATTAATCACTACTCTCAAAGAAATACTCTCTCTCATCCCAATTCCCACAACAATAAATCCTATAAAAGTTTTCTGGTTTAAGAATCGTTTCAGGAGTTTATAGGCTAATTTTCGGTTCCCAAATGGATATTGAACGAGGTGCTTCATGTGTGTCAATCTTTTTACTTTACCTTTGTTGGTGCGTTTATATATATATAGGAGTTCAATATAGAAAGTCTTTTATGTTTCCCATGAGCATCCAAGGCTTTCTGCCATGGTTTTTTTTTTAGCTTTAATGATATTCTTCCTCGGCAAAGTTTTAGGCCCATCTGGCCTCCATAGAAATCTAATCCGGACCTTCTGTTTCGTCTGTTTGCCTCTAGCAATCTTCTTGTTTGTTCTTTTCTCCTTTCACTTTCAATTTTTTTTTTTCAAAAGAATACCATAAAAAGGAAATCATAATGCATTTAAGAACAATCTATACAATAAGACTGGAATTGAAAAGATTCCTAGACTCGTAGCTAAAGAACCAAGTCAGATGTGACTCAACCAATAAATTAGGAATGACTAAAATACAAATTGTAAGGTTAAGTTGGAAGTTAATCGAATAAAATTTTGTATTGAACTGTGTCTCTTCCAAAGTCCATGACAATACTTATATTTCTTATTTCATTCTTGGTGATGGTTCACTTTATAGAACCCCTTTCATCATTACTATAATATATTCGGTAGCATTTCTAAAGGGATGTATCTGCCAGATGAACAATAGATAATGGCATTTCCACGAGCATCTAAAGAATATTTCAACCAAAAGGTGTGGACCATTCTGACATAACTCTAAAATAATGCTCAACAAGACCTGCACATATTGTTATTATACATTCATCATTTTACCTAACCTTAATCCTTTCTTTAATCTCATATTGGTAGTAAAGAATTGGGTTATTCTGGGGCTCGTCGGCCCATGTCACCGATCTTTATCTTTTAAAATGTTTCAAGTTTTGTTTCATTTTGTAGTTCTGTATTTTCCGGTATTTCAACTCCGTTTCTGTGTTGCCAAACATTCTTCTTATAGTGCTAATTGGAGACATAATTGGTAATTCATTCAGAAAAGTGCTTAAGGTGAAGTGTAGGGCCAGTTAAAACTCTGGATCAGAAAAAATTAAAACTAATGGAATGAAGTGAATTAAATCATCAAATTTATATTCTAACACGTTAAAACCCACATAATTGTCATCTATCTGCTAAAACAAATAGATGTACTCGAAGTTTTGACATCAGTTAACACAATTCATCACTAAACACTTCCAATGTAACGAGCATTTTTATTCTGAAAAGCAACTTTCCCTCACAATACGAAACCATTTATTTGCAAATGTAAACCTTACCGATTAGAATTAAAGTGTTACAGTTAGAATGCCTGCCTAAATATGATAATGCAATTATGCATGTGTATGGAGTTTCTGGGGGCAAAACGGTAGATTTTAAGCCTCCTTGGTTGGAAATTTGCAAGAATCCTGACATCTTGAGGGTCATGAACGCTCATTGAAAGAGTTTAGAAGTATACACGTGAATATACTTAGATTTGAATGGTCTCAGCTTCCATGATTTTCTTGTAATTGTTTCTATTGCCTAAATAGGTATATTCACATGTATACTTCCAGTGTACCTGGCTTATGCCTATCTTTACATGAATAAAATTCTTATTACTTATAAACAAAAAAAATTTGCAAGAATCCGTGGTTTTAATAAATGAGTGGCGATACGTAACATTTTGCCGTTGCAGTGTGGGGGAGGGTTTTGTTCTGCTTTCTTTCCCTATACGAATCATGTGCATTGTATTGTTGTAATTTAGCAGTGATACTTCAATGTTATTCATGAAAGCGTTTAGCATCAGAATGACAGAAACTAAACTTTGGGAAGAGAATTTTGATACCTTCTGCAAGATCTTGAGCTCCTCATAGGCATTCCACTTCATCTTCTTGATGGCATAGACTTCCCCATCAATGCTCCCTTTGTACACTGACCCCTGAATCAGGCAACTCTCGTTGAATCCATCAGTGGCTTCTATCAAATCTTCAATCTTAAACACCCTGTACTTGTCCAAGCAATCTGAAACATCTGCCATAAAGTTCTCCGTTCCCATCAACCCCTTCCCTTCCTTACCCAAAAGCTGCCTCCGCTTCTCCAAATCTTGCTCCCTCTCCTTCTTGTTCTTCAACCCAGACTCTCTGTAAACCCATAACCCACTAAGCAAAAGCAGCAAGAACCCGGTAATTCCCAACCCAATTGCCAAGCCTCTAACAACCCCTTCCCGCTCATCGCTCTCTACAGGAGGTGAAGGTGGAGGTACAGGAGCAGGGGAAGGAGCCACATCAGGCTGTGAAAGTTCTGGAAGCTGAGTGACTGGAATGAATATAGTATTGAAAGGCTGGAAATTATCTCCATTGACATCAGTTATAGACTCTGGTTGTACTCCAAACCTCGAAGCAACCGATGACAAGTTATCAGAAGGTTGGAAGACATAGGATACGAGGTAATTGACTTGGTTTTGCAACTGGGTACTGTTAGGACACTTGCAAAAGATAGGAAAGATGACGTTCACACCAATAGAAAGATTGGTAGGGACGAGAGTGGGATTGACAACCATGACAGATTGATAGGTTGTTAGATTCAAAAATTTGTAGGTGGAGACAACGTAGAACGTATCATCACGAACGATTGTATATGAGATGTTGGCATAAGAGATGCTAGTGGAAGTGTTAACCGAGTTGCAAGAGCAGGTGAGAGGAACAAAGAGGGGTTGGCTGGCAACAAGAGGGGAGGAAGGGGAGGATATGTTGCTGGGTTTTGATATCATGAGGCGGCTGACTGAGAAGAGGTCAGCTATGGAGGCCAGGTCCAGGAAGTTGGGCGCCGTGGCTCGGTAGAAGGCGTAGGTTTGGCATGGATATGTTGTCTGGTTTGCTGAGCAGGTGAAGCCTGTGGTAGTTGGTTCGGGTTGGGCATTTGATGTGTGGAGAAGGAGGTGGTAGAAGAAGAAGAAGAAGAGAGGGAGAGAAGAAGCGTAAAGGGATTTAATTTCCATGTTGCCTTTCTGTTGCGTCCCTCTTCCTACCGCTACAAGTGCTTGTGATAGATCGTAAATATAGAAGCTCAATTGCAGAAAATGACCGGAGAAGCACTGCTTGTCGAGTTCTTTGTCTGGAGTCAAAGCCGCCTCCGCTTTTACACCTTCTACCATTAATGTCATATTCGTCAACCATCACATCTTGAATATGACGTTAATTGATGGTCTTATATCTGAATTCAAGCTAATACTAAATTTTCCTTTTTTTTCTTTTTTTTTTTTTTTTGGGGATCAACAGGTTTGAAGTTTAGTTTTAATTATCTAATAATATTAAAATCTAATATTTTATTTCATTTTCATTTCTTATCTAAAATTATCTCATTTTATTTTTAAATTCAAATCCACACTAAATTTTCTATGTTTTCTTTTTCGGGAGTCAACAAATTTGAAGTTTAGTTTAGACTGGTTTATTTTGTAGATAAGATAAGATTAGTTAAAATAAAAATTAAAAATTAAATAAAATATTATTAAAATATATTTTTATTTTATGATTTAAAAATTTTAAATTATTTATTTTATTTTATATATAAATTTATAAAAATTATAATGATTAGATGAGATAAAATTAAATAAAATATTTTATGAGAGCGAACGAGACCTAAACCTCCGCGTGTAAACACCTAAAAATAAATTGTGA
The DNA here is from genome assembly GCF_018687715.1 of Carya illinoinensis. Classification (NCBI taxonomy): domain Eukaryota; kingdom Viridiplantae; phylum Streptophyta; class Magnoliopsida; order Fagales; family Juglandaceae; genus Carya; species Carya illinoinensis. Next base: position 46,536,961 of record NC_056752.1, read on the forward strand.
TTCAGATAAGATGGGCATGGTAACTTGGGGCGAGAAGATGGACTTTTCAATGGGAACACAAAAGCACCCTGCGTCAAGGGGAACAGAGCAACCAGGATGGCCAGTGTCAGTAATCCATAGGAGTCCGTCACGTTGAAGCATATGCACAATTTTGAACACCCAATTGAAATTTCAACCTTGACTTTCTATGCTGGCAACAGACATAGCACGACATTGCCTGACTAAACATTTCATTAAATTTACGACAGCAAAGAAAAACGAGCAGCATGGCATCCTCATGGTTATTTTAAAGACTAGAAATTTTGAACCAAAGTCTAAGATCATGCGTGTGGGTTGTAATCTTGTGACTGGCTTGAATTTTGTAATACAATATCTGTCACGCAAAAGCTTGACGGGAAAATGTATGCAACTTCTAGAATTAGTCTCACAAACACCAAAGCAGGTGCAATAATTCACAAAATTCTACCTCTAGAATTAAATAATGATAGGAGGGATCACCTCAGCTCACTTTCTTTTTTTCTAAGAATGGATGACTACGCCTGCTCTAATTGTGTACCTGGATTCATTTCCCTCGATTGCCTTCCACTTAACATTTATCATTCTGCTGATTAGAACTCCGTACTAGTAATATTATGTCCTGTAAGTTAATGCATTAGTCACACCATCAATCTTGACGAAATGAATTATTGGGCACAAAGCTTTAAGTCTATCATGCGGCAAAGAAAAAGAGATTAGAGCGCTTGCAATGAATAAATATTTATAATGACCAATGGAAGAAGACTATCCATCACCAACACTAGATTTGCCCCAATACATTATGTACAAAATGAAAATCAAGTCACAGAAGCAGCTAAACATCTGAAGAATATGACCACTAGAAAAAATCTAGATGTGCCATACTGCTCGATTGCAGTTGGCTAAACTCCTTGGCAACTTCATTTTTCCTCAGCTGTACTAACTGCAATTATGTTTTAAGGTTTAAAAGAAGGTATATTCCTTTGTCTTCTTTCCAAAGTGTCAGAATAAGATTACACAAATTTGATGATGTTGCTGGGGTGACATACCTTGACAGCTTTTTCCGACAATCCCTGACAATACACTCAGGAGTTGAGATTATGAGAGCAACTTGAGGCCGGTCGGGTGTTTACAAATCACAAGCTACCACTTAGGAGATGCAGCAAATTATAACATAGACTCGCGCACATATTAATATTTTTTTTACTGCTCTGATCTTTTTCCCCCTTTCTCTACCCACCCGGTGACCTGCTCCCCTCCTGCCCCCTCCCCCTCTCGCACACAGGTAAACTGTAAATTCATGTTTGCAAAGAAATTGTATTTCTGTTTGGATGTTAAAAAAATGTATTGCTCTTTGGATGGTGAGAAAATGTGAAATCTACAGAGGAGGAAACATATAACACTTAAAAGACTCGCTGTCCTATAAATTGCCACAGATCACATCAAGTCCGACCAAACTTACCACTGTATCTGCCCATAAGCTTAACTATTCCAACTCCATTTTCCACAATTTCAACTTTTGCAGCATTAATGGCCATCTGAGGTTCTTCAACATCTCTTGTTTGGGATTGCCGATATCTTCACCATGGTTGGTAAGCCATTAATCTTAATTGGGCAAATTTGGAGATGGGTTCGAATATCTTCAAGAAAGATGTTGAGACAAAGATGGGTTCGGCAGAGGGGAGAGGGGTTTCCGACAACAGAACGAAGGGAGAAGAAGATGCTGAGATGAAGGGATTGGGATAGAAGAGGAAAGAGAGAAGGAAGAAGGGAAAAGGGAGAGGGCAGAATGGATGTGCAACCATCGTACCTACCATAAGTCTACAACGTTGTGAAATTTCACTGCTGGGTTTAAAATGAAAATGTACACCCGATCGGTTTTAAGGTTTCCCCTAAGATTATATGTATTTCCTTCTATCATCCAAGCTGCACCCACAAGTAGAATGTTGTTCAGCTCCAAAATCCTAATCTCGTGATAACTAAAATCTTAAAAAGGACCAAAAACTGTATCTTTGATAGGTATACAAGTTACATGGGGGAAAAATTACAGGTGTTCTTGAAATAATCTTTGAAGATCCAAAACATAATCTCAATCATGAGCACATAAGTAGTTTCTTCTTCACCAAGCTATTACTCAAAGGCATGCACATTCTTTACTGAAATTATTGAATAAACAAAAACTCTGAAATGAAGATGAACATCCACAACAAATACTGTCAAAATATGACAAATAGCAGAATTCAGTAGACGCGGTCCAAGTTGGTAAAAATAGAATCACGAAGTCAGCTCACAGAGCACTCCTCGTAAAGCTACTCAACTGATAGGTAATAATCCATAGCACATTAGGAACTGCGAAATGGTAACTTCAAATATCCTAATAAATGCCCATCCCGCATCCCTCCCTCCTCTCTCTCCCAGCTGGCAAATGAAATTGGCCCCAGTGACCTCCAATTATATCATTGCTGCTATGTTCCATCTCTGCAATATGCCTTTTGCAAATTTTATTAATTTAATTTTCTATAGACTATATAAAAAAGTACCACCTCTGCAATAGTCATTCTACCACCATCATCCATCCACCACTTTCAATCTATGTCATCCACCAAGATTGTTAAACATATAATTTATATAAAATACTACAATCTAATATATAATAATGATTCAGAAAGCTGATATTAAGAATAGAGAGAAGATAGAATTAAACCAGAAGGGGAAATTTCAGCCACATTGATAAATTTTGGCCCAAAGATAGAAAAGAAAATAAAAAACATATTGCAACCATGTACCCTATCCTAATTAGGAAAAACGTGCCAGTACGACAAGTCTAATGCACTAACTAGCATGGTTGTACTAGGAGGTATCACGTTAGATGAGCAATCACATCTATAGATGTAATTATGATTCAATCAAGATCCCTTTGAGGGGAGCAGATTGACGATGCTACATTAAAATAAATATTAAACCTTATTTGCCAGCTGACATACTAGGGCATCAGTGCCTCAAGGTAAACCAAGATGGCCAATGCGATGGTTGGGTTGTGGAAGAGATTCCAATTGGGAGGTCATAAGCTGGTGGTAACTGGACAAGGTTTTGGACCAGCATGGATCCCTCAAACACACTTACAAGCATTCTCCACCAACTACAAGGATATTATGAGTAATAAATGCAAATATGGTGAATAAAAACATCAATATCAAAAACCAAATTTGCATCCTTTTGCACTTTTTTCTTTTTGGGGTGGGGTGGGGCAGAGCATCAAAATCCACAAGGACTGCCACTGCGATGCACCTTTAGACCAATGCACCATGAACCTACTAGGAAGCAGCCCAAAACCATAAAAGGTTTGATGAACATAAGGATCACTAACAAACCATCTTATCATAAAAAAAAGGATCCCTAACAAACCTTGCCTTGACTGAGTCAAGTTTAACGAACAATTAAGGTCCATTAAAAAAAGAAACTGAAAATCAAGTATTTTATGATTTAAGCAAACAACTCAAAGAAGGATTTGAAAATGCTAGGGGTTATCATATACATTTTTTTTTAAAGTACTGTTCTCAGGATATTGGGGAATGGACTAATAGACAGCAACAAGCATTTTCAAGTCCTCCTGTTCTGAGGTATCATATACATATTTACAAAGGCCAATAGCAAATGGTATGTAATTGGTTGCTGCCTCCAAACTTCTTTTTCCTTTTTTTGGGAGGAGTGGGAAAGGCTAGGCTCTGCCAAAGCTCTCTCTCTCTCTCTCTCTCTCACACACACACACACACACCATTTAAAATTTAATGCTTCCTTCTAGAATAACAATCACTTAATTCCCTCCATAAATATAACACAATGGAAGATACAAAAAGTACAAGAAAAGAGATTGAAGAAACCTGGGGGAAAGAAAAGAACTATTCCTCCATTCTCATCTTGATTATGAATTCTTGTGACAATGCAATATGCTAAGGAGATATTATCTCTTTGTTATATCGTCCTTTTTCACAGTGAAATCCCAGAGGTCCCCATATTTCTCATTGAAATCCCATATGCTCATGGTATTGTAGTCAGCTATCAACTTATCACGAGATCCCCTATCCATATTGTATATTTGAGGTTCGAAGTTGTGAGGTTTGTCTGGCTTATCCATCTCAATTATGGTAAATACAGTCACAAACAAGCCTGTTCCGATGAATAAGTACACCATCTGAAAGACAAGCAATGAGAGAATGATTTCAAAACCATGACAAACTAAGACCGTTTTGGTCATTCCGAAGTACATAGCAGTGGCTTTAATAATCTTTTGTATGTGCTAAATATGGATTTGTAGTACCGGAACATGCATGAACATCCCAGTGGCAATTGCTGGGAGGAAGAGCCAAGAAATTAACCCTGCAAAGAAGATCAACCCAAACGATCTTTAGTAACTCCTACAGTAGCAAATTATTAAAGATCAGTAGTCATTCATACCCTGAAAACCCGTAGGAGGTTCTACTGCTGCAATATCTTCTGCTATGGCTCCCCAAAAAGTTCCTATTAAACGCCCAGTAAAAGCTAATTAATGTAAGCAGCCTCCATGATCAGAAAACAAGGATTGATTCTTCAAAAAGAGAGATTGTGGCCAAGTCTCACTAACAAAGAGGTCAAACTTATAGACCCAGAGAAAATTCATATATCTTTTTGTAAAAGAATTGACGTTTTAGCAGACTTACATGAAGTTATTTCTTTCGGGACCAACAGGAAAGTATGTTGGGTATTTCCACCTTATGTCTTGGTTTAAGTCCCTAAGAAGCTTGAACAATGTTTTCACCTTCTACTCCCCCAGTTACATAAAAAGTTAAAAAAAAAAACCCACTCTGAGAACAAATGATGTGGCCCCAAGCTGTGCACAAGCCTAACAATTTGCAAAAACGAGAAAGGTGGGGGAGAGGACACCCATTTTCATAATATTTTCAGTTGATACTGCACTAGCTGCCCTTTCCCTTATATGGGAAAACTTAAAAGAATTAGTGAACGTGTGTATATTGGCATACATTTAAGTATCAGTTAAAAAAAATATCGGCATGGAAGTAAGTGTGGAGGAAACTTGAGGCAATTGAGGCTTTTTAGCAGATGGACGTGAAAGAGAGAGCTTGTAATAGCTAGTCAGTACTAGTCATCCAGTAAAATTCCCTTAAAGTCACTTCCTTTCTTTTCTTTTTGTCCATGTTACTTCCTTTTTTTTACCCTCCAACTTTGTGGAAGGAAGTTTTTGCTCGTTTGGGATTAGCTTGGGCGATGCCGAGAAGAGTAAGTGACCTCCTAGCTTCTTGGAGAGGCATTCGGGACAACTCTCATATTGCATCCATATGAAAGATGGTACTAACATGCCTATGGTGGTGCATTTGGAGGGAGAGGAATGATAGAAGCTTTGAAGACCAAAAGCGGTGAATGGATGAGCTTAAAACTTTGTTTTTCAATAATTTACTCCATTGGTCGATTGTAATTGATTTTCATAGCATGACCTTCCATGATTTCCTTGTATCATTAAACTAGCATGCATACCCATTGCTCTTGTATATGTCCCGTATACTTGGGCAATTACCTACTTTTTTTATCAATAAAAATTTGTTTACCTATAAAAAAAAAAAAATTGTGCTCTTTTTGCCTAACTCCCTTTTTTATTCCTTGTGAATTTCGTGAATATCCTCGTGAATATCCTCATTCATAGTTTCTTCAAACTATTCTGAACTTCAATTTTCTGATTTTTTTTTTTTCTAGGAGCAAACTTGAAGCCCCAAAAATTTATTGTCAATGGCAGGGTTTGTTAACCGCGACAAAAACCCCGCATCGTGATCCAATTTCCCATAACACAAGAAACCCCAATAGTTTGGAAAATGGGAGATTAAATTCCATACTCCCATAAATTTAAAATCCTGATAAATCTTCGAGCATTATATTAGGGTTATTGTCCCTCTTCCTAAAAGAAAAACTCATATGTCCAAAACTATCCGATCACCACCTCTTCAACATTAAAAATAAATAAAACTTAATCGCACTGAACCCATAGATAATGAAGTATATACCTTTCTCTTCGCCTTCGTGATACGTGTGGTGTCCATCGTACACCCCGTACTTGAAATCATCCTGAAACACAAAAGACAGTCATAAAAAGTCACTCACACACACTGACACTGAAAGAGTGGCGGCTGAAAGTGAAAGACCATACAGGGTCAACACTGTTTATGCCCCAACGGTCAACGGGATCTTCGTTGAGATCGGGCTCGATCTCGGACAGTCCAGCACGATTTAACTTCGTAGACCTGCGATTCTTCCCCGGGTTCCGGTAAAAACTGGAGGGCATGGTAACTAGGGTGTTGAGGTTCGAAACCCTAATCCCAGTCCTAACAAATGAATCGGAGCTGAGTTTTGGGGTTGAAACGGCAGAGAAAACTGGGAGCGAGGAAGAGCAGACCGCCATTTTTTGTTTTATCCTCGGTTTTTGGCGATTGGCGATTTGATTAGGCGTTAAATGCGCGCCTTGCATTGGCAACGGTATGATAATGTTCATAGTGACGGCCTGTCTTCGTAAGTTGGCCTAATGACTAATTATATTGTGACGCGTGTTGGAAGCAATTATTGGTGTAAGGTGTAAGGTGTACGTAAGTTGTTTACGCTCCTCGCCTCACAGGCTCACCCCTTAGGTGGTAATAGATTTTTTATTTTTAATTTTAAAGATTTAAATAGATTATTAAAAGTAATTTAAATAATAAACTTCATTATTTAATTGAGTTATTTTTTTAAAAATATTACCGAAAAGTTCGTCTCATTTTATTTCTTTATTATAAAATTTTTAAATTCTCATATAATTTATTATATTAAAATTTAAATAATTCTCATATAAATAATATTAATATTAAAAAAATAATATTATAATAATATTTTATTAAATTTTTAATATTTATCTCAATCCACTATCTAAATAACAGTTTAGAATTTGCACATGGTATTACTCATAGTACTAGATTATATTTCATAATTTCATAAATCCAAGAGTTGTCCCACATAACATCGTATAAAATTTAAATTTATTTAATATAGTAGGAATATGTAAAAAAAAAAAAAAAAAAAAAGGAGGAAAAAAAGCTGGCCACTAGAAAAAAGTTGGATGAGCATATACGAAAGGAGCCACTCCAAAGCCGTAGAAAAAAAAAAAAAATGCAAAGCTGAAGTGACTGCTAATGGCTAGGGAGTTATTCGTCACCCCCTCGTGTTGGCGCGTGAACTTCAACCACTACTTCCCTCGCCCTCGATTCTCTCCTCTCATTTCACCTCCTCGCCACACACTTTGTGCACCCTCTTCAATCTCAAGGTGAATTCAATCTTTCTCTCTCACAGCATTGTGTAAGGCTACTCTTCTTTCACTGATGCTAAGTTGAATGCTACTTTTTTCTGAACGTATTCGCATACTGCCTTGTATGAGTGTATCCGTGATATTTAATTTTCTGACCCCTGGGTCAAGGCTTTGTGTGTGTTTTTCTGGGTTCTCTTCTTGTTTTGGTTTTCTGTTTGGATGAATCTTAATAGTTGCGGTGAGGACGAATATATGGTTTCATTGGTTTTCTTCCCCCAAAAAAGAATCTTATAGTTGTGTGCATGGTTAGAATCGGGCACTCGGTGGTCAAGACATGCAATGGATTAGAGAGATTTGGGTATTGTAGACAGTGCGGTTCTGCATGAGAGTCGTATCAAGTATTGAAGTTTGTGTGTGTGTGTGTGTGTGTGTGGCTATTATTCATATTCAGCAGCTGATTTTGGTTTGGCTTTGAAGAGTGTTGAATATAAATGCTTGCGTCAAACTTTATTTGCACTGATAAGGGCTTGGTTTTGAAATAACCTCTTAAGATCTTGCGAATTTCGTACTTACAAAAAAAAAAAAAAAAACAGATCTTGCGAAGCTCAAAAGCATATAAAAGTCAATGTACTGAAAGCCAAGATCATTAGTAATAGAAGCGAGATTGAAGCAGCTGGGAAAAAAAAAGAGTGACAGTTTGACTGGAAAAGACACAGAAAACGAAGAAATTATTCTTACATGATAAACTTATTATTGTTTGCCTGTTATGTATCCAGCAAACTAAGAGATCACATCTAATTGAGATCATAAAAAGTTAAATCAAATTTCTGGCATTAAAAGCGATTGTCTTCTGTTATCCCCTTGCTCTCTGCATTCCGAATTTATTGGTGTATTATTTCTGCCACCTTAAGGTTGGTAATCAAGACATTTGGTTCATTTTCAGATGCTGTATTATGTTTCACTCCTTAAATTTTTTATTTTACTTCCGCACTTATACTTATTAAGATCTTGAATCACTTTATCGCTTTTCCTATACCATTTCCTATACTATTCGGTTTCCCTCATAGGAAATACATAATCCATTTGTAGGGGTAATGCGAAGATCGTAGATATACAAGTATCGTGGTACCTTTGATTTAGTTAAGTGCTGCAGATTATATGTGCTCTGAGCTACTGTTTCACCACTCCTTCAAACTTATTGGTCGACGAATTTCTGTGGACATCTAGAACCCTACCTTGTTCTTTTAGTTTCCCTCATTTTATGTAATCTTGTCATTGTTCTCCTAGACTGGGGCTCTCTCTTCTTCTTTTTTTCTCCTGTTTTCCACCCTTTTCCGCCTCGTTATTCTTGCTTGTATCGTATTTATTAATTTACTTTTTCATTCACCATTTAGTAGATTTTCAGCCTCTTTGGCCATGGATGATTCTAAAGCTGGTTCAATAAAGGAAATGCCCCTGGGATTAGATACAACAATGGAGGAAGAATATGCTTCACAGTCTAAGTTACTTCAAGAGTTCATTAGTATCTCCAATATTGACAAGGCTTGGATTTTCAAGCCCGATGATGGTATGAATACTCAGTTAATAGCCTTTTTTTTCCTTCCAATTTCTACTCATTTTTCCCTAGCCAAAAAAACCAACAGGAGTTACCGACAATAATCTTTGCCCTTAAAACGTTGCTGCAGGCACAGGTTCTCAGGCAATGTTTTCACTCAGCCAACCAAACATTTTGGCAAACAAGAGGAGGAAATTTATTGTTTCCTCTTATATATCTAATGAAAGTAAAAGTTCTGTAAACTTCAGATGGACCCCATTTCCCATTGAGATGGCGGGAGTGTCTACAATAGTTCCATCACCATCTGGCTCAAAGCTTCTTGTAATTCGCAATCCTGAAAATGAGTCTCCTTCTAAATTTGAAATTTGGGGTCCATCTCAATTGGAAAAGGAGTTCCATATTCCCCAATCAGTTCATGGCTCAGTATATGCTGATGGATGGTAACTAATAAGATCAATATAGTTTATCTGATGAATTTATTTAACTTTCAATTATAACCTGGCATACTATTGGCTTTTTTTGTATATGGTTTTAGTTGTAGACGTTGTCCATTTCTAATTAATAATGCTGCTCAATGTGATCATAGCTTGTAGCTGTAGTATTACCAATTGTACTAGCAGTAATGCTTATAATACTCTCAATTGTACTAGCAGTACATGCTGCTCAATGTGAAGTCACTCCACTACTATTTATTATTTTATCATTACTTTTCACTACTTTTTACTAATATTCAATATTTTATCATTACTTTTTCACTACTATACACAGATCATCTGATATCACCTCACTACCAAACATACCCTTAATTTTACAGGTTTGAGGGGGTTTCTTGGAATTTTGATGAAACTCTCATTGCTTATGTTGCTGAGGAACCGTCTCCCTCCAAGCCCACATTTAATGACCTTGGATACAAGAAAGGTGGTTCCACCGAGAAGGATTGCGGTAGCTGGAAAGGTCAGGGAGAATGGGAGGAGGACTGGGGAGAAACCTATGCAGGAAAAAGGCAGCCTGCACTTTTTGTCATCAATACTAACAGGTCGAGTTTCATTGCTTTGTAACTTTTATAAAAGCTTTTATTTAGATGGAAGATCTTTAATTCTAAGTTAATTATGTTGTACAGTGGAGAGGTACAGGCTGTTAAAGGAATTGAGAAGTCCTTGAGCGTTGGCCAAGTTGTGTGGGCTCCATCGACTAAAGGCGCGCATCAATATTTGGTTTTCGTTGGGTGGTCATATGATACGAGAAAGCTTGGTATTAAGTACTGCTATAATAGGCCCTGTGCATTATATGCAGTTAGGGCACCACTTTATGAATCAGAAACCAAGGGACTTGAACTCAAGTGGGTTGTTTTTGTAAAAAGACCCTTTTTTCATCATTACACCTTTCTTCATGTAAATTATTTCATGTTGGTGATGGGGTATTCTGTCATCAATATATAAATCACTCATTCAGTACGTGTAATGTTCCAGAGATAGCTCTACTGAAGACGTTCCTGTGTTTAATCTTACTCAACAGATAACCAGTGCCTTCTTTCCACGGTTCAGGTATGCTACTAATCTCAAATGGTTTTATGATTGTGATGTTGTTTGACAGGTCAAGAATGGATTTAACATTCTAATCTTTCTTTATCAGTACTCTTAAGTTGATTGATATTGGGCTCTTGTTTTGATTATTAAGTGCTATTAAATTACCTCCTAATACGGTGCTGTTATGTATAGAGTACAGTTTGCTTGTTTCTACTGACTTATACGATAAACTGGAAAGTTGGAGTATCTGAACTATGAAGCTATATTAGTTGTTGAATGCATCTACTAAACATACTCTGAACACCAGCTTTGGGACCTGATGATTATGATTAATTCTTTTTTCCAGTCCAGATGGAAAGTTTCTAGTGTTTCTAAGTGCAAGAAGTTCTGTGGATTCTGGGGCACATTCTGCAACAGATTCACTTCACAGAATTGATTGGCCAACTGACGTAAAGTTGTGGCCATCTGCCAAAATTGTTGATGTGGTGAGTGCCAAAATTCCTTGTTGAGGTTTTATATAAGAACTTACATCTGAATTTTATATTGCCATCATGCACCATGAGTGCTAATGACAACATGCACCAGACTGAGGTAATCATATGATATTTTTGGATGAGCTGAATTGTTTGATGTATCTATGTGTTAAACTTAATTTTGATTAGTTTTGAAGCTTCCCAATTTGAAATGTGCATGCAACTTTTCTGGTCCATACTTACTGCAATTCATGAAGCTTTTGTAGAGTATTATATATATCATACTTTCTTATAGTATTTGCAATAAATTACAGAGTAAAATGCCTATTTAGACTGCAATTGTTTTCTGTAAATTCCATGTCACTGCACTCATAACTATATATGTGTATCTATAAATCTTTGAAGATTCCTGTTGTGATGTGTGCTGAGGATGGTTGCTTGCCGGGACTTTACTGTTCGAGTTTTCTTAGCAATCCATGGCTTTTGGATGGTTGCACTATGATTATATCTTCCATTTGGAGCAGCAGCCAAGTGATACTTTCTGTGAATGTGTTGAGGTAACTTTACGGGCTGGTTACGGATGTTATTTTCATGTTGGCGGATCTTTATAATGTTGTTTGCGCAATCAATTCATGATATCTTCCATCAAATTACAGTGGGGAGGTATTACGTATCAGCCCTGCTGACTCAAATTTTTCGTGGAATGTTCTTACATTGGATGGCGACAATATTGTTGCTGGTAACATCAAATGCTGATCTTTATCAATTCCCAGTTGGAATAAATTTTTTTACATTGGATTTTATTGTTTGAAGTGTCTAGCAGTCCAGTAGATGTTCCTCAAATCAAGTATGGATATATTGTTGAGGAAGCTACTAAAGCTGCTGCATGGAGTTGGTTAGACGTACCAAGCCCCATTTTTAAATGCTCTGAGAAGGTTTACTTAAGTTTCCTTTTGTTCCATGCAAATCATTTTTGCACATAGAGATTATATATCCTGAATGCTTGCATCTTTGTGAATGAACGTCTTCATGCTGCAGGTTATATCTTTGCTCTCTCCTCTTCAGTTCAGTATAATGAAGATACCAGTCAAGGATGTTTCTGATAGCCTGACAAAAGGTTTTAAATGCCGCTTTGATTTCTTTCTCAAACCTACTCATCCATATTTAATACATTGTTGGGTCATTGCACTATAATTCCTTATAGGTCAATGGAAAGAACACTATTGAAAAAAGTAGAGAAGACAAGTATTTCTTTTACTCGTTTTCTTGACCAATATTAAACCAGATGTTCAATAAAATTGGGGTTCCATCCTCTCTTATATAAAAAATAATAATCCAGGTGAATGTGATTAAAAAGTAATTATGGTCAATACAACTCTCATATAAACTTTAGATTATTACCACACCATTTCCAGAAGTGAATGATAAACTCTGCAATTCTTGTCGAACATATTTAAGCAATATGATACTCTTTTATTGAAAGAATTTGAGATTGCATTCTTGATTAATATTTTATTGTGTTTTAAAATTTCTGATTATTTTTTTTCATACGATATCACCATACCGAAACAGCCACTATCTTTAGCTGGTTTTTTTTTATCGTTATGTATATTGGGTTGAATACAACAGACCCTCCTTTGAAAGGACCTTTGGGTGGTGCTGTCTTGCGATAAGTATCTCGCTCTTGAACAAGTGATAGCGCCACTCTTACTCTTCTTTATAACCAACTTTTTTTCTTTTGTTGGAAACCCTTTGAAAGGGAAATATATTTTCTAGTTTCCTGGTCCTTTACTAGTAACAGTCCGATGCGTTACTCATAATATTCTTGAGTTATAGAGATTTGGTTTTGATGGCATGTATGTATTTAATTCATTTCAGGTGCTAGCAAGCCTTTTGAAGCTATCTTTGTATCTTCCTGCTGTAAGGAAAGTGATGCATGCAATCCGTTAATTGTAGTCCTTCATGGAGGCCCACATTCTGTGTCGATATCAAGCTTTTCAAAGTCCTTGGCATTTCTTTCTTCAATTGGATACAACTTATTGATCGTAAACTATAGGTATTTTGTTGTAGTAGCAGTAATAAGAGAGGTGGTACCTTTTTAACGTAATAATCAGAATTTTTATCCTCCATACACATTGGGTTTAACTATCACATTCCGCACCGATCATCAAGAATCTGGTTGAGCACAGTGGATCTCTCTATCTCTATCTCTCTCACACACACAAACACACATGCACACCTCCCAAAAAAACTTTTTCTTCTCCAGGATGAAGTCCTTCTGTGTTGAGGTGGTGTTGCTTGTAAAGCCACAGTGGCACTACATACCTAATTGACAGGAAAGGGAATCTGACTATTTATGAAGTTGGAAGAAAATAGGATTCAGAAATGAATATTTTAACCTTAATCTGGACCTAAATTTCGACTCATTATTTTAAATTTAAAATGCCATGAGTTTCTTTTATACATTAAGAATGTCAATAAGATTCCTTGAATGGATAAAATCCCGTCTTCCATTCACGTTTTGTCTATGTCAAAAGAACAATGCAATGTATGGATTCTCTCCCCTCTCATGCCACTTATTCTTTCATTAATTTTTGTTGGGGTCCTCAGGGTTATAATTGTCACATCCTTGAAAAGAGCCTCTTTTTAGCTATCAGATTTGTGTAGTATCGATTTTGTCTTCTAACATGATAATTTATCTTCAGAGGTTCACTGGGATTTGGTGAAGAAGCACTCCAATCTCTTCCGGGAAAAGTTGGGTCTCAGGTACTTAATACCTATCTAGTTTTGTTATACCTGCTAAAGTCGTTACATTTTTTTAAAAATAATTTCTTGTTGAGCAGACTAGTTTGGGAATGGCATATAAGTCCTAATCTTTAAGATGTGTTATGGACAGGATGTCAGTGATGTATTGACAGCTATAGATCATGTCATTGACAAGGGGCTGGCCAGTCCATCAAAAATTGCAGTGCTTGGTGGTTCCCATGGTGGCTTTCTGTCAACCCACTTGATTGGCCAGGTGCAGTAATTCCACAAATTGTAATTTTTGTTTAGTGGTTTTTGTTAAAATTTTGTTTATCTTTTGTGCCTTCCAATTTCTATTTGTTTTGAGTCTTGCAGTTCTTTTTCTTATTGCTTTTATATTTATCTACTGCCAGTTTGTGGTTTCCAATAAAGAGATCTCGTCCATCGGGGTTTAGATATGAGAGACATTTGCCAGTCAAACTTAAAAAGTGGGCCTCTTGTTTGCACATGTGGCATGAAAATGCTTAGCAGACTAGAAGTTATGATTTGTGACCTTTTGTTTATATTTCTTTCTCAACTGAAGGACTCACTCAATACAGATCACATTTGTTTCTAATGCTGCAGGCACCGGATAAGTTTGTTGCTGCAGCTGTGAGGAATCCTGTTTGTAACTTAGCATTGATGGTTGGTACTACAGATATCCCAGATTGGTGCTACGTGGAGGCCTGTGGAAGCAAGGGGAAAGAGAACTTTACGGAAGCACCTCCAGCTGAACTTCTGACTCTTTTTCATAGCAAGTCTCCTATTTCACACCTCTCAAAGGTATGCTTAATGGAGGCTTATTACCTTATCAGAAGGTTATTTAGGGCATTTGATAAAAGCAAATAGAATGTAAAGGAAATTCTATTTAAAGACAATGCCATATAAAAACTCAACGTAACATAGCTTTGTCCATCTTTAATGCCAGCTCTACTAGGCGTGATAGGATTCATTCTGCAAGCTTTGCTTTGTTTTCACTATTGAATGCCATATTGTATGGGGTAAACATCTTGCTGGTATCAAGTCTATATTCTTCAATCAGGAATCGTAAAACTTGCATCTAGTTTCCTTTTAGGTAGTATGCATTCTTTTCACAATTATGAGGGTGTTCAATTGGTAGCAATCTGGGTGGCACCACACCACTGACAGCAGTCCAGATGACAAAACCTAGAAATTTGAAGCTCAATTCGGTTTATGGTTTGAGCCTCAGACCAAACTAAAGAGTCGAATTGTTCACCCTTACACTTATATTTAGGAGGTTTCTGCTTGAAATAAATGTGTTGTCATTTACTTTAGCTTGATTGTCTCCGCAGGTCAAAACACCAACAATTTTTCTTTTAGGTGCCCAGGATCTCCGGGTTCCGGTTTCTAATGGATTGCAAGTAAGATATTCTGTTCCTCTTTTAAATGATGACTGGCATTGTTGAAGTTTTTATTTCAATTATCTCTGTTTCACAGATAGTCGCTCTGATAGGCTGGAATCAAAACAAAAACTGAGACGATTGAATATATTTTAGAGTCTCCTCTTGTTCTTTTTTTTTTTTTTTTTTTTTTTTTGAGGGGGGGGGGGGGGGGTTGGGGTGTTTGACTATAGATTGTTACCTTATATGATTACATAAAGATATTGGTGTTTGAAATGTGCAGTATGCCCGGGCACTCAGAGAGAAAGGTGTCGAGGTTAAAGTTATTGTGTTTCCCAACGATGTTCATGGAATTGAAAGGTGAACATTATTCCTACATGAGCTCCTACATTCTAGTCAATACAACTTATCTCAAAGCTGATGTTGCACAATATCTTGCAGTCTGATGAATTCTCTTCCCCCTTTTTTTTTGGGCTTGAATTGCAGGCCACAATCCCACTTCGAAAGCTTTCTTAATATCGGGGTTTGGTTCCGAAAGTACTGTAAATAAGCAGGTGTTGCCTGCCTGTGTTGTGCCTATGGGTTTGGTTATTATGTCCAAATGTATTGAATGTGACCTTGAAAGGTTGTCGACTCAAACTTATAATCGAAGTATAAAACCCTTCACCTTCATCTTAGAGGTGAACTTATAAGTTTATTATAATAAACTTATAATAAAACTTATGTCATTGATTGCTTCCTCTAGAACTCTATTGGTTGCTATTTTAAGAGATTTATATACGTATTGCATGAATGCTACATCTCCATTTGGCTTCGTGCCGTTGTTCCATTCCACCAGCAAAAATTTTATGTCCAGTTATTTTTATATATTTTTTGCACACTCCACTGGTGTAATTGGTATTTTTTTTTTTTATATATATAAAATAACTGTTTTGGTTAATCATATCAGTGGAATGTGTAAGAAGTATGCAAAAATGATTATATATAGTAGAACTCTTTCGAACTGAATAATTTTCCAACATTCGTTATTCCATCAAAAACATTAAACTCAGCTCGAGTCTCTTACTACACGTCTTGTACAAAATAAAACCAATCTAGTCTGTTCATGTACTATAAACGAATCAAGGCATGAAAATGTTTAATTATATGAGAAGAATTTATACAAAAATTTACTTCTCCACATACCAAATATTGATATGCTAAAAGTTATTAAATTTAAAATTCAAATCTTATATTTTAAAAGAAAACTAACAAAATGAGATCTATACGTAAAATTATAAGTATACATTGCAGTGCTCAAATTATATTTGTAAGTTAACATGGAAGATATATCCTCTTCTTCACTGTTGTACATGCTTTTAAATAATGCACATTAGTTTCTTCATGTAAATCTTATATATTTTGTTTAAGGGTATATTAACAATAGAATAAACAAATCACGTTTTAACCGTTAGCATCACGAGTATATCACAAACTCAGATACGAAAAACTAAAATTAAATAAATATCAAACATAAAATCTTCTGGTATTTGAAAAAATTGGAATTTATGAGTTTTCTAATACAAATTTGAAGAAATATATTTTCATTTCTTAATGCGTGAAAAATTTACCTTCACTTAAAACAAGTTACTATGGCGACAATTTCTAGCCCTTATACCTCTACAACTTGTCGTTATGGTTATCTTCCTGACAAATTCCTTGGTAACGACGCATTCTTTGAATACAAAAAGTCTAAATGCAGGCATAATGGAGGCCTCCCTGTGAAAGGCATCCTACGTGAAGTCAAACGCACCGTTTTATTTATTCTAAAATGGTGCGTTTGGTTGAAGTTTGATGCCATGTAAATTGCAAACACGAAACGGTGTGTTTGGTATTTCGTAAGGGACACCGTGCTCTCCCTCCCCTTCCCTCTCATTCCCAACCCTAACCCTCCCTCCCCTTCCCTGCCTCTGTGAGATCCCATACCCAACCCTCACCCTAAATGGTGGCAACAAGGTGCGTAACTCACTACTCCACTTTTTATCTTTGCATGAGGTACGGTGAATAAAAGGCTAATTTTCATCAAAGCCTGCTTTGTGGAAATGGGGAGGTTGATTTCTCTTCATGAATTTTCCAAAGCAGAATATTCCAGGGATAGGCACGAAACCATAATAGTTGATGTTTCTGTTTCTTTCCATTCTTACATGTATTTTTGTTTGGACACGAGTCAATGAATTGCTCTTTTTGGATGTCTACTTGTTTTGCTCTTTAACCATGAACCAGAGAGAGCTGTATTGCTATTTAATTTTAATTTAGTCACAAATTTTTTTTTTTTTTTGGAGTAGGGGGAACTTTTACAATTCTCCATTTCCAACCAGGAATCAAAGTATGACTAATTTCCTCCCTTTTCTGAAGGCTGCAAAGCCCCACTTTAGATTTTGAACGAGGTACGGTGAATAAAAATTCTACCAATAAAAATGGTATTAATCTTTGAGTAGTGCTAGAGGCAGGCACAAATGTGTGCCTGCATGCGGACTTCACTGACGTGGCATTTTGCCACGTCAGCATTTATATTAAAAAAAAAAAAGCAAACCAGCAGGAATTATAACATTTCAAACTCGATGGATAGCAGGAAATACATTCAGAAGCATTGCAGATCTCCTCTCTCTCGTACCTTACATGGCATCAAACTTCAACCAAACGCACCGTTTTAGAATAAATAAAACAGTGCGTTTGACTCCACGTAGGATGCCGTTCGTGGGGAGGCCTCCGTTGTGCCTACATTTAGACTTTTTCTTAATTTTTTTTCACTTGGTTGTGGCAATGAATTATTTTCGCAATGAGTTTTGTTGCAATGTCCAATATGAAAATTGATTTGCCTTTGTACTAGGGAATTTTTTTGCTTTAACTTGAAAATTGGAGACAAAGAAAAAGCCTCATTGTTTTGCAACTAGACATTAAGCAAGTACAAACCCACACAGTTTGTTTTTCAATCCATATGACAATATCTATTTACGTAACCAGAAATTTGATTCTGTTAATGGGATAGGGGTGAAGCCATAAGCCTAATAGGAACGAAAAGTTCATTGAATAAACAGGCTAATGGGAAGGTTGAAGCACTCTAAAGAACATTGTTTAAAGTTCATTGAATAAACAGGCTAATGGGAAAATATAGAGATTGTTTTACATCTTTGGACTGTCATGAATATTCTGCTATTCACCTACTCTGGATATATATCATGACCTCTACTCTTGTCATTTGAAAAGGTTCTTATTTTCAGGTCTGTTGTTTGTCATTTAATTACCAGGCTATTTTTTTGTGCGAAATATTCTTTTTTCTTTATTTTAATATTTTCCTTGATTTTGGTAGTAACTTCATTAAGCAGTAAATTAAAACACTACTAAAAAGCTAAGCAACTAATGTACAAATGACATGCATGAAGTTATTGGGCTCGGGAGTATCATATGCATGCGTGCAGTTGCCTTATTTTCACTACAATGATAAAAAGTAAAAAGCTTACATTTCTTATTATTTGACCAATAATAATACATGTTGTATCTTCTTACAAACTAGCTATCAAGTTCTAAACCTATAGTCCTATATATTCATCAAGGAAAAGAATTAAGGATGTCATCATCAGTTTCTTCAGCATCTCTTGTCAGGTATGTGGTATTGAATGTTACCATATCTCCAAAATAGTTATAGGCCCCTCTAATACGAGCATCCGCCCAAAACATATTTTTCATCCTATCCTCCTCATCCACATCCATGATGCCGAAAAATCCATCATTCTTGTATTGCATCCTTCTAAAATATTTCAGCAATGCTTGAGCACCACCTTTACCAAGACGCAGGTGTCGTGCCTTATCAATATAGTTACGGAAATCTTTTTCTCCAAATGGTACATTCTCAAACCCACCCACCTCAGTCACAATAGCTTGAAAACTCTTATTCATCCGTATGTCAGCCATATCATTTGTATCCAACACCCTTCTAACTGATTTATTAACTTCTCTGTTGTATCTAAAGAATCTTGCTTTTCTTGGACTGAGTACATGATTGTGTGTGTTAAAAACTGATGTGATACACAACTTTCCATTCTTGAACATCACATTCATCCTTGCCTTGCATTCTGTCTTGCTTGTTGGCCGAGGTTTCGAGACATTTGACGCCCTATTCCGTGCCTTTCCACCACGAGCACATCCCAGAGCAACATATTTGATACTCTCATCTTTCTCTCTTTTACTCCTTTGTGTCATAACCGGAAAACCTTCTTGTTTTCCATACTGTTTATAATAAGTCATTAATGCATTCTCCGATTTGGCTTTGGATCCTCAGCGATATCACCCCCATCAGTTTGCTGGACATGAAGTGACCCAGAACTGCCAGCCTCTTTGGTCTCAACAGTATTACCCAAAGAGGCAGTAGACTCCTCTTCACAGTCTATCGATTCTAAAGATGCCTCACTAATCTCTTCAATAGAGTTACTTTGCTGCACTTTATTTTCCTGCAAATTAGGAGAAAAAAGTATTATATGACAATATATGTTCTAAATAATGTAAAAGACAACGCAAATGGAAAATCAAACACATTACCTCGCTACCACATGGATATGGGTTGGCATTCGTCGGAGGAACAAATGTTGGTAAAGCCTTACAAGAGTTAGAGGCTAAACTAGCGTTGCTTTGTACACTACAACTGGCAGCTACACTAGAGCTGACATTGGTTGGGGAACTAGACATGGGAGCGATCGTAGAGTTCCATGTTTGTTGCTGCAGTTTTTCAAATAAAAATTTAACATAAATACTTAAACTAAATATTGTATAGGAAAAAAAATTAAAACACACTAACTACAATAGATATTCCAAGAAATAATCACTTGATTGCTCTATAGATATGGGTAGGTATTTAGAGGAGGTCCCATCATTGGTATGGCGGAACTATGCAAGGTAGCGGAACTACTTAAGGCAGCAATACTTGACGCAGCAGTAGTTGTAGAGTTCCATGGCAGTTGCTATAGTTATCCCCAAAGAAAATTTAAAAATAAATAATTAGACCAAATATTCAAGTTCATAAAATTAAAACTATGATCCAACGATCACCTGGTTGCTCAATGGATATGGGTTGGCACTTGGAGGAGGCATAAAAGGTGGTAACCACGCATGAGGTACTGGACCGTAATAACTTGGCATGTAGTTTGAAATGCTTGGATAAAGTGGTCGTGATATGTCCTAACATGTAGTAATATAATGTTAATCAACTCAAGTAACCAATGACTACACATAAAATAAACACACGCCAACTGTTGAAAGAGGTGTACAATACCGTGGTTGATGGATTAGTGATAGGAGGTGTTATGCAGGATACGTCTTCTTTCTTTTTTTCCATCTACACAATTTCAAATAAAACTACATCAACAATGAAAGCGAGTGGGTGGTTGTCAAGAATGACACATATAATTATATTAATAAAGTGTGTAAAAAATACCAAACTATGGACTGAATATTTGAAAAATTGGAGATTTATTTCTATGGAATTTCATCCTTTTTTTCATATTAAATAGCGTTCAACAAAAGGAATATGGATAAATGTTTCATTTGTGCCATTAACTTGCTTTTTTTTTATTATGTTATTAAGAATTTCATTTATTGTTCCTGCTTAACCTCATTTACTTTCTTCTTTTTTGTCTCCTCCTATTTATTGTGAGTGGATAGTTGCACCATCAATCTCTATACACCTATCTTTTCAGTCAAAAGAAGCAATTTAAGTGTGTTTTTATATAGGTTATTGGAACTAACATTTAGAAAATATTCTCTCTCTCAACAAAAAAAAAAAAAAAACATCTAGACAATATTCAATCTAGACAAACTGCCTATAAATCCAAACCATCTTGACCTTGAAAGTTGTTAAATTGCAAGATAAATACAAAACTTAACATCGTATTATTGGTTGGTCACAAGGATTTCAATGTTGTTGATAGGACAAAAGTAGCGTGTTCCTCAAATTAGTTACTATTGGTAGAAACTAATTTTGAATTTAATTATTTATTTAACAACTTTGAAAGCAAGTGGGTGTCCTTATCATTTAATAAATTTTTCAGAACTCTCTTTACCTTCTCATTTATCATATTTTAGTGACTAAAATAATCTAGAAAAATTAAAATTCTTAATCTTGAATCTACTAAAATAGAAACGGCCTTATGAAGGCTTCCTCAATGCTCTTCTTCTCCTTCATTTTCCTTCTATATTCACTTCTCCAACCTTCTCACTCTATAGAAATACTCCATTGGTAAACGTTAAAAATCTAGAGATAGAAATATACAAAAAAAATTTCTAAATCTTAGATATGAGAAGATTACCTCCTTGTTAGCTTTTCTTTTATCGATTTTCTGCCTCCTGAACCGAGAATCTGATTTCCCCTGCTATGCTAAGCTTGAACACTTTTTATGAGAAGTGAAGGATGAAAGGTACAAGAGAGAAGAGATCTGCAATGCTTCTGAATGTATTTCCTGCTATCCATCGAGCTTGAAATGTCATAATTCTCGCTGGTTTGCTTTTTTTTTTTTAATATAAATGCTGATGTGGCAAAATGCCACGTCAGTGGAGTCCGCATGCAGGCACACATATGTGCCTGCCTCTAGCACTACTCTTTTGAATACCAGAATATATTAAAAGTTGGTCCGTATATATTAAAAGCTGGTTTGTTTTTATTAAATTGAAATAAAAGTTAAATAAAATATTATTAAAATTTATTTTTTAATATTATTTTTATTTTAAAATTTAAAAAAATTAAATTATTTATTTTATTTTATAAAAATTTAAAAAAAATTATAATAATTAAATAAAATAAATTGATAAAATTTGTGAAAACAAAGACCACCCAGTGGAGTCTTCAAAACTCCAAAGTCGGACTTGGGATGGATATCACGTCAAAGGATATCGCCTCAACTACGGATTTTACTGGACTTCTCAAAATTCCATCATATATACTTTTGAAATGCTGACCTGAACGAACGAACGAACGAGCAGAAGACCACTCCAATACTTCCAAGAAGGTGAATTACCCGCTACTAGTTCCCCGAAACCGTGTTGTTTTCTTAACAATTCTCGACATTTTCTTCAAAATATTTGGCACGCACCCTTTCGTGGAAATGCTTGTGAAGTTCCAGCTTTTAGATACCAATTGCCTCCACATATTGGCTTCCTCGAGGACCTCACCCAGCATCGGAGTCTCCGTTTCGCGACTAGACCAAGTTGAGCCCATTACCAAGAAACACGGAGAACAAAGACTACTTAAATGTCCGAATGGAGAATCCAAAAGTTTTGGTGTAGTTCACAGAAAAACTGGTGTTATTCCTGGGCCAGGATTGAAGAAACAGAGTTCCGCGAATAACCCAGATAGAAAGCAGCGAAGGGGCAAGCGGGATAGTGGTAGAATTGGGGAAAGGGGGGATTTTCAGGTTAAATTTAGGTTGGGTGTAGAAAATGGATTATTGGAGAAAGCGCATTCTAGGTGTTCGACAAAATGGGTCTCCTACGGTGGATGTATTCCAGCGATATTACAAATGTTGGATTTGGTTCAGGATTTGGACGAGGCTTTGAGGCCATGGGAAGACAAGATTGGTAATAAGGAAAGGAGCATAATTTTGAAGGAGCAGCGGAGTTGGAAGAGGGCCTTGGAGATTTTTGAGTGGTTTAAGAGAAAGGGTTGTTATGAACTAAATGTGATTCACTATAACATTATGCTTCGGGTTCTTGGGAAAGCACAAAAGTGGAACCATGTTGAGAATTTGTGGGATGAGATGAAAGTTAAGGGAATTGTGCCGATAAATTCTACATATGGAACTCTGATTGATGTTTATAGCAAAGGTGGGCTTAAGGAAGAAGCTCTTCTTTGGCTTGAGCGGATGAAAAAACAGGGGATGGTACCTGATGAGGTCACTATGGGGACTGTTATTCAGTTGTATAAGAAGTCAGGAGAATTTCAAAAGGCCGAGGACTTTTTCAAGAAGTGGTCAGCCATTGACGCTTTGAGGAACGAGAATAGTACTGCTACAACTACTACTGAAGTGGGGAGTGCTTTGCATTCCCATGGTAGTTTGAGCTCACATACGTATAATACGTTGATAGACACATTTGGGAAGGCCGGGCAACTTAAAGAAGCATCAGAGACTTTTGCGCAGATGCTCAAGGATGGGATAGCTCCAAACACAGTAACATTCAACACAATGATTCACATTTGTGGCAACCATGGCCAACTAGATGAGGTGGCTTTGCTGATTCAGAAAATGGAGGAGCTCCAATGCCCACCTGACACAAGAACGTATAATATTCTCATTTTCCTTCATGCTAGGCATGATGATATAAAGATGGCAGCAAACTACTTTGATAAGATGAAGGAGGCTCACCTCAAGCCAGACCTTGTGAGTTATCGCACCCTCTTGTATGCTTACTCAATAAGGCATATGGTTCCCCAAGCTGAAGACCTGATATCAGAGATGGATGGAAGGGGGTTTGAGATTGATGAATACAGTCAATCAGCTCTTACTAGAATGTATATAGGAGCTGGGATGCTTGAGAAGTCATGGTTATGGTTCAGGAGGTTTCATCTTGCAGGGAATATGAGTTCTGAGTGCTATTCTGCTAATATTGATGCATATGGTGAGGGTGGCCATATTTTGGAAGCTGAAAAGGTTTTCATTTGTTGCAAAGACAAAATGAAGTTGAGTGTCCTTCAGTTCAATGTGATGATTAAAGCTTATGGAATAGGAAAGCACTATGATAAAGCCTGTGAGTTGTTTGATAGAATGGAGAGTTATGGGGTGTTTCCTGACAAATGCAGCTATATTTCTTTAATACAAATTTTGGCTAGCGCTGATATGCCTCACATAGCAAGACCCTATCTGAGGAGGATGCAGGAAGCAGGACTTGTAAGTGATTGCATCCAATATTGTTCTGTGATCTCAGGCTTTGCAAAATTAGGTCAACTGGAAATGGCAGAGGAACTATACAAGGAGATGATCGGATTTGATGTACAGCCCGATGTTATAGTTTATGGGGTAATGATAAATGCTTTTGCTGACATTGGAAGTGTCAAAGAAGCCATTGGTTATGTTGATGCAATGAAAAGCGCAGGTTTGCCTGGAAATACGGTTATATATAACTCCCTGATTAAGCTTTATACCAAAGTTGGCTACTTGAAGGAAGCAGAAGAAATATACAAAATGTTCCAATCATTAGAGGAGGGTCCAGCTGTATATTCTTCGAATTGCATGATTGATCTTTATTGTGAGCGATCTATGGTTAAACAAGCAGAAGAGATTTTTAACAGCTTGAAGAGAAAGGGGGATGCAAATGAATTTACTTTTGCAATGATGTTGTGCATGTACAAGAAAATTGGGAGGCTTGAAGAAGCCATTCAAATTGTTAGACAAATGAGAGAGCTGGGACTTCTAACAGATCTGTTGAGTTATAATAATGTGCTTGGGTTGTATGCAATGGATGGCAGGTTCAAGGAGGCAGTGGAAACCTTCAATGAAATGATAGAAACTGCGATTCAACCCAACAATTGTACATTCAAATTACTTGGAGTTGTGCTTGTGAAGTGTGGAGTTCCAAAGCAAGCTGTTGGAAAGCTGGAACTAGATATGAAGAAGGATGCTCGGAGTGGTTTGCAGGCATGGGTGTCAACTCTCTCGTCTGTGGTTGGAGTGGATAATTATGAAGACATATAGTTACTTTATCCTCGGCCGGTTTTTTCAACAGGGCTATATGATTTAAGGTTGCAATTCACGAGTGTAAAGCTAGAAATCAATTGTGATATTGAAAATGTCGAGGATCCTATATTCAACATGTCAACGAAAATTTATCTGAAGGGCCTAGAAGGACCAGAAAGAAGCCCAACAAGTACATGTATCGAGGCTATGTGGAGAAACGTATGGCCTGTTCTTTGTAGAAGAAATGGCCTTGTATAGAGTTGATTGTCTACACAGTGTATGTATACCCAACCCCCAAGTGGTTAGAAAAAAGGTTTCGTTGAGTCAAATCGGGCGTTTTGTATATCCACCTCTATGATAAACCTACACAACAGGATTAACTAAAGGATGCCAATGGTGTGGTCTAATGGTTGTAATATTTGCCGGCTGGGCATTTGACGTGTCTGTCCTTGCTAGCATTTTTGCATAGAAATCTCAGATTCGTCTGAATATTTTTTGGCCGCGACTTCAACTTTCTCTGGATATGGCCAGGAAGTAGATTACATATTTGCACTAGATATTGGAGCATTATCTCTATTTTGCCCGTCTTCAAGCTTTAGGATCCTCTCCATTGTTTCTAGCCTCTGCCGGGCAGGTTTTCAGTGATTAAGCTGTGGATCATGCCATTGACCCGGGAATTGCTGATTTTCTGTAACAGTCGCTGCTTTGTAGCAACCATGGCAGCTTCTTAACATCCCGCGTGAGCAGCGAAGTTTGTATATTAATTTGCAGAGAGTGTCACATGGTTTCTCTATCAATTTGCAGAGTGTCCCGGATCTTTCATAATCTGGAATCCTTATTTGAATATTACAAGATGCGTGGCACCAGTTAGTAAATCGCTTACGTCAGTGGTTGGCTTGAAAAATCTGATTAGTAAAATCCTAGTAGCTTTCTGTCTCCATTGCTGCGTTATACTACGATTTCCTTTTGTAGCACTAATGTATAGACATCTGAAACTGGATTATGCATATTCCATCCTGCATCCATGCATTCCTTTACATACCAGAGACTTGCTTTTGCATAAAAACCCTACTTGCTTTCGTTCATGCAGCAGAGCAGACCCCAAGTATGTTTGCTACTGAAACTGCGACACATATTAATAGGCAACTTTGATTGACCACCGTAAGTAGTTCTAAAGGATAATCGTACTCTTATTGTTTGTTATATGGAGGACTTAAGTGGGGCAGGAGGACATCTAGCTGAAGAACTACTCCCCCTTTACAAGTTATTTTTACACTCGAATTGCAGATATGCTGACTTCGCCAATTCTTTTGCTCTTACCTGTACTGACACAGGATTGCTAGAACATTTCTGAGAACATATATATATATATATAAAATATATGCCAAACAAAATTGTACAAAAAGGTAGGTAGGCCACAGCGCTGCAAATACAAGGAAGGATTCGTGTTTGATTTGGAAAGAAAAATGGCCTCCAACATTTAAACAAGCTACAAAAGGCTAAAGAAACACATAGAAAAGAGTACTATTACTATTCTGATGCTAAAGATGATTTTCAGTGTACAAATTCATACGAGAAACAAACCTTAAAACTATTCGTCAATCCCATCCGGCCAAAACCTACAACCTTAACTGAATATTTGTCATGTGCATATATAGATCCAACCGTCCGTGCTCCCCATCCCAATCATCCTATACCTCAAACGCATGCAATTAATTCACCCGCAGCAAATTAAAATTAACCATCCCCACCATTAAGATTATCGCTGTGCCAAGCGACAACAATGTCTTGAAGCCCAGCCTTCAAGTCTCCCCACTGATTAAGTTCCTCAAACTCCACCCCACCCTCGATCACCTTAACCTCACCCAAAACCAACTCGGTCGCGATTTCTGACACTCCAATCAACAAAACCACCCTCCCTTTCCCCAACCCTAAACTACTCCCAGCCTTCCCTTCCTCTACTTTATATCCTAATCTCCCACCCACCTCCCTCACTCTCTCTATCACCACCTCCCCGGAAACGTTCGAGGTGAACCGCTTCTCTTTCCCAGTCCGGCTCGACGTCGTTTCAAACAGCCCCGACAAGTCTAGCCCTGACGACAACGATATTATATCGAACGCGTTCATGCTTGCCAATTTTTCGTATTTGCAGTTACTGGCTGAATTGAATAGACTCTGGTTTTGGGATCTATCTCGTAACGACTTCTTGAACCACGCGTTCTGCATGAGGGCTTCGATGCCCATTCTCGTGTCGGGGTTCGGATCGAGGAGCTGAAAGATCACGTAGCTCGCCCGCTTGGAGAACCAAGCCGGGAACTGATAGTCTCGGTGGTGAATCTTCTTGTACATGGCTACGATACTGCTATCGTCGAATGGGAGGTACCCTGCGAGTAACACGAAGAGGATGACCCCGCAAGACCATGCATCGGCTTTAGAACCGTCGTAGCCGCGCCGGCGGACGACCTCTGGGGCCGTGTAAGCCGGGGTACCGCACGCCGTATGGAGCAATCCGTTCTTGAGCTGCTCGGGGAGAGCCGAGAGCCCGAAGTCCGAGACCTTCAGGTTGCCGTCCTTGTCCAGGAGGAGGTTCTGAGGCTTCACGTCGCGGTGGGCGACGCCGTTTTGGTGGCAGAAATGCAGCGCCGATACCAGCTGCTGGAAGTACCGCCGCGCGGACGGCTCAGACAGCTTGCCGCGGCGCGAGATCTTGGAGAAAAGCTCACCGCCCGTGGCGAGCTCCACGACGAGATAGATCTTGGTCTTGGTGGCCATGACCTCGAGGATTTTGAGGATGTTGGGGTGGTCCTGGAGGCGACGCATGGCCATGATCTCTCGGATTATCCGTGGTTCCATGGCGGCGTCGACGGTTTTGGACTTGTCGATGATCTTCACGGCCACAGCTGTGTCGTCCACTATTGACCGTGCTTGGTACACCTTGGCGAAGCTGCCTCGTCCGAGTAGCCGCCCCAATTGGTACTTCCCCAGTAGGGTAGTGGTGTTGGATGCTGGTGATGGTGTTGGGGTAGGCGCAACCTCTGGTTCCATAGCTCGAGGGGGCTAGAGAGAGAGAAGGGAAAAAAACCTAAGAGATGCACGGGACGGGTTTCAAGAATCGTGGTATTTTGCGCATATATATAGCATAACGCAGTTGGAGCTGGCTAGCAGTAGCACTGGCATTTGCTCAGATCCAGGCGGTGTGGTTCTACTTTATTTCCTAAACTACCCCTTATTTTGCTCTTTGTTCTATCACTCGTCTTTATAACTGTTTGTATTATAAATCGCCCCATTAATGGTGTCTCCATGAATGGCTCTTTATTTTCTTTATATAGGGATGGGTAATGCTACTCTGCCGCCGCTGGGCGTGCGCATGGTAAATATTTTTCCACATTTTAAAAATATTTTTAAATATTTTTTAAAAATATATATATTTCAATACACTAATATTTATTTTTTTAACTATTAAATAAAAATAATAATAAAAAATTAAAATACATAATCAATCAAAATGAGGGGGCAAATTCATTAGGCACACTAGGATTTTTCTTTAGGGATTGAATCCTTCTACTGTGCCAACCATGTACCCTAGTTCAATTTCATTTTTTATTTTAAATATTTTTTTATAAAATAAAAACTTTATATATAATCATTTTTTTGTATTTTTTGTACACTACACTAATATGATTAGTTACGTCATTTTTTTAATATAAAATAACTGTTTTGACTAATCATATTAGTATAATACATAAAAAATATATAAAAGTGATTGTATGTAGTAAAATTTTTTATAAAATATACAAATTTAATAATAATTACTTTTTAAAACATTTAAAAATAAAATAAAATAAAATAACGATCAAATTCAAAGATCAAACTTAGAGACCAAACTAGCATTTTCCACTTCCTTTCCAATAATCAAATTTGCACTTGATGATACATACAGCTCAAGATTTTTTTGTTTCTTAATATTTGTGTACTGAATCTGATTTGAATAGACTGGTATCCCCCTTTTATGGTAAATAATGCTCCAGTTTTTCTTGAATTTGTGATTGATCATGTTTTTGTACCTTTTTTTTTTATGGACCACAATTTTTTAGAACAACTTTAGGATATGCTAGTCTTATGTTTATTTAGAAAGATATATTATCTGAAACCTTATTTTCATAAGATATCTATATTTCATTTTTGGATACATCAATATACAACTGTTTTGTAATTTGGTAATAATTTTTGGTAAATAAAAAAAAATTAATAATAATAATAAACCCCTCAATGAAATGAGACTACCAAATGCTAAATAAACATGGGTGGAGAAAGGGGGGGAGGAGGTTGTCTATTCTGATAGGGGAAAGCCCTTTTTTTTAATTTCAAGTTGGTGGAAATAAACAAAGTGCAAATCAAATCAACAAAACCTGAAGGAAAAAGGCAGGCTGTGAAAGGTATTGGCGCTAATAATAAAGGCATTAATGCCAAATTGAAAGTCGGCATCTCTCTTAGAAAAATTAAGAAAAATCTTTTGTTTATCCTTTTAAGCCCACAAAAGCGAGACTTTTCTCTCATAAATAAATATATATATATATATATCAATGTTAGTGCAAATCAATGAAATCAAGCATCTAGTCGATGATTAACTGGCCATCACCATACCAGGCTTGCTTACGTACTCGTAGATATTATTTTTTAGGGGGCCATTTTGAGCCGTAACTTGGCACCTCAATGTTAGTCAAATCTGAAATCGCCACCCACCTTCTCTCTCTCTCTCTCTCTATTCACCTTTCCAAGTTGTCTCCGAAATTTCACAGGCTATAGCGCAGAAATTTCACGTTTTTATTTTCCTCTATTTTTGGAATGGGGTCAAATGGTGGAAGTCCGGAGCCGCCATAGTGGCGTTTCAGTCATTACGGGTGAGAGTGAGACCAAGGGTATTTGCAATTGCGTAGGAGTTTCATCACTCTCCCAAGGTGGTACTCGGGCAGTAGAATTATTGAGAAGGGTGCTCCAGGTTTCGCAACTCGCAATTCGCAATTCGCAAGGCGTGAGATACGAGCTGTCTCTGTTGTGTCTCAAAACCAGGACGAGGTTGTTGAATCAACAGTTGACGGCGGAAAACCTGCCACGTCAATAACTCATGACCCATTTTTAAGGCTGGGTACTGACACATGTCAAGTGTTCTGAGTACTGACAGATTGAGCGCGCATTCTACTGTACGCACCTAACATAAAAAACCAACAAATAATTGAGAAGTAGGAGCTAAGGAAAAAAAATATATTAAAATTGAAGGGGCTGGAAGGTACCTCTCCAAAGTTAGAAGGGAATTGCTTCTACAGAAGGATGGTGGCCACCGACTGTAGATTTTTTTTTTTTTTTTACTATTTTTTAATGAAATTATAATTTTTTATTTTTAAAAAATTTATTTAATGAATTTTAAAAAATATTTATAAAAAAAAAATTGACCTATTCGATGAGTGTTTCGGTGGCCTTCCTACGTGCCACGTGGGACTAGCACCGTCCAATTCTTTTTTCTCTTCTCAAACTCTTTTTCTTTTATCTTTCAATAATAATTCACAATATACAATTAAAAGTTAAAACAAATAAACAGCTTTCTAATTAAGATATTGAATACAAAACATCATAATTATCAAGAAAAGTTATATAAATAAATTAACTTTGATAACAAACGTAATAAAATATTTATATGTTATAATTTGATTTAAAAAAATAAAATATAATTTGAATCCTATAAATTAAATTTTATCTAATGCACTAATTATATATGTCCGGCAAATCGAGAATTGAGTCTATTTTAATAAGTTTTCACCTGGACCGTTAATGAATCAGTTCTCCATTAATTTTAGCCGGTTTCAATATTTAGTTGCAGTTGTCGGATTGGTTAACTAAAATTAAATAAATTTATCTCATCTCATCTCATTTAATTATTATAAATTTTTTAAATTTTTATACAAAATATAATAAATAATTTAATTTTTTAAATTTTAATATAAAATTAATATTAAAAAATTATATTATAATAATATTTTATTTTTTACTATTCAAAATATCTCATCTGAACTATTTAATCAACGACTTGATTTGGAAAATCAACGAAAAAACGTGTTAAGCAACTGGACCCAACACGGCAACACACAAACTTAAACATAAAATAATTCAATTGCCAAATTGTCAAGATGTGTCGTGCATTGAAGATTGAGTGCATGCAATCGTTGGATGGACACGACCTTTTGGTATGTATATGTAATGTATCAACGTAAGGTCTAAATTATATGATTTATACTTTAAAATGATTAGTTAATGATATAATTAAAATATCATTAAAATCTTATAAAAATAAAAAACTTCTTATTTCTATATAATGTGAGATTTTATATATTGCATACCCTTATTTTTATCATATAAGATATCACAGTATCAATATAGCTTCTCTTCATTTCTTCTTCCAACAAGAGGTTATCATATGTATATATATATATATATATATGTGTGTATAAAGAGTTTTGAACTAGAGATTTTGTATATTCATATTAGTACTTAAGACTAGTTTAAAATCAAACTATCTCATTTCATATAATTATTATAGTTTTTTTAAATTTTCATACAAAATATAATAAAATAATTTTTAAATTATAAAATAAAATAAATATTAAAAAATTATATTATAATAATATTTTATTTAACTTTTAATAAAATATTTTATCTTATATCATCTCATTTTTAACTGTTTAACCAGGCTTAATATATGTTGAGTATATATTTTCCAAAGGGTAATCAAATCTATGGGACTTCTAATATTATTGGCTTAACGGTTATTGGCTCTTTGTCCATTAATACGAGAGACTTCTTCTTTAAGCCACAGAGTGAGTCGATAATTGGTAGAATGGGCCCTTTTTACGACTAACCTGAAAGATTTATTAGAATTGACATCCATATCATATCATGTCGTTCGAATTTTGAAAAAAAACAAACAAATAAACAGAGTTGGAAAATGATAGGCCACCGCTGGTGGCTCCCGCTGGGGGCCACCGCTGGCCCTATTTTATTTTTTTTTTAATTTTTTTTTTTTTAATGATTAAGTAATTTTTTTATAATATTATTATAATTTTTTTATATTTTTTTAAAATGTTTAAAAATATTAAAAAATAATTTAAAAAAAAAAATCAAAAAGGCAAAAAAATTTTTTTGCCTAACGGTGACTCCCAGCGGGAGCCACCAGCGGTGCCTGTAGCACCGTCCAAACAGAGTTATAGAAGTATTCGTACATGAATTTTTCTTTGGAATGAGTTGAAAAAGAAAAATAAAAACAAAAGGTCTGTTTAGGGGGCAAATAAATGATTGCGACCTTTAATAAAAACAAAGGGGGTTCATTCACGATCGTTGAAAATTATTGAGAGAGAGAGAGAGAGAGAGAGAGAGAGAGAGAGAGAGAGAGAGAGAGAAATTTATGTATCTTGTCATCTTTTGCATTAAGAGAGGGAAGCCATCGCCATTATCAGGGGATATTATCATATTGCCAAAAGCAGTATGTACAGAGAATGTGATAAGTTGACGGGGGTTTCTGTGCAGAGAATATACCATGAATTGCTGCTTGAATATTCCAATTAATATACCCACCGATGCACCTTCTTCCACTTGCACTCCTAGTGGTTTTGGAAAGCTATAGTTTACTTCACGAAAACTATGTTCTAATGATTTTTTTTTTTAAAAAAGGGGATATAAATCCTTGTAGTATAATGCAAGTGGGGATTTTGTTTTCTATTTTTGGGCCATAGACCTTGTCGTTTTGATTGGACAATGCTATCCATTCGGATCCCTAAGAACAGGTTATTTGATCATGCTAGTGTGCCTCGATCGTTGGGGTACATGGTATTTTATATTATTTCTTATATCAATGTCACAAACAAATCAAAGAAAGGAGCTAGGGACCCAGAACAATTTAAAGTTGATGTTTATTGGGCGAAGCAAGAAGAAGATGATGAAAAGCAATGTTTTCAATTTCTGCCGTACCGGATTATAATTTAAAAAATTGATGAAAAGACGTGATTCACTATCATCCAACAATTTGAGACTTTTGGAAATAGAGTAATGCTACATACAGTTATTTTTGTGTACTCCCTGTGCACTCCATTGATATGATTGGCTGGATTAATTTTTTTTTAATACACAACCAATCATATCACTGGAGTGCACAAAGGAGTCCGCAAAAATGACTGCACATAGAATTTTCCTTGGAAATAACTATGCATGTTTATGCCTAATTTCTGTATGATAAACGACAAGCTGAACCAAAAAAAGGAGCCCGATCGGTAAAACGATTTACCGTCAAGGCATAAAAGCTATTTAAAACTGGTAAATTTTAGATATTTTCATGGGAACTTTTATAAGAAATGATTAATGTATATAGACTCTTACGTTCGATAAATTAATTAAGGAAAAATCTAATTATAAATATAATTACGTATTAATATGTGTATCAATTTAATGTGATTAGTCAAAAAGTAAATTTTATTAAAAATAATACTAATTTAAATTTTAAATATGAAGTAATTAATATTGATATGCAGATTAGTATGTAACTTTATATGTATGTAACAAAATTTATTAATTAAAGTTAGTTTAAAATTAGGGATAAAAAATAGGTCGGTCAGTTTGTTTCTGTCCCAAAAACCAAATTGAATCAACTGAACCGGCCGGTTTGGCGTCGTCCGAGTTGTAGTTGACTCATTGGTTCCAGTCACTGGGGTGGCGATGAGCAACGACATGGATTGTTAAAAGAGAAAAGATTAAGAACAAGATGTGTTTGGGAGTTATCGTCCAGTAGTACCTCATGTTAACTATAATGCATTGACATAATTATATATTTAAATCATTATCTTATATTTTAATTAATTTGAGGCGTAGACCTTCCCTTTTTTAATGAATTCAGATGCCAATATTCATGTGTCTCGTTCGATCACTTGGAATAGAGTATTAAATATATATATATCTTCAATATATAAAAAGTGTGTATGAAATGGAAAATCTTGTTTTAACGGTTTTTCTTGTTTTTCCGTTAAAATTAACACCGTTTGTTTTAACGGTTTGACACATAAAATAAAAACATAAATGTTGAGAGAGATAACATTCAATGTTGTTATATGATTTATTAATCTCAATAATTATAATACTTAATAGTTTATATAATAATAAGTAATTAAAGATTAGTTATTATATTTTTCTCTTTCTCCTTAACATATACACGTGTATTAGGTGCATAAGACGTGAATCCTAAGTATAATATACGTGTATTATACGTTTCATTAACTCAGATTATTGAGTATTCCAAATTTAAAAATCTCATATAACATATAATACAAGTGTGTTTAATCAAAGTGTTTTTTTTTTCCCCATGGTAGTAGGACGTAGCTTCCGCTAAGTCATATTCCATAAATGGGTTTGCTATGATAGGCACGTGACAAAGGCCGTGATCCTTGAGCTAATAAAAAAAGAGTAAATTCGGCCAACAATTTCAAAATATATTTTATGATTTATATATATGCTATATATAGAAAATATTATACCACAAATTTTATAAAAAGATTATGTTTTAACTTTATGTTGTCCCTAATCGACTCAACCAACAGCAAAATAAGAATTTCAATGTTGTCTCTATTGATTGTCTACAGGATGACATAAATTGATGAATTATAATACAAATGTCAAACGACACATATTTTGAACTACCGTTTGTGTTAGACTTTTATTAAATTTTTCGTATACATCTTTACTAAAATTATAGATGTTATAAACATGTATTGGACTATATGATATTTTGAACTAATTTTTTTATTTTCTCCAATATGCCTTAAATTATTAAGTGACATCAATAATTTTTATAAAATATATATTATGTTTTACAAATAATTATTTCATAAAATTAGACAAACATGCTTTGCACATTACTCCCACCTAGTATATATATATATGTGTGCGCGCGCGCGACTGTTAGATAAATTAATAATGTACGTGATCAATGCTTAATATTATTGCACACCAAAAACAATGAGCTTCAGGTAAAACCATTTGCTTTGCTTAATCCCAACTCTAAATATCTCGAGCCAAATATATAAAGCAATTAACTGCTCAAAATTTTATATTTCATTTTTTGATGGTATATTTGACAAAGACGTTTTAACTTTTTGGCCAATCTCATGAAGTTGCTTTGCATTTTTTAGGCAACTTTAGAACTATTTTTCAAATTGTCTATAGTGCACGTATTCCTTTTAATTTGACACTGTTTGTAAAGGACTCGTATCACCATTAATCGTGATTGTTAACCTGCAAGTCGCTATGTACGTGCTACTACGTGCCTATGACAATCTCAATACTTAAATCAATAACTAATGAGAGATAATAATTTAAGAATGAATAATAAAATGATTTAAGAATTATCTGTCGCTTTTATATATAAGTGTAGAGACCCATTGGATGAGTGCCATAAATATATTACTTTATGCAATACTTAGCCATTAGAATGATTATCCTAATATATCATAATTATCTAATTGTTATGTCATGAATATTTATAGGCTAAGGTTTCATCCCTCCTAATAAGCAGGATAGCTAGGAGCCTAAGCCTGTATGAAACTACACGACTCAGTTGAGTGATTATCTATTTTAGGAATGATGGGCCTTGGGCTCTAATTTGGGCGAAACCAATGTTAACACCTCCACTGACCAATCACAACGCACGGTTTAGGCCTCTTTTGGGTGATTATCTGTGCCATAAAGCCATAACCTCCTGGACTGAATATGTACAAGCTAAGCATATTTAGACAGAAAAAAAATAAAACCCGAATATATTTTTAAATATATGGTTATTATTTCGTTAACAAAACATATAATTTGGTTAGATACAAAAGAATAAAAAAAAATATTGAATATTTTTTAAAAACGATAAATGCTGAAAGTATTTGATTAAAAATAATTATTGAAATCGTAGAACTCTTTATCACTTTTTTTTTTTGATAGGAAACACTATCATTTCATAAATAACTCCACCACTTTTGAGACCTAGGTAGGAGGCCCAGATTTATTATGGACGTATGGGATCCTAAAATTTGAGCCCACTTAAAGCTGTGAAGAGTTCATCTTATAGTCGGCCTAATTTCGTAGCTACACTCGTAACTCTCCCGAAGCCCCCACGTCGCCAAGGTTTCATCCTCATCCTCGGCTTTACAAACCCTTCACCACAGTGCAGCTCCTCTCTCTCTCTCTCTCTCTCTCTCTCTGGGCGAAGCATTTTACTAGACTTTCGGGTTGTGGGAGTTGAATTAAATTTTCCACGAAGTAGTTTTCGTTTAATTTAGTATTGGTATTTTGACGGTGGAAAAATGTCCTCTCTGGGAACTTCGAAGGGAGTCCTTGAGATCGCGAAGTTCGGGATCTATGTTTCCGTGCCGATCGTTCTTATGTACGCCTTCGCTAACAATACTAAGAATCTTCAGAAATTTATGGGAAATGTAAGCCCCCCTTCTTTCTCTCTCTGTCTGAATGTTTTTGTAAATGGGTTTGTTTTTGGACTTTTCTTTCCAATTTACGGATCAGAATTTGATTAGTTTCCGAGAAAGCGTCGTGGTTTTATGGGAACTTTGTCTTGTGTTGTAGGAATTGCTAAAATCTTCGATTGTATAGTATTATAAAAAACATTTATTACTATTTATGGTAGGTGGTACTGCTTGTGTTTCAGAATCAACAATTTCTGTTTAAGTTTCGCAAGAATTCAACTTCTTATACGATGGAAAAAAACGTCCTCTTTACTGATAGTCAGTAATATGCATCAATTCACATGCAGTTTATGTGTGTGCGTGATATAGAGGAGTCCTTTTTGCATAATTTGGTGGTTTAGCTTTGGGCTAACATTACTCGAAAAAATACATAATCCTTTTCAGCGAAATTTCACGAAGAGATTGGGTTATCCCCATTGGGATGTGGTCATGTGTTGGAATTTGATTTAGCGAGAGCCCTCATGCTGCTGGAATTTCATATATAAATTAACAAACTGGAAACATGTTTAGGTTTATGGAACCATTTCATTTCATTATGCCTGATACATTATCTGCTCCCTTTGATTATAGGTGTATCTTGTGGCCTAAATTATTACTGTATAGGTTCTTATGGTTTTTTTTTTTTTTTTTTTTTGGGGGGGGGGGGGGGGTGGGGTTGTTTCTTGATCTATTGTCAATGGCCGATAATGTTGTTGATTATTTTTGGTGTGAAGCGTTCATATGTAGTGTATCCCCCTGAGGGACCAAGGCCTCCCTCGCCAGAGGAACTAAGGGAGATGGCCCGTGAACTAGCTCGCAAGAACAAAAACCGCTGATCAATGTTCTTTGGATTTGTAAGTGACCATTTGTGTCTGTTCAGTTGTATTACTATTTACTAGTGCCTCTTAAAAAGTCATAATACATGTAATATGCGAAAATGGACCCAGTGGAGTTCATTTTTGAAGTAGAATAATTTGTATGGTTTTCATATTGTTTATAAATCACTTTCGTTTATACTTTTATTGGCTTAAGAGATGTGTGTTTTTCTTCATGGGCAAAGCTTAAGGGACTTGGCGAAAGAATTCTTGCATGATGAAATCATTCTAATGGAACCCACCCTTGAAATCTGTATACCTCAAAGATCTGCATAATTTCACAGCAATCTCATGCTGACGCTATACGAAATAGAGATCTTTCTGTAACTAGCTTGAAAGGTGAGCTTGGAAGTCAAGTGTGGAACTTTAGAAACAATAACTTTGTGTGACTAATTGTGAGAGAGAAGATGTGGTTAACTTTTTAAGTTATACTTGTTTCTGTTGAAGCTGAAAAACATTTTGATGTGATTATTCAGTTGCCCCGTATATAGTTTACTGCCACTGCAACTGAGTCCTTCTCTAATTTTGTCTTATTTGACTCAAATTCTCATATATGTAGGCTCGCTAGATGATTCACTTGTAACAATCTATGAGTCAGTGGTTGGTCTTTCTGAGTTTATTATATCTACGGTTAAGTTTTCAGAGATGTGCCCGGGAAACTGCCATAGAACTTTCTTGAACTTCTGAATTGATGGGTTGAAAGGAGTCAGGTCGAGGTAAAAGAAACAATGCTCCGAGGGCGTCAAACCCATCTTAACCTATCTCAAACTAATTATTAATGGACTCATTACTTTTTCAACTTCTCATAAAAATTTAAATATATCTCATTCTATTTTATTCATTCAAACATATATTTTGATCTATTTTATACATTAAAATACATCTCAATAGGATTTTCAACATATTACTATTCACAAATGAATTCATCATCCAAACGCAATCTTAGAGATGGCGCTTATAAAACGTCACAACAACTGGTGTAATTATAGATGACAAAAATTAGGATATTGAAAAATATTTCCCAACAAAGTAATTATAAGATCTTATAATAGTGTGATAAGCTACTGAATATT
Source organism: Carya illinoinensis (assembly GCF_018687715.1). Taxonomy (NCBI): domain Eukaryota; kingdom Viridiplantae; phylum Streptophyta; class Magnoliopsida; order Fagales; family Juglandaceae; genus Carya; species Carya illinoinensis. The sequence goes on from NC_056752.1 coordinate 46,575,170, forward strand.
ATGATAAATTCTAATAGAATGAAAGAAAATTTAATTCTATCACTCTCTTTGAAAGTAAAGATTGTGTTTTAATTTGCATTTTTGTAGACTTTTGAGAAAATGCCTTTGTAAGATTTGAAGAAGAATATAACAGCAAGTTTGGGAAGTGGGATGAAATGAAAATTTTGTGAATACTAATGAAGTAGTATTGAAATGGTTTAAGTTAAGATGTTTTATTGAATTTTAAAAAAAGTGAGAAAAAGTTGAATAAAAATATTATACAGTTATAATATTGTTAGAATATAATTTTTATTTTAAAATTTTAAAAAATTATTTAGAAATTTGAAAAAGTTGTAATGAATAAATGAAAAAAAAATTAAATATTTAAAATTAAAAAGTATTTATGTTTATAAAACGATGTTTATGAAAAAAAAATTATAAAAAATTTTGAGATTTGAAATTCTATCATTTCTCAAACAACCTTTTTAGGCCAGGTTTGGTTAGCTTATCTCATTTGGAGCTGTAAGGTATTAGAAGCTTTGCCTATCCAAACGGTGTATTTTATTTTTAAATTTTGAAAACATTTATAAAAATAAAAAAAAATAAGTAAAACAGCATAAAACTTATAATGAACAATGCAAAACAATAAATAAATAATACAAAACTAACAAAAACAAGAAGTGAACAATAAATGAATAGTCAAAATATCAAGTGAATGGATACTCTCCAAATCGTGCCATTTATACATTTTTAAAATTTTAAAAAATAAAAATTATCTCATCTTACATCATTGTTTAAATATATTTTTTTAATAAATTCTTTTATCTCGTGTTTACTCAAAAATTTTATTATTATTTAAAATATTTTGTCTGTATGAAATGAGGAACAGCCATCGATCACCCGGGCATTGTGAGGCACACTTCATTGACATGCCGCATTCTTCGAAGAATAATTCTTATACTATGTTGGTTTGAAATTCGTGTACCTAACTTCCTGAAGCCTGGGACATTGAAAGTTTTTTTTTTTTTTTATTCACTCAAGTGGGACATTGTAGTTGTTTCATTGTTTTATTGAAGTTTCAACAAACTATAGAGCATTCCTAAAATATGTTCTTTATAATACATTATTAAAATTAATTTTTTCTATTTTAATTAATAATTTTTACAATATACCATATATTAGTTTATCTGTTTTTCTTTATATCATTTAAATATTTTTTTAGGTATTTTATTAATATCAAATATTCTTTGTAACTACAAATGACTTTGCAATATCTCCATATTTATATATATATATATATATATATATTTTATATTTGCAATAGATATTCATATACAATATAATATTATTTCTTCCTATATACACAAAATTAAAAAAAAAATTATAAGCAAAAATTTGAAAATAGAATCAAAAAATAAAAAACAATGTGACATATATTATGAGAAAAAAAAAATTAGAAGTAGTAGATGGATCATTTCATTCCCAGTCATGCATCTAGAAAAATATTAAAGCCCATTTCATCTAGCAAATGTTAAAATTAAGATAAAGAGAAATGAATAAAAAAAAAAATTTACTTGGATGAAAAATGCTTATTAAATGTAGCGGGATCGCTTTAGTAAAATGAAAAATAAAAATAAAATACATGATCTATTGGAGCTCTTTTTTGACAAATAAATGATTATTTTCAATATATATGAATGTAAGTAGAGTTTTGTTATATACAAATAAAGTTATATATTAATTTACGTACTAATACTGATTTCTTCATATTCAAAATTTAAATTAGTACTGTTTTTAATAAAATTTACTTTTTGACTAATCACATTAGATAAGTGCACATATTTGTACACGTGTGCTTGTAACTAGATTTTTCTATTGAAACCTTAGTGCTCTTTGATAACTCGAAGTAATAGAAAATAATAATATCAAGAAATATACAATCAACGTGTAGTAACTATTTATTAAATAATATTACGTGCAGTCGTGAAATGTGTAAGTACTGTTTAATCATTTTTAAAAAAGAAAATTGAAAAAAAGTAGGATCTACTAATTTTTTTATATAGGTTTAAAATTTATACATTTATTTTTTAAAAAAATTGTATGACTTTTACGTACTTTATAATTACAAATATTATTTCTTTTCTTGAAAGCAAAAGCGGAAGAAGCAAAATTGTTGAGGATAATCATCTATCACTTCTAATACCTAACCTGGGCATAAAAGCCAATTAATATTATATAAATATAAATATATATATGTATATATAGATCATGTCGCGAAAATGTGGTAGACAATTGCTCGTACAGAGGGACCTAGACTTGGGGGGTTGGCATTTAAGTAGAGCTTAATTAAGGTCACTTATATAGAGCGGTACACTTCAAGCTGGGTCATATCATCCTTTCAATATTAATAATATTATAGCAAAGTTTATTATAAATTGGGTTAGCTATATATAATAATTGCTCACTGATCACCCCATGCATGCACTCGCCACGCAGCTTAATTGCTTGCGTACGCAAACATACAGCAATTGATCATCATATATTAGCTAGCTAGCTGTACGTACGACGTTGTTTTGATTCTTGTCTCAAGGTGGTTGAGATCTTGTACGTCTCCATCTTTCTTTCTTTTATTATATTTATTTCGTCGACCTTTTCTTTGCTTTGCTTTCCATTAACAGTTTCTCTTATGAGCAGTCATGTCGTTCTCAACACTTAAGCGACAACCATTAAGAGCCTGACACGTAAGAGATTCTCATCCTAATTTCATGAACCACACCACAGGAGATAAATCAAATTTGTAAAAATAAAGAGAAAATCGTTCCGGTGGTTCTCTCAATATCGCAGCCTCCAGTTCAAACCGGTGTGACCTGCAGGAAAATATACTCTTGTGCCATTTGAGTTTTCTTTCATATATTATGTTAAAGTTGACTCCTTTTTAATTTAGTTGAAAGTAGAGTAATCGAAACCCATTCTGGGAAACAATTAGTAGTCCGGATTAATTAGGGAATAGTGTGATTATTTGATCGATGAGTGGAGAAAGAAGGAAGCAGAGGAGCGTAGAGTTCTGCCGTTTTCAACAACTGTTCATGCCGTGACTCGACGCCCTCTCTCCTGCCTCGCACTCAACGCCTTTGTAGTAGCTTCTTATTTACCAAGCTCTCGTCTTTCTACAAGCGCAAACCCACCCAGTTGTGCACTTTTTTCTCACTGCAACACCATCATTATCTCTCTCTGCCTCTTCTTCATTTCTTTCTTTTCCTAAAAATTGAAACTCACAACGAATCAATCGTTCTCTTAGACTACAAGTGGGAATTTTTTATGGGTTTTACTAGATATGTGGATGTGTATGCTTTGTGAAACGGAATAATGAGGTCGATCTGACGAGCTTTATCGCCTTACGACGATTAGCCGTGCCATAACGGCGAGTACGTACTCGCCGAAGCTCTTCCCCAATTCCAGGTACTCGTTGCCGTTGAATGAGTTCGTAGCTCGATTCTGGCAATTCCTCGGGTATCCTCCGCGGAAATGTCAGCACAGCTGGCGATGGGTGTTCTACAGGTGCTTGTTCCAGAGGGAGAGGATGGAGGAGAGGTCGTGGGAGGGAAGGAGGGGGTAAGGGGCTAGGGCTCGAGGGATGGGTTCCTGAGGGAGAGGGGAGATGAGAGGTCACGAGAGGGAAGGAGGGGGTGAGGGCTAGGGCTCAAGGGAGAGGGGAGAGGGAGGTCGCGGGAGGGAGGAAGTTGAGAATTTCGTATGCATTGCGGTCACATTGTATGAAAATGAGGTGTCTATGTGTCATGTTTTTATTAGATGCCGTTTTTGAAATGAGACCGGCGTGACCTGCAGGAAGATATTCTCTTCCACTAATCTTCTTTCATTCAACAAAAGGATAGATTAAATCACTGCGTTGATCATGTTTTATACGTACATATACATATATATACCTTATATTATATATATATTTATATATATATATACACACACACACACACACACACTTAGTGCGCTTTGATCATTTTAATTGCACATGATATATAGCCTGACCTTTTCATGTTTGGTGGGATGTGCGCAATCGAGGACAGAAAGGGAATGCATGGAGAGGTAGAATCAACTAGAGGCTGGGAAAAGACTAGCTAGAGAGTGGAAATTAAAGCTGGGATGTACATGTAGATCGAATCCAACCCCACGCCACCATATATATATACATATAAGAACTAAATTACCACCCACATCGAGTTTAAGTAATTAAAATCATGTTATATACTTTTTTTTTTATGGGAATATGCTTCATTGCATTCATTCATAAACGAAGTTACAACTGTGACTTATCAATACAGGAAAACCAGACTATAAGTCAACTAATGAAACTACTCAGGAGCTTCTCCATCAACAAATTTCTTTGTGACGGACATTGTCTAAATTTCTACACCTTCTCTCCTGACAGCAGTCAAAAGAGAAAGCGCTCTGTCAAAACAGAGCTAAACGACATTTCTTCCAAAGAAGAGAGGTACACTTACGCTCTATCCTCCTAAGGAGAAGGAGTACTACCACACTCTCTCCTCCCAAAGAGGAAGAGTACAAACACCTACCTTCCTCTAAAGGAGGAGTATGACTAACACCCACCTTCATCCTCCAAAAGAGAAGTGGGACACAAACTATATCTTTTTTATTAATAAAAACTAAACTAAAACTAACAAATACAAATGCAAAAAAACAAATAAAAAACTGGCTATGGGCTGTAAAGTCAACTGGCCCAGCCTGAGACAAAAGCCCAGATTGAGTGCTTGTGGGGGCCCAAACTCGTTAGGGTTTCCAAAACATTTTCTGCCGCCGCCACCTGTATCTCCTCTTTTCTTCCTCTGCATCTTCCCCCGCCAAGACCCCTGCACCAGCGTACGAGATAGGCCTCATCATAGGATCACTGAAGGTTCGCCTTGGCCCTCTCCCTCATGCCGCCGTCTCTTGCCCAGTCTTACCCCAACTAACGTACCACCCACATCGAATTTAAGTAATTAAAATCATGTTATATACTTACTTACCAAAATTATATATATATATATATATTATTAAATCTAAACATGTTGAAGGGAATACTTTCTATATTGCATTAATTGGTAAAAATAATACAAGGTATTTATACTAGTTACAAAGAGCAAAGTAAAACTCTAAATGTACAATAGGTGTAATTACATGTAAGGACATTAAAAATAACATATTACAATAAAACTTAATGCACCTAATTATAAATTGTAATACTCCCCCTCAATATGTAGAGTAAATGGAATGAAGCCATCTTAGTTATTAATGTAGAAAACTGCTGGTTGCCCAAAGCTTTAGTAAGAACGTAAGCAAGTTGATGTTGGGAAGAAACATGAAATGTCTTAATAACCCCAACTCGAAGCTTGTCCTGTACAAAATGACAATAAAGCTCAATATGTTATATGCACTTGTGGAAAATGGGATTGGCAACAATATGAAGAGCAGCTATATTATCATAAAACAAATGAGCACTATTAGAATGAGAAACTCTAAAATTTGAAAGTAAGGAAAGAAGTCAAACAATTTCATAAGTTGTAGTGGCCATCGAACGATATTATGCTTCTACAGATGAATGAGAAACGATATGTTGTTTCTTAAATTTCTAGGACACCAAGGAATCTCCAAGAAACACACGGTAACCCGTGACAGACCTTCGAGTATTAGGGCAGGAACCCCAATCAGAGTTTGTGAAAGCTTTAATCTGAAAATAAGAGTCAACTGGAATAAACAAACCTTGTCCTGGAGTGGACTTGACATATTGCAAAACATGATGAGCAGCTTGTAAGTGAGGCTCATGGGGCTTATCCATATACTGACTAAGCCGATAAATAGTGAGATTTGGCCGTGTAATGGTAAGATATAACAATCTATCAATCAATTTTTGAAAAACAGTAGGATCAGCTAATAAGGTACCACTGTCTTTACTAAGTTTCAAATTCTGTTCCATCGGAAAAGATGTTGGTTTAGCACCAAGAAACCTAGTATCTTATAGTATTTCAAGTGCATACTTACGTTGACATAAAGAAATACATTGAAGAGACTTTGCAACTTCCAAATCAACAAAGTATTTAAGTTGTCCCAAATTTTTTAGCTTAAATTTAGTGTCTAATAACAGTTTCAAATCATCAACAACATGTGAATCATTACTGGCAATCAGGATATCATTGACATACGCAAAGAGTGCAATAAAAGAATCACCATTGGAACGAGTGAACAAAGAATAATAAGCTTTGAACGCTTTAAAACCAAGTTCAAGAAGAGTATTAGAAAACTTGGAAAACTATTGACGAGATGTTTGCTTTAATCCATAAAGAGATTTGTTTAATTTGCACACTTTAGACTCCCCCTTAGTATGAAAACTAGGAGGAAGAGTAATATAGACTTCCTTTAGTAAATCACCCTCTAAAAAATAGTTATACACATCAAGTTGAATAAAAAACCAATTATGAACAGCGGCTATGGCAAGAAGTGTACGAATAGTAACCATTTTTGTCATAGGGAAAAAAGTTTCAGAGTAGTCCAAACCTTCACGTTGGGTATACCCTTAGCAACCAATCGTACTTTGTAATGCTCAATAGAACCATCGGCTATATATTTGGTTTTATAGACTCATTTACTTCCAATGATTTTTTTTTTTTTTTTTTCAGTAGGTAAAGAGGTAATAGTCCAAATATTATTATTTTCGAAGGCTAGAATCTCGGATTAAGTACCTGCCGGTATAGGAACAAAACCTGTGTAATTTGATGCAGAGTGTGTAGTAAGGGAGTTGCAATAATAATGCTGCAAATAACAAGGGGCTCCTTTAAGTCTAGATGATTTACGGATAGGAAGAGAGAGTGTTTAAGAATCTGCGGATGATAAGGATGGTTCAAGAGCTGTATAAATTTGTGATGTATTGGTGTTGAACCCAAGGTTTCAAGTTTCATGTGATTATAAATCTACACATGGATTTTGATGATATCAAATGAATTCAAAAAATAAAGGAGTTTCAAACTCAAGTTGTCCACACAATGGAGTCAAGCACATCAAAGAACCAAGCATGAGCAAGAAGGAAACAAGTTCACATTAAAATCATAGAGTAATGTTGTAAATCTCTTAAAATTCGAAATTAGGATTAATGCTCAAAATCAATATTTTATCATAAAGCATTAAAATACATTTTCCACATGTGCATGAATATTTTTGAAAATTAAATTTTGAAAATATTAAAGATGATTGATTGTCATCTTTTACATGTGCATGCCTTGATTAAATGGTTGAATTTTGAAAATATTAAAGATGATTGATTGTCATATTTCACATGTGCATGTTTTATTTGAATATTTTTAAAAGTGATTGATGCTTTTTTAGACTTATACAAAAGGTAGATGATTTTGTTTGAAAAATTTGAAAAGTAAAGTGTGCTCCTTTTGTCATATACAAAAAGTAAAAGATTAGGTTTGAATTTTTTGAAAATGAAAGTGTGCTCTTTTTGTCATATGCAAAAAGTAAAAGATTAGGTTTGAATTTTTTGAAAAGGAAAGTGTGCTCATTTTGTCACATGCCAAAAGTAAAATATTAGGTTTGATTTTTTTGAAAAAGTGAATGATGTTGTCTTTGACAATTGAAAAAAAAGAACATTTTATTTGAATTTTTTGAAAAAGTGAATGATGTTGTTTTTGACATGTGAATCTTTTTTAATTTGAATATGAAGTCTCATATGCCTATAAATAGATCATTTGAGAGCTTCACATTGACAACACCAAGAGCATATAACATTCATTCAAAGTTTTCATTCTCTCTTCTCTAAGCATTGAGCCTTAATCCTTGTTCATTTTGAGAGATATAGTTTGTGTTGTATTGTTCTTATTTCACTCATTGAGGAGTGTTTTCTGATAACCTACCAACTATCAGCTCTTGTATCAGAAAAATGGTGTGTATAACCCTTGTGTATGTAGAAAGTATTCTACACGGGGAATAGTTGAATCACCACGTGTAAGGTGATTGCAAGTGTATAGGGTGTTCTACACGGATCCTTTGTAGCGGTGTTGTTCAAAGGTGTAATAGATTTCTATCTCCACCTGAAGGAGGTTGAATAGTGAATTTGGGAATCCTCAAGGGGTAGCTTGAGGCGAGGACGTATGCAGTGGAGCCGAATCTCGTTAACATACTGAGTTTGCTTCTCTCTTACCCTTACTCTTTATATTTATTGTTATTTCATATTTTGTTTATATTTATATTATATATTTGATTTATAATTGTTATTTTTTTAATACAACTCAATTCACCTCCATCTTATGTTAGTTATCTAGGCAACAATTAGTATCAGAGCTAAGAGCTCTATTATAAGATTAACTATCTTTTGAGTTAAGATCTTATGGCTAACATTTCAGCTTCATTTGGTGAAGGTCAATCTAGCAGTCGGCCTCCACTCTTTTGTAGAGATAATTACTCATTCTGGAAAGTTAGAATGAGAATATTCCTTCAGCCTCAAGGTCGAGAAATCTGGAAATGTATTGTAAATGGACCTTATATTCCAACAAAAGTGGTTGATGGAATAAAAGTCAAAAAGGAAGAAGAAGAGTTTGATCATGAAGACGATAGACTTTATACTTTGAATTTAACTGCTATGATTTATTATTTAATGCTCTCAATGGAAATGAGTTTAATAGAATAATGACCTGTGCTACGGCAAAAAAAATTTGGGATAACTTGGAAGTTACTTATGAAGGAACTTCGCAAGTCAAGGAATCAAAAATTTATATTCTTACTCATGAATATGAAATGTTTAAGATGAATGATGATGAATCTATTTCTAGTATGCACACTCGTTTTACTAACATCATAAACAGTTTGACAGCTCTTGGCAAAATTTATTCCAAGGTGGAGATAGTAAGAAAAATTCTCAACTCTCTACCAAAATGCTGGGAATCAAAAGTGACAGCGATTTTTGAAGCTAGAGACCTCAAGAAACTCGAAGTGAATGAACTCATCGGGTCACTTATCACACATGAGTACACATTGAAAAGAGGAGAAGAAGAAGGAAAGCCAAAGAAGAGCTTGGCACTTAAAGCTGTTCCTCATGAAAGTGAAAGTGATGAAGATGAGGAAAATGAAGATAAAGATGAAAAAGTTACGATGATAACAAGAAGAATTCAGAGGTTCTTAAAGAAAAAAAAAATTCCTCCGAGGAAATCCTTCAAAAAGTTTTCCAAGAAAGATTCAGGTAAAAATGACACTTTAATTTGTTATAAATGTAAGAAGCCTGGTCATATCAAACCAGATTGTACTCTGCTAAATAAAGATCGAAACAAGGGCAAGAAAGCAATAAAAGTTACATGAGATGATGATTCAAGTAGCTCAGATAGTGAAGCAAGCAATGGAGAATCAACAAATTTTTGTCTTATGGCTAAAGATGACATTGAGGTAACAAATCTTGATAATATTGAAAATCTTTCATATGAAGAATTGCAAAATATTTTAGAAGAGGTTTATGAAGAATTTGAAAAATTGGGTACCAAATATACTGCTTTGAAAAAGAAAATTTTTTCTTTAACAAATGAAATTGATATTTTAAGAAAAGAAAATATCATTTTGAAAGATGAAAATCTTGAATTGAATAAGAAAAAAACCGATTTAGAAAATATTGTTGAAAACTTTACGAATGGAAAAAGAAATTTTGAAAAATTTCTTGGTAGTCAAATATGTGTTTTTGACAAGTCAGACTTGGGATATATGCCAAAACAAAAATACAAACCTTATAAAAATTTCTTTGATAATCCTTTTATATCAAAAACCAATAATCAAAATTCTTTTCATAAAAATAATTTTGTCAAAAAAAGATATTATTATAATCATTCAAGTTCTTCATATATGTCACATGCTATTTGCAATTTCTGTAATAGAAATGGTCATAATTATCATACTTGTCCTATTAGAAGAAATCATACAATGACCATATGGGTACTTAAAAATCTTGTTTCTTCTAATACTAAGAAATAAAGGACCCAAAGAATTTGGGTACCAAGAAAAATCATTTTAATTGTTTTTATAGGTATGCATGAAGTCATCCACAAGCAAAAACAAGTGGTTTTTAGATAGTGGATGTTCAAGACACATGACGGGAGACAAGACTAAGTTCTTTGATCTTAGATCTAAAGAAGAATGACACGTGACATTTGGAGACAACTCGAAAGGGAAGATCGTGGGAATAGGTAAAATTGGTAATGAATCTTCTCTCATAATTGAAGATGTTCTACTTGTTGAAGGTCTAAAACATAATTTTTTGAGCATAAGTCAATTATGTGATAAAGGATTTACAGTTACTTTCAAAATGGATAAGTGCATTATTTTGAATGATCATGATTGTAATATTTGTTTTATTGTTTTTAGAAAAAATAATGTTTATACAATTGATTTTGAAGAAATTACCTCACAAGATGCTATTTGCTTTTCAGCTCAAAATGAAACTAGTTGGTTATGGCATAGAAGATTAGGTCATGCCAACATGGAACTTATTTCCAAACTTTCAAAAAATGATCTTGTGAGAGGTTTACCAAAAATAAATTTTTTTAAAGATAAAATTTGTGATGCATGTCAATTTGGTAAACAAACAAAAACTTCTTTTAAAACTAAGAAACATATTTCCACTACTAGACCATTGCAACTGATACACATGGATCTTTTTGGACCAAATAAAATTGCAAGTCTAGGAGGAAAATATTATGCATTTGTTATTGTTGATGATTTCTCTAGATATACTTGGGTCATCTTTCTTGCTCATAAAGATGAGGCACATAATGTTTTTACCAAGTTATGCAAGAGAATTCAAAATGAAAAGGGCTATACTATTTCAAGTATCCGAAGTGATAGGGGAAAAGAGTTTGTTAATAAAAATATTGAAACATTTTGTGATGAAAATGATTTTGTGCATAATTTTTCTGCTCCTCGAACTCCTCAACAAAATGGGGTAGTAGAGAGGAAAAATAGATCTCTTCAAGAGATGACACGAACAATGCTCAATGAGAACAACTTGCCTAGTTATTTTTGGACCGAAACGGTAAGTACTGCATGTTATGTTATAAATAGAGTTATGGTAAGGTCTAAGTTAGATAAAACCCCATATGAGCTTTGGAATGAGAAAAAGCCCAACATTGGTTACTTTCATGTATTTGGATGCAAATGTTTTATTTTGAATGACAGGGATAATTTAGGCAAATTTGATGCAAAATCTGATGAAGGTATCTTTCTCGAGTATTCTACTAATAGTAAAGCTTATAGAGTATTCAATAAAAAGACTTTGACTGTACAAGAATCTATGCATGTAGTATTTGATGAATCTAATTCTCCACTCTCCAAAAAATCTATTGATGAAGAAACAAGAGGTATAAATAACACGGAAAGTCTCAATCTCAACAAAGAGAAAACAATAGAGGAAGTTCAACATGGAGCCATCAGGAAAGATCATCAAAATTTAATACAAGATGCAACCAAACAGTAGAAATTTGTGAAAGATCATCCAGTGGAACAAATTTTGGGAGAACCTTCACAAGGTGTAAGTACTCGATCATCTCTTAGAAATATTTGCAATCATACTGCTTTTCTATCTCAAATTGAACCCAAAAATATTGATGACACACTTCTTGATGAATCTTGAATTCTAGCTATGCAAGAAGAGTTGAATCAATTTGAAAGAAATGATGTTTGGACACTTGTTCCTAGACCTAAAAATCATACTATTATTGGAACAAAATGGATTTTTAGAAACAAGAAAGATGAGTCCGGAGTTATTACTAGAAATAAAACTCGACTTGTAGCCCAAGATTTTAATCAAGAAGAAGGAATCGATTATGATGAGACATATGCACCTGTCGTAAGATTAGAAGCTATTCGAATGCTACTTGCATATGCTTGTTATAAAGATTTTAAACTTTTTCAAATGGATGTTAAAAATGCTTTCTTAAATGGTTTTATAAATGAAGAGGTATATGTTGAGCAACTTCCAGGTTTTGAAAATCATATTTCCCCAAATCATGTTTTCAAACTCACAAAAGCACTATATGGACTTAAACAAGCTCCTAGAGCTTGGTACGAGAGACTCAGTGGTTTCTTGATTGAAAAAAGTTTTTCAAGAGGAAAAATCGACGCAACTCTTTTCATTAAATATGAAAATGATGATATTCTTTTGATTCAGATTTATGTTGATGATATAATATTCGGTGCTACTAATGAAAATATGTATCAAGTTTTTGCTAAGACTATGCAGGAAAAATTTGAGATGAGCATGATGGGAGAACTTATATTCTTTCTCGGATTGCAAATTAAGCAAGTAAAAAGTGGGACATTCATCAATCAATCAAAATATATTAAGGAATTATTGAAGAAGTTTGGGATGGAAAATGCTAAGGAAATTGGAACACCAATGAGCTCATCAACTAAACTTGATAAAAATGAATCCGGTAAGCCAGTTGACTCAAAAATATATCGAGGTATGATTGGTAGCTTCTATATTTAACAGCCAGTAGACCAGATATTATGTTTAGTGTGTGCTTATGTGCACGCTTTCAATTATCTCCAAAAGAATCACATTTAATTGCAGTTAAGCGCATTCTTAGATATCTTAGTGGTACCCTAAGCACACATCTTTCGATCTAATCAGCTACACAGATGCAGATTATGCTGGCTGTAAAATAGATCGAAAAAGCACTAGTGGAGCATGTCATTTCTTAGGTCATGCACTAGTTTCCTGGTTTAGTAAAAAACAAAATTCTGTTGCACTATCTACTGCTGAGGCAGAATATGTTGCTGCAGGTAGTTGTTGTGTTCAAGTTCTCTACATGAAGCAACAACTTGAAGATTTTAAACTCATGTATAATTACATTCCAATCAAATATGATAATACAAGTGCTAGAAATCTTTTAAAGAACCCGATACAACATTCTAGAACTAAACATATTGAAATAAGATATCATTTTCTTCGAAATCATGTGCAGAAAGGCGATATAGTACTAGAATTCACAAACACACACGATCAGTTAGCAGATATTTTCACAAAACCTTTACCAGAAGATAGATTATGTATGATCATAAGAGAAATAGGTATGATGCATGCTATGAATATCTCTTAAAAGATAGACCAAAGTCAATAAAAATAGAGATAGATTTTTTAAATACTTTTACATAAACTTGAGATTCTTAGTCTCATGTTTGAGACGCTCATTCTCTTCATACAATATCATATCATTCTTATCCATGGGAACCGGCAAGCGGAATGAAAAATCTAATAAAGATTTCAACTGTTTATTCTTCTGCCGAATGATTCCTTCCCTTGTGTGAGACTCTTAAACAATTCGTTGAAGTACAACAATTTGTTCTTTGAGCTTTTCAACTTCGTGATTTTTGGCTTATAGCCGCTGAGAAAAAGCAACAATAGAGAAAGAGTAGCGAGTCCCAAGATTCACCAAGTCATAAATAGCATCAGAATCTGACTTATTAGTTAGATTATTATTTTCTTGCTACAACATGGCACCAATGGCAGCTGCAGAAAGGACAGGAGGTTGAGATGCAGAATGCCTCATGAATGGATCTAGAGAAATGTTAGAAGAATGAGCCATTGAGAAAAGAATAGAAGGCTTAAAACGAGAATGTTGAAGGAATGCAGATGAGTTATAAAGATGAGAAGAAAACTTGATGCGGATTGGATGAACTTCAGGACTGATTTTATAGAGATAGCATAAAGAACAAGACAAGCTATCATCCAAGTCAAAGAGCAATGTATTTTTTCCCAATCGGTGAAAATGACATTTTTTAGAAACTCGGAGCCTTCAATCTCGTTTGTCAACAACATCAGGCGATTTTTTCAAATCTCCAGCCGCACTTGTCGGGTCACAGACGGATGAAATTTATTTATTTTTTTTAACTATCTACAGTGTCTACTAACGCACCGTTTTCTTCAGGTCCATTTACTTGTTGCGGATCCTTTTTAATGATGCCAAAAGGGAGAGAAGTTTTAGACTATAACATTAACATTGTTTAAATTGCTAAACTTGTTATATATGCTTGGAATTATATTTATACTTTTGCTTGAAAAACTAATGCATATTTTCAGGGAGGGCTTAAGTATTAATACAGGTTTCAAGTTCTATCAAGTGTTTGTCATCATAAAAAATGGGGAGATTGTTGAACCCAAGGTTTCAAGTTTCATGTGATTATAAATCTACACATGGATTTTGATGATAACAAATGAATTCAAAAAATAAAGGAGTTTCAAGCTCAAGTTGTCCACACAATGGAGTTAAGCACATCAAAGAACCAAGCATGCGCAAGAAGGAAACAAGTCCACATTAAAATCATAGAGTAATGTTGTAAATCTCTTAAAATTTGAAATTAAGATTAATGCTCAAAATTAATATTTTATCATAAAGTATTAAAATACATTTTCTACATGTGCATGAATATTTTTGAAAATTAAATTTTGAAAATATTAAAGATGATTGATTGTCATCTTTTACATGTGCATGCCTTGATTAAAGGTTTGAACTTTGAAAATATTAAAAATGATTGATTGTCATATTTCACATGTGCATGTTTTATTTGAATATTTTCAAAAGTGATTGATGCTTTTTTAGACTTATACAAAAGGTAGATGATTTTGTTTGAAAAATTTGAAAAGTAAAGTGTGCTCCTTTTGTCATATACAAAAAGTAAAAGATTAGGTTTGAATTTTTTGAAAATGAAAGTGTGCTCTTTTTGTCATATGCAAAAAGTAAAATATTAGGTTTGAATTTTTTGAAAAGTAAAGTGTACTCTTTTTGTCATATGCCAAAAGTAAAATATTAGGTTTGATTTTTTTGAAAAAGTGAATGATGTTGTCTTTGACAATTGAAAAAGAAGAACCTTTTATTTGAATTTTTTGAAAAAGTGAATGATGTTGTTTTTGACATGTGAATCTTTTTTAATTTGAATATGAAGTTTCATATGCCTATAAATAGATCATTTGAGAACTTCACATTGACAACACCAAGAGCATACGACATTCATTCAAAACTTTCATTCTCTCTTCTCTAAGCATTGAGCCTTAATCCTTGTTCATTTTGAGAGATATAGTTTGCGCTGTATTGTTCTTATGTCACTCATTGAGGAGTGTTTTCTGATAACCTACCCACTATCAGCTCTTGTATCAGAAAAAGGGTGTGTATAACCCTTGTGTGTGTAGCAAGTATTCTACACGGGAAATAGTTAAATCACCATGTGTAAGGTGATTGCAAGTGTAGAGGGTGTTCTACACGGATCCTTTGTAAGGGTGTTGTTCAAAAGTGTAATAGGTTTCTATCTCCACCTGAAGGAGGTTGAATAGTAAATTTGGGAATCCTCAAGGGGTAGCTTGAGGCGAGGACGTAGGCAGTAGGGCCGAACCTCGTTAACATACTGAGTTTGCTTCTCTCTTACCCTTACTCTTTGTATTTATTGTTATTTCATATTTTGTTTATATTTTATATTATATATTTGATTTATAATTGTTATTTTTTTAATACAACTCAATTCACTCCCCCTCTTGTGTTAGTCATCTGGGCAACAATTGGGAAAAGTTATATCTAGTGAGAGAGAATCTATAGCAGCAGGTGAACGCACAGTTGAAGATACAAGATATTGTTCAAATGTTGATGGTTGACTTGGAGAAGGCAATGGAAAAAAAATTAAAATGCACTAAAGATGAATTAGAAGGTGATGCAAAAGGTAAGGAAAGAGAAGCTTTATAAGGAAAAACATGTTCATGAAAAACAACATATCTTGAAACAAATGTAGTTTTTGTAGCAAGATCTAATAGCTTATAGCCCTTTATGCCAAAAAGATATCCAAGAAATATACATTGTCATACTCTAGGATCAAACTTAGATCGTGATCTAAGTAGAGAAGATGCAAAACAAAGACACCCAAATGTTCTAAGATAATCATAAGTGAGAGGGGATTGAAAAAGTAGTTCACAAGGTGATTTATTGCCAAATGTAGGCGTAAGCAATCTGTTTATGAGGTGAATAGCTATAAGAATGGCATCACCCTAGAAAGGAAGAGGTAAATTAGGCTGAAACATTAAGGCCCTAGTAGTGTTTAGAATGTGTTGATATTTACGCTCAACAATAGAATTATGTCGAGGAGCTTCAACACAACTCAAATGATGTATAACACCTTTAGATTGAAAAAATGATGTTAAGAAAAATTTAGTACCATAATCAGTACGAATTTTCTTAACTTTTGTGTGGAATTGTGTTTTAATGAGTTTGAAGAATTGAGAAATAAGAGAAGAAACTTCATATTTGCATTTTAAAAGATAAATCCATGTGGTCTATGTACAATCGTCAACAATTGTTAGAAAAAATTTATGACCTTCAACAATAGAGGTAGAAAAAGGTCCTCACACATCACAATGAATCAATTAAATCAAATGGAAGTGCAGAAAAATGAGAGTTATGAGGAAAAGGTAATTTTTTCTGTTTGGCCATAGGACAAACAAGGCATGGAAAATCAGTAACTAACATATCAGGAACAAATTTATTTAGTAATTTCATCCTTGAAACAGAAGGATGACCTAATTTATGATGCCAAAGTTCAAACAAGGCATGCTTTGATGATTTATTTAGTAATTGTTTAGCTAAATTGAAAGAAAGTACAGACAAATAGTGAGATTGAAGTAAATCACTAGGAGAAAAGCCTGATGGTTGCAGAAGGTAAAGGTCTCCCTTGTGTCTACCCACTCCAATTAGCTTCCATTGAGTCAGGTCCTATATAAAAACAATATCAGCAAAAAAAAAAAGACAAATAGCAAGTCAGAGTCGAGGTTAACTTACTAACAGAAATTAAATTGAAGAAAAAAACTAGAATACAAAGAACATATCTAAGTATCAAATCCTTAGAAATGTGGACAATGCCAATATGTGTTACAGATACACTTTGGTCATTTGGAAGTTTGACTTTAGTATTAAGAACTGGAATGAAGGATGAAAAAAAAAATGTAGATGGAACCATGTGATTTGTGGCACCCGAATTAAGAATTCAAGAAAAAGGTTCGTAGGTATAATACAAGGGGAAGAAAAAATAGAAGGAATATGAGAGAAGCCTATACCAACAGTTGGAAGAGAGGAAACTGCATTAGTAATGTGTTGTGAATTGGCAGAGGATAGCAAGATCAGAAGTCTGAAGCATAACCAATAACTGCTGATATTGAGACTCAGTTAATGAAATAGGAGATGCAACCGAACAAGTGTTGTCAGAAACAACTTGATTGACCATGGATTGTTGCTGTGGCTTGAACTTGTATCTAGGAAGAAAGCCATGAAGCTTGAAACACTTTTCGATGACATGGCCAACAAGACCAAAATGCTTGCACAGAGGATGCTCTTTCTTGAACACAAGGTTCACAAATCTATTAGCATCATACTTAACAGCAAAAGCATGATTATCATGTGCAGAAGCAAAAAGAATCAAAATCTCACACTATTGTTCCTCTTGTAAAACAAGGCTGAAAACCTTGTTAAGAGGAGGCAACAACTCCATTAGAAGAATTTGAGCCCTTAAGAGACATAGGACTCATTCTAGGACTAATTCAAACCAACAAGAAACTAAAGTATATGCTTTTGTTGAACATATGAATTAAGTGTTTGAACAACTCCACAAGAAGAAACTGGAATCGATTTGTAATTGATTAATTTATCCCAAAGACCTTTCAACTTAGTGAAATAGGCACCAATAGTCAACTAGCCTTGAGTAAGAGTCGAAATCGACTTCTGTAACTAAAAAATACAGGGGCCATTCTTTTGATAGAATCGCTTATTGAGATCATTCCAAATCTCATATGTCGTATTGATATAGATGATACTAGCAGAAATCTCAAATGAAACAGAGTTAAGAATCCAGGTGATTACCATATTATTATAGCGTAGCCAAGAAGCAAGCGTTGGATCGGTTGAATTTGAAAGTTTGAGAATAGATCCATCAACAAACCCTAACTTGTTCTTTGCTGATAACGCCATGTGCATCGAGCGAGACCATGAGTGATAATTATCACCATTGAGAGATTGAGTAATAAGAACAATGCCAGGACTATCTCCTGGATGAAGAAAGAAAGGACTGGAGGATTCTGCCATCGAAGAGGAAGGAGGGTTTGAGGCCATGAGAGAAAAATGAAAATCGCGAAATTGGGTGGAAGACTCTAGAAATTTGATACCATATTAAATCTAAACACGTTGAAAGGAATATTTTATGTATTGCATTAATTGGTAAAAATAATACAAGATATTTATACTAGTTACAAAGAGTAAAGTAAAACTCCAGATGTACGACAGGCATAATTACATGTAAGGACACAGTAAAAATAACATATTACAATAAAACTTAATACACCAAATTATAAATTGTAATATATATAGATATATATGCTACTGTCATGCAGATTAATTATTTGATATTAGGTGTATTATTCCTTAATTCTGTTATTTAAAAAAAAAACTAATCTAATGGTTAATAAATAATGTTACATCAACGTGTAAGTATAAATTGATAGAAGTGGAAGGAGAAAGTAATATATCTATACCAAACGATCGACCTGCACGCATGTGTCCCTGATCCCTTTAATTCTTCTCTCCATTAATAATTCCACCCGTTGTCGACCTCGATCTCCTACCAAACATAATCTTATAAATGCTCTATTTAGTTCCTTTGCTTTGACCTTAAACCTAAATAATTAGCCACTTTGACCTATAATATGCCGAAATTTAAAAAAGCAGCACATCTACAGGCCAGCTGACTTCTAACCTTACGGCCATGACGATGAACTCGAGGTCCCCTTGCAATTGCCTTCTTTCCTTTTTTTTTTTTTTTTTTTTTCCCAGTTCTCCTGAGCATGAAGGCCCGTACGTTCTATGCGAACATAGCTTACATATTAGAATGCAGGGACAGACTTACCAAGTCAAAAAAGTGCCATCCATCAATTACTTGTTAAGCAAGGATTAATCGAACCAACATTAATGCAGGTGGTTGGACATGCAGGCAATATTTAGCTAAGCAACACTCAACAATCAAAAATAATAAATAAACAACTTTTGAATTTATAAATTAAAATGGAGTAGTACGTACGTACCATACCTAGCTAGGTATCACCCACCAAGAAAGTACGAGGTCAAAGAAGTGATCAAGAATATTATTAATATATAGTATATATGGAAGATTTCGTGTGGGGATTATTTCTTGTCTACCGACCTTTCTAACTTGTTGTGGACGCTCATGATGTTACATCGTACCCCACCACAATGTTTCTTTATAATTATAATTTTCAGCTGCCGTAGATGTATATATCATGTGGCTCATACGCAGCTAGCAACTAGCCCTTCTAATTAGCTGGCAGATCAGCGGGACGACATGCATATGATGCATGGCTCCTTCGAATTGAGCACAAGTGACGACGTAATATCGTGTGTGTGGTGTTCCATCCATTATCTAATTATATATAGGGCAGATGTGGTTGTATCCAACCGTGTTCGGTTCGCAAAAATTACATAAATTGGTACAGATTTGGTTGGAAGTTTGAGCATTTAAGAGACAATGGTGCAATTTGATCAGTTTGTTTAATGTAGTTTTCATATGAATGTGCCTCAAACGTAACGCATTTTTTTTAGAAAGATAAAGCTGGGAGGCATTAATTTATTTCTTATATAATAATATACCTGTTACCAGACCCATATATAATTTCATATCCATTTGGCCGTCTGCTTTCACACGTGGGTTGTATTCTAGAAACAATTTTGATATTCATTATTTTCATACAATACACATTACACTTATTTTTATTTTTTTGATTTTATTTTTTTAAAATAATTAATTTCATCTACTCATCATTAATATATCATATATTTGTTAAGAAAAATAAAATAAAAAAAATTATGTATAGCCAGTGCGTGGTGTAAAGATAATGATATTAATTATGTCGTTTTCCGCTCTAACACCTAAATGGATCTCTATAAATGAGTAGGGCCATGAGCTCTTTCCAACCGTCCTCGATCGGACGGCCATGAATGGCCAATTTTTTCTACTTGTCTTCCACCTTCGATACATCTTTCATTTAATTAATTTACAATATGAATGTCGGCCTAATAGATATAATATATATATATATATATATACTAGGTGGGAGTAACGTGTAAAGCACGTTTGTCTAATTTTATAAAATGATTATTTGTAAAAAATAATATATATTTTATAAAAATTATTGATGTCACTTAATAATTTAAGGCATATTGGAGAAAATAAAAAAATTAATTCAAAGTATCATATAATCCAATACATGTTTATAACATCTATAATTTTAGCAAAGATGTATACGAAAAATTTAATAAAAGTTTAACATAAACGGTAGTTCAAAATATGTGTCGTTTGATGTTTGTATTATAATTCATCAATTTATGTCATCTTGTAGACAATCAATAGAGACAACATTGAAATTCTTATTTTACTGTTGGTTGAGTCGATCAGGGACAACATAAAGTTAAAACATAATCTTTTTATAAAATTTGTGGTATAATATTTTCTATATATAGCATATATATAAATCATAAAATATATTTTGAAATTGTTGGCCGAATTTACTCTTTCTTGATTAGCTCAAGGATCACGGCCTTTGTCACGTGCCTATCATAGCAAGCCCATTTATGGAATATGACTTAGCGGAAGCTACGTCCTACTACCATGGAAAAAAAAAACACTTTGATTAAACACACTTGTATTATATATTATATGAGATTTTTAAATTTGGAATACTCAATAATCTGAGTTAATGAAACGTATAATACACGTATATTATACTTAGGAATTCACGTCTTATGCACCTAATACACGTGTATATGTTAAGGAGAAATAGAAAAATATAATAACTAATCTTTAATTACTTATTATTATATAAACTATTAAGTATTATAATTATTGAGATTAATAAATCATATAACAACATTGAATGCTATCTCTCTCAACATTTATGTCTTCATTTTATGTGTCAAACCGTTAAAACAAACGGTGTTAACTTTAACGGAAAAACAAGAAAAACCGTTAAAACAAGATTTTCCGTTTCATACACACTTTTTATATATAGAAGATATATATGCTAGCTAGGTAATTCGGTTCTAAGGGCCTGTTTGGGATTGCAGTAGACTATCTAAAAAGTGTAGTAGAATAGTATAAAGTGCTTATATGATAAAATTTATCCATTTGGTAATTTTACATTAAAATACTTCTAAACCAAGAAAAAGCAGAAAATTACGTTTCAACAAAAGTATCAAAGTGATGCTTTTTGTCAGAAACACTTCAGAAAAAGTAATCCCTATTTTACCGTGTTATGTACATTACAAAATGACCTTCATCATTTTAGCACAATGACAATTTTGCTAATTTATATTTTTTATTATTTCTGTATAATCTACTCAAGACTTTGCCCATCAATATTTTTTATTCTTCTCCTATCACTTATACATCGTTTAAGAAATTTTATTTTTCATTATAATTATTAAAAAATCTATTAGACTATTTTTATTATTATTTTATTATAATATTTTATTTTTATCAAATATATGCCATTTTATGTCATTTTTATGTTAAAAAGTGCTTTGTAAATTTGTTTCTAAACAAATTAGTATGTTTAAAAGTGTTATAGACATACGGATCCCAAACAATAAATAGCTTTTTAATAGTAGAGCTTATTACGTTAAATTCTAAGTTATAAGCTTTAAGTTAAAAATAATATTTTCTATCGCAATCTCAAACATGCATTAAGTCAAATGGAAAAATTAAGCCACAAAGTGACAAAACTAGCTAATTCTAATTAATTTGAAGTTTGAGGGAACTTGACCGGTTGGCCGGCCCCGGCCCTGCCCTGATTCTACCCCACCCGGCGTTGATGATCAATATTCATAGAATTCATTACATGCAGAAAATATGTACTTATTATTTCTGTTTATTTTGTGGAAGTTTATACATGTTTGATCGAGGTTAACCCCGGCCACTACAATATATATTGTTTCTCTATGTTTATTGTTTGGTAGGCTAGCTAGCTGACATTTTTAATTTGTATTTAATTGATGTACGTATTTGATCATAATTTGTTCATTCTAAAGGTAAAATTTGTGAAACTAGAAATTAAGAAAGAGATCGAATATTTTCCTATCATTTTCTTAAACTAAAAGAGGTAAAGATAGGAGAGCGATCGATCAGCGAAAGAGAATATTTCCCAAGTCACAATGGACCAAACGTCGACCCATGAAAAACCTAGCTCTTCTGGTCGACATATATATATCTATATAATTCGAGTATCTTTCTAAACTTGATTGTCATAAGATTTTCCAAAAATGTAAACAATCACGATCAATTTGGAGCTTATATATATACACTAAACGAAGAAACATAAATTAGAGAACCACATGCTACATTGATTAGTACAATCACTACTAATTAAAGTTTAATTTCCTACGTACGTACGTACCATTTTCTTTTTTACCAATTTAATTTATATATATATATGTTTATAGCTAGTGATGATCATCAATATTATAAATTAATCTACAATGCATGCATCGTAATCTTCATGTGATCTGTCTAAAAAGCAAAAATGAATATTGTCATAATGATCGCAAATCTTACACAACAAATTATTTTGTAAATCCAAAATTTAGCTTATCAAACGGACTGATCAAAATTAAGGAGAAAGATAAATATTTGAGATTAATTAGTAGTAAGCCAAACGAATGTACGTACGATAGCCAGACATGACGTTGCGCAATCTCGACGTTTGTTGGGCCGCTTCCTCTGATTATATATTCAGGCACCTCACATTCCGAGACATAATTACGACTCCCTTTGATCATCTCCCATGTCTTTTTTGTATTTTATTTTATGGGGGAGGTGGGGTTCCAACTCAATTGTTCATTTAAAAAACCGAATTATATTCCTTCAGCCTCTTGGCATCTCCCAGCCCCTTTTACCTCTTATTCACAGGATCATGAACAATATATATATATATATATATATATACACATTAGAGCCAGGCCAAGAAACTAAGTTATTGGAAAAGAAAATTCTATACATCATACTACCATTCCATTAAATAAGATATGATACATTTATCACTATTAAATGATCATTTGTTACATTCTTCTTTATCATCTAATAGTAATGAATGTGTCACATCTTACTTAATATGATAAAAGTATGATGAGAGTGTTGTGTATAGCATTATTTAAACACACACACACACACATATATATATATATATATGCATGCATGCTGTACGCTGTACGTGTGATATAAATGCCACTTCCAAACTGTCCCCTGCATATATGTGTTATGAATGAGGCTGCTGCTCTCATTTTAATTCATATATGGTTGGGAACATACCGGACAGTGATCAATATATATAGCTATTTTTTATTTCAAAATATATATATAGCTATATATCTTTATTTTAATTTCAGGATATATATGGCTACCGCGTATATGTATATCGAATGTGGACACCACGTTTTCACCCGCGTAATGCTTGCTTATCCGTATAATATAAATAAGCGCAAACAATATTAATGCTAGCTCATACGTACACATGAATTGCTGATAGCAGCTAGGTTGATCGAGTACTTAATTCAATATAAGGCCATGAACATATATATATGTGTGTGTGTGTGTACACCATAAAACCAAGTAGCCAAGGATATATAAATATATATATTTATATATATATATATATATGTATATATATATGGTGCCATTGGTTTTCGAATAAGTAATGAGTTGGTGTTGTATTGAGTATGGAAGCTTGATAAATGAGATGCAAAAGCGAAGATTTTACTCTACTACATCTAATTAATTTTCAATTCCTAAATAGATTCAATTCGATCGGGATATTACATAAACAGCTAGTACTACTAACCAAACATGATCGCATTAATGAAAGCTGGTAAACTCTAGGTCGACGGTTGTGAAATGGAGTGATGAAGATAAGGCAGGGAGAATGCTGCATGGGGTATAATTACTTTATGCTCATGATCATGTCTAGGCAAAATTAATATTTATATTAATTCAAGCCTCCTAGCTCAACTACTACTTATACAAGAATCTTGAATCAGCTCTTGGAATATGCTTAATTAATTTGGGGATGATCTCATCCAAAAACAAAACACATGATCATCAAGTTTTGGAAAGATTGGGATAGAAAACAAAAAGTGCCAGTAGAGAAGGCAATATTGGCCAGGTTGTTGACCGGCCAGATCATAGTATTGCGTTCAGATAACAAGTTAGTTTGACCAATTTACACGTAAAACTTATTATAGAAAGTGTTATAAAACGACGCAATTGCACCTCCGGCCCCTAAAAACTTACTTACGTAACGTACTTGCCTAATATATATGCTCTCTCTTGAAATCACCTAAAATCAATCGTCATTATACTTCAATTCGCACGTACTGAGTATGCCCCAATGACGGTGAAATCGTGTGGACGTACGTATATTATGGATCTCTTTTTTGTTTTAATTAGCATGCATGTAGATGAACAGTGAGAGCGATGGATGGATATACAAATATTAAAATGGATCTCATCACCTAGAATACGTTTAAGCTTTTAATTAATTAAATATATTCCCAAACATTCACACATGATATTATACTACTGATCATTTTACATGTCTATGATCTTTATCCTAATTACTCTAAATCCGAACATTAAGATCAGATCATGAAGCAGCTAGCTAGGTCCGGAAATTGTGGGAGATACCTTGTGAGTTGCGAGTGGCCGGCAAATAGCAATTAAAAAGTCAAATGTATACTTGTTCCCACGAAACCCCCTGTATTGATCTCATGGTTGGCAAATTCAATGCTCCTGCGGCCTAACCATCGAAGTTCGTTGGGGGTGGTTGCATACCCCGACTCTCTCACGCATACACCTCATACCCTTTAAAGCTTGCTCCCCCCCTCCATTTTCGCAGGGCATTACTATCTCAGACTCCAATTAACCTTGCAATATTTAATTTGGTCCCTCGGCTTTCTTTCCTTTCCACATTCATTTCGCTGCAACTCTTCAGCTCAAACTCTTTTCGCTTTGGTCTCTTTTCTTTCCCCCCCCCCCCCCCCCCCCCCCCCCCCCCCCCCCCCCTTTTGGGTGTTGCATGCAGGTAGCTCCTTTGCTTCGAAAGCTTGACTCCAAGTCCTTTACGTCTTTTATATTCTGATCGACTATGGCGGATGAGAGGAAACAAAACCCGGAGACTGAATCGGTTTCGGTTCAAGCTCCGGTGGAGAGAAGGCAAAACAACCTTCCCAACTTTCTCTTGTCTGTCAGACTCAAGTATGTGAAGCTTGGGTACCACTACTTGATCTCCAACGCCATGTACCTCTTGCTTGTGCCGCTTCTTTGCATAGCTTCAGCTAATCTTTCAACAATCAATGTCCAAGAACTCGTCCAGTTATGGCAAGACCTAAAGTTCGATCTTGTTTCGGGGACTGTCTGCTCAGCTCTTATGGTTTTCCTTGCCACCCTTTACTTCATGAGCCGTCCAAGAAAAGTTTACCTGGTAAACTTCGCATGTTACAAGCCGGATGCAGAGCGAACGTGTACTCGGGAGATTTTCATGGAAAGATCTATTCGACTTGGGAGTTTCACAGAGGAAAACTTGGCCTTTCAAAAGAAGATATTGGAGAGGTCAGGGTTGGGCCAGAAAACGTACTTGCCGGAGGCCATCTTACGAGTCCCCCCCAACCCGTGTATGGCCGAGGCAAGGAAGGAAGCTGAGACTGTGATGTTCGGAGCCATTGATGAGCTCTTGGCAAAGACCGGAGTGAGGGCTAAGGACATCGGGATTCTTGTGGTCAATTGTAGCTTGTTCAATCCAACTCCGTCCCTCTCCGCCATGATCGTCAATCACTACAAGCTCAGAGGGAACATTGTTAGCTATAATCTTGGTGGTATGGGTTGTAGTGCTGGCCTTATTTCTATAGACCTTGCTAAACAACTTCTACAGGTCAGTTATTATATTATCATCATCCTTGATATCATCATTTTTAGCTAGTTCTTATTACGTACCCTGTTGATGGTTGTGTTTTTTGTAGCCTAGCTATAATAATTCCGAGTAGTACTCATGTTCGTTGGATTAAAAATAAATTTATTTAATTTTATGATTATATATTAAGTTATAATATTTTTCATAATTTTTTAAAGTTGTCATGCAAGATTAAATAATATCTGTTTTGTGTAGAGAAATATTATAATTATAAAAAGATTTCAAAAACATAAATTTATAAACTGATCACATAATTTGATGCAGTATATTAAATTAAAAAATTACTTTTATTGAAACTAAATCTAACATATTATAAAAAAAAATCATATCAATTTTTGAGTTTATTTTTATAGAATCTCTTTGTGACTATAACACTTGATGTGCATCTTTTAGATATGATAGGAAATATTTTCCTTATTAATATTAGATCAATAAACGAAATGACCAATATGTCTAAAATACCTCATGTTTTATACTAAACAGGTGCTATATATATATATATATATATATTTCAAATAAAACAGAGAAATCTTATTCTCCACGTATCAATTAATTAAGCTGCTTAATTTGGAGTGTGACATCTTAAAGGATGTTAGGTTGGCAACAAATTACAAAATCATCTGGCCTCGATCCCCAACGGCCTTCTGATCTAATGAATGCTGCTATATATTTACCTTTAAATCAATTCCCATTTATGATAAAAAGACCACATCCGTAAGGACTAGAAGCCATCACTTTAGTCTTTACCCATTTTAGTAGTTGTTTTTGTTTAATTATAAGGTGGATTTGCTCTTAATTTGACAACTGCATGCAGCTAGCTAGCCTGCACACTGCATACAGCTTAAATCTGAAATAAATATTACTTGTCAATTTATTACTAGGTGCACCCCAACTCTTATGCCTTGGTTGTGAGCATGGAGAACATCACCCTCAACTGGTACTTTGGCAACGACCGATCCATGCTCGTCTCCAATTGCCTCTTCCGCATGGGCGGCGCAGCGATCCTCTTATCAAACCGATCCTCCGATCGTCGCCGCTCAAAGTACCAACTAATCCACACCGTACGCACTCACAAGGGTTCCGATGATAAGTGTTACAACTGCGTCTTACAAAGAGAGGATGAAACCAAAAGAATTGGCGTTTCGCTCTCCAAAGATCTAATGGCAGTTGCTGGAGACGCTCTCAAGACCAATATCACTACGCTTGGACCTTTGGTCCTTCCCATGTCAGAACAACTCCTATTTTTTGCGACTTTGGTGGGAAGAAAAATTCTTAAAATGAAAATAAAGCCATATATTCCTGACTTTAAACTTGCATTCGAGCATTTCTGCATTCATGCAGGAGGGAGAGCAGTGCTAGATGAGCTTGAGAAAAACCTTGAGCTGACCGACTGGCATATGGAGCCTTCAAGAATGACTCTTAATAGGTTTGGAAACACTTCAAGCAGTTCTCTGTGGTATGAGCTGGCTTACTCTGAGGCCAAGGGTAGGATCAGAAAGGGTGACCGAACATGGCAGATTGCTTTCGGTTCTGGATTTAAGTGTAACAGTGCTGTGTGGCGTGCATTGAGGACCATCGATCCGACTAAGGAAAAGAATCCTTGGATGGATGAGATTCACGAGTTTCCAGTTCATGTTCCAAAAGTCGAATCCATTAAAGTTTCTTGAATATTTCCAAAAGTGGCATCCATTATATGTTATTTCATGAAAGTTTCAGTCGTGGGAGCAGCGGATTTGGGCTTTTATTACTTCCTAGTGCAGTGCATCCTTCCCGCTATATATTGTGCTTTAATGGTCGACGTTAGCCTGAGATCTCTTGTGATTGTATTGAATGATCGTATGTGATTTAATATATATGTTAATGCATAATCAATTTCATGGTTTCCATGTCTCGATGAAGTCCCAACTACATATTATATATCTTTAATCGTGTATATAAATTAGGGAAATCTCATATGGCTTGCATCCGATATAACTTCTCGATGTTAAACAAAACTAGCTAGCTTTTAATTGGAGGATCGGATCAATGTCTTTAAAGTTTGCAAAAGTAAAATATTTTAGACCAGATGATTGTCCACCTTCAGTAATCTTGATGTTTGGCGACTCTATGGTAATAGATATATGAAATGGTAAGAAATTTGAAATTCGAATTAAAAAACAAGAAACTGATAAAATGGAATAGATACTCAATCTGTATACTATTGTGCATAAAATTGTACGCACATGTACAACTTCTCTTAAAAAAATATTTGATCCACTTCCAACGAAAGATGGTAAATAATAGCAAAAACAATTTTATGAACGGCAAGAGATGATGCATTAGGAAATATTATTTCAACATGCATAAGGACGACGTGATAATTTGCAGAAACAAATATGTCAGCCTCAGGCAAGGTGGTGGCTTGATCAACGGGAGTTGGCGAGCCGATGAGATCGGTTTTTGCAATCATCCATATATCCTCCTTTGGCGTCTAATCAACGCGATGATCAAGCTATTAAAACCAAGTTGCGATCATCTACAGTAGTATAGATTGATGACTACTTCCCTTCTTGGATAGCTTGGTCTGCTTAAATCTAACATAAACACCGTGAAAGGTGGCGGACTTTGCTGCAGCGGCTGAAAAGCAAGCATTGATGCCAACATTGTTGCAGAATTATTGAAAATAAATAACAAAGATTCTTTCGGTTTCTAGCTAAGCACTAGCATTGTACTAGTCAAAGTTTAGCCAAGCCTTTCTATTAAATATATATATATATATATATATATTATTGATTCAGCTTGACATTTTCTTCTTCGAGAATCGGCAAACAACAGCAAGCACCGAGTACTGAACATCAGATATTAACCAAAATAAACTACTGATATCGATGACACTCGAGTGAACTATATTAACAAAATATAAATATATATATATTAATAAATAAATTAGGCATTGCGTTCTGAAGTCCAAAAAGACTAGATTTGGCCATTAATAAATCTATAAATTAGGCATTGCGTTTTGACCGAATAAATAAATAAATTCTTATGGTAGACACTCGAGTGAGTCGAAGTCAGTAGATATATATACACATTACATTCAGAGATCCCGGGCCCGGATGGATGCTAATTGGGCCAGATCACCGAAAGATGTCGGTCTTACAGTTACATGCCCCAAACACCACGAGCAGCTGCCACCTTATTGTTGGGTCTAGCCGTTAGCTCGTACAATATCCTCGCAAATGTATCAGAATATCTGCCATCGGCAAAGAGTATCTCTGCAAAGGAATTCTCATAAGCTAGCAGCAACCCCCTATTCTGCGGTTCAGAGACCAGGCTCTCAAGTATCATTGCAGCTTTCCTGCAAATTTCTGGAACAGGGTGCGGCGTCTTGATCACCTTGAGCAGCCGGTCAATTGCCCTGTATTTGGTGAAATTGTAAGCAAAATTATTACCTGATATCGGCAACAGAAGTTTCCATTTTAAAATCTTAAAAAACAAAAACATAAAACTGAAATGTTAGTCATCTGAACGAGCAAAAAGAAAATCAATCACCATCGCTCGCTGGCGAGTTTCAATCTGCAGTCCATATTAACTTCTGCAAGGTTATAGAGAGCACCAACAGCAACTGCTTGGGCATCCAACGCTGGAAAGCTCATAAGATCAACTAAACGCTTGTGTATCTGCATTGTGCATTCGGCCCATATTATAGTCTTAATGCATGCATGTGTACATGTCTAATCTATCCATACTGGGACAAAACTAACCTGTGGAACAAAGGGGCGAAGGAAAGGCTCGTTATCAGGATTTATTATCAAACGCCCTAGTAATTCAGCAGCTGCACAATGCCATGCTTTGACTGCAGATCCTAGCATCCCCATGACAGATTGAACTGCACGTTTTTCTCTGTTTGGAGGAAATAGTTTATGAACTTTTTGATCGGTGAACTTATAAGCCAGAAGTTAGAAATCAAAAGTAGCAAGAGCTAAAGCAAAAAGTAAGGTCAGATTTCTCACGTTATTTTGATGTAGGATGGCTTTGATGAGCTAAATATTCGAAGGTCAAGCAATGGAGCCAAATTTACAATAGTCTCAAGGGCATTTGTGACAAGTTCCTCATCCTCTGTTAACAATGGGAACTTTCAGAGATGTCATACACCAAAATATAAAGACAGAAAAATCAAATGATCAAATATACTAGGAGATACCATGACAGTATTACATTTTATGACATGAAAGAAACCCTTAAGCTTTCAACAACAGCAATTCTCACCCGTGGTGTGATCTTCTATGCACTGGAACGCTGTTTCCAAGCAATGACGATGCTGGGCCATAATAATTTCATTTTCAGGCATGAAAGAGAAGTTCCGGATAATGTTTGAAGCAGCAGCAGCGCATTGCTGCTTTTCTGCTCGCCCTTCTTCATCAAGATTAAACAGACCATCTTCATCAAACCACCAATTTGAAGGATGAGATTTGGAAATATTGTTCTGCACCACTGGTTCCATGACAGACGAACCAGACTTTAGGCTGCCATATGAACTTATCACATACTCAGGATCCAGTTATTCAAAGTAAGCTTAACATATTCAACAATTGGATCAGACAGAAAGGTTTAGGAAGAAGAACAAAAGAACCACGTCAAGCTTACATAGGATGCAGGGGAGTGCCATTTGACCCCAACGAACCCAACTCATTCCCAAATCCAGTTACGGTAGAATTTGCACCTAGTGTTCTGACCCTCGGTGTCCTTATGAGTTCTTTAGGAAGAGCTATATCGCGCCAGTCATCAATCTGTTTCATTTTATATGCCGTAAGCACTTAATTCATTTTGATCAAATTAAGCATGGTAAAGACAAAGGAAAACACATACAACTTGGAGAAGAGCATCCAGCAACCCAGGAATTTTTGCAAGAGGGGTTGTATCTTTGCGCATGTCATCCTTTTCCTTGAATGAGAGCAGTGTGAGAGTATTCAATGCCCAGGTCAGCTCACTCTTTAATCCGCTTTGAAGGGCAAGAACTATCCTTTTATTGTTTTGATCTAGAATGAGTGTAACAGTCAGAATAGGTCAACAACAATCTAAAACTTAAACGATGGACAAATTTTGGAAAGCCTTTGTAGTGCATAAGAGGAGTGAATAAAGTGAAGAGATACAGCAGAATATATCATAATCACCACCAACAAAAAAGTCCAGTCCCAACATGTTTAGGAAGCAAGACAGAAGAAAATGGAGAACTTAGGGGAAAATATCAGAAGCATGTCGGAGGTAAACGTTATTTTCTTCATTAAACTTAAATTCCCAAAATTTCCTAGAACTCATGCGCACACCGTTCTAATTTCTTTCCATCTTCTCTTCAAAAGCCTACCTCAGCTTACCATATAAATTTTCTTGAGTTATTTGGCAGCCCCATCTGTTGCACGTGTTCTAGTGAGATTCCAATTCAATTTCTCACCTCAAGTCACACTTCTATTCACTTTTTCTTACCTTCTTCTAATAATTTATACACAACCATTTCTGCTCCCACTTCTCTTAAAATGCCTACCTCAGCTTACCATATAAATTTGCTTGAGTTATTTGGCAGTCCCCATCTGTTACACCAACATGTTCTAGTGAGATTCCAACTCAATTTCTCACCTCACGTCACAATTCTATTCATTTTTTCTTACCTTCTTCTAATAATTTATACACAACCATTTCTGCTTCCACTTCATATCTATAGTTCAACTTGACAACACAATATAGAACATGTTGCATTGATCTGAGCCTCCTATACCACGTCGATTTGAGGTGCATCATAATTGCAGCCAGGCAAAAAACATAGTGAATTGTACCAAATACAAATAGATACCACTCGATATACGCACAGATAAATAAATCCAGGGATCTGCGGCATATTATACCATTTAAAGCACAATTACACTTTTTGCCTCAAATGATCACTCTTGAAACTCATGGAATATTTCATAGCATTCAATCGATTTTAACTTCAGCTTTAAAAATATTACACAATACCAGCTGCACATTCAGCTCTAACTCTTAAGATTAGAATTATCTTAAAGCATAATTCACGCATCCATTAGGGCTTATGAATAAGTAGAATATTAACTAAACTCGGCAGTCTTGTCCTATGAAATCGAACTATATTATGAGAGATAGGGTTTTGAAAAACTGACCAGCGAAGGAGCTGTGAACGTGGAGAGATGGGCCGAGTAGGTTCGACGGAGCAGCCGTTTCAGATGCTGCGGCTGCAGCGGCGGAGCTGCTGCCGAATGGGCGGCCTCTCTTGGGAGTGGGACCGGTGGCGCCTCCTGCGCCTCCAGCCGACTTGCTCTGGTCTCTCTTCTGCATTGCGCTCTCACTATCTTTCGGGTTCTGCTATGGCGATTTGGTAAATTGGAAGATACCTGATTTAGGGCACGAGGAATTTCTGACCCGGATCCGACAATTAAACCAGAAATGGACTGATTTCAAACTGCAATATTGGGCCTAAGGCCCTCGAGAAAGCCCTGTGTGAGTCTGTGGAGAGACGTATAGATTTTAAGGCCTTGTGAGTTTTGGGTTGGGTTAGATTTTCGTCCCAATTGCTAGAATATTCTCTCTTATATCTGATTAGGATAAGAGCATTGGTGACGGCTATTTAGTTTTGTGAAATGCTTTAAATATATAATGATTTTATAAAAATAAATGTAGAAAATGGCATTATTTAATATGTTATTATAGATTATGAAATTATTATTATTATAAAATATATTTAATATATTATATGAGATTCTATTAGGTTTAATTTTATATATATATATATATATATTTTTTTATATATAGAGGGTTTCGCCTTTAATATTTCACCAAGCTTGCCTTAGCGAGTAGCAGATATATCATTTTTTCTCATATTTCGTACTGTGTCGTTGTCTTTAAAATTGCAAGCGACAGCTGCGACCCCCGAAGAAAATCAAGGTGGAAGAAAAGAAAAAAGAAGATAGGATAAAACAGGTCACGTTGCTCTAGATCTTTTAGAGAACTTCACATATACATTACCGCAATATCATCATCCGCACAGAGGCTTAAGCTTGCAAGGTTTGTTATAGTCATGTTGGATAAAAAATCATTTATGGGTTTGCTCTTCCTTCTTATTTTTCTTTCCATTCTTTCTTGTTCTGGTTTTCGCCTTTTGTTCTTGCCCTGAACAACTGAAACTTGGTAGTTTTCGCTTACGGGTTTGTTCTATAGAGTGAAGGATTTGTGATTTGGGTTATTTTTGCGTTGTTGATCTCTTGAGGTTTGAGGTAACACTCATGGATGCTCTGTTTCGTAATTTTGTAGCTGTTTTCATTTTATTTCAATTTCTAGTTTTGATTATTACAGTCCTGTAATTGAAGACTTTTCTTCTTTCGTGGTAGTTGTGTTCTTATTTTGTTTTCTTTGGCCCGTGTTTGGTTTCTTAAAGCATATCGATTACAAAATAAAGGAAGTGAGGAAGCAAAGTATGATTGATCTGGCCAAAAAATGTACTGCACTTTGCGGGAGATGATTATTTCTTCGCTCCTTGAATCAAAATTTTTTGTTTCTTTCATTTTCATTGCTCTGATATCTTATCAACCATATGGAGTTAAAGTATTTCTCTTTGTATTCTTTGTCAGATTTACTTTTATGATGTTGTAAGATGTTTGATTCATGGGTTTTATTAAGGGTTCTTTTTTGCTTGAGATGGTTCGGGTATTTTGTTTTCGTTCGCTTATTTATTTATATCACTATCATAGCATGTTTGCTACTTATCCAAGAAAAAACTGTCACTGTCTTTGCTGAAAATTTGCAAAGTTTTCAGGCATTTATGTTTAACAAGTTCCGCTTGCTTTGAAATAATGCTTCCAGTACCTTCAGTCCTTTGTCTGGGTCTGTTTCAATGCGGCCTGTGTCTTCCACTTAGCCCACATCATTGTGCACACTCCCAAATCCTTTTACACATATGTAGTGAGCTGGCCGTCCATTTTCTTATGATATTGACTACTGAGCTCGTGATTAACATGGGAATTTAGATCATCAATTGCTTTTTTTGTGGAGAAGTAAAAGATAAGAATTTGAATTCTGAAAAAAAATCTTTTGTTTCCTTGTTCACATCTTTGCACACATCTTTGCACGTTTATTTTTCATCTATCCCTAGAAACAGATAAAGGGCAGGCATTCGGAATTTTGAGTCATTGGTTAGTGGTAGTGTCTTGTTGCATGATCAACTTCAGCGTTTAAATGATATTCTAAAAGAAAAAATAAATAAATATTGCTTGTAAAAAGAATATTGTTTGTCTGAATTCTATCTAGCATTGTGTAAGAAGAATACTCTCAAAGGTAAATATGTTTATCGTTTTGTAACTTTTTACGTTGTAGGATGGCAAGCACATGGGAAAGTAAATATGGAGAACACACCTACGCGCACCTCGAGAGGGAACCCTACTGGCCTTCTGAAAAGCTAAGAATTTCCATAACTGGAGCTGGTGGGTTTATTGCCTCACATATTGCAAGGCGGTTGAAGACCGAGGGTCATTACATTATTGCTTCTGATTGGAAGAAAAATGAGCACATGACAGAGGACATGTTTTGTCATGAGTTCCATC
Organism: Carya illinoinensis; assembly: GCF_018687715.1. Classification (NCBI taxonomy): domain Eukaryota; kingdom Viridiplantae; phylum Streptophyta; class Magnoliopsida; order Fagales; family Juglandaceae; genus Carya; species Carya illinoinensis. The sequence continues at coordinate 46,609,832 of NC_056752.1, forward strand.
TGGTTGATCTAAGGGTGATGGATGGTTGTTTGAAGGTCACAACTGGAGTTGATCACGTATTTAACCTTGCTGCTGATATGGGAGGTATGGGCTTTATTCAGTCAAACCATTCAGTCATTATGTACAACAACACAATGATCAGCTTTAACATGCTTGAGGCTGCAAGAATCAACGGAGTTAAGAGGTTTGTTCCTTTCGGTTTCCTGTAGTCTAGACTTTTCATTTTTTTTTTATCATCCATATGATTTTAGCAGTCTATTGTACCCTACTTTACAGGGGATTTTATTTCTTTCATTCTCTTTTATTTCTCATGGAAACGCCTTTTTTTCAAATTTTACTATCAATTTTTTTGGGTTGGTTGGAGAAGAGGGGGAGGGTAGAATACATATACGTTATAAGGGATGACACAGTTATTTTAAAAGAGATAATAAATGTGTTGGATGATTAAAAAATGCCACTTCATGACATTTATTTCCACAGAATGAAAAGGTTTTACTTTTGCATCCTTCTAAAATGGATAAGAAATCAAATCTTTCAATTGTTTTTATCTGTTTGGTTCTAGGGAAGCATCTCATATGCTTTATTGACTAATTAAATTTTCAATGATATACCTGTGCTTTGAGCGGCTTCTGTCCCCTTTGGTGGTCATTATGAAAATTAACTTTTCCAATATGGTCTTTAGGTTCTTTTATGCCTCAAGCGCTTGCATTTACCCTGAATTCAAGCAGTTGGAAATTAATGTGAGCTTGAAGGAGTCTGATGCTTGGCCTGCAGAGGTTTTCTTTTCACTAATTAGAGCTTTTACATCTACTTCTACTTAATTGGAGATTTTGAAATTGATGGGATCCTATGTTACATGTATAATAGCCTCAAGATGCGTATGGCTTGGAGAAGCTCATGACTGAGGAACTGTGCAAGCACTACACGAAGGACTTTGGAATTGAGTGTCGGATGGGGCGGTTCCACAACATATATGGACCCTATGGAACATGGAAAGGTCGGCTTCTGCTTGTAATTTCCTATATGACAGGAAAAACTTGGGATTTTTTTCCATTTTCGGGATATTTGTTAAATGTATTCTGCTTTTCTTTTCTTCACTTCAGGTGGGAGAGAGAAGGCCCCTGCTGCATTTTGTAGAAAAGCTATTACTTCCACTGAGAAGTTTGAGATGTGGGGAGATGGGCTACAAACCCGGTCTTTCACCTTCATTGATGAATGTGTAGAAGGTGTCCTAAGGTATCACTGCTCATGCCTCATGAAATGAACATTTTCTTGCCAAAATTGCTCTCACGTGTGGCTTTCTTGAGGCTTGAGCTTACCTTTTCGTTTTGGCCTTTGTTAAACTCATCTTCAATCCTTTCTTGTGCTCAAAACATGAGTAGCAGACACTGGACCATTTGGACCATTTTGCAGAAGTGTTATTTGCAGGTCCATTTCGTCAGGATAACTTTCAGGTTGTATTAGTTCTGTGTAGCAAAATGTTCACATGCCCCAAACTTTCAACCATACAGTTTCAATTTGCTACCTATCCACAGCCACCACCAAGGGGAAAAAAAAAAAAAAGAAGAAGAAGAAGAAGAAAAGGAGTAAAAGAGCTGACTATCCTACTATTGGTTTTTGGGCTTGTTGAAAGGAATTCGGAATGATCTGTTAAACAAGCTAAAAAGAATTTTGTGTTGTTATAATGGCTGTTGTGGTCTTTCACAGCCCTATGACCAAAACTCTCTCTCTCTCTCTCTCTCTCTCTCTCTCTGATAAGTGAAAAGAAGTATTATTCTTCATTGCTTAACTCAGAATTGGATCGCAAAAGTACTGATTTCACCTGTGATTCTCTGAGCATTTAGGTTAACAAAGTCTGACTTCCGTGAGCCAGTTAATATTGGGAGCGATGAGATGGTTAGCATGAATGAAATGGCTGAGATAGTCCTCAGCTTTGAGAACAAGGAACTACCCATCCATCATATTCCTGGCCCAGAAGGTGTGCGTGGTCGAAACTCAGATAACACTCTGATCAAGGAGAAGCTTGGTTGGGCCCCTACGATGAAACTGAAGGTACAATGAGGAAATTTTCCTTTTTGGTGAGTCAGGGTACAACTTGTAATTCAGACTCAGTAATCTAAGCATATATTTCTTGTGATTTTTGTAGGATGGATTGAGAATTACATACTTTTGGATAAACGAACAAATAGAGAAAGAGGAGGCTCAAGGTATTGATTTGTCAATTTATGGGTCATCAAAAGTAGTGGGAACTCAAGCGCCTGTACAATTGGGCTCTCTTCGTGCTGCCGATGGCAAGGAATGAAGCTGGTTTAGCTGCCCTGGAGGACTCGCATTAGTACTGCCACTGAATCATATTGGTGAGGAGTATACGGGTATGCCTAACTGTTTAGGCCATAAGCTCTTGCTTGCATGTCCTCCTGTACATGTATTTTATTCGTATAGGGGGTGATTATATGCTGGAATTTTCTTGCTTTTTAGGTAATGGGCCATTGCTGTATGGCAATAAATCACCAAGTCCTAAACTTTCTCAACCATGTTGTACCAACGCATTATATCTTTGATAATTTCTGGAAGCATCATTGCAAGTCATCGTTTAGGGAAAGAAACAGTATGTTGTTCAAAACTGAATTTAAAATATAGCATTTTGGTTTCTTGTACAGAAAATGTAGAATGTGGTGGCATAAGGGGGGGATATAATTGCTACGGATTTGCTCTTTACCTCTGGTCGACAGGCGGTCACTTTATATGCCTATTTATCTGGATAAGAATAATTTCAGAGATGAATGTTGTGTTCCTTGTGCAAGATATGAGGCCTTATGGCATACCCGTATGGTTGGCCCACTGGAAAAGCTGTTCAAAAATATTTTTCTTCTCTTTTTTTGTTCATTTCTATCTTAATTTTTGTCTAAACCTTTTGATGGCATAAAGATTTGAAAATAAGGAAATCAATCAGAAGAGAGAATTATCTAAACTGCATAGGAATTAGGAGTAGTTCATCTATTAATTGAAATAGACCAGATCATCAAAAGCAAATGGCAAGTATACTTTGTCAGTTGGGAAACTTATGAAGGTGCCATCAATACATTATAATACATGGTTTTTTAAAAGGAACGATTCCCATTGATGCATGGTGAGCTTATGAAAAAGAAAGAAAAATGAAAAAAAACGGAAACTTGTGATCATTCTCAAGCTACTATCATTTAAGCGACTTAACTTTGTAAAGGTCAATAGCAGAGGTAGAGATAAACCTGCTCTCGTGTTAGTTGCAAAGCAAAGGATGCTTTATGCTTTAGAACGTTGGGAAAGGAGTAACATCCACATTATTCTACTCAGAATGTGTGAAGATGCCCGGGTTGATGATTAGTAATAAGATCTCAGCAGAGGACTCAATTTTCTGTTTGGACAAACAGGATCAGAGATTTGAGAGGAGCAGTTTGGTTCAATTGGGAAAAAGAGATTTTTAAAAGCAAGAGGGCAGACTAGACGATTGTGGCCCAAGGTTGGAAGAAAATGATGGCAAAAAGAAGGGGAAAATTGTGACCCAAGGCAGTTTGTTCTCTTTCATCAAGGGAAAAAAATTTGTGACCCTTTTTCTTTTTAACTTTATTCCCCTCCTAACGTTCCCTCAAGGATTCTGAAAAATGGACTCAAAACGGTTGCTTCAAATAGAATCTACAGAGACTGAATTCCCATGAAACACGGCCAATATTAATTAAGAACTCAATATTTTATTTTCAATACCGAGTAGACCTGATCATACTCAGATCCTCGTGATGAGGAATGCCAAAGCTTTGTTTCTGTCTCTACCCAATTGCATGCAGATGGCAGATTATATCATTATATGTATGTAGTTGAACATCTGCATATTCCAGAAATCGAACATGGGTGTACAGTCTCTATCACTTTTTTCTTGTGAAGTTGGGGAAGCTTATAAATTAGATAATGGTCCCACCAACTTGTTCATATTTATTTATGCAGATTTGTTAGATCAATTTCATACCATCTTTAGTTTAATTAATCGATACTCTTCGAATAGAATAGACCCAAATGATTACATTAAGACAATTTTCCAGTTGAATTATTGTACATAACAAGTGATTAATAATGTGTATATATATATATGTCTTTGCAAGAGGCCTTGCATATGATCCATAAAAGGCTCATTCACCAACATGGATATTGCTTGGCTTCAACTCCATCCATATCCCATTCCCAAGGAGGCTATATTAACTTTCTAGTATCCACATTTTATTCAGCAATTTCATTTAAAAGTACGAAGAAGATGATCTTCTGCACAATCTGTACTTAATTATGTAAACTACTCAGACACATGAAAAATAATGTTAGAAAATATATAATTGGAGAGTGGATGTGAGAGAAGATAATTAATTAATTACGTTCACTCATTCTTGACAGTTTAATATTTAGGGATCATATCTACATTAATATCTGTTAAGATTAATACCATTCATTACTAAAAGATTAGCATGAAGTCGACTTATGTCATTTTGCAGTTGATAATTCATAATCATTGGACCGTATCATTTTCTCATCATTATATATATATATATATATTAATTATTAAGATTTAAGATCTGTGTATACTGTTATTTAATATGGACGCTTGGATTAAAAATAAAACACTAGTTCTAAGTTCTAACTACTTCACACTCAACGGTTGCATAGAATTACTTTTTCTATTATTTTGGTGATGTTAGGGACAGCCTACTAGCTTTATTTTATGTCAACCCCACCTTGCATTTGATGAAACTTCAACTTCTTTTCATGGGCTAGTGTCTCGTTTGTTTTAAGAGAAATACTTTTTGCAGTCGACAGCGTGCAGTCAGCTATAAAAAAATGAATTAATACGGGACTTATATGAAAAAAAAAAATTATTTTTATAACTTTTTTTTATTTATGTAAGTCCCCTGAATATAAAAAAAAAATTTATAATTTTTTTTATTCATTCCGTACAGCCGACTGCACGCCGACTGCATTTACCGACTATATGTAGCAAAGCCCTTGTTTTAATAAATAATTTTATTTCATTTTATTTTATATATTTTTTAATTATTATAATTTTTTAAAAATTTTTTACATAAAATAAAATAAATAATTTTATTATTTTAAAATAAAGATAATATTAAAAATTTATTTTTTAACAATAATTTATTTAACTTTTCATTTTTATTTTATCTCATTTATGTAAATAAACTAAACGAAGGCTAACTTGATGTCACATAAATAAGTTTTGGAAACTTTATAAACCATCGAGGATAACCTAATCATGTAGCAAACAAGTTTAAGAACTCAACTCAATTCTCATCTCAATTCATTTCAAATAATTTATTTTATTATTTTATACATCTCATATATTCTAATTTAAAAAATTAATAACTCATTGATTTAAATTAATAACTCATTTCAAATCAATCTTATCTCAACATTTAAAAAGTCTTAAATTCAGGTATTTGAGTCTATTTTACAATTATTAATTACTCCCGACGATTAGTATCGACGCAAGACTTTAATCCTCACCGCGTGTATACACTTCCGTCCCTTTCCCTCAATTATTTGAATGCAGAAGACTTTATGTTTGCTTGGATCTCCAATGGAGATGAGTTCAATGCCGTGTGATTGACTCAGCAATCAATCACAAGCTACTGAAGAAGAAGTGTAATACGGTAGCTAATAATTCAAACCCCAGAGCACTCAATCAAGCAAAAGCATATTCTCCTAGCATTTATGGACTATTTATAAAATAAAAATATATAAATAATAAATGAATAGTAAGTCTACCACTACCCCTTCCACAAGATCTATCCATATATATATATATATATATATATATCAGTTTCCGAGAAATCCTCAAAGGTCAAACGGTAGAAGAAACCAAACTAATACATGTACGTACGTTAGGTACTCAAAAATTCAACAAAAAGCGCCATTTGAATTTCCTCACCAGAAACTTGTTCTTTTTTATTTTAGTACAATAACCTCTAATTTGTATTTGTTTATCTTTTCTGGATCTTCTTTTTCTTTTTATCCTGCGACTTTGTGACCGGCTCTGCACATATTTGAAACAAGACTGCTTGAAAATGATATCCAAAGTGGAAATGAAAGCTCCCCCGAATGACTTTACAGCTTTGGCATATTCCAGTTGTGAAGAGATGATGATTCGTGGCGAATTGTTTGTTCAAGCTTCAACTGCATCATAATTAAGAAGCAGCTCTAAAGTGACAAGGAAATGATGTAGTCACATCTTAAATTTAATGCTTTGCTTCATATCCAATTGGTTAATTTCTTTACCAATAATCCTCCTTTATTGCTTTTCCAAAACCCCATTCATATCCACAAGTAATCAAATCATGCACTCACTGCCAGCCATACATCTTTAAGACCTCGCGGTATTGTTCATATATGTTAGAGAGATCTCTACGTTTTATTGGACCCTTTGCCGTGTACGGTTTAAATCCCTGACCAGATTTCTGCAAATAACATTAAATGACGATGCCATGCTTCATCCATGGCCTAGCCAGAGTAGCTGAACTTCAGGGCTGCAGCTAAGTGCAGAAACCCATAATCTTTTCAGTTCATATCATCTTTTGTTTTTTATTTTTTGTTTTTTATTTTTTTGGTTTTCTGAGCACTGTTAAATCCTTCCTCAAACAGCTCTAAAAGCTGTTCTCTTGTAAAGATTTATTGAGGTTTTTGCCTTTATATATAATTTATTACTTAGATTAGGTTTTCGCCTTTATAAGAGCTGTACTCCTCTCTTTTTTTTTTTTTTTTTTTTCTCCTTCTTCTTCTTTTTATTTTAATAAGCAAATGTTGCCTTTATAGGTTACTCACACATTCTTGATTATAAGAAAAAAATGATATTCACAATTTTATAATATGCAAGTTTTAAATATTTATTTTTTAAAAAATATATAAATATAAAATTTACGTGAAAAAATTAATAATAAATTCTATTTTTTTTCAAATATAGTATGCAGGATTTGCATATTTTAAAATTATATCTAACTTTACTCTTTCAAATGAGGTGTATGGTGTCAATTTTTTATAGTGTAATGGTGCAATATGTTATTATTGAGAAATTGAGATCATTGTGTGACATTTTATTTAATCCCAGCGACTTAACATAAGACTAACTAACCGATTCAAACCTAATTTGAAATGTGTTAAATGGAAACTAAAACAGATTTAATTATTCTCATTTGAATTGGATAATCATGATGAAGTATGGCAATCCATACGCTCCCCATGAAATTGTATGCATACACAGATCATGGGTGCATTGAAAACTGTCAAAAGAAAGAAGAAAGGTCCAAACAGTAGCGATGAGTCCATGTCAGATACCCGATTGTAAATTCGATTAAACAAAGATTCCCACAATGTATCTGCACCTCCAGACATGTCAAATCATGATTGGATAAGAGGGGGAAGGTGTCCAGACTTTTTCATGAACTCTATCGCACAGCTTTTGTCCCTGATTAATGCCAATTTTCCACTTCCTCGCCATTCCTGTTCATCCAAAAAGATAATAGAAATAAGAGTTTTGTTACATACAAATATAATTACGTATTAATCTGTGTATTAATATTGATTTATTTATACTTAAAATTTAAATTAATATTGTATTCAATAAAATTTACTTTTTGACCAATCACATTACATTGGTACACAGATTAGTGCACAATTATGCTTGCAACTATATTTTTCCTATAAATAATGGGATCGAGTTCACTATTCTTAAAATGAAACTGTACGCATCTAATCTTTCCTAACTGTCCAATTAGAATTTCTGATTCGTATGGCAATAACAAAGTTGAATTTATACCTCACAAGCAATCTAGAGAGAGAGAAAGTGAGAGGTTGCTTTCATTGGAGAAGCATTATTGTCAAACTTTGGACAAATTACTTTTATAATTTTTGCTTTGCAATAGAAAAAAGAAATGAGATAAAGAAAAGGACCCCACAACCCTTCCAACCAACCCTACTCACTTCCTATATTATACTCCATAATGTATTATTACGGGATAAATACAAAGCACAATAAATTATAAGTATCCTCCCACTATAATGATTGTGAGATGTAGAAAATAACGTTAGATTGGTAAAGGTGTTTGTGCAGTACAAATCCCAGCTGATTGGGCTTTTGCTTCAAATACCTGTACCAAATTATGCATATTGTAAAAATCCGACAACTTCGAGAGTTCATTTGAGAGCTTGTGCACCTTTCACCGTAAAAGAAATTAATTTTATGGGTGCAAAAAAATTATACGACGTAGTATCAAATGTTGGACTCAAAGCACATATAGAAAACATATTTTCGCAGTTTATCATATAAGGATTAGGCTTAAGTGAGCTGAGAGTGAGTCAAGATACTCGAGACGGTCAAAATTCATTGCTGTTTTCCAGAAAATTAACTGGTCAATAAAAAATAAAACTCACACGTGCTAATAACAGCACCTTCTCTGCGCATCCGGTCAAACTAAGGAGGATCCATTTCACGGTTCGCCGGTGGCCGTGGATCTCGAGTCATTAACCGGTAGGTTTCAGGATAACGAGCTGGGTCCAATACCAAAGAAACGCGTTCCCCAATATCCCTTCCTCCAGAAGCCAAAAAGCGTGCAAATCGAAGAGCAATTAAAAGAGAATATCACGCAGTTCTAGTGTGGGGGGTGGGGGCTTTTGCCTCCGCGTTAGGCGTACGAGACGCCACGAGCTCTTACTCTGCCTCTCTCTCTCTCTCTGCTATGAACCAAATTCAATAAAATTAAAAAAGAAACCTAAAAAAATGTGAAATTGGTAAAAGGATTCCCCTATGTTCCCTTCCAAGAAACCGTCACTACCACCCACCATGCCTTGAAGAGAACAACTAGAAAGCCACCACCCCCACCAAAACTACTTGAGCATTTTGATATATTCCAACATGATAAATAAAAATAAGAAAATAAAGCAACTCTGGTATTGTAAACACAAAACTCAGTTTACGAAAACGATGAGAAGCAAATAAAATATCTTAACGATCTCAGTGTGTTTCAATTTACAAGATTTTGGAAGTTATGTACTCTCTCCTCTTTCTTTTCTTTTCTTTTTTTTTTCAACTTTTTCGGGTCCGATTTTATTACAACGATCATAGATTTGCTACTTCTTAGATCATCAAAAAGAGTGGGAAGAAATGAGAACCCAAAAAAAAAAGAGTTGCACCATTGCCCTAATCACGACTATATTTTATTTATATATTGATGCCTTTTATACCCGTAAGTTTTAGGAAAAATATACGGGTGAAAATCCAAAAATATTTTTAGGGCTTCTCTTTTAGAAGAGAAGCCAATCCGGTGACCATCTTTGCTCCTCTCTCAACGCTCTTCGGTTTTACCGCCGGTGGCTGCCACGGGGGAACCACTTTGGCTTCCTCCTCCATGCCGGGATTTCTCGACCCGCGCGAAAATACCGAATCACATGGGATAGCATCGGACGGCACCATTTCCTCTCCGAAGATCAGCTCCAACTCACCCCAATCGCTGTCGGTCGTGACAGAAGAATCTTCATTGTCGGTCCCCTCATTCTCGGCCCCCGAAACTGTGTCTCCAACGGTAGAGGATGATCGGGGCTGGGTGGTTCTGGTGTAAGTAGAGAGCCACTTGGCCCGCATGTACTCTGCCTTCCTCCACGGCGGAAAGTGCAACCCCTTCTTCTTCAAGCTTTGCCTTGCTGCCTCCGATACGATTGAGACGATCTGGCCCAGCCGATCCGTTTTACCCACGAAAATGTACGGCAGATATTGCAGGACCGCCTTGTAGGTTCCGGTCGATCGAGCTATCTCAAACTCCGATCGGAAATCGATGTCGATCAACAATCTTTCCCCCTCCACTATTACATCTATGTATTCGTATTCCCCTGAACCAAAACCAACCAATTTTCTCAGTTCTTGTTTCTAATAATTAAAAAGAAATTGCTTGAGAGAAGAGAGAGAGAAAGAGAATATACCGGCTGGGTAAGAGGGGGACTTGTCCCATTTGGATTTGCAGATTGAGGAATCGTAGCCGAGAGATGAGAGAGAGTCCGTGACAATTGTTTTCAGATCGTCTTTAAGTTTGTGAGTTTTGTTGTTCTCGACGATCTTCGCTGCGTCTGCCAAGAGGTTTCTCTCGGCGACGCTAGAGCAAGGAATTAGAGTCTGTTGCAAGAAACAAGATTCTTCCTGATTAATTTGAGCTCATAAGATTTTTTTTTTTTTCCCTCAAGTCTTAAAGGAAGCATTACCTATGCTCCGTTTGGTTACTGAAAATAAAATAGAACGATCACAATTTAGAATTTGGCGGAGGCAGGAATTGAAGCGACGTTTTACCTTAAGTATATCATAAGAATCGCCGCCGAACGATGATCCAGAGGTCATCGATTCGCCGCCAAAACCAGCGAACACCTCAAACTCGTCGTCGGAGCTGTCATTGCTATTGCCGTTGAAGCAATTGCAGCGGTTCCGGCCGAACTTGGCCGCCGCGGAGGATTGTTTGTCGTTGCTCTCCTGCTCGATAAAGTTCTGCACCATCTTCGCCAAGCAAACCGAGCTGGGCTCGAACTCTGGAACTCCATCTTTGTTGCTGTACTGTGCCTCGCCACCATTCGGCTTCTCTGCCGAAGAAATCTTCAGAACGCTAGGGAACTGCCGATCAAAGAGCCTCCTGAGCCGCGATTTCAACACCGGTTTGGCATTATCGGTTCTAACAACTGGTTCCCTCACTGCTGCTTGAGAATCAACGTCAATGGGTTGGATCTTCATCGGAAAAGGCATGGTGAAGTTAATACAATCTTGGATGAAACTGCTCTGTTAGTTCTGGTCCATTTTCAGAGCTGAATAATATCGGATTCGCTTGGAAATTCACAGACTCAGAGTGACAAGATTTTAAAAAGGTAAACTGCACCTTAATCCAAATGTGCCTCCCTCACTTCCAAATATACACACATATCCATGAACCAGAGAACAGAAAACAAAAAAAAAAAAAACACTTCAATTCAATGCCACAACTCAGTCCACAGATTCACACACAGTCTGCATCCACTAGTCTCTCAACAGACAAAGCAAAAATTTCTTCCGGTCGTAAATTTTCGCCGATCACCGGGTCAATCCGGTCCGAAGCGAAACTAGACAAAGAACAAAAAAATAATCTACCAAAATTCTCAAGCTAGTGAGAAATCGGTGTACCTTCTCCAGGAATTATCGTGGCGAAGAAAAATGGAATAACCTTTGGCACGATGATGAAGAATATTTTTTCAGTCAGGTTCTTTCGTGGAACACGTGACGACGATGGACGGAAATATGGAGAGCAGGTGTTTGTAGGGGCGAGAAGTTCGCCGGAATATTCATTTTCCCGGCGAGATGACCTTCACTGTCAAAGTTAGGAGAAACAGCGAGAATGGGTTTGGAGGTTTCTGGTTATCGGCGAAGACTCGTGGAGTGGGTGATGTGCTGGAATGGGAATTTATAGGGAGAACGAGAGAGGTCTGGGGATGCTGAGTCCTAGTCATTTGCCACGTGTAGTCCTACATGGCGGGGGTTATCCTGCAAGCGGTTGTTCGCTCACATGTTAGCGGTCGCATGCAGTTGTAGTTTGTGGACGATTGAAGTGGGCGACACGTGTTGACAGTGACGATCAAGGACGGTCTCGATTGGCTCTTTTGGGACGAAATTATTAAAAGTTTTGCTATGTACAAATATAAATATAAATATAGTCGCGTATTAATTTATATATTAATATTAATTTTTTTATATATAAAATTTAAATTAATATTATTTTTAATAAAATTTATTTTTTAATTAATCATATTAAATTGATGTACAGATTAGTATATAATTATATTTATAATTAGATTTTATTTAAGAGTAATGTTTCATACAGTTGTAAAATTATAAACGCCGTATAATTATTTTAAAAAAGAGTGAGATTTACGATTAAAAAATTAATTTTTTTTTATGTAAATTTTATATTAATTTATTTTTTTAAAACAATTGAACATCGCTTGCACAACTACGATTATAAATATCATTTCTCTTTATTTAATTACTAAACAGTCTTGCCACTGGTGTGGGATTTTCGGCCTCGTTATCCGGAGACATCGAAAACCGGTCGAGGCGATGGTGGCAAATGTGTAAATGTTTGAAAATGAAAATTAGAAAGAGAAAAGTAATGCTGATGGTATCATGGTGGGGTTCGGGAACGGGAGATCTTAAAGTGTGTATACTCGGATGATCTTGAGTGGTGTGCGCCACACATTGCATGACACGTATTATATATATTAATCTCTTTAAGTTTTTTATTTTTAATATTCTTGTTTCTATAAAACATTGTCTTTGCTAATTTTCTTTTTTATCATTTTTTGACCAAGCTACCTTCTTTTATTGGTGTTTAAAATTGAATACATTTGTGATAAATGGATGTAAATGATTATGATAATTTTTTTGAGTGAAGATATAATTTACTAATATTCTATATAACTATCGATCTAAATGTTTTTACAAGAAAAAATAGATACAGCATATGATCTTACAGTATTTAATATTATTTATAGACAGTGTAAATTTTAACATTAGTCTATAATTCATTCACTAAAAAATTATATCGTGGATTCATTTGAATGGTAATTAAAAAATATTAAGAAAGAAAGTTTAGGTATATAAAACGATTGCTTATATGCTATTATTGATATAATTGATTTGAATTCAGAGATAAAATGATATGGTTTTAGATAAAAAATAAAAATTGAATAAATATTATTAAAATATTATATTTTGAAAATTTTTACAAATAGAAAGAGATTACATGAAATAAATCTTTAAATTGATGTAACTTTCTGGAATCTGTTAGATCTATTTTATAATAAAAATAACTTTATAATCTGACGCACCATATTAAGTTACATAAGTTTATGGATTTAATTTTATATAATTTATTTATGACTAAAATATTTTTTAATTTTTATAACGATAAAATGAGATAAAATAAAACTTTTTTTTAATCGGATCTTAAATTAGTTTATATAAATTATATGAGCAATGCTACATACAGTCGTAGAATTGTAAATGTTGCGCAATCGCTTTGAAAAAGAGTAGAGTCTACGATTAAAAAGTTAATTTTTTTCATATGAATCTCATATTAATTTATTTTTTTTAAAATAATTACACACCATTTACATAATTACGATTATAATATAAAAATCATTTCTCGAATTATATTTGTGAAGAAAGAGAAAGAAATTCTAGATTATTGAATGTAATTTTTATTTTTATATTTTTATTCGTTACTGTCCGAATAAATGTTGTCATGCAGACCAACCAATTATTGGCCTTACGCGTAACGAAGGATGCATAAGACACGACGAATACAAACAAATTTCTGCCACATCAGAAGGGTAAAGAAGCAGAATTGTCTCTTTTGGTGAAATTTTTTATAGCCTGCATTACGACACTGTCGTTTTAATAATTTATATAATAGCCAAGTGTTACTTTCTATTGCTACCTGATGTATGCGACAAAAAACAATTATGCCCCATTTCCTTTGTTTGATTAACACACTCGAAAGGCTATTTTCTTTTCTGCCCCTGTATATGATATAAATAATTCTTCTAAGTTATTATTTATCATTCATACCTCGCATCTTATAAAAAATATCTATATATTTTATAAAAAATACTTCCACATTTTATGAAAAACTATAAATATATAATGTGTGATATGAATTGTGACTGATTTGTAGTTTTGCTCATATATTATATCATTTTTTATTTTGATTTTTTGTTTTAAAGTAGTGCTACATGTATGTAAAATTTTATATATAACATTGTATATATTGAGTGTTAGTCCTATTTCATCACTAACTTATTTTTAATTTAAATTTTAAGATTTTTATCATCAATAACGAACAAAAAATTCTACTTATCATCTTTATACTACACACCACAAATGATTTTTTTTTTCTTTTACTAAATGTTTGGTGTATAGATGATGTGTAGAAAAATTCTTTTAGTTTAGTAAGAATAAGACAAAAAAATAAATATTGTGTGTGGTATAAAAATGATAAGTAAAATGACTCATAGCTAATGCTGCAACCGCATGTATAACTAATAAATAGCTCTATTCATATGCCTTCACATTACAGTATCTGCATAATTTGATTTGAAATATGTATTTTATAATTTAAATTTTAAAAATCAAATTATATATTGTGGATGATGTGAGATATATTATATGTGCATAAAATTGTAAGTATAGATAATATTTTTCGTTAATTTAATTTGCTTGCTATTTATCCAACTGGGGGCCTAATCGTTTGACTCTTGGAATGATCTGGTTTTTCTATCTCAAACTTTGCCTTTCTTTCATTGTCATTTTTCATGGCACACTGTTATTTGACCCGCAAAGGGGAAATTTTGAGATCAACTGGCACACATTAATACATTATTAAGTATCTTTTAAATTTTTCTAAGAGTTTTACTATAGATTAGCTACTGTTCACCACCCCACATCTAATCATGTAGATTTTGTCCTTTTTTTTCCCCTTAAATCCTTCACGGTTGCAATGCTTGTAGACATAATGTCACCATAGCCAATCATGCACATCGTCACAATGTAGAAATACAGAGCATCCACTACTAGGTGGGTCTTCTACTTATCTCCACCAAATTTCAAAAGAATTGATCGTCCAAATCCATGTAAATAGCCATCTCTCTCTTCCTCCATCCCAAAATAGAACAATGATCACATGACTAATTCCATCTTCGATAACCCCAAAAATCCACTTCTCTCTATTAATGACAATATCTAAATAGAGCAAAGTTTTCGTTCTACTCTAACATCCATATTTACGCCCAAAAACTTCTCCATCAACCTCGGACCCCTTCTCGCCACCTTCATTTGCCTTTGTGTAAAGTTGGATGGCCCCGTGGAGTCTTAGGGACTGTAACAGCAATTGTGATTGAGGGTCTTGTAGGGTAGGAAAGTTTATAGAAGTTCAAGAAGAAGATGGTTTTGGAGAGAGACAGAGAGTCAAGGCATCAACCAGAGAAGAAGCGTATTGTGGGGAAGAGGAAGAATGGCCAAAGATGAGATGGTCTTTGAGCTAAAAGGAGGAAGGAGGTTCTTTGGTCAAAAGAGAAAGGAGATTTTCTTCATCTGATGGACTCATTGTGATGTGGCTTTCTATATCGTCTAGATCGGATTTGCCACATAAGGTGTGCTGTGTAGAATAAAAAAAGGGGTTGCAAAGAAGAATTATTCTTTTTCCAATTGTATTGTAAAGATTCAAGAATTATGCATTGTTTACTTAGAGCATTATTATTGAATTATGTATATGTAAATGACAATTTTAATAAATGTAAGATGAATTTAGATATTGGCTATTCCATTCGCATAAATCTCTACATTGGAATAGCTATTTTTTATTATATAATAATAAATTAATATGATATGAATTTAACTTTGACTATTTCATTTACATCAAATCTTTACATTAAATTATTCATTTATTCATTATATATTAATAAAAAAAATATTAACATAAAAAAATATTTAATTTGGATCTTTTTTATTTATTCAATTTTATCATTAATTTAATTTTAATTAAAAAAATATTTATTATTTAATTATTTAATTAATTTAACTCATGAATTAAAGCTATTGGGTCTGGTGCAAGACGGAATTAAAGCTACTGAGATATATATATATATATATACGCGAGAGAGAAGAGAGGGAGAATTACAATAAATTAATAAAATAAGGATTTGATAATCATATAGTTGCAATGAAATTTGATAACTAAAAGTTACAAAATTTGTTATTGCATAATCAAATACAGGTGATTTTGATGTCTAATAAGTAAAAAGTGACTTTAATTTTAGATTTAGATATTTTGATGAGACTGCTCTTATATCTTCAAGCAGTGTAATTCATTGTTTTCTTTTTACTTCCCGTAAGTACTTAAATTGTTAATTTCCTAAGCTTTGATTTTTCTTTTAATCCACTGCGTTACCATATTTAGACGGCAATTTAATACAAAGTCAAGAGACTTGACCAATTAAGTTAATGACAACTGCAGAAAATCTAGTCATAGGTCAGTAATCAAACTTCTCATCGTACTTTAATGCAATTAATATTTGATGATATAAAAAGAACGCGTTAGCATTTGAAAGTAGTTGACAGTCTAATGCAAGAACTGATCATTTCATTTCGTTATTATAATTTATTTTAAATTTTAATATAAAATATAATAAATAATTTTAAAAATTTTAATTTTAAAATAATAATAATATTATTAAAAAATAATATTTTATTTAATTTTTAACTTTTATTTCAATTCATTTCATTTTACCTTACCAACGATACATAAATATAACATCTGTATAATATTACCTACGTGATAGACTATATCTTGATTATCTTGTCAATAATAAAAGAGTAATTAATTTGTGTGCCACATAATGGGATAAAGGAAAATGCTGTTCATAGTCAAGTTTGCACACCCTTGCGCACGACATATGGCATGGAATTGATTAATGAAACGGTATTGATCGCATTTGGCAGGAGACAAAATGGAAAATGGAATGGAAAAATGTTAACGAAACGGTGCGGATTGGAGGGTGGGAGACGAAATTGAGAGAGACGTCGATACTGGGTTATTCCCTTCTCCTTCTTTCCCATTCTCCCAGAACCTCTTCCTTTGTCGAAGACATAAAGCTCCCCCTATAGCTTCTGCAAGCTAGAGACTCGGCTTCTTGTGATTTTCTACGACCTCACTCTGCAAGCCAGTTTAATCAACATTAGTATGAGAATATTATACATTTTTGAATAATTAGCTAGAAAGTACTTGGTTGAATACTTGGTGAAGTTCACAAGAGCTTTATAATTTTTTTAAAAAAGTGAATAAATATCAGATTTATATAAAAAAATAATAATTTTTTAATAATAAATCTTATTATTTGTCAAAGTGATTATACGACGCTTGTGCATACTCTACGACTAGATATAGGATTGCTTATATGTAAATCCAATACATTATTAATTAATCGATTAATAGTGCAATAATGAAGAGTTAAGATTTGAAGGGGAAGCAAGACCAGTCAACAGTTGCAAGAAGTGGACCGTTTGTTCGAGCCCACATTTGAAATCAATAAAAAATGGACAAATGTGCCTTACTTTATTAGGGTAGAAAGAGTTAAATCAAGAATTACAGTTTGCATGACTCTTCATTGGTACGCTTGTGTGGTCATTGTCCTCGGATTTATCATTCATAACCAAGACAACAAAGTTACTATTTTGTGTTCTATTTTTTGGGTACATTTACCTAAAGAATTGTCATCCTATTCAGACAAAAGGGACAAAACAAGATCAACAATTCCACCCAATATGAATTGAAGGCAACCAAAGCCAATGAATGGTAGAGTTGAATGTACTGTTGGGTCTAGCTTCTGAAAAACAAAGCACTCTTCCATGTCCTTTCTTCCCAATGAGTTTTGCCTCCAACCTTGATAATGCATTTCTTCGCATGAAAGAAATTGACATATGACTCTTTGTTGTCTTGTATTTAGGTGCTCAGTATGTCCTATTACAATTTTTAGTACATGTTTATTTTTTTGTTATGGCCACGGTGGGTTGTCGGCAAAAGCTTGAAAACTCTTACCTAGACATGTTTAATTTTCCGATGCTGATAATAATTTTGTGTATCTTAAAATAAATTGACGAATTTTTGAATTTTACCATTGATTTGAGGGATAATTTTAACATGTTTATTTCAATAAAGCAGCATCTCAATGCTCTAAGATGAGTCATGATTGTAATGTTGGCTATCTATGGTACTAAGCATCATGCGAAATTAGTGTGAACCTAACTCTTGCATAGGAAAAGTTGCATTCCATAGATAGAGATCATGTAGCCCTTTTGCCATGATGAAAGAAAGCTGTAAAATTGGTGCAAACAGTATACCAATATTATTGTGCAAGTAACTGGCAACCAAAGTTTTCAAATACCAGCATCTACTTTTTCCCAAACATCAAGGCCTAAGTGCCTAAAAACATTAAAAATTAAAAATTTTTCATTTGTCAAAATACTAGAGGTATCTTTTCTTTTCCTTTTCTTTTTTTCCCCCGACTTTATGCTTTGAATGATTAGAAGCCAAAGCTGTAGAAGTAGTAAAAACAAAATGATGTTCCAAAGGGGTTAGCAATTTGTCACTGAACTGCTGGTTCACATTATCTTTCCTTGTTACAACTTTAATGTGGCAAAGACTATTGATGCCACTTTAGTGAGAACTTCTTTTGATGATGTCTATTGAAATTATTGGATTTCTTTTTTTTTTTTTAAACTCATCATCCCCTATATATCTAAAAGCTTTTGGGAGCATGAGCTTGTTATTAGCTTTTGGGGACTCAAATGCTTTAGATTTGCAATGAATTGCTTTTTGTGACTTAGGAAAAGTTGCAGACTTTAAGAATTTCCTTGTTCGGTGAAAGACTTAAAGAATTCTCTTGTTGGGTGGTCCAAACTTAATAATTTTATAGAGAATTAGTGAGATGAGATGAGAATTTTATAAATGATAATAAGATAATTTGTGAATAGTTTGAGTTAAGTATTTTTTAAAATTTAAAAAAGGAGAGGAAAAAAGTTAAATAAAAATATTATAAAGTTAAAATATATATTTTTTAGATTTGAAAAAATTAAATATTTTTTTATTTTTTATTTGAAAATTTAAAAAAATTATAATGATTAATTTAAAATTTTTTTATTTAAATTATATTTAAAAATAAAATAAAATAAAATGAGATATATTTTCAAACAAGCCCTTAATAAGCCATATGGTTTCCGAAACCCTAGCCTCAAAATGTTTGTACTTGAGTATTAATTCCCCAGACATCCATCTTTAGGGCACAACTTTCTCTTCACGAGCCAAACAGCCTAAATTGTCATGTACCATGTATTGCCTGAAAAAATAATAATAATAATAAATAAATAAATAAATAAGGGAAACATCAAATTGAATAAGTTTACTTTTTAGCACACTTTTCCTTTTTTTTTTTTTTTTTTTTTTCTTTTTATTTCTGTCAATCAAATCACTCATAGTCTCATATAATAAGTCCACCCAGAGTAACACCTCCCGGAAATATAACTCGAGCCATACATTTCATTTTAGAAAAATAAAAAAAAATCTCAATATCATTTAAGTTTTTTTTCTTAATTACTAAATAAAAAAGATATTTCGAGATACACATTCGGGATAGAAATAGTATTTCTCAATTATAAATTTCTTCCTGCGTTTTGGTGTGGACTACCTCTGATTGTGATGATAGTGGTTGGCACTTGGCACACTGAATTGGTCATTATATAGCCAATGCTTGGTATCGGCATTGGTCCCAGATACCAAGCATTGGCTGTGTATGCTTTAATTATACAAAATTCCTAGCCATACCAATTATAGTTCAAAAAATAAATATATAATGGGTTGAAAAATACATTAACAAGAACAAGAAAAATAAAATAAAATAAAATCAAGATCAATTATCATACCAAATTATCATACCATAACCAGGGTACCAGATAAAAACCATTTATCACAGTAGTTCTTCTCCACCTACTTGAATTCAAGTCTTAATTATGTTTATCTAAGAAAGAAGGTTAGATTTCAACATTTCTATCCCCATGAATCCGCATCAGTCCTGTGCCACACTCCAACTCTCCATCTATCCCGGCAAATCCACTCATTGACACGTGAGCCACACGCGCCGCTTTGAACATGCATGAATTTCACAAGCCATCCATTTCGTTGGCACCCTTCATAGATTCAAACTCATTACCTCAACTCAACCATGTATTTGAGAGGGGAGATCATTTTAATTATCTCGTTCTAACCAGATTTAATGCTTCACATTTATCATGGTTTTCAAAGTTCATGTTGTTGCAGTAGATTTCATTTCACTGGACAATCCTGTCAATGGACTAAAGCATAAACCACCTTCTTGGTAACCATTTTCTTGACCAAATTAGCCATTAATTAAATTATGAGATTAGGACCACTCTATCGTTTCTCAGTTCCTTTCACAACAATAGTTTTTAAACTTTTTTTTTTTATGTCCACGAAAACCCGAACTATTCTTTTTAACTTTTCCTAGGGGAGGGAGAGGAACAGTGTGGGCATGAGGCTAAAGTAGATGGGTGTCATTTTCCATAGGAGTCATTACTCTTGATGGAGGTTTATAAATGAGTGTTGGATGAGGTGGGCCTCTCTGTGTTTATATTCCCTGGTAGCTGAGAGGTCAAGATCCTAGTTGAGACCCCCTCCCCCCCTGCAATAATGACTCGGTACTTGCATATGAAAATCTTAGCATATTAGCATATTTGGGATTTGGAAAACCCACTTTCAGAATTGCTGTGATGGTAATTGTGATCATCATCATCATCAGCCTCTGCACTGGATGGATCATTTGAACAAGCCAATCCCTTTTTGTGGGTCGCACGCAAATATGATCATCCTGCACTGACTTCATGATCTTCAAGACAAAACCTCTTTATTTTTTCTCTTTTGGATAAGTAATCTTACATAAAATCTCACCATGATAAAAGTGAATCGTTCCATCTTTTATGAGGCTTTTTTGGGAAGCTGTTTAGGCTCTTTTTTCCTTTATGAAAAGCCATCTGCTACAGAAACATAACCTAATTATACCAAAATAGGTGCAGATGTGGGTCACTGTCCTCCCCATCTTCTTCTAAAATAAAACCCCATCTTTTGTCCTTATACCAAACGCCTAGTTTCTCATAAACCTTGTCAAGTCTATATCTTTCTTACCTCAAATATGTATTTGATAATGTAACCTTACGTGCTCGATTATTATACTCCACATGGGTCTGGTCCCACTTCAAGATTGAAACGTTTATTTTCCTCATATATTTGTGTTGAAATATATGTTTTGCTTTGCCTTAGCGCTTATATATATTTATATATATATTCTTTAAGCACATCGATAGGGCCTCTCCCAAGATAATCTTTTCGGTCCTCCATCTTATCATATATTATCATCAATAATGCTAGTTGGTGCTCTCTAACTTTAAATTAAGGGTATAATTTAACCTGGCAATTTGTTTTGTGAGTCAAACCACATCATAGTCGGTGTACCATCCATGTCAAGTTCACCCCTTGGATTGATATTTTGTTGAATTAGTCCTCAACTATGGACTAATTGTCCGTTTGGGAAAATAATACTAATTAATATGCATGTCAAGGAAAAGAAAATGCATTTTTTATATTTTCTTTTATAAGTACTGTAATATTAATCCTAGACAAGCTAAGAGGGAGCAGCTGCCTTGATTTGGAGGTTTTTATGCAATCCAACCTGTGGATTGCAATGTCATAAACAGAAGCTAGGCATGGTGGGTTGAGTGGAATTTGGTAACATGAAGCTAGCTCTATTTTGCCCATTTTACTAATTCCAAACTTAAATCTGCCCAGATATATATCTAAGTTGGATTATGATCCATGATGAAGAGCCGCTTCACCGTATGAATCTCCCTATTTAGAAATATTTTCAGACCTATAGATAGATTAATAATGATAACGAGAAAGGCATTACTTGCTTGTTTGCATCAATTACAACAAAGACGGTGTCTCAGCTATTAGCTTCTCGGTTTTATTAAAATGGGAGATGATGCCTGATGAGGACATAAAGGAATTTGATAGGAAAAAGCTACATATGAAATGATGGGGTTGTCCCTCTAACTCCATAACTCAACCCCTCTTGGGATTGCTCTGTTTGGATTCTTGTTTCAGGTTTTGCTTCTTTTTCCTCTCAAACCCAGTATTCTAACCTTGTTTCTCTTTTTCTTTACCTAACAAATAAGGTTTAGGTCACTGCATTAAAATAATTGTATGATTACGTGTTCCATGATGATCTTTTATTCTTTGTTTTTTCCTTTATGTGAAATAATTAATTGCATTATCAATCGTTTCATCGAATCATCGTGATATATATATATATATATATATATATATGTGTGTGTGTGTGTGTGTGAGAGATAAGGTGTTTAGTATATGTGGGTTGAAAGAGTCCAGATTTCTGTAGGGTTTCGAAAACGGAACCCATGATGATGTTGATGCCAACTACTAAGATATGGGCAAATATCAAATCAATCACATATTTTCGTAGGTTAATACAGCAATACACGTCTACCCACATGAAGCAAATAAGAGATTAGGTGAATTAAAAACAAAATCCTCAAAAAATAAAATAAAATAAAATGAGATTAGGTGAAACGTATTTAATGGTCAATTTTTTTGAGATCTACTTCATCGGAAACATGACCTCACCTTTTATTTGAGCCGTTGGCACCTCTTTCATCTTGTAATTACGTAAGATGTTTATTAAAAAGACAATCTTTTGAATACCATTTGGTCCTTTGGAAGTTTAATAATTAAAAGAATAGAAGCTAAATTATGTTTTTTATAATTTAAGCATTTTTATTTAAATTTAAATAAAATATTTTTAAAATATTATTTTTTTTAATATTATTATTATTTTAAATTAAAAAAATAATTTATATAAAAATTTAAAAAAATTATAATAATAAAATAAAATGAATTGATTTCACAATCTAAATTGACTATTAAGCTGATGTGATGGTAGCAGGGATAATGGTAGATTGATTGCCAGTGTAGCTGTAGCAGCAGCTGTTGCATTCAGAAGCCTTTCAAGTTGTATTAGCAATTAGGAAAACACCCGGGGTCCTACTGAATAATGGACTTGGAGGTGATGCTTTGAGGGAGCCCACCTGTGGTTTGCACTGTGAAGAAAGCACAGCAAGCTTGGCCCAGAACTGTGAGGTTATGACTCATTGCCTGTTCTGCCATATCCATCTAGACCATTTCTGCCCTACAAAAAAAATAAAATAAAATCGTTATTTATTTAAATATTAATTATTGATATAGCCTTAACGTAAATAAGTTTCACATTTTTTTTTAAAAAAAATCTACTATTAAAAATATATTCCTTTTATATAATTTTATATGTAATCACTTCACTAATATGTTTAGTTATGCTATTTTTTTAATATAAAATAATTATTTGATCAATCATATTAATAAAATGTACAAAAAATACGTAAAAATAATTATATATAATAAAACTATTTTTTTAATATAAATCTCAAATTTATCACTTTTTTTAAATAATACACAAAACTTAAACATCATAAAAATACAAACATCATTTATCTTATATAAAATTGTCATAAATAATTATTCTCAAGTGGGGCTGGATAAGATTGTTTATATGGGCCGAATTTTATTTAGCCCGATCCGGAATCTGCCTAAACTGGATTTCGGTTAAGGGTTTTGGCCCAAATTTAGTACCCGTATCTTTAAATCTATATCCATCCGGCTCGGATGCAATTTTATAACATCCAGTATTGGTTTAAACCCGTTACCCATAATAAAAACCTTTCCAGTATTGGTTTAAACCCGTTACCCGATTCACTTTCTGTTATGCTCTCTCTCACTTTCTCTCATCTAGTCTATATCTTGCTCTGCTCTCTACTCTTTCTCTGTCTCTCTCACGTGAGTCATCTTCTTCTCCCTCTCCCCCCGATTAACTTTCTCTATTATGCTCTCTCTCTCTCTCTCTCTGTCTCATCTAGTCTATCTCTCAACTTGCTCTCTGCTCTTTCTCTATCTCTCTCGTGTGCGTGCCCCAACAGTGAAGCCCTATCTCTCTCGTCTCTCTTAATGCTCTCATGGCTGGCATTTCGTTAAGCCTCTCTTTTTTTTTTTTGAGAAAAATTTTGTTAAGCCTCTCTCTCTCTCTCAATGTCGATTTGGGTATTAGAATATATCTTATATTGAGTTTGGGTATGTCTTATTCTCTTTATTTATATTTTTCTCTCTTTGCTGATTTTATATTTGTTTTGATGAGAATGTTTGAACAATATTTTTATGGATTAGATATGTAATGTTTTTATGAGTATGTTTGTTCTCTTTGTAATGGCGTAAAAATTTTGATGGGTTTGTTTGTTTTGTTTTGGTTTAGAACCTGTCGAATGGGGTTTTTCTTGCTAGTTTATTTGGATTTCTCTGTAACGTAACCTTCAACTTCGATATGTGCTAGTTTTGTTCTGTTTTTGTGTAGATCTGATGAACTAGGTTTCTTTTTTGTGCTTGAAACTTGTCAAATGAGGTTTTTCTTGCTTTGTCAGATTTATCTGCACCTTGCTAACAATATGAAGCCTATTTTTGTAGGTTTTTCTTGCGAACTCCATTGGGGAGATGGCAAATTGGAATATGTTTGGTGGTTTGGTGTTGAAGACGAAGGAAGTATGTATCATGTTGAGTACACATTATTTGAACTTGGGATTCATATTTTTTGAAGTAGGCTTCCTGTTCTTGTAAAAAATTAGAAAAAATATAATTTGGGTTTCATTTATATATTGGTTATTTGGTTTTATATAAAAAATTAGAAAAAAAAATATAGTTATGGTTTTATATATTTGTTATCTGTCATATGAGTTGAGATAATGTGTTTTTTTATTACTTTTTTGATTCTATCCCTCCACGAGGAGCCATTAATGAGTTGATAGCTAGATGCATGCTAGCTTATTTCTATTCTTCCCTTTGCATTTCCTTGTTTAATATAATAGATGTGACTTCAATTTTTGAAGAATTTAAATCCACCTAGTCCTTGTATTGCATAACTTGAAAGAAATCCATTGGTTCTTTCAAACTTGAAATTTGTAAGCCATTGGTTTGCCTTTACAAGCAGTGTCATTGGTTCTTTCAAACTTGAAATTTGTCATTTCGTCTTTGTCTCATGTAGTACCTTTGGATGGAGAGAAATGGTCCGTGCTTCAAAGATCAAGTACTCCTTATTGGCTATGCAAACGGATTTGAGTGTGTAATTACTAAGTATTGTTGCAACTATGACGAGGAAGAGAATAATATGGATTGGCATTGTATGTTTAACATAAATGGTTATAATGTAGATCATTTGTTGCTTCAGTCCTTACTTGCTCTGGAGTTATGGACCCTCATCTTATATTTGGCTGGCTTATGCCTAAATAAATGTTTGCTTGTGTTCATATTTGGCTGGCTTATGCCTAATTAAGTGTTTATCTCACGTAGACTATATGAGGGAATGGAATAGGCAAATTTTTAAGGGCAAGAGTTTCCATCAATAGAATACTTTCATATGCAGCCTGTATACCTTATTTATGATTATTTATAAGATGATATTTACTAATTAAGAAGTAAGATAATTTGCTAGTTCTATTGACCATCATCTTCACCCAGCTGTATAACCTATAAAAAAATCTTTACCCTACTTCATGTGGGACACATTGGTTTAGTGATTGTTTTGAGGTTTCTTTTAGTTGTTACCATAGTGGATCTCTAACACTCAAAATAATCACACGCCCACCATATTTACCATGATAGAATTCCTGTTGGAGCTCTGTGGCTTATCATTTTGGACAATTGTTTTTTACAGCATTCTTATATTCTTCTAGTCCATATATTGCTAGCTGCATTGTGGAATTTGTGGGTTGTTGTAGGGGTTACAAACAATATTTATTTAACTGATTTTTATATGTTTTGCTTTATATATATTAATGTGCAAGGGGATGCCGTGGCATGTAATAGAAGCTCGACGTGCAGTGGGAGCAGTGAAGGAGATCTGGCATCAAGTAGTCCAGAAGTTTTTCCTAAACTAATAATCATCAGTCATGACAATGACTTGTAATTTTATATTTTGTAATGTAATTGTTTTATAATATAATGTATAAAATATCAAATAATGTAATATATATATATGTACAGTGAATTGTATTATGTGTTGCATGTATTTTATATGATAAATATTGAATTTCTTTTTTTTTTTAGTTGCATTTAGTTGAAAAGATAAATAGTTTTTTTTTTTTTAATATTAAAGAGTTCGTTAGAGAGAGAGAAAAAAAAAACCCCAGTTACAACTCGGATTCCAGATTGTAAAAAATTCGGATACATCTAGATTCAGACTTATGTTATAACTCAGTTATCCTTGAACCGGAATCCGGTCTGGATTTGTAATCCAAATTCCGAGCCGGATATACCCTAATATCCGGTCCGAATCTGAATAAACAGCTATAGGGCTGGATATGAGGTAATTATTTCTTAAGTGAAAAAGTTCAGTACTCTCTTTATCTTTTTTTTGAACCCTAAGCTAGTAGTAGTACTCTTTCTGTCTGAAATGTATTGTATTATATTTGGTTTTTTTTTTTTTTTTTTCCTTCTTGTCCCGAAATGTTTGTTAAAAACGTACGAGTACTTTTTTATTCTTATTGCAATAGACCTCTCCATCAATTGCATTTATTATAAAAAGAGCAATTGTTTCTTTCATTTAAAGAAAAAACATTATTGGATAGCTCAAATATAGGGATACGTGAGAGTAATTTATCGTATTTTGATTCTTAAAAGTAAAGTAAAAAACTTAATTTTCTCAAAAAATAATTTTAATGTTAAAAGGACGATTGATTTATTTTTTATAATTTGATTTTTACTGTCTTTGTAGCAGGAGATTATTTAAAAAGAAAATAAAATAAGAGAGAAAAGAAGAACAAAAGTTATCATATTATAGAACAGAGATGTACAAGAAACTGTGGAATCGGCCGTGAATGACTCAAACTGGAGACTGAAATCGTCAAAGAACTGGTCGGCAGGCGGCAATGTTTTAACAAAACCAACTGTTGTCGATTCGATTGCAGTTTGAGGTCGGCTCAAACCGCTGTACCGGCTGATGTAATAATACCTTATTTTTTTAAAATTATATCAATATAAAACATCGTTCCACTTAATTCTAAGTGGAACGACGGTGTCGTTTTACTCCTGCATTTGTGTTTTATACACAAATTAAACGACGTCGTTTGTTATTAAACTAAACGGCGTCATTTTATCTATAAGGTGCAAAAAAAAAAAAAAAAAGTAGAACAGACGCCATTTTATCTATAAACCAAACAGCATTGTTTAGATAATGTATCATCTTCTTCTTCCTTCTTCTTCTTCTTCTTCTTCTCCTCCTCCTCCTCCTCCTCCTCCTCCTCCTCCTCCTCTCTCTCTCTCTCTCTCTCTCTACTCTCTCAGACGAACGGCACTCCTTGGGAGAATTGAGAACCGACTGTGAATAGCCAAAGAACTGCCAGAGTTGATACGGCCAATTGTTTTCCTCCCCGTCAACCAGTTATGGTCGGTTGCTCTACAATTTTTCCTCTCGTTGGTCGGAGGTGGTTTTGCCCAAAAACCACACCGAATTGGTCAGTTTTTACTCCTACATAGAGGTTTATTGATTTAAGTGGAAAAGAGCTCCTGGTGATGTTTCATGACATGTCGTAGTAACCTAAGAGACACTGCAACTTTTAGGCATGCACACCGACACATCCAACCCAGAATTTGGGTTCGACCCGACCCACACGTAAGGAAAGTCTCATCAACCTAACCCGACCCAAACCTTGACTTTCGAATTGGGTCAAACTCGTTGTCCTTACTCTACATTGATTCTCCTCTCCCTGTTTCGTCTCCTCCAATTTCTTTTTCTTCAAAATTCTCTCCCAACGATAAATTGAATGTGGTCACTTCTTCTACAAACTTTGCCTCTCCCAAACGGTAGTAATTGAAAGTATAAATATCGAGAAGCAGCAAACCATTTTCATTCATTTTATTGAACATCAAAGGCTCAAAGAAGGCAAAAGAGTTGAAAATTCTAAAGCCAAACCAGATCAAAAAAGGCTAGAGGAGCGAATATATAGCATAAATTAACAAAGAAGCAGTCAAGCTTATTAATCTGTGACCATGGTAGATGAGTTCAATACAAGTGGGAACTGGTGGGATTCATCAAGAACAAGGTTTGAAACGAGACATCTTTGTCGTCTTTAGCACTCAATAGCTTAGGGAGCTTTGATGGCCAAATAATTTAGCGGAAATCAAAGCAAGGATGGATTCTATGTCAGTGACGAGTAGCTCAATGGTTTTCCAAGACACCCAGAAGCAACAGGGAAATCTAAATGATGCCTAACCAGGAGGAAAGGAGATAGATCCATACGAAGCACGAACGACATGGACTGGACGGGGTTGGAGGGCTAGAGTTTGATGAAGTGAGAGTGAAGATTAAAAATGAATTTTAAGAGTCGGGTTCAAACTAATATCCCAACATTCATCGGGTAACATGTGTGGAAACCAACTTTAACGGTGAGCCGACTTCATCGGTTCATATCCAATCGGGTCTCACGGGTTGGTCGGCCCAAGTAGCTAACCTCATGGGCAGCATGCTCTTACAAACCTGGAATTCTTGACTCTAAAGATCCAGACTCTTAAAGGAATGATGGGAATAACAAGTAATGGCAAAGCAAAACATAAATTCTGATCATTCAGGTATTGTGAGTGGTGTTCATTGCTGG
This sequence comes from Carya illinoinensis, assembly GCF_018687715.1. Taxonomy (NCBI): domain Eukaryota; kingdom Viridiplantae; phylum Streptophyta; class Magnoliopsida; order Fagales; family Juglandaceae; genus Carya; species Carya illinoinensis. The sequence goes on from NC_056752.1 coordinate 46,638,288, forward strand.
ACAACACAAGTTAAAAGTGGATCTAACCCTACTGCACAGAAAATACATCTCAACCTGCTCGTTATGTTTGCAGAAACATTATAATATCCAAGATGAATACAAATGCTACCTTGTTTAAACGAACAGAAACAAAAATTTAAATTCAAATGATCGGAGGAATTATCTCTGCCGTACATGGGTGAATTCCAGGACAAATATGCATGAAAATTTATCTTACGTTACATGCATTAGACGAGAAAAGCCAATAACAAACCTAGTCAGATTCTACTGAAGCTTCAGTTGTAGCCACTAGGAGTGATCCAGGGGGAAGTGGACGGAGGAGAGGGCTGAAGTCAATCATTCCTCACTCTTTTTGTTTATACGGCTAGCCATTTTATGGAACACATGGGGAAGAATGTAGCAATTTAGACGTAGACTGCCATCTAGAAGAATGGATCAGTGCTTGCAAACTAAATCGATTCTTTAAGGAACATTCATAACTTGGATAGACTGTAAAATGTCAGAGACAGCAATGACAAGGTCACCTGATTTGATTAAATTCCTGGCCTTGAGTAATGAGAATGTTTTATTAAGGTTGCTTTCCATATCATCAGAAAAGCTCAAACGGAAAGGTATCAGGCCCCACTGCAGGTTCAGACGCCTCCGCGCAGATGTAGTGGCAGTAAAAGCAAAGATTGGGCAGTCGGGTCGGCAGCGTGAGAGTAGAGATGCCATGTGGCCTGTTTTTGTATAGACAAAAAGTGCATCCACCTCCAACTTATTAGCTGCAAAATCACAACCCACGTAAGCTGGTAGGCAAGGCAGCACTAGTAACCCACTATATATACGGAAAACAACACGAATATCTAATTTTTAATCACCTTCTCCAACCAGAGCAAAAGGAGCCACCAGAAAAGGTCACAAAGCCCAGGAGAAAAATAAAGTGGTACGGGGATAATTTATGAAAATAAGTTTCAGTTAGTTTTATTTTAGTTTACAGCAGTAATTTGGGGCTATTGAAGAACCAGCATTTATAGGAGTTACTGCTTGTGCAGTGCTCGTTCACCCCTTCGGCTTCTTCAGTTGGAACAGGAAAGTTTCCCTTAAATCCAACTACTTCCTTTGCAAATCTTGGAAGATAAAAACAAGATGGACTAGGGTAGAACCATTGCCAAAAAAAAATTTAATTTACAAAATCCATAAACATACATAGAGAATTCTTACCCATCTTGGCAGCAGAGTTGCAAATCTCTTCTGAGATAGTGTTGGAAAAGGAAGTTCCAATGTCAGGGAGTTCCATAGCTTCATGGCGTTTCTCCTCCCTCCACCACCTCTCAATTCTCAGACTAACACTTCTCAGAACAGCTAATGCCTTCTCTGGGTACTGGCCCATTGCTGACTCACCAGATAGCATCAAAGCATCTGCTCGCTGCCTAACTGCTTCAGAAACATCAGCCACTTCTGCTCTGGTGGGTGTGGGGTATTCAATCATAGACTCAAGTAGCTGAGAGGCAACAATGACAGGCGTATTTAACTGCCTGCACAGTTGAACAATCTTTTGTTGGGCTGAGGGGACCTGTTCAAGCGGTATCTGAGCACCCAGGTCTCCTCTTGCTACCATAGCTCCATCTGATGCTTGAATGATCTCTTCCAAGTTCTTCAATGAGTCCATACTCTCTATCTTTGCAATAACAGCAATGTCACTGCATTATCACAGAATATATACCCAATCAGAAAAAGAATTACAGCATCTTAATTGTTGTGGAATTAGAGGCAACTAATTCAATAAAATAGTCTGAAGGTTGTTCCCTTTATCAATTGCCTTCTGACATCGAAGGCGAAACTGGATCAGGAACTTCACAAACAACAATTAAAACTCAACTTGAAAATAGGAGTGATATTCATCTAAGTAACTTGGGTCCAAGTTGCAATATTAATCTTTATACATCTAACCAAACTTGCCATCAATTATATGAGAGCCAACAACAAGCAGTCCATCTCAAGTTAAAACTGGGGTGAAAAGAAAGATTAAGAGAAGGGAAGAATTGACACTTTCATGATGACATTATAATGATTGAGTAAAAAATACTATATATAGAAATCGATGAGCTTACCCATCATGAGCCCGTGCTGCAATATAGCTTTTAAGATGCTTAATCACTTCAGCAGACTTGACAAATGATATGGCAATAAAATCAACACCCTCCGCAATCCCAAAATCAATATCCAGCCAATCCTAGATACATAAAAAGCTGGATCATAAGAAGAAACCACAAGATTTTCACACTAAGAAAAAAATGCTTTCTAGAATATTGTAATCCAGCTTGCAGATAATCAATTTTATGAACATATAAAAATGTGAAAAGCAATTCACCGACTTGTATGCGCAGACAAAAATGCTTTCTAGAAGATTGTAATCCAGGTTTCAGATAATCAATTTTATGAACATATAAAAATGTGATAAGCAATTCACCGACTCGTATGTGCACATTAAAAAATCATTTGTCCTACTTGGACATGTTTTCTGTTTTCTATGGATAAAAGAACGATTGATGGGCATGTTTCTGACAGAAAAAAAAAGAAAAAAAAAAAAAAAAAAAAAAAAAAAAGAAAAAAAAAAAAGAAAGAAAGAAAGAAGACATTTCACCAGTTCCTAGAAAAAACAAAAACGTGAGTGTTGCCATACAGCCCATGATGTGTCTTTCCGAGCATGCGCATGTACCTTTGAAACTGACTTGTTAAAAAAATGGACCTTTGAAACTGAATTCATATTATCAACATTCTCATAAAAATACTATCAAAAAATGCTTATATAACTCCAAGTCTTGAATCCCAATATGACTGCTTCATGTTTTTGAAGGTCAAAACAATTAGCAAAGATATATAGTCACAAGATCATAGAAAGAGGAACTCAAATCACTCTGAGTTAACTTTATTTTTTATTTTTTGATAAGGAATCACTCTGAGTTAACTTAGTAGGAAGTTCACAGATGAAAGCTCTAAAATTTACAAAGAAAAGACTGCAATTAACTCAAGTATTTATTTGACTTGCATCTGCAAAGCAGCTCGTTGCAATTTTAAGAAACTAATGTAACGCAAGGAACAATTAAAAAAGCTTGTAGATGCCAACATTAAGCTACAACTGAAATAGGAAAACTTAAGTGATGTTTGGCAACATGAGTTTTTTTTTTTTTTAAATATTTTTAAAAAAAGTTTCTTACCCTCAAGCCGAACATCTTTACACTAGAATAATCTTGAAAATAATTTTTGTCAAAACATATAACTTCATTTCCATAACCGAAAAACAAAACCAAAACAAAAAAACTTTTACAAAACTCGAAAAACCTTAAACAAAAATTTTCTTCTAACCATGTTTGGGAAGTGAAGTAGTCTCAAACTATTTCACTACCATTAACAAACAGTTCACCATTCACAAATTATTCACTACTTTTTCAAAAATATTCACAGATCATCTGAGATCGCCTCAACATTTAAACGTAGCCTACCCAACCCAACCCAACTCAACTCAACTCATCTCATCTCATCTAATCTAATCATTACAGCTTTCCCAACTTCCGACACAAAAAATAATAAACAATTCAACTTTTTCAAATCTCAAAATAATAATAATATTAAAAAATAATATTTTAAACTTTCATCTCAACTCATCTCAACTCAACCCACTATCCAAACCACTTTTCCAGACCCCAATAAAAATATATCTAAAAGTTTTCAATCCCAATTCAACTTTTTCAAATCTCAATTCAACTTTTTAATTCAATTTTTTCAAATCCCAAAATAATAATAATATTAAAAAATAATATTTTAAACTTTCATCTCAACTCAACCTACTATTCAAACCACCTTTCCATACCCCAATAAAAACATATCTAAAAAACTTTCTCAATCCAGACATATTTTTAATGAATCCCACCACTTTCACAAAACCCCATAATAATCCATTGTTAAAAGTAAAAGTTTTTGCAAAACTTTAAAAGATTTTTCGAGAAAATCTTACATCCAAACATTCTATTAATAACTGTGGCAATCTATTTTGTAAACTGAAAAAAAAAAAAAATGAATTCTGTAAATACACAAGGTTTTTCAGGGATGAACTCACTAGACAAATATTCAACTAAAAATCCATGTAATACCCCGGCATGAGTATAGCAGGGTGGTCCAATTGTAACTTTATAGTGATTCATTCCAAAGGGCTCCCCAATTGTAACCTTACTGGTCTTTGTTAAATACGAGTCTTTATGTGGCTTGGATTTTCCTTGTGTAAGGAGTCCTTACCAATTGTATTTAGGTAATATTCAGATGGAAGTGTGAGACTTGAGCGGTTACACCTACAATGAAATGGCTTAACGAGAACGACAAAACTTTTAGGAGGTAATTGCATACCCCATATTAACTATGGTAGGATGGTAAATGAAATCTCACATTGCATAGGAGAGATTATATAGTTTATAATGATTTTAAGGGGATTTATTGGATTTTTGACTAATCTTTATAGAGTGTGAGCCCATATTTTGCTCATTGTTCTCTTTGATCGTTACAATCTATGTTTAAGGCCAATGCCACTTTTTTTCCTTCTTCCTTTTTGATAAGTAAAAAGATTGGTTAATAAATCACTTTTTTTTTTTTTTTCCTTCTTCCATTATTGATATGTGACATTCAAAGTATCAAGGTGTCAATTGAAGTTTCTATCAGTTGAAGAGTTAAGTACATCATTTCACAAGTATTCCATATTTACTTTTCTCTATCCCTAAATTCTAATATCTGATCTGTTATGTTACTGTCAATCTATATATATGCATTGAGTTAAAGAGATTTATGCCTATGGTGTTTAGGTACAAACCTTAGAAGAAATTGTGGGAAGCATGGCATTGCGTTCTCGCACCAGACTACCATCTCTCCAGAAAGTTAAATTAGCTCGAGGTAGCAACAGTCCCGGATCGGTACATCGGCACTTGACATCTGGACCAATTTTCTCTACCACCTCAAACCTCACCATTCCACCGTCCACAAGAAGCTCATCCCCCACTTTAACGTCTGTATGACATATTATAACTCAGTTAATGACTGATAGAATAGTTAATTAATATGTTTGTCAACAAATAAAAACTAACTCTTTACAACATCATCGTTCATAAATCAAATAAAAGAGTTTTTGCACCAAAATATATATTTTTTACTGATAATAACCTTCAGCAAAACCATCATAGTTCACATTGATGGTGCGTTCGGGAAGAGCTGAATTGAAAGCTCTGACGCTAAAGGTCCAGATCTCACCATCCTGTAAATATTGAACAGCCAATCGCAATGAGCTTATGGGTTAAGATGGCATCAAACATGCTACATCAAACTGACCAAAGGCTCCCTAGGAAACCCGGTATTTCTTCCGCCATGATTTATCTCATTTTAAACCTACATTTGTTTATAAAATTTGTACTTGCACAACATAAGCTTGATTATAACATAAAATTGAGAACTAGAAAATAATAATGATAACGGAAAATAATAAAAGAATTTCACCTCAGCTTTGGCGGAAGAAGCGCCGCCGAGATCTCCCATGTGAATCTCACTGCCCTCGGTGTCCATCATAATGGCTACGGCGTAGCCCTTCTCTTCGTTGAGCCTCCTGACGCGCTCGATGACGCCACGGTGCCACTCGCGGGTGCCGTGGCACATGTTGATGCGCGCCACGTTCATGCCCCCGACAGCCAGGGCCTCCAGCTGGTCGAAACCGGACGTGGCGGGACCAATCGTGCACACTAGCTTCGTCCTACGAGTGCTCCGGAACCCGTTCTCCTTCAGCTCAGTCTCCGTCACCGAGTCCACCTCGATGGAGCCCGAATCCGGCGACGGCAGCGTTTGCGTCGCGGGAGATGAAACCCCTCCAACGAAGCTTTTCCCGTTGCTGGATGCTAGAAGGACTTGAGAGGATGTCGGGTCGAGATCAGAGGAATATGAAGCTCTGATGGAGAGCTTCACAGAGGTAACCGGGAAGCGGCGATTGTTGATGGGTAGGGAGAGTTTCGGGGAGGAATAGCATTGCTTGAAAGGGGAAGAAGTGAGGTTCGGTGACCGCACTGACCTGGTGGATGGGGTGAATGGGTGCAGAGACTGTGACATGGTGACCGAGATTTTCCCCGGTGGCTGAGTCAGGCTGAAGGAGACGCACAGAGAGAGAGAAAGAGAGAATTAGGGTCCAAATGCGGAGGAGAAGGGTGCGCGAAGCTTTAGAGAGAGAGAGAATGACGGAGATAGCGAAGTGTTTGGAGCTTCAACGATGTCGCCGACGCCGAGTGGAAGACAGACACACGAGGGTACAAGGTGAAACAAAACGGCTAATGGCTATGCCCAGTATTTAGAAAAAATATATAATTATTTTTATTTATATAATTATTTTAAATGACGAGTATTTTTGAAAAATAATATTATTCTTTATTATTGCTTTGAAAAAATAAAAATAATGAGAGAAATGATTCACTCAAAAGTCAAAGGACCATTATGACCTAGGGTTAAAAAAATAAAGAGTTGCGTTACATATAAGAAAAGTAGTATATTAATTTGTAGGGCTGTTCATCCGGGCCGGTTTTTATCTGGCTCGGCCTAGAATCCGGAAAATCGGATTTTCGATTGCGGTTTTCGGCTCGAATGAAATCCGGGTCGGACTCCGTATTTGCAAAACCGGATACATCCGGTCCGGACTCGGGTATGAAACCCGGGTTTCGTTTTAGAACCCGGTTAACCGGGTTTGTATAAAAGCTTCAAAAAACCGTAAAGCCTCCTCTCCCGTGACCCGGTCTCCCAACTTCCCAAGTCTCTCTCTCTCTCTCTCTCTCTCTCTCTCTCTCTCTCTCTCTCTCTCTCTCTCTCTCTCTCTCTCTCTCTCTAACACACGAAACCCTAGCTGCCCTCTTAATCTCTTTCGTTCTTCACTCCCCAACTCCCCCACCAGTGACCACGATCTCTCTGTCGTCGAGCTTGAGCTTGGGATCCCGCGGTCTGAGAGTCTTCAATCTAGTGCCGATGCAGAAAAACCCTCTCTCTCTCCCTCTCGGTAAGTCTCTCTCTCGATCTGTGAACAATGAATTTAAATGTGATAGATCTAGTGATTTGGTGAACTGGGTCTCTCTGTGCTTGGATAGATCTAGTGATTTGCCGAATGGGAATTTTAAGATTTTTTTTGGGGATTTCTCTTTTTCTATCTTAGTGGATTTTTTTTTTTTTTTTTTATCGTTTGGTTATTGTTCTTCATTGCTTTTTAAATGACTATTGGCACCATTGGCAAGATGTATTTGCTGGAGGTGTTCTAGGTATGTTTTTGTATTATCACTTAGAAAATGAAATCAGGATCAGATTTTCAATATATAACTTTAGCAGCTTTACAGGGTTCATCGTTTGCAGGGCTAGCTGTGGCAGCATTTTGCTACCTTTGTCTCGAAACATTAGTAAAAGTTTTATGGTATTACATTTTTAATTGGTAAAAGTAAAGTTTGTTGAAACATAATGAAAAGGTTGCCCTCGTACACAAAAAATATATACAAGAACATACCTAATTATAACAAATGAACTAGAAAGTACACAGAAAGTTTTATAGTATCATTACATTTTTATAGAAAGTACACAGGAACTAGAGATTTTGTTTAGATCTGAGTCATTTTGGTTTCTGTTTTACATGGGTATTTTTGTCTAAGTGTTTTTCTTTCTGAGTCGAAATTTCCTATAGATATCTGTCTAAAAATTTCGAACAGTTTTTATTTTTTATTTTTTGGGTACAGATCGGAGTCGAAATGTTGCCTCTGTTTTTCCTTATATCTGAACAATTTTAGATGTCCTCTCTGTTTTTCCACTTAGGAACAAACAATTTTTTTTTTAGATCTGAACATATCTATGTCTCGAGTCATCTGAAGGAAATCTTTTTTCTTAGTTCAGATTTGCATTTTCTTTTTTCTAAATATTTGTGTGATTTTGAATCTGGGTTAATAAGTAGTTCAGATTATTGATGACCCATGCATGAAAACTTATGCTCACTTAATATTATAATTGTTTTTTTTTTCCCCAATCTGGGTTTAGCAAGTATTTCAGATTATTGATTTTGGGAGAATTTCTTGGGTTTCTAAGCATGAAAGATGAAAACTTTAGGGAGAAATCATTACATTGCAGGAATATACTTGCTCACTTTTTACTTCCCATGCCAGCATATATTGAGTTGGTTAATATTGAGTATGCATCCACTGAAGTTGGTTAATATTGAGTTGTAAGAAATTTTGATTGGGGTCATGCAAAATCAAGTGAGCCATGGAGACATAAGATTTTTTGGAATGGGTTTGACCTTTTGCAAACATCACTCATTTAAAAAATATATATGTAGAGTATTTGTGTGATGCTAGGGTATGGACAAATTAATAAAATACGTGTGCAAATTTTGTTCATTGGCCAATTAACACTAATGTAGTGATGGCGTTGACTTTAAAGGGGTAATTTTTAGTTTTTTTTTTTTTTTTTTTTCCTTTTTTGGTATGGTTGGTGATATAATGTATTATGTATATGTGATTGCAGAGACTTGAAGTCTTATCTGTTAGTCGAATTAAGTACTGAGAAAAGAAAAGCATGTTGATGAAAATGAAGTTCATGTTCTCATGTTGAGAGGTTGGATGGGATTTAGTACTTCCCCTGCTCTGGGTGCAAGACAACCCAGAAAAAAGAGTGAGCTTACACTATCTGCGAAGCACCAACAATGGCAGTTTTGTGGGCCAATGGTGGCATTGACCTTTTCTTTCTTGTATTTTTTGGTAGTTTATGATTGTAAGGAGTAAGCAAGTAGCACAGGTTTTTGGCTTAATTTGAGTTACTTGATTTGAGCTAATAGCTGATAGTTTTAGATCCTTTTTTTTCTTTTCTTTTTTTTTTTTCTTTTTTTTTTTTTTTTTGTGGGAAGGGGGGTTTAAAATTTACCCCTTTAACCTCTATGTACCTATAGGTGATGGGGAGAGTATGATTTAACTTACCAATTTAACAGTGGAAGCATCCAAATAGAGAATGCAATTTAGAAATGCTTCTCTCTGGTAAAGATGGTTAACTCAAATGTTGATCACCCTCTTATGTTTATCCACAAAAGCTATAGGAACAATTGCAGAAGTTCGTATAATGTCATTATTGTGGCAGCACTGCTTACGCATTTTTCAAAGATGTTTACATTCGAGTAAAAAAAAAATGTTGGCATTGAAGAGTGAAGATTATGGCTCTGTTGTGCTTGCAATTTGCTAACAGGAAAAAAAAAAACCGGGTTTAATCCGGAACCCGGAATTCGGTTTTTTCAAAATCCGGATACATCCGGGTTCCGGACCGGATCTGACCCGGCTTAACCCGATCTGGGTTCCGGCCCAGATTTGAGACCCGGGTTGCGGTCCGGGTTGGAACCCGGATGAACAGTCCTATTAATTTGGGTATTAATACTAATTCATTTATATTTAAAAGTTAAATTAACATTATTTTTAATAAAATCTACTTTTTAACTAATTATAATAAATTAGTGTATATATTAATACACATTTATACTAACAACTAAATTTTTTATAAAAACAACAACTCCAAGTATGGTTTGGATTGCATTTTTCTCGATCTCCAGGTAATAGTTTCTCTCTAGACTGATGCTGCACCCATGGAGCATGTAGCACAAGCTCCGTTCAATAATCTTTTTATTTATTTATTTTACTTTTTACATTTTTAAATATTTTTTTAAAAAACATTCACAACATAATTAAAAAATATTTTTTTAATCACTAAGAAAAAAAACAAAAATTAATCAAGACCTATTTATTGTTAAGTATAGCATTTTTGTTTTCTCTAACCTATACTAAAATAACCTTTCTATTTCTGACAAGAGGCGGCTCCACCCACCCTTCACTTGTCCCGCTCACTTTGAGTCTATTAATCATTTTTTTTTCCCATCAATAACATCGAGATGTGCCAATTTTCTGCTTACCACCTCCTACGATTGCCGCGTGCCCCATTACTAGATTTTCCAGTTGTCGCTCCTTTAGCTGGCATAAGAAAATCAACTAAAAGAGTAACGCAAACGTCTCTTTTAGTTCACACAGTGTATGAGACTCACCCTCAGCCGCTCCAAGGGGAGTCTATCACCACCACGCGTAACATCATTAGGGTCAACAATTATCTTCTCTCCAAGAGTGGCGCATAGCCTACATGTACTACCACAACTTGTGAAAGTCGTTTGCTGGCAATTCAACCCATCTTTCTGTTGTTATTTTCTTATATTCCTTTTTTTCTAATCAATGATTAAGATAAAGTGATAGTAAAATTTCATTCATCTAATCTAAATCAGTAAATTGCAACACACAATAATTTACTTCAACTTTCAGTCGTAGTTTTACAATCTGTGTTTCAAACTGTGTCAAAACAGTGTCAAAACTACTTCAAGCGGCTTCCCTTTATGGAAAATGGGTGAGAGCCAATCCATTAGCTTCATATCTCTCTTTGTTTTATTTTTCTTGCATTGTAATTGTTGGTTTAGATAATTGTTAAGGACTCTCATCTTGTTAAGTCTTATATCTTATAACTGTTTATTATAATCTATGATATGCTTGTAAAAAAAATGACCTAGGGTGACGTGTTGGACTATTATTGGTTGGATATGGGTCTACGGAAGACATCTATTTGAAAATGATGCCTTTTGGCCTTTGGATAATCTGTTTTTAGTTTAGTTACTTATCATCTTTATACATCATACTTATTTTTTATTTTATTAGTTTTATTCGTCTTAAATTAATTGAGTTTTTCTCTTTATTATTTGTATATCACATATTTAATAAAAAAAACATTAAAAATTATATATAGTATATGGTGAGAAGATAATGAGTTAAATTTGTCGGCTAAATACATGCCCCAGTTTGCAATAATCAGCAAAAATGTCAGAAAGGCATCTCCGTCCTCCCGAAAGCTAGCCACACTCGGTTTGGAATTTCTCAAGCTTCTATCAATTGGATTGAGCAGGAATAGGAACGCGTAGAAGTTGGAGATGACATTTATACAGCTGAAATATGAAGGTCCAGACTCCAATTTTCCAAGCTTTCATCACTGCTTACATGCCAATCGAATTCCTCAATGAAATTATCGTGCCAAAAGAAAATATCCCCTCTAATAAAATACAGTATTAGCTGCAAATACTTCTCTATATAGCATTAGCATTGGATAGCTCTCAACCACTATTGACCATTGAGTTCGTGCTCCAAATCCTTAATCCAAGATACGCGTCAACCACCACTGTGGCATCGACAACCCACGACGAACATCCAGGGAATATTGATATAAAGTATCACCTTTTGTCCCTCGAACTGCCGAGTAAACACCCATTGATCGCAGACTATGATGGCCAAAAAAACTCGTTAGGTTTTCTGTGGGTAAGCCACCTCCAATCTCTCAATCAGTAACCCTGGTTCGATCCAACCTTCCTTTCTTTGGTTCCACAATTTTCGTATTGGGTTTATAAAATTTTACGAAACTGTCATTTCGATTTGTTGACGATTTCAAAGAATCTTAGATAATCTATAACTCATTTGTCGAAACCCAATTAGGAGAAGAATCTGTATGATAAATTTACTTCGATTTCTTGGGTCTTACTGGTGATTCTTGTGCTATCATAAAATGGGGGCCTTGCTATCGAAATTTTGGTTCATGTTGTTCCCCGCGAAGGATTACAAGATCGTGGTAGTTGGGTTGGATAATGCCGGAAAGACCACGACCCTTACAAGTTACACTTGGGCGAGGTTGTAACTACGCACCCTACCGTTGGGAGCAACGTCGAAGAGCTTGTCTACGAGACTCTCGCTTATTTATTTATAAAAAATTTTATATACCATATTATCATTTTCATCTCATTAAATAAGATGAAATATATTTATCATCATTAAATATTATTTATTGAATATTTCTTTATCATCTAATGATATGAATGTGTCACATCTTATTTAATAAAAAGAAAGTAAAATAAAAGTATGGTGTATAACATTAATCGTGAAAGTGAATGTAATTGAAGTAAATAGGAAACTTGGAGAAGTGGGCTATAGTGGGGGGTGATGGTTGTTTTTTTCTGTATAATTTTTCTTGTTCATAGTTATCGAGTGTGACAGGTTGGATTTAGTTAATGTAAGTGTCAATTGGATTGTGTTTTGATGTTAGTGTATTATTGAAGATTAAAAAAAAAAAGTATAATTGATGATAGATTTAGTTTGAAGTATAGCATACATGGTCATTTTTGTTTTTGGCAGGTGTAGTAGTACTGATTCTTTGGAAACCTGTTGGAACGTAACTGTTGTGTATGTTGCTGGATTCTGTAAAAGAAATGTATGCTAGTGGATGAAGAAAAGGGAATGCTGAATAGTTAAGAGTGTGAAACTAAGAAATTTATCGAAACGATTTTGAGGTTCAACAGTATAGCTTAATTTTGGAGCTTAATATGAATTCAACACTCTTTTCTTTCTATATCCCCCCTTCTGCTTGTTTTCCCCCACATAAAATATTTTTGCTGCTTTACTCTCTTGGTAACCAAAAAATGCATCTATCTTATCTTTAGGAGGTTGAAATCTTACATAAAATATTTTTACATGTTCTATTCTCTTTCTTTTTATTTTCTCAATGTTATCCTGGCTGTGTTCCTTTTTTTTTTTTACTTATTAAGTTAATTATACTAAACTAAGGAATTGTAAACGACCTCGTATTAATTATTAGAGTCAATAGGTCTAATCAACATTCAAAGTAATTGTTGAATTGAAATTTTGTATTATGCATTTTTATAATATATGTGAAACTTTAAAATGCATGAAAATGAAAGTTGAAACAAAGGAGACAAGGTGATGGAGAAACGTGTCTACAAATAAAAGTTGAACATTGTCAATATGAAATATTTAAGATAAATGATACTGGAAAAGAAACTGAATATCATGAACAATAATTCTACAAATCTGTTAGTGGTCTTTTGTTTATCTAGGGTGTCTGTTTTAGGGTAGGCCATATTTACAGAGAATATAATATTTTGTTATAGGAGTTTTGTTGCCCAAACTTGTAAATTGGGCGAAATGGATTTGTAGCATTATCAATGTAAGTTCCCGTCACTTTTTTTCATTCTGCGGACTTGGAAATTGACTTGATCAGGTGGCTCAAGGGTGAGACTTATTTATGCCTTAATCTCTCTTTGGAAAAGAGAATTTATGTTATATGTATACTTCAAATGCTTTAGCAGCTAAACATGACTGTTTTTCAACGCTGTTCATTTCAGGTGTGGGACCTTGGTGGACAAGAAAGGCTCAGGACATCATGGGCAACATATCATCGAGGAATTCATGCAGTTATAACTGTGATAGACAGCACTGATAGAGCCAGGATCTCTATAATGGATCTCTATAATGAAGGACGAACTCTTCAGGTTACTAGGACAAGAAGATCTACAACATTCTGTTATACTTGTTTTTGCTAACAAACAAGACCTTAAGGATGCCATGACCCCAGCCGAAATCACCGATTGCCTTTCCCTTCACAGCATCGAGAATCATGATTGGCACATTCAAGCCTGCTGTGCCCTCACAGGAGAGGGGCTGTACGATGGTCTAAGTTGGATCGCTCATCGAGTTACTAGCAAAGCACCAAGTTGAACAAGGAGTGCTGGACGTCGGGAAAGTGAGGAATTTGTCCATTCATTCATTCATGGATTTAGGATGAGTGATACAGAAGCCTCTATTGTGTATCATTCTACTGTATGAGACTTCCAAACAAATTTGTACATTGTTCAGTTTTGATTGGCCATGGAAATTGTTATTTTCTCTTCGAAAGAGCGTTTCAGGGAACACCATCATATCGAATCATGTCAGAGACAAAGAATGCTTTAGATTTACGCGTGTTGTGCAGCGCATGGCATAAAAAAACCATGGTTCGCGAGGGGAAAAAAGTGCATTACAATTGTCATCTGTACCATCAAGCATTTTACGAATCATTTGCCAACAATGAAGCTTTTTGCTATAAAGTACTCGTATGCACAATGAAGCATTCGACAAAACATTTGCCAATGACAGTATTCTCCTTAATTTGTAACAAACGAATCAAAAGAAAATTTTGTTCTAAGACTGACATGTTTATAAGTTAAAACCCTCTGCCAATATCTCATAATTGAAGTCAATTCTGAGATCAGCGATGACCGTCACAGTATCCAGCATCTGCAACCTTTTGAATCTTGTGGGCCCTCAAACCATCGATCCCAAAATGGATTTATTGGGCCATTTGTCCTGCCAAACCAGAAGAAATATGATTTTATATAAAACGTCAAAAACTGATTCTGGGGAAAATTTAAAAGCAAAGACGACACAGGGTTGGCTTAGAAATATTACACTGGTAGCAAAGGATCAGGTCTTGTTTCCACATTGCTCACCATTCTGGCATGCACATTATAAACTTCAGCTAATGAATCGATGGTAGCCAAACTAAAAATAGATAACTATTGAAAAATAGAGTTATTCTATTCTTAAGCTGGTGTGTGAATCATATCATCTACATCATTTAAATGATAAGATTTGATTCGTAAAATTTAAATTTTAAAATTTCTCTTCCAAATCAAATTATGCCATGTAAGCAGTGTTGTGGTGTAGAGACCCTAGAATAATGGTACTCTTAATAACTGTACTATATATTATTTTTTTTCTTTCTTACTCCTTGCATGCAGCCGAGGCCTTCTCCATCTTTTCAAGCTGTTCCAGTTCCTCCTGCATCAACAGAATTCCATTCATCCTAACAGCCAAAATTATAAACAAAGGAGAAAGAGCGTACATTAAAAAACTTAGAAGATAGCAAGAAGGGAAATTTTCTGATCAAGTACAGCAATTACAGACCACTTAAAAATTGAACTGTGAAGTCATTCAGAAACAGAAGGGTGCCAAAGAACCATCACATCTCAGTAGAGGATTTTTTTTGCCTCTCCAATGACCCCTACAAAACTGATGGCAATAGGCATCTAAATCCTCCCATGTAACTTTTAAAGCTACATGCAAGTCATATGCCACGGGAAAACTAAGGAAAGAATTGGGACATATTAGGTTAGCCAATATGGGAACATTGGGAAGCACAGGCATTTGACGGAAACAGAAGCACAGATATCTCTCTCTTTCCTCCTTTGATGTGGAATTTCTGTGTCATAAATACTCGCACTTAAAATTATCATAACAAGTTAGACTGGAAGGTAAATCCAGTGGGTTTGGAAGTGAATAATGGAAAGTAGTTTCCCTTCAGATGAGAATGCTATAGTAGAGAATTTTTTTCATGTAGCCATCCTTCACATTGGAAGTGTATCAAAATCAAAAGAACATGACAAACACCTAACTCCATCCCTAACTTGAATTACTTACCTGAGTCAAAAAGCCCCAATGCCGTTAACCTTCAGTCTCTCATCAAGGCAGAAGACACTGTCACAACTATGCAATGTGTATCTCAAAGGAGCTTTCCAAGAGCTCAAAGGTAGTTGATGGAAACTCTAGTGAAATTAACGGATGAAACTGATTGGGTTGCTGGATGAGCCAACTCTACTGATTTATGACCCAATTTATAAAACAAAGAACATAGCCTATTTTTCCCCAAAAAAAAGGTAGTCAGGGTAAGGATAATTGTCTTTTCTTTTACAGGGGAAAAAAAAAGAAAGGTTGGGAGGATTTCAGAGTACAACTTGTTATGAAAAAAGTCCCTAACGTCCTGAACTTGTTCAGATGTTAACCTTCTCCTTTAGATCATATTTTCTATAGCTTATAAGGTGTAGAAACATCAGGGTAACTACCTATCAAAAAGAAGAAACATCAGGGTAACTTCTGGGTAAACAAAATATGCAGAAATCGCTCAAAAGTTCCCAGACATACTGATTACATAAGAAACTAGCATTACCATGAGAATATACCAGTTTGAACAGGTGGCATAGCCCATTGAGGACTTGAGAATTGTAATGAAAATCTGACTCCAGATTCCACTCATTCAACTTTCACAGTGAAGTAATCTATGTTATTCCTAACCCATAATGACCTTTCTTTCATAAGTTCCCAAATTTGTAACGACTCTTGTAAAAAAACTGTATCTTTCATCTACTCAAGCTACTTCAGCCCAATTATGCCTGTACTTAAATGTAACGGCTCTCAGCCCAAAAATTAATCCTCCATTCCGGGTTTCATCTTGGAGGTGTATGTAGTACCTAAAAAGTGAAGAATTGCCTCCTCTGTCTGGCTTCACTTGTATGTCTGATCCAAAAAATTCAAAATTTTCAGCAAGTCTCAGGATAGTAACTCCTTCCTTGGAATTTTGGCATACTAAGGCACCTCAAAGAGTAGCCGTATTTTTTTTTTTTTTTTTTTGGCTCGAGCAGCTTCCCTACGGAAGATCCTCACCATGGACTATCTAAGAAAATGTAAACTCTGGTGATAAATTGGTGCCATATGTGCATAAAGCGCAGAGAATCTGTGGATCACCTTTTTTCTCCATTGTGAAATTGCTAAACTACTAGAGTGGTACATCTTTGGATGAGAATCTGTGGATTATCTTTGGTCAAGTTGGATGGGCTTGGGTTATGCAGCTTATGCCCAAAAGGTTGGTAGACCTCTTTGCCAATTGCAGGGAGTTATTGCAACCCACAAATTGTAGCAGTATGGAAGAGATTTCCTATCTTTCTAGTGTGGTACATTTGGAAGGAAGGGGATAGTATAAATTTTGAGAATTGTTAGTGGACAATAGAAGAGTTCAAGACTTCTTTTCAATGCTTTGTCCCTTGGAGTAGCTTTCTATATGGATATATGCAAAAGTCATTGTAAAGTACTTGTGTAGTTCTAGCATCAATGCATAGTTCATCAAAATCAGAACCACACGTGTTGATGGTCAAACTTAAGAATCATCCAGAACTTGAAAAACCAGGTTGCTTGGTGTTAACTTGAAAATGAGAAAATCATATTAATAAATAAGGTTTATATGCCGGTTTACTTTTGACCCATTCTGGTCTTAGCAGGAACAAGAGTAGGACAGCCAAAATGAGACACAGCTGCTTCAGTTCAAGAGAAATCACATTAATAGGCTGGTTTATTTTGGACCTGAGTCTACACTAATTCAAACCAGCTGAGTGTATCATCAAACTGACAACTCAGCTTCTCAAGCCAAGACTGTATCCTGTTGGGTGCTTGAGAGCGAATGTTTCTCATATCAATCATGGCTTTCCTTTAGTATTTTATTAAGACACGTTGCTTAGTGTATCAAACCTATGCATCAAATAATTGACTATGCATTCCAAAAATTCATGTTGCTCAACGCTTAGAAGAAACAAGAGCAACTGAGTTTAGTTGCCAAAAGGGAACATGGAATGCAGACAAAGTCAAGAAACAATCAAATGCATCCGTGTATCAATTACTTCCCATAGCTTCATCATTTTATACACTGAAATAGCATAGACTACCACTTGGTTGGAGATTCTAGATCCATTCCCAACTTGAAAAAATAGCTGACTTTCAGAAATACCTGCTAAATTAAACATAATCTAACTTCAACTAGCTTATACTACAAAAGTCCAAATTTGAATTATCAAATTTGAAATCTGAAACTAACAAAGAAGTTGGTGACTTTGAAGACAAAGCAACTAAGTAGATTCATAATTGCAGAGATTACCATCGTCTCGTAAACATACTTACAATCCCCTAATAAAGCCAACAAGCCAATAAAGAACTACACATCTAATAACACAAAATGTCAAAAACACATCATAGCAGTTAACGAAGTCCCAGAAACACTACACTTACAAAGAAAAACAGAGCTTACCTCTAAGAATCTAGCTTCCTGTTCGAGACGTTTCAGTTCAGCCAGTACCCGATGTTTTCCTCTCGTATCAGTGGCTGACAAGGACTGAGATGCTGACAAAGACTGAATCCGGTGGGTTATCGGACTCAAGGATTCAGAGCTACCCGATTGCATCTCAGCATACAACAACCAAAAAAGAATTGAAAAGCCCTAGCTTCACAAACAAACCACCTGTAAAAACCAACCAAGAAATGGAGAGATTCACCAAAGAGACCCCATTAGACAGGAAAACAAGGACGACCCAGAAATCTTCATGGATCCCACAATCAGCTCCTTCATTAAAGCAAAAAGTGCCCTTCGGCAAAGAAGCGGATCTACGAGGAAAAAGAGAGAGAGAGACAGGTTGCGGTTCTTATTTGGCTTGTTTCAGCACAAACTTTTCAGGGGAACGAGGGGAAAAGAGAACTTTCTTGTCGTTGGGGTTGGTGTTGTTGGGTTGTTTTGTGTGAAAGTTGGTTCTCTTTTGTGATTCTCGTTTTGTGTCTGTTTTGTATGTCTGCGACAGTTTGGGTCTCCCTGGTTTCGACTGTGTTCAGCTCCACGCGATGTTCCCTCTGCAATGACCGCTATAAGTCAATAACTTGAAAAGTTCTTTAAAAGCAGCAAAAATTATTTCGGGTCGTTCTACTCGGCCCCCTTTTACCGATCTTTTATACCGCTTGAATTGGTCTTACCACGTGGCAGCCCTATATTTATATTAAAAAAAAATCGATTCTCATCAGTCCTTCTCCCAATCCATTCAAAGAAAACTTTGAATACGAAAACGAGGAAGCAAATCGGTCTCAATTACGGCCCAAGCTACCGCCCTCTACCGTGTTTGCACATCCATTTTCCTTCTCTAAAGACTTCGAGCAAAACAAAGAAAAGAGCTCTTAGATCTATGTTTCAAGCCTTGATCATATCCCATGTCCAAACAAAACATTCCATCCAAAAGCGGTCAGACACACTTACCAACGATTCTGAGTTGTAGGTTCATATTTTTCTAGTTTTAAACATGAAAAATTTTAAGGATAAGTCTATATACCATACATCATATTTTTTTTTATTTTTTTCTTTTATCAAATATTTGTTATATAAATAATGAGTAAAAAAAATTTAATTAGTTTTAAAAAAATAAACTTAAAAAAATTTGAAAAAAAAATAAAAATATGTGTGGTGTGTGGAGTTGTGTAGCAAAACTCTTTAAACATTAAAAATTGAGAGAAGAGGGTTGCAATGGGGATCGATCGAAATACTCTGACATCCATTTTTACAGTCTTTCTTTGGCTTATGCCATGGCTTCCACAAAGGCCTTCTCGTAGCCTATTTTTGTAAATCTTTATAGGATCTTCCTTATAACTTCTACCATAGCTTCCACAAGGTTGAAATACTTTGATACCAAATTGGTCTCATACCAAGCTTTGTATTGTAAATAAAATAGAAACAAGGAAATGGTTGATGAAAAGAACAAAATGGATGGAAAAACTCTAGGGTTTCGCTCGGTGTCAATTTGGAGAAGGAAAATTGCAATTGGGAGGAGACCAATCAAGTCCTAAAAAGCAAAAAGAGGGGTGATAAATGATGTGGAAGCTGAATGTTTCTAATGCAGTGAAGATTTTTATTTAGAAAGCTGTGAATGAAGCTATCCTTACTAATAGCAATCTTTTCAAAAGAATTATTTCTAATAATGCTTTGTGTCCAATATGTGAGCAGTGGAGGAAACGACATGTCATGTGTTATGGACTTGTGGTGTAGCATCAGATGTGTGGGCTGAATCACTTAGTTCGGTACAAAAATGGAGCTACGTGGGAGAGGAATTCATCAACTTATGGGAGAGGATGGTGGGTAAGTTACAAAAATTAGAATCGGTAGTAATAACATGTGTCTTAAGTAGAATATGGTTAAGGAGGAATAAGTTTCTCTTTGAAGGGAAGTTTGATAGTTCTGGTGCTGTTTTTAACATGGCTAAGGTTGAACTAGAAGAGTTCCAGCAGGCTCAAGCAACAAGGCATGGAGTAAAGGAGGAAGCTAGACATGTGAATAGATTGGTTAAGTGAGTAAAACCAGTAAGTGGGTTTATGAAAGCAAATTAGGATGTTGTTTTGGATAGTAAACAATATAAAATGGAAGAAGGAGTAGTTGTCAGAAATATGGAATGAGACTTGATTGTTACACTCTGTATGCCACAAGAAAATGTAACACATTCAGTGATTGCAGAACTTTATGCTCCATGGAGGGCAATGTCTTTTTCGTATGGTAATTTGTTTAACAATTGTAATATTTAAGGGGGATGCGTTGCCTGTAATAAAGGATATTCAGATGATAGAAGTTAATAATTCTTGGTATAGACAAATCATTGAAGACATTAATACAGTTTTCAAGGGAATAGGTAGCTAGAAATTACAGTTCACACCAATAGAAGATAATATAGCAGCACATCAAGTGGCTAAGCTAGCATTACAATGTGAAGATGAGAAGATATGGTTAGAAGAGGGACTTGTGAGCATAGAAAGATATGTTTAGTTTGATAAGTATTGTAATGATTAACATTTGATAAATGAAATGATCAGAGGTTGTTTTTTTTTTTTAAAAAAAAAACAATAATAATAATAATAATAATAAATTAAATATAAAAATTTACTTATTACTTAATAGTCTTTATTTTTTTCGTATACGAGGCAAACAAATATGGATAATCGAGACTAAATGCATCAATTGGATAATTTAGATTCATATCATATTTTGTTAGAAACTAATAAATGAGTTAATATTTTAAACTCTCTAATACATTATATTATATTAAGTGCTCGAATTGCATTATATGATTTATATAGTTTTTATTATAGAAACATTCAAGTCTAAGATTATCATGAATTACTCGATCGATCCAGCCCGTTGAATTGATCCTTATACGAATCTGATTTCTGTATCCCTGACAAAAAGGTAATGATAATATACACAACCGGAAATTTTATTTGTGATATATTTTAGATATCAAAATGGTAATGTAAAATATGGAATTTTAGATCATAATTGAAGAGTATGTGTTATATTTTAAATGACGTTTTATGTGAATAATTCTACTTATAAAATATTAAAATCACTTACAATAAGTCTTATGTGCGATTAAAATTGATAAAATAAATAATATAATACAAACCAATTAATAATTATATTAAAATACATGAGCCGAATTACTGATTATGACCAACCTCCGTCTGGTAGCATTTATTGTTCTGCTTAATAAGTGGGATGAAAATTTTGAGTTTAAGATAAAATAATAAAATATTATATTTTAATATTATTATTGTTTTGAGATTTGAAAAAATTAAGAAAAAGTTGAATTATTTATTATATTTTGTATGGAAATTTGAAAAAATTGTAATGATGAGATGAAAATTTTGAATTTGAGATGAAAATTTTTTGTTACCAAACCATACCTAAAATATTGTTGCGGTTTTTTTTTTCATTTATTTATTTATTATTATTTTATAAGAAAACATTATTTCATTCTTTCATAAAACGGACAGTTACAATTTTTGACTTAAGAAATATAAGTCAAATTCAAACTTTTCTAACTCTTCAACACATAAATTTTTTTGTGGCTGATAGGGTCTTGTTTAGCGCCTCTAGACTAACATTCTAAGAGGTAAATCTTTTGTCTTAAAACACCGTCTAAAATAGTAGACAACGTCCTTACTCTTTTGGAGTGGAACACATATTTTAATTATAATTCTGGTTTTAGAGATAATGTTTTATATTATTTGATTTTTGTTTTATTCTAATATCACTCAAAACAACAAAAGTACATTGAAAATCATGAAAAAACAGAAAGAAGACACAAAAAACACAGATTGTTGCGGTGTTAGTAATGGGACAATGTGACGTTAGAATATGTAACTATACTTTATATATTCATAGCCATTTTATATATGAAAACGTAGAGAATCCGTTAAATATAAAGATATTTTAATCTTTGCATTGAAAAATGGATGACTAAAACATCGATGTTACCATGTTTGGTCGTTAGTTTATTTAAATGGGTCGTTAAATTAATTAGAGCAGTACTATACTTTTATAAAAATAAATCTATAAATTAACACAATTTTATAATATATGTTACATCTATTTTATATTAAAAATAATTTTATAATCAAATATATTATATTAAGTCTCACTACTTTTTTTTAAGGAAAAAAAATACACTAATTTTTAAATTTATTTTTATAAAAACTTTTATATCTAATATATTTTTCAATTATCTTTCAAACAAAAGTAAAAAAATATGAAAAGTTATTTGAAACATATCAACTAACATTTCTTAAGTATTTGTTGAAAGAGTAATATTATATACAGTTATTTTTATATATATTTTTATATATTTTATTAGTGTGATTAGTAATATTAATTTTTTTAATATATAATCAATTACATTAATAAAATGTATTAAAAAATATGTAAAAAGGATGTACATACCATTTTTGTTAATGAAATTTATGAAAATAAAAGCTAGCTGCCAACGAAAAAGCTTGAAGTACTACGACTGAGCGGCTCTTCTCTCTAAAACCTCTCACTTCTCTCTAAACAACCACCAAAATTCTCGGCTAGAGGGGGTGGGAGCTTTGACTCCCTCCCTCCTTCCTCCATCTCACCGCCTCCCTCTTCCTCCCCTTTCTGGTTTGCATTTTTTTCTATTTTTTGTTTTCAGGCTAAATAAAGGGGAATCACAGATCTGGAAGAATCCGGCGATCATCGACCAACACGCGCACCTCCATGGCGTTGCCCAGCCATCGATCTTCAAGACAACCGAATATGATGCCAAATGGAGTGGAGAGTGGCCCGCACGCACGGGTTAAAGTTTTCTGGCATTCCGGCTTGTGGCTCTCACGCGCCACCAGGAATCCCTCTGCTGATGCCACTAGCGGCGTTTTTGGAACCTGTGAGTTGGGGACTTCCAAGATCGACCGTTGGTTCTCTCCTAGCGTGGCGCACATTCTACACGTGCTACAATACCTACTAGTTTATACTGATTTTCTGTGTACAATATTTCCATTGTAGTTTTTTTATATCTTGTCTTTTCTTTTCAATAATAAAAATCCATAAAAATAATCCCCCCATTCGCTTGGAGGTGCTTGGTGGGGTTGGTATCCTATATCCCGCTTAGTCGGATATGGAGATTTGGTAACTTTATCATGAATAGAGTTGTGCTGTCTCTTAAACTTAAGTTTTTAGAGGTTAATCATCTGAACTAGACCATATTAATCACATTAGTATGTTGAGAATCTATTAATATTTGTAATTGACTTATTGTTTAAGTCAAAATTATATATCCTTTTTAATAAATGGATGTGATATGTTATTCAAAAAAATGAAATTTATGAAAACAAGATAAGCGGTATGCTATAAAATAAATTTTTGTATAGTTATTTTTCCGTATCTAAAATTAAAAAAAAAAAAAAAATCAGAACTCAAAGGCACACGTGTTCAACCGTGGAATTTATGAACTGATAGTTTCGTACATAGTACTTGTACCCTTGCATGACATACAGGTGTCGACCACACTGTCCCGAATCTCCACGTGTCACCCACCATGCATATCCTTTCCCAGCAATGTAGATCCCCAGCTCCTTATATTGCTTTTTTCCTGCTTAATTCACGACGTACAAGCTAAAAATGTCGGCTACTCTCTTTGCAATTTCATCGAACCTTATGAAGAGGACCTTCTCAATTTGTTCATTCAACTTGGCCGCGGCAAAATCCCCACCCTTTTTGCTATCCTACATTGCAATCTCTCCCAAGAAGCCCGTGCGTCTCTTTGTTCCCTCTCTTGCCGATGAGCCTGCAAGCAAGAGCCCCCCGGAGTTCCCCAAGGTGCCAAATCATCAACCCAGTGTCCCACCGGAAGTGCCACCGGTTCCTACCACTCCGAAGATTGACCCAGGAAGTATTCAGGCCGAAGTGAACACTAATCCTCCGGGGACGAAACCAGGACCGGAGTTCCCGAGGACTCCTATTCCGCCACATCCCGACCCGGGACCGGAACTCCCGAAGCCTACTATACTGCCGCGTCCCGACCCAGATATACCGCTTCCGAAACCGGACGTAGTGCCGCCTTATCCACCCGATTACGTACCACCGAATCCCTCAGGGCCGGATATCGTGCCTCCGCCACCACCGACTGGGCCATATATTTTGGAGGAAGTGCTTCGCCGGGGAGTTGGCCTTAAGTGTATTGAATTTGAACTCGTTGATGTTTAGATGGTGGCGGTAATCGAGTACGTGCTGGCAGTGATTGATGAGCGTCCGAGTGTACTGATTTTGGAATTTTCAACGTTTTCGTACAAGTAGCGTCGATGTTGCATGGTCTAGATGAGAAATGCGACAAAGTTTATGAAATCAATAGGGTCGTACACTTATGACTGAGGAGAGAGATGTACAATTGTCAAATACTAGATCAGATATCAAAGGACAAGTAAACGAAAAATTCCACTGGCAAATGCATTGGATTGACACGGGAATCTCACATAAACGGTGGCAGGAACAGTATTTGACTATTTGGCCCTTGTGTGTATAATAGTCCTCACAAGAATTGAGTGCTGCTGCTGCACGTACAGATCAAAGTACGTACTTCATGTATGGGTACTGTACTCAAAATAAGTTAAACAAAAACAATACCATAAGAGGATGGAAATATTTATATAGGACCACACGATAAGATAAGAGAATGAGAATGAAAATCCAAGTTCATTTAGCATTTTGTTGATAAAAAAATTTTGGTAGCGGGCCTCCATCGTGTTTAACCCTCAATTACAACGTACTCTTTATGTATGAGGTTGGCCGGTTTGATCTTGTTGGGTTCGCTTTGGTTTGTTCTAAGTCTCCAATTTTCTTTTGAAATATTATTTCTTGACCAGCTTCCTTAATTTGGATTAATGCACTTAGCAGTAGTACTACCTTTGGCGCGCTCCTTTGTTTTCCCCCCCTTTTTATTTATTTATTTATTATTATAGTAGTTGAATGATAGCGAAGATCAAAAAATAAACTTGGTTTGGAGTTAAGAAGAGATATAAAATTTTTATTTTTTCTCATTTTCTCATTACAATTTTTTTAAATTCTCATATTATAATTCAAATTTTTTCAAATTTTAAAATAATAATAATATTAAAAAATAATATTTTATTTAACTTTTAACTTTCATCTAATATAAAAAAAAATTCTCATATCACCATCCAACCCTATTCCGTAAAGTTGATATATTTTTAATATTTTTAAAAATTCTAGCATTAATGGTCAGTTCAATAATGTGGAAATTGAGAGAGCTAGACATGCATATACATGATACCCTTGACAAAGATACTAGCTAGTGCGGCCTGGAGTTTTGAATTAGCCAAAAATGAAATATTGATTGCTGACATTAACTTCGAAGATTTGAAGTTAGGATATGGGAGATTCATGAAATTCGAGTTCAAAATAGTTAATATCTTGAGTTTTGAAGCTGGGGATTGATCCAATTTGGGACGGAGAGTATTGAAATGAGCCAATTTCGTCCCTCTTTTTGCATGTTATTTTACGTAATGGTTGGCAAGTATGATATTGGTTTGTTAAAATTAGGAGTTTGTACACACACGTAGGGCTGAAAAATAAACTGGCAAACCATACCGAAATAGCCCAAACTGGTTGGTTTGGTCTGAGATCTATTCTGCCATATCAAAAACTGGTTAAAATTGATCCAGTTCCAGTTTTAGATTTTTTGACATCGAACATGATCAAATTCGTTTATATATATATTTAATTAATTTTTAATATTATATAAAATATTTTTTATATTCTATATAATATATAGTTATATATGAAATAATTTTATATAATCAAATAACATTAAATTAATATAACATTTGATATAATTTAAAATTAATCTTATAAATCTTAATATAACATTTTAATTAAGAAATTTAATTAATATAAGAATTCTAATTTTATAACATAAAATTTTAATATTAAACATGAAAATTTGTTTGATCATATGTTAATAATTATATATATTAATTATATTTTATGGCCTAATAATTTTTCAACATATTCCTTTTGATAAATACATGTCTATACATTTGATCACATGCACTCGTACTAATGTATAAAAAAGTGTATGTAACCATCATATAATATTATCACTAGCATATATGTAACCACTAGCATATGAATTATTATCACTAATATATATAATCAAATATATAAAGAAGTTACTAAGTTAGACATAACATATTATCATCACTAACATACATAAATTATAATCAAACACTATATCACTATATGATACTATTATATATATGCTAATACTAATACTATTAATAATCCACTTTAAGTTTATATATAATAACTAACATAAATCACTATATTATTAGTAGTTATACAATACTATATCATATAGTGATATAGTAATATAGTAATACTAATACTATTAGTGATATAATTATACTAATAGTTATACTAATGCTATTATATAGTTACACTAAATTACTATAACTAATACTATTATTTATACTAATACTAATATAATTATACTAAATCACTATAACTTACACTGATAGCATTAGTATAAATAATAGTATAGTTATACTAAACTACTGTAACTAATATTAATGAGTTTTGCTATGTACAAGTAAAGTCGCGTACTAATCTGCATATGAATACTGATTCCTTCGTATTTAAAATTTAAATTAATATTGTTTTCAATAAAATATACTTTTTAACTAATCACATTAAATTGGTATACATATTAATATATAATTATGCTTGCAATTAGATTTTTCCAATACTAATATATAGTTATACTAATACTAATACTAATAATATTATACATGTAAAGGGTTTTTTCCCCTAGGTCTAAGGTGAGGAACGTAGGCCTAGACGTTGGATGCATGAACTAAATAGATAATTCTCTTGGCCCACAGGGGCCTCCAAGCTCTAAAGGAAGAAGAACAAGGAGCACCTAAGCTCTTTCGTTGTGCCACCTAGCATCGGAAGGTTCGAACAGGCAAATGAACCATACAGGCAAGAGACCTATAATCCTTTGACAACAAGTAAAGAGGGAAGGACGACCTAACGTATTGTACTTCTCACAGGCATACGAGACATGGGGCCACGTCACATTTATAACACCTAATAGAGGGCACGGAGGAGGCGGCATGTACCTCTTAACACCATGAGTGGACATCTGACCCAAAAGTCAAGTATATAAATCGATTCACAGGTATCAAAATTCTCTCTAGACTCATATATATATATACCAGTTTGGTCTTAAAATATGTCCAAAATTAAATCTGTTACACTCCTACATATATATATATATATATATAAATATATAAACATTATTTATAGATAATTATATATAATTTCAGTGTTATAATAAGTTGTGAGATCTCTTCATTTGTTGTTCCCCTCTCAAGGCTAGTTTTTACTTATTGTCCACCCGTTCTGATTGGAAGAGTTTATTTGTGATGACCCGCTTTTGAGTGTATTTTCACTGAAGGGTTGTTTTTAATTTAATTAATATATTGGTTTATTTATTTTAAATTATTGTGTTTTAAATTAGTTTTTTTTTAATTTATTGGATGTTGTGTTTAATTTATTTAGTTTTACGATTTTAATCTAGTTTTCGGCGGATCTGTTTTGGTTTCCGGAGTGAGGACTGGACCTCATTTATTTCCTACATCTTTTCTTTTCTCTTTTCCCTTTTCTCTTTTTCTCTTTTCTCTCTTTTTCTTTTTCTTTCTTTTTTTCCTCCCTTTTTCTTTCCGTGCGTCGACCCCTCCCCGTGCGTTTTTCTCTCATTTATCCATCCCGTCGCTGCCCCTTTGACCGGCCGGTTCTCCGCCGTCCGGCCACCGTTTGATGCACCGTCACCACCATTCTCTTCCCCTTCCACCATAGATCATCCCCACCAATTTTCAGAGCCATCGGACCAGCCGTTTGCTTTCGAGAGCCGCCGGAAGTGGCTGCACCTGCTCTGTTTTTGCCCCTGTCGCCGGAACTGTTTTCTGCCCAGACCGCCGCCGTCCGGCCACCATTTGGCTCGCCGCCGATCTCGTTCGAACCCCCTCCCTCCGGCGCACCTTCCCACCAAATATCTCCCCCATCCGGCCGGCCGTTTGGCCGGAAGAGCCATTTCTTTCCCCACGGATTTTACTCCGATCCGCCGCCGTCTCTCCACCTCCGGCCACCATTTCTTCACCACTTCATCACCGACTCCTTGCCGTCCTAACCCACCTATTTCCGGCCTCCAACGACCACCGGAACAGCTCCTACGAGCTTGCTTTCCGATTTGAGTTTTCCGGCCTATTTCCGGCGTTTTCGCCGCCACCCACGGCCAACCACCACTTCCAATAGCTTCACAATCATCCCTAAACCATTCCCTATCAATCCTAAGCCCTGGTTTGTCCCCGTTCAAAAATGGGTAATTTATTACCCACGGACACAGTGTAAATTACACTATTACGTTGCTTTTCCTCCGCCGTTTGCAACGCCGCGAGCTTTCTAAAAATACCGTATAGCGCTGTAAGTATTTTCCAAACCCTATTTTCAGATTTAAATATATATTGCTCATTCAATTATTTTACTGTTGTTGGTTGTTGATTCCGGACTGAGTCCGAGGAGTTTCGGGGGTCGGATGGATGGAGGACGGAGTTACTTGTTTTATTGATTTATATTGTTGGATTATTTTATTATGCATTGATATGGCATTTCATGGTGCATGCACGTGTGTTTTTGTTCATGTGTGAAAAGCCTGTGTATTGGCGTGAGTGGTTTTACGGGTGCGTGTGTATCACGAGCCCAAGCCGGGATGGGTTATTATCTCGGTGGAGCTCCTCTGGTCACTCGGGAGCGGAATAAACTGAGTGATGTCCCCTGAGTTGTCGAGAGAGATGACGGGAGCGGGGCTAGGGGATGCTTGGCTACGAACGCGCCGGGCGCGGAACCGGGCATCGCCCTACTCACCGACTCCGTGGCCCTTCGCTGGCGAGGGCTAGAGGATGCTTGGCTACGCACGCGCGGGGCGCGGAACTGGGCATCGCTTGTTAGGTGTCACATGCGTGGTGGTACTCTGCGGTGTGACACTGGAGCCAGGGTGTGCGGATGACCCCTAGGGGAGGTCATGGTGCATACGGTTAAAATTGGATAATGGTTTATGAGGCCAAATGGGACTTTTGGCGTGGGCCAGATGGACTTCTGGTGAGATATTGGGCCGGATGGACTTCCGGCGAGATATTGGGCCAAATGGACTTTTGGCGTGTTTTTCGGAAAGGATATGTTTTTGGGCCAAATGGGTTTTTGGCGTGTGTGGAAAATCAGGTTTTATGGGCTTTGTGCATTGGGCATGTTTCATGCATTTTGTTTGAGTCCTATGTGTTTTTATCTGGTAGTGTTTGGGTTTTACTTACCTGCGGAACCATTTTTGGTTCCGTAGCTTTTGGTGCAGGTTTGGAGGATGAGGAGGAGGAGGTTGAGCCCGAGGATGCGGCTCCGTCGGGTTGCTGATGTTATGCTTTCTTTTATGGTTTTAAAACTGTATTTGTGTTTTGTAATATTTTATTTAAGTATGTTTTAAACAGCTTGTATTATGTTAAGAAAAATTCTGGTACTTAGTTATGACTTTCGTTATCCGCTGCGTGTTTCTTGTGCACATTTGTTGCCTTTGCACACACTTGGCACCCGTCGATGGGATGGTGACCCGGGTTGTCACCATCCGGACGTCTCGATTTCCCCGTGTTCGGGCGTGGGGATTTGGGGGCGTCACAGGTGGTATCAGAGCGGTTTGGCTCTGGGTAAAACCACATGTCCCGTAGGGAGTACCAGAATGTTTTTTTTAAGTTGTGTTTTAAAATTTATGTTTAGTAAAGTTGCTATTTGTTTTGTTTTATTTGTTTGAGCTTGTTTGCTTGTTTTATTTATTTGGTTATGTTTTTGCGAGCTGGTTTCTTTCGTTTCTTGCCATGTGGTTTTGTGTTTTTGGTTTTATGTTGTTGGTTTTATTTGTTTTTCTTAAAAAGGGGTCAAGGGTTGTGTTGTGGCAGGAAGGCGGTATAATCGAGGATACTATTATTAGGCATGAACATTTAGTGTAGTAGGTTTGAATTTTTAGCGATGTGGTTTGCTTGTATGATGTTGAGGTCTGAAGGGACTGTCATGGTTTAGGCAATCTTTGTAAGGTGGGAACTCACGTAGCAATGAGGAGAGGAATTAGCTTGAAGTCGCTTAAGATGATTGAGGTCGAGGTTTTGTAGAATTTATGTAGCGAGGCTATAGGATAGGAGAGTGTAGGTTCAACGAACTTTAAGGATGTGTTTAAGGGAATTTTATGTAAGGTTTGCGATCAGATTTATGCAAAATGGTAGTTTGCCACTGGATTACAACTTTTCAGGATTTAGTGGATGTGGCCACTCTTGTGGAGCGAGAGCATAACTTGAGTATGGGCTCCCCTCTAGGACACAAGAGGCGGAGTTTTTCTGGTGAAGGAAGTAGTTCGGGTTTTCCTTAGAATTTGTTCAGCGAACCGGAACTCGACTGCAAGCGTCCTCAAGTGTTAGTATGGAAGGACAAGTGCCGATTTGCGGAGTTTGTAATAGAGCCCATGTGGGTGAGTGCCCTAGTCGAGTTCAAGAAAGCCGTGGAGCTCGTCGCAGTGGTAGAACTAACCAGAGGCTTTTAGGTCGGGCTCGAATGTACGCAGTGACTCTTGGTACCGTGGGAGGCGAGGCTGCGGAGACTCAGAATGTTGGAGTCATGGCGGGTAGGGGTCTAATCTAATCTTTAGTGATGAACGCCTTGTGTGGTTTGTTTTTATTATCGAGACTTGGAGAGAATAGCATGATCTAGGTGATCTTTTAGGGAAGTAGAATAATTGAGTTCTTTGGTTCCGTGGAGTTTATGAAGTGGTCTATAACGTAGTAGGTTGTAAGTTCAACAAATTTCGATGTTAGATTGTATGAGATTTCAGCAAAGTTTTAAAGTTTGGGGCCTTATAGATTTTAGGAATATAAGTTTATGGTAATTAAGGTGTTAAGCTCGACAAGTTTTGGGGGGGAATAATTAAATTTCGAGTGGTAAATTTCGTGATTCGGATGAGTAATTTGGTGGCAATTGGGGCTTTAGATTTTACAAGCTTTTAAGGTGAATGATTTGGATTAAAACCACCAATCTTGAGAATTTCAGAAAATGATTTATTATCTATTAATGTTTTAGAATTTGAAAGATTTGGGAGTCGATTGTTCTATTATGGGATGTAAGTTCCTTGATCTTGAAGTTCCGGAAGATGATTCTTATTTGATTAAAGGTTTTAGAATTGCAGAGTCGAAGGACTGATTTATAATGAGAATTGAGTTCTTAGTTTTACAGACTTAGTGCTGTAGCTTGATCTACTCTAGTGAGTGATTAGTTTGTAATCATTAAAAATGAGGTTGATTAGAGTTGAGTTATTGATATGAAAATTTTCTAGAGTAGATTCCTTTGAGGATTGGAGGTAATGACCTAGTTCGTGTATTTCTTTGGGGATTGAAGATATCGAGTTAAATTAGAAAATAATTATTGTTAACTCGAGGTTGTAGTAGTAGATTTTAGGAAATGATTTTATCGTTTCGAAAGATATAGGTCCATCAGGGTGTTGGAAATAGTAGATTTTGTATTGGTATTGAATACGATTGAATTTGAGGCTATACGATCCGTAGACTTTTGGAAATGGATTCTTAGCAGGTTTAAGGTCATTCTTGGTACCAAACTTTAAGCAATGGCTAGTTGCTGATTTAAGAATATAAGTTGAGTAGATTCAGGAATGATTCTTGTTGAGTTGAGGATATAAGTCCAGGTGATGGAAATGTGATAATGGATCACTTGTACGTTTGAATGATTTGTGGTGTTGGCTAAGAGTACATGAGATCGATAAGTAGTAATGGTAAGTGCGTATGGATTTCGGAGAGTACAAATCCTAGTCTCTTTTTGGGCTTGAGAGAAATGGCTTTGGTGAGTACTGAAAATGGATTAGATGTGATAGTATTAAATTCAATAGATTTTAACTTCGAGTTCTTAGTGAGTTGATCGGAGTGTACAGTTGAAGTGGGTTACCAATTGGAGTGATAGTTGGCATTTATTGTGGAGACTATCTTAGAGAATTAATTGTGACTTGAGGTCACACAGGAATTTAAATTGGTGAGGCTATACTTTTCTTTGGAGATCAAGTATCTAGTTGGGAGAATTGGGGATATGGTTATTTAACTTGAAAGGAGTTGTTAGGTCGCCATGTGTGGTATGTAATCTTGAAAATTTTGGAAGTTGAAACTTATGCATCAAAGGCGGGTAGCATGATCATATGTATGAAGTAATAAAGCAGTAGGATCCTTGAATGTTGTTTAATAGTTTTGGATGGATTGGAGATTTGAACAACATGGCCTATCTTGAGATTTGATTTTGTATACAATTGAAGGAAATAGTCGTGCTACTACTAGAGTTATGGGAATGGAAGTAGGTGAGTGAGTTTTCAAGAAGGGTTCATTAAGGTTATGGTGAATTCATTCGCGGTTAGTAGTGAACTTAGTCATCTCTAAATTAGACGATATTTAGAATTTAGGTGATGATCTTGAAAGTGTAAGTTGTTGGGTAGGTGTTATAGGTGCTTTATTAGTTGGTCGGGATGGATCCGAGCCTTATGTTCTCTATCTTAGATGAGATTGGCGTATTGGAGGTAATGTTGCTTGTTTTAATTTGGAAGTTGCAATTGATTGATATTGTCTTTTTGTTGATGATCATGGGTGTCATTGCGGAATTTTGATTTGATTAAGGTAGCTAGAGATAATTGAAGGATAGGGGTGATAATTCATGATTTTGGGAGACTATATTTTCTATCAAAATGTGATAAAGGATTTTCTTGCTTTCAGGTGTTAAGAGTTAACTTGTATTCAAGGGTGTTAATTTATGAGGATATAGTCTTTTGCATTTTGGCGGGTTATCAGAGTGCGCACGGAAACGTGATTTTTGGAGATAGTTAGGTATTTAAATTTTGTGCTGAATTTGGGTAATTAGTGACGACTCGAAATTTCGAGCAGGTACTTGTAATTGGAGGGTAATATTTTAGTTGTGCAAATGATAGTTATTGATGATTTATTTTGGAAGTGACTACTAGATTACCAAGATATGGTGATTTCGGTTGGCGTGGCCGCTTTAAGAGTTCTAGACGTGATGCATTTCTGGGAGATTAGTGCGAATATGATGGAGTTGCTTATAGGAGTATTTTTAGGAAGTGCATTCTTCATACTTGTGTGGAAATGGTTTATGGTATGATTTTCTCAAGTATAATCGGAGTTGTTTATGGTATCTTTTTGGGCGCTGGTAGTTGATCTTGCAAATTTCGAGGACGAAATTTGTTTTTAAGGAGGGGAGGATGTGATGACCCGCTTTTGAGTGTATTTTCACTGAAGGGTTGTTTTTAATTTAATTAATATATTGGTTTATTTATTTTAAATTATTGTGTTTTAAATTAGTTTTTTTTTTAATTTATTGGATGTTGTGTTTAATTTATTTAGTTTTACGATTTTAATCTAGTTTTCGGCGGATCTGTTTTGGTTTCCGGAGTGAGGACTGGACCTCATTTATTTCCTACATCTTTTCTTTTCTCTTTTCCCTTTTCTCTTTTTCTCTTTTCTCTCTTTTTCTTTTTCTTTCTTTTTTTCCTCCCTTTTTCTTTCCGTGCGTCGACCCCTCCCCGTGCGTTTTTCTCTCATTTATCCATCCCGTCGCTGCCCCTTTGACCGGCCGGTTCTCCGCCGTCCGGCCACCGTTTGATGCACCGTCACCACCATTCTCTTCCCCTTCCACCATAGATCATCCCCACCAATTTTCAGAGCCATCGGACCAGCCGTTTGCTTTCGAGAGCCGCCGGAAGTGGCTGCACCTGCTCTGTTTTTGCCCCTGTCGCCGGAACTGTTTTCTGCCCAGACCGCCGCCGTCCGGCCACCATTTGGCTCGCCGCCGGTCTCGTTCGAACCCCCTCCCTCCGGCGCACCTTCGCACCAAATATCTCCCCCATCCGGCCGGCCGTTTGGCCGGAAGAGCCATTTCTTTCCCCACGGATTTTACTCCGATCCGCCGCCGTCTCTCCACCTCCGGCCACCATTTCTTCACCACTTCATCACCGACTCCTTGCCGTCCTAACCCACCTATTTCCGGCCTCCAACGACCACCGGAACAGCTCCTACGAGCTTGCTTTCCGATTTGAGTTTTCCGGCCTATTTCCGGCGTTTTCGCCGCCACCCACGGCCAACCACCACTTCCAATAGCTTCACAATCATCCCTAAACCATTCCCTATCAATCCTAAGCCCTGGTTTGTCCCCGTTCAAAAATGGGTAATTTATTACCCACGGACACAGTGTAAATTACACTATTACGTTGCTTTTCCTCCGCCGTTTGCAACGCCGCGAGCTTTCTAAAAATACTGTATAGCGCTGTAAGTATTTTCCAAACCCTATTTTCAGATTTAAATATATATTGCTCATTCAATTATTTTACTGTTGTTGGTTGTTGATTCCGGACTGAGTCCGAGGAGTTTCGGGGGTCGGATGGATGGAGGACGGAGTTACTTGTTTTATTGATTTATATTGTTGGATTATTTTATTATGCATTGATATGGCATTTCATGGTGCATGCACGTGTGTTTTTGTTCATGTGTGAAAAGCCTGTGTATTGGCGTGAGTGGTTTTACGGGTGCGTGTGTATCACGAGCCCAAGCCGGGATGAGTTATTATCTCGGTGGAGCTCCTCTGGTCACTCGGGAGCGGAATAAACTGAGTGATGTCCCCTGAGTTGTCGAGAGAGATGACGGGAGCGGGGCTAGGGGATGCTTGGCTACGAACGCGCCGGGCGCGGAACCGGGCATCGCCCTACTCACCGACTCCGTGGCCCTTCGCTGGCGAGGGCTAGAAGATGCTTGGCTACGCACGCGCGGGGCGCGGAACTGGGCATCGCTTGTTAGGTGTCACATGCGTGGTGGTACTCTGCGGTGTGACACTGGAGCCAGGGTGTGCGGATGACCCCTAGGGGAGGTCATGGTGCATACGGTTAAAATTGGATAATGGTTTATGAGGCCAAATGGGACTTTTGGCGTGGGCCAGATGGACTTCTGGTGAGATATTGGGCCGGATGGACTTCCGGCGAGATATTGGGCCAAATGGACTTTTGGCGTGTTTTTCGGAAAGGATATGTTTTTGGGCCAAATGGGTTTTTGGCGTGTGTGGAAAATCAGGTTTTATGGGCTTTGTGCATTGGACATGTTTCATGCATTTTGTTTGAGTCCTATGTGTTTTTATCTGGTAGTGTTTGGGTTTTACTTACCTGCGGAACCATTTTTGGTTCCGTAGCTTTTGGTGCAGGTTTGGAGGATGAGGAGGAGGAGGCTGAGCCCGAGGATGCGGCTCCGTCGGGTTGCTGATGTTATGCTTTCTTTTATGGTTTTAAAACTGTATTTGTGTTTTGTAATATTTTATTTAAGTATGTTTTAAACAGCTTGTATTATGTTAAGAAAAATTCTGGTACTTAGTTATGACTTTCGTTATCCGCTGCGTGTTTCTTGTGCACATTTGTTGCCTTTGCACACACTTGGCACCCGTCGATGGGATGGTGACCCGGGTTGTCACCATCCGGACGTCTCGATTTCCCCGTGTTCGGGCATGGGGATTTGGGGGCGTCACATTATTAATCAAGGGAGTTCAATCCAACGGTGTGCAGTCCAAATGAAGGATTTGATTCAACTTCAATCGACTACGTCTTATCAAGTGAGTGCTCCCTAGAGTTAAAAATTAAGGCTAGGTTGTGATAAATCGATCTTGTAGAGTTCTTGATTCAATTTTTAAATTTAGAATAAGAGATAAATACAATAAATGAATCCAACAATATTTTAAAATAGAATTCACAACAGTGCATATAGACAGGAAATTCTTATTCAACTTATTTAATTTTAACGTTCTAATATTATTTTGTAGGGTTGAGTTTATCAAATATTAGGAATTCTTATATTTTGATGGTTTAATTTGATTTGAAGATAGATAAATATTACATGGATCTTATAATAATTTTGATTTTGATTTTACTATGAATTGTATTTTCGGATGATCATAATGTGATAAGGCCACGGATGATATTTCTTAAGCGAAAAGGATCCGTGAACTACATTTATGTACCACGTGACCCGGTACGACCGTCCATTTCGTGATCTGGTTTTCTTCTTTAGAGAAGAAAAGTCAAATATCTTAATTACACGTGTCCACACAACAAGGCTCACCAATCTTCGTCTACACAAAAATAGAAACAAAAGTAAAGCCACTAATCTAGTGCGTGTTCTTGTGGCCCAAATGTCCAACAACCTCAAAACAGCATCGCAACCTTCCTTGAATTACACGAAAAATCTCTCTTTACGAAGCCCATCAACATGTATACTACTGCCCACTGCCCAGCTTGAGAGCTCACCACCCTCCCTCATTTCAAGTTCTTCAAAAATTGCACCGCAACATTCTTCATCTCTCGCCTTTCACACTTGCTCCCTTTCTGTAACAATGGCGTCCCATCTCGGCGTCAATCCACGCGTCTCGCACCTCCATCCATACAAGCACGAGTACAGGCGCCCATTTCATCAATTACCGGCGCTAGAGAAAGTGCTACTGGTCCAGGGAGCAAGAAAGAGGAGCGGAGGAGGACGGTTGAGAGCTAAGGTTCCTGATGGCGGGGACTCGTACTTGGACATGTGGAAGAATGCAGTGGATAGAGAGAGGAAGGCCATCGACTTCCAGAAGATCGTCGAGAACTCCGCTGGGACTGATAATCGGAGCTTGGAGGAATTCGAGAAGAAGAGCGAGGAGTTCCAGAAGATTCTGGAAGTCCCCAAGGAGGAGCGGGATCGGGTCCAGCGAATGCAAGTGATCGATCGGGCCGCCGCAGCCATTGCCGCGGCACGCTCGATTCTTGAGGAGAAAGGGTCTAAGCCGCAGGGCGGGAGCTCCGGCGATTTCGGGACTTCGGGGGTGAGTGGCGATGCTAATCAAGAAGGTAATCGGACTTCCCGTTGAGTGTTTAGTCTTTGAATTTTTAGTCTGAACTTGGATTGGTGCGAGGAATTGTTTAATTATGTCTTTCTAATTAGGAATTTTTTCAAATGGGGCCAGAATATTCGAGGTCAAGTAATAAAATGAGAAATTTGTGGGTAATAAATATATCATCGTTGGCGCTTGGTCATTGTAAGTGTATGTATGAACATATTTTATCAAGGCCATGCCTCCGAATACAAATAATGTTCTTCATCATTAATCATTCCGTAAAAATGTAAGTTGACAACATGGTGATATTTGGTTTTGGGAGAAAATGAGAAATTGAACGTTGGTGAGAAGCAATACTTACAAAAAAATATATAAAAATAAAATAAAAGAATATTAGAGGCACATTTGGGTTGGTCTGTAATTGGATCACCTTACATGTTGTCCTATTTGTGACTCATGTTGACATTCTCTCCTTTATGGAAAAAATAAAATAAATGATTTCATAAAAAGAGACTTGAAGCCAGAAAAATATCTGTATCACAAACTTATATGTTCCCTATACTTCGCTGAAGGTAATTATCAGTGACTCTCTAATGCAGGCAATTCCATTGTAGTTTCGATGGTGGTAGTTTTCTTGTGCTAACATTTGAGCCAATGTTCTTCATAATGCAAATTGTTCCTTTCAATTTAACCAGGTACTCTGGGCCGGAGCATATTCGTGTCTCGAGCAGAAAGTTCTGGAAATGGAACTCCTGGTCCAGATTTTTGGTCGTGGTCACCTCCTGTGGATGGTGATAGAAGTTCAGATGGTGTTAATGACACGATGATAGCTGGAATATCTTCTGTGTATCCAATACCAACCAACCCGATTGTTGAGAAAGAACGGTCTGTGGAGTTTCTCTCAATCCCGTTTGAGAGTAAACTCTCTGAAAACAGCCGCAACCCTCCTCTTCCACCCCTTCAGTCATTGATTGAGGTTGAGAAAGTCGAAGCCTCTGAGTCTGGTCTGGTGACACCTTCCTTAAAAGAGGAACAGGAACTTGGCTTTCAATTTTTTGCACATGCGGCAGAAGTAGCTCTTGCTCTTCATAAGGTGGACGAGCCTGCATCCCATGGAGTGAATCCTGATGGGTCAAAGTGGTGGAAGGAGACAGGTGTTGAGCAAAGACCTGATGGTGTGATTTGCAGGTGGACAATGTCCAGGGGTGTTAGTGCTGACCAAAGTGTTGAGTGGCAAGAGAAGTTCTGGGAGGCTGCTGATGAGTTTGGCTACAAGGAACTTGGTTCAGAAAAATCTGGACGTGATGCAACAGGAAATGTTTGGCGCGAATATTGGAGAGAATCGATGTGTCAGGTTAGAAAGAATCTCTTCTTGAACTATGACTCTCTTACAAATTTAGGATTATTCAAATTGAATTTGCCTGTCTGATTTATGGAGAGGTAACCCTAGTTTGTGTTAGATGATGGCTCCAATGGGTTACCTTGCTACAATATGTAGCTTAATCAAACTGTAGGCTACATCAGTTGTTTCAAGTACCATGAGAAGCATGCAACAGGGATTGAATTGAGGCCATTGGTATATAGTGCAGCGTTGCAAATTTAGTAGTGTACAAATCAACATTTGAGGGGACCCCAATTAGCTGATGAGCCAACCCAAAATTTAATTTAAATCAATACTTAGCTGAGTTGAGTTAATTATAGCTTTAATTGGTGGCTCATACTGCATGATTATTTGCTGCCTTCACTAACATTAAACCTGGTAGAACCTGTTGAAAGGTTTTTAATATTATTTGCTACAATCTCTAGAGATATATTTTTTTTGTGGGTTTTACTTTTTGTTCTTCACTTTTTCCATTTTCTTTTTCATCTTCTTGCTTTATTTTCTTTAAATTTCAACAATATAAGTTGCATGGACATGGATTACATTCTAAATGCTTGCTTCTGTTGTTCCCTATTTTTTCTGCAGTCTAAAAGATAAAACTGTTTTGATGGTTATGTTTGTATATTTCCTTTTGATTCTGGCAAAATAGAGTGGAGAGAACTGAAGTCTTGATTTTAATTTGTGTAGGATCGTGGGCTTGTTCATCTTGAGAAAACTGCAGACAAGTGGGGAAAGAATGGAAAAGGTGATGAATGGCAAGAGAACTGGTGGGAACATTACAGTGCCTCTGGCCAAGCAGAAAAATGGGCACACAAGTGGTGCAGCATTGATCCAAACACACAACTGGAGGCTGGACATGCCCATGTTTGGCATGAAAGGTATCGAACCTCATGTTTAAATTGCATAAAATTTGATACTCTAGTCCTCTAAACTTGTGCACTTATAAAAATGACAATCCTAGAGTGGCCATAGACATTTTGGCCCGTTGAAGATTCTTTGGAGATAAAAGTAGATAGCATTTGGATGAAATTTAAAAACCAGTGTTAATTTGAACAACTTAAAAACCATGTACTTAACAGTGAATTGTATAATTGGCACTACTTTTATTTTATTAAATTTCTGAGAATTTGAATTGTTGGAGTAGCATTTTTTTGGAGTTTGTTCTTTTGGGGGGATCCAGAAAAGCATGCTAAATAGAGGTTGTTTCGATTACTTCTTTAGAGGGTGCAACATGGAGGGTGGCTGGGTTAAATAGTTACAACCTTCCTTCCTTGAGATGTAGCTTAAAGCACACGGCATGTACTCACATTTCTCATATGTCATGTTTCATGTTGTCTTCCTATCCTGTCAAATTCTCTGTGATACCCCATTATGATAAGTGATAAGGTTAGGTGGTGTATGGGATCCCACATTACTTGGGAAGGAGAAGTTCTTGCTCTTTATAGTGTTTCAATGGGGCTTCAATTGTATCATTAACTAGTCCTTTTAGAGTATACGCTATCTAGCTTGGGCCTTCTATAGGGGTATTACATTCTCATACAAGGAGTTTATAGTTGCTCACTAATTCAAAATCTGTCAACAAATGGTTACCTCTCAAAGATCACAACTTATTTTGCTATTTTCCAGGTAAAATTGTTCCCAGATTTATATGTGGTCTTTTGATACAATTGACAGGTGGGGTGAGACTTATGATGGACACGGTGGCAGCATGAAATACACTGACAAATGGGCTGAACGTTGTGAGGGTGATGGTTGGACAAAGTGGGGTGATAAATGGGATGAAAACTTTGATCCCAATGGTCATGGTGTCAAACAGGGAGAGACTTGGTGGGAAGGCCAGTATGATGAGAGGTGGAATCGAACATGGGGTGAGCGCCACAATGGCTCTGGATGGGTTCACAAGTATGGGAAGAGCAGCAGTGGAGAGCACTGGGACACTCACGTGCAACAAGATACATGGTATGAAAGATACCCTCACTACGGTTTTTATCACTGCTTTGATAACTCTGTCCAACTGCGGGAAGTTCGGAATCCATCTGAGCTGTCATAAACTATGTAGTTCATTTTATTTTGTTATTAACATTACTAGTTTATATTATTACCTTTGTTGCTGCAAGGGATGGCAGTATATGTTACATGGTTCATGTTTCCTCAGTACATATGTTCATCGTAAGTCACAGAGCCCTTTCCCTATATGGTCACGCTATGAGGTGCTCTAACTTCCTTGTCAATACGGGTTTTGAATCCCTGTGATCTGCTTTGTGAGTTTGCAACCCACTTTACTCATTAATAATAGCTAATCTTGTTTTGCAAGAGAAAAAACTTTGTCTATATGATGTAGCTGTGCGTATTTATTCTGGTTCAAAGAAACAAACAAGTGAGGCGGAAAATAAGAGCTCGATTTATTTTATCCAAAGGATCGGATAGGAAATGAGTATAAGTTTAATCCAATCAACAATAATTACTGAGTTTTGGATGATTGTGCAACAGTAGTGGTTGCCATACGACACAACACGAGTAAAATGACATTCAATGAAAAGCGACGGAGTTGATAAAAAGATAGTGGATCAGGGGGTGTAGTGTGTCAATATGATCTTTTGAGGGGTGAGGTGTAAAATGCTTGGTAGTTGAAGGGTGCAAAATGTATTTTATTATTATTTATATAAGTCAGGACTTTTTTATGTTCTTGTGAAAGAATGATATTTTTTTCGAAGAATATAAAACGTAATTTTAAAACCTCAGGTAATTTCGAGGAATACATTGCATTGATCATTTCTAGAGTTTTCTGAAGAAAAAGGAAGTAATTTGAAAGGGTCAAACAATTCAGAAAGTTTCAAGGCTTCGATTTTGCAATATGAGCTAAGCACTGATGCAAACAACTTAAGGATGTCGATGTTTGATAAAGAATATGACTTAGTAAATGAAATTAGGAAAAGTGAAGTATGCATGAAGATGACAGTCCTATAATTATATCCCATTTATTGGTAGATGACTCTAGTGTAATTACATTTCCATAAAGTGTCCAATCAACATTATACTGTGTGCATCAATGATCTTGAAACTTGATGGAATTTGTCATATTTTTATTTATTTATCTATTTTTTTTTTTTTAGTGAGGGATAAAGAATTCCGCAGATGATGAAATATGTAATAATCCTAGCCAATTTCTCATACCAAGGAAACTTTTAATTTTCATTCATCATTAAGGAATGAGGGAAGCCATTTTCATAGATGGTTGGGGGACCTGGGGTCCTCCTCCTTTTCTTGTTAATCCATTTATTTGTCAAATCATTTGATCTTATGCCAGAAGATGATGAATGGATGAAAAGGCAACAAAGAAAAATCTCATCTCTGTAAATCCAGAAGAAAATTTGTGTTCTCATTGCTCATGGTGCAACAATTCAGCTGTTGCCAATGAAAGGTGGTCGGTCAAAAGCATGGACGGTGTGTTTGTTACATCCTGCGACAAAATGTTCCCCAAAGCGTAAACGCCATGGCCGGGGATTTGAAAGTTTAGGAGAAGATTCATAATCTTCATTATAAATATTCTTAACGTTTCACCAAACTTGGGTTGATTTACAACGACCCAGAGACCTTCTTCCTTTAAAAAACAGAGGATTATATGCTATTAATGAAGGATTGTCAAGCTTGTAAAATGTGTGAGAAGCGAACTTGTACAAACCCAAACCTTTGAACTGCTTAATGCCTTCAAATGTCGCTGGTCAATACCTATGATTCCCAGTCTGAGTCTCCTTTTTGAAGGTTGAAACTTGAAAGTCCAGCTCATGAACAATGACTCTGCCACGTGTGATGTCCTGTTCGTTGTCAGAGAAGATCATCGAGAACTAATTGACTTTGTCAAAACCAAATTATACCTTAATCACTCCCTCCAAAACCATTGCACTACGGCAATGTTTCATCGAACCGAATAAGAGGAGGGACGTGGCTAACCCAATCAATACCTGCAATAACTTAAAAGGAAACCGCGTGGACAGCCAATCACATTAATATCGTTTGTCTATACCATTTATGAAGGAAAGAGAGACTCCCCCCAACCTTTCATTTGTGATTGTAGTTTAATGGAAGATTTCCTATCATAGCTCAAGCAGTTAATTTACCTTACGATTAGTCTAGAAGTTATGTCTCTCTTCTCAAGTAAATTACATGGTATTGACCATTCTTTTCCACCGAACTCATGACGAGTTTCAATTAAGATTCTCTTTAATTACTTCATTGAATTAAATGATCTAGACATGATATTAAATGCTTATTCAGAGACAACATTAAATATTATAAGGTCTACATAATATATTTATTTCTTTCTAAATTTAAACGGTCAAATTCGACCAGATGATTTTCGAGAATTTTTAAATTCTCTGATGAAATCAAGTTTTTGAAATTTATTTTTGAGTACACTTACAATAGATTAAACATATTCTATATATCTGGTTGTTAAATCTACAAGTCTTAATTTAAA
This sequence comes from Carya illinoinensis, assembly GCF_018687715.1. NCBI lineage: Eukaryota > Viridiplantae > Streptophyta > Magnoliopsida > Fagales > Juglandaceae > Carya > Carya illinoinensis. The sequence continues at coordinate 46,681,061 of NC_056752.1, forward strand.
ATTAGTGCAAAAAATATTTAAAAATTGTAAATAAGGTTGTGTACATCACACTCGTTATAGAAGCGCGTAGAGAGTGGAAAACATATTAAGCTCTCATCTCGTGCAAGCAACGCAGCGTGCTCTCTGGGGCTTGAAATTTTGAGAGCCAAGAACACTTCTCCCCATACCCTCTGATCGCTCAGTCCATCTTACTTTTTGAATATACTATTTGTCTCCTAAACACCGAACCCTTACAGCTGTCCGAAATTTATTAAAAAATAAAATATTCATTAATATGCAGAAAAACCAGATAAAAAAAACTTTTAACTAATTAATAATTATTTTGTGTTTAATTAATTCCCTCACAGAATGAAGTCCAATATGTAGAATGAAACATTATTACGATTCTCTCGTGTAATAATAGTAGAGCAAAAGTCTGTAATTCTAAACTACAGTCACCATGCAGCTTATAAATTTGACTTTAATGTTGGACCTTCTTTACTATTGATTTGAAAAGAAGTTGCGAAACCCTTACCGTATCAAAGTTCTATTTAAAGCCCCACCTAAGGCTTCAGCTATACTCAACATACTCTATCTCTCTCTCTCTCTCTAGCTCTCTCTCTCGTTCTCTCTCCATCGATTCCTTTGCGTGTAAGGTTCTTAGAGCGTTCTTGAGATTCAATGGCAAACACCATGGCAGATCATGTTCTGAGCGAGGAACAGATTGTCGAGTTTAAAGAAGCCTTTAGCCTATTCGACAAAGATGGAGATGGTGAGCATTTCTCCTTTATGCTTATCGTTTATGGTTCTACCTTGTTTATAATAATTATAAGCACTTTAGATTTACAACAGGTTTTCAAGAATATGTATCTAAATATTCATGTTGTGGTTGCATTTGATCGTGTAGGTTGCATTACCATTGAAGAACTGGCGACTGTTATCCGGTCACTGGATCAAAATCCGACTGAGGAGGAGCTTCAGGACATGATAAGCGAAGTTGATGCCGATGGAAATGGGACTATTGAGTTTGCAGAATTCCTCAACTTAATGGCCAAAAAAATGAAGGTAACGGATTATAGTTACCTTTACTGTACCAATGTGAACCCGTTAACCAGACATGTCATGTCAATGTGTCGGAACACAAAAAGGGAAAATTAATGATTTTGAAAATTTTCATTTTTATGATGTTTTTGTACTTGCTTGCTTATCCAACCCACCAAAAAATAAACGTAGTTTAGTCACCAATCTTGATTAAGGTTGGATATGTTTGTGCTCTTTTATAGGAAACTGATGCAGAGGAGGAGCTGAAGGAGGCTTTCAAAGTTTTTGATAAGGACCAAAATGGCTATATATCAGCTACTGAGGTAAGTCGGCTTGCCCCTTGTCGTTCACTTCACATCATGTGAATGAATAACTTTATGAAAGTAAAAGTGAGAACCTTTTTTCTTTCTACAAAACTTCAAACTTTTGTTCTGTGTCCTCGCCGTGTGTGTTGACCTCGACAGCCTGAGAATTTCTGACATTCAGAATACAGCTAAGCCTATGATATTGTACCAATACAAGTTTACATCTGTGACCCACAGACACATCATTGAAAAATAATGTTCTTTCATGAAGAAATAAGTGAAGGTTCAGCTGAATTCTAATATTAGAAATCAGACACTGCAGGGATTATAGACACGGATCTCTATGGCTTGGTCGTCTCTGATCAGGGCCTCAGTGCTGAAATGATTAATGCTAAAATGTATTACATGGACAATCGTGTGTAATAGACTAAAATGTTTTATGCAAGCATTTCACATGTTCCACCCAGTTTACATTAATTTATGGGCAGGGGTGGTATCAAAATGACAGTAGCTGCAGGCAGTACATCGATCTCTGCATGCAATGAACATTAGCACATTCTAATTAGAAATTCAATGCATCTTCTATATATATATATATATAAATATATTTGACAACCGGGTCCCAAGAGAATCTAACTGCCTAAAAAAACTAAACTGTGATTCTCTTTGTAATTGTTTCCGTGCAGTTAAGGCATGTAATGATCAATCTGGGTGAAAAATTGACTGATGAAGAGGTAGCACAGATGATCAGGGAGGCTGACCTGGATGGTGATGGACAAGTCAACTACGAAGAATTTGTCAAAATGATGATGAACATCGGATAAGCAACTCCTCTACAATATGATTGAAGAAATTTCTTATTCAAATTCATTAATTTTCAACCCTTATTTCCTCCTAAGATCAATAATTGTGATTAATTACTAGTCGTCTGTTCTTGTTGTACGTTGTAGTAGTAATTTTATCATGTGTCAATGACCCAAAATTAGAATGACTCCATGGACAATCATTATCATTTGATCTGTTCAAACCTAAATTGTATTCTTTCTTTTCAAGTAGTTGAACAATATTAATATCATGTGATTTAAGTGTTCAGAAAAAAAAAAAACACCTGGAAAAATATATATTAGTTATGTTCTTTATTTTTATTTAATTAATTTCCTTATCCTCCAACTCATTGGTAGCCGGTGTACTGATCCAACAATGGTTTTGAAATGCATACATGCATATTAACAACACGTAGTACGTACGTACCGCTGTGTGGGAAAGCTGGATCAGATCATAGGTTCAGTTGTCTCTTTCATATTAACGTGTTGAGATATTTTCATATATATATATATATATATATGTTTGGTGAAAAATTGGAACATAGAAGTCCACTCTTGCAAAGTCTACAAAACCGCGTTGAACCATTGGTTTTCTTTAATTTTGATAAGCGCGTAAGAAAAGAATGGAGGCATGCATGCACATCATGATCTCTCTCATGTATATACGAACACACGCATTCCCATTGGTTTCTCTTTGATCAGCTAGCGAATGCGTGTTTTGCACAGTTTGAGAAAGGTTTTCAAACGTTGAGACATCATCTAGAGATTGTTATGGTTAATCCTGTATTAATGTTAAGCTGAGTTAAATTCTTTATAAATAGTAGTGAGTTAAGATGCTAAAGTAAGTTTTGTAGACTCTACCTAAAATAAGTTTAGATATGTTTAAATATTAAAATCAGTTTAGATATATTTATAGGAAGTTAAAAAATGTTATGAGTTTTATATATAAAGATGTTTTGAATTGAAAAAAGTTATGAATTTTACGTGTAAAGAGGTTTTGTGTTAGATAAATTTAGTAACTTGAGAGTGGTATTTATATGTTAGACCAAGTTTAAAATGAGATTAAACTGAGTTGATCTCAATCAATTCGTTCCAAACGCAACCTACTCGTTTTGCCCCAATGGAAATTTACAAATAATACGTAATTCATTAAAACAAAATAAATATAAGGAGAGAAATCACAATTTTACATCTTTGAATTATTATTATTTTGTCTATGTGTACCATAAATTGATAAAACCAATCAATTGAAAATTCTTTTCTTTTTTTTTTTAAAAGAATACCTCATATATTGAATTTACTTGTTAACTGAGTTACAAAGTTTATCAAAGTTCACAGCTTTTAATAGCTCCTGTGGATGATCTTCCATCCAGACTCTCTCTTCCTCTACAAATAAAACACTTTTTGCAAGATAATGTGCAACACTATTACAAACTCTATTAACATGTAAAACAGACCACTGCTTTCTATTCTTCAAAACAGACTTCACATCCTCTATCAATTGACCATGCCATTCCCAACACTCTTCTGCATTATTAACTGCATTGATCACAGACTTTGCATCTCCCTCCAACTGCACTTTACTGAATTTCAATTCCTCACATAATTTCATTGCCCTCCAAAGAGCATGAATTTCTGCTATTACAGGGTTTGAAACATTCAATCTGCAACTGCATAATGAGGCTAAAACATCACTACAGCTGTCTCTGATCACCACCCCCATTCCACACTTTCTGTCATCACTTTTTAGAGCTGCATCCCAGTTTACTTGAGGGAATAAATATCATTATCTAGGTTGCTTATAAATAAATAAATAATGTTATCTAACCTTGCCTAGGAAAATGCAACGAAGGCCACCTAATGACTTTAAGGCCAAACGAAATAATAATTTAAGCGAAAATTTTCCATTAAAAAATGATTAATTTACGTATTTTAATATAATACGATAGATTATAATTTTTATTTTTATTTTATCTTAAGTGCTTTATAACATTCTAAAGAATATTTGATCGTTGCCAAAGGTGGATGAAGCCCAAAAACAAGCGTTCGGTATGGGTTAGTGGGTTTCATTTTGGTGAGCCTTCAAAACCAATCAAAAGGCCCGAGGTGGAATGAGCTTCAGCCTTAAAAATTTTAAATAGATCAGAGCCCGCACAAAAGCAGGCCGAGACTAGGCGAGCCCAAAACCACTCAACGTCTTATTTTCTTAACAAATTGGTTACATTTCTCACATGAACATAGTAATTAATGATGAACACATGAAAGGGATGATCATGATAGGAGTTCATTATCACTGCACTATATGAATAATGACTTGCAATCAAAGGCAGAAAACTGCCTAATATTACCATTTCTTGTTCAAACCATGCAATTATATCTCCTCAACAAACAGAAAATAAATAAATAAATGAAAATAATTACACCATACATCACACTATTTTGAGTCTGTATATGAGGGGAATGGTGGAAAAATGAATACAAACGATGGACTCGATCTCCCTCTTTGCTGGTTTATCTCAATATACAAACGATCAACAGTGTCTGCGGGTCAAAATTCCATTTTTCGAAAGCTTGAATCAGAAAGAAAATCCAACCCCAACAAATCAGAAAAAGAACAGAGAAGAAACGGTAAGTGATTAATGTCTTAAGATGTTTAATTAATCGCAGTTGCACAGCACACGCAGTTGCCAAAGAAGGAAGACCTTGGTTTGCGCTTCTCTTTACCTTTACGTAGAGTTGATGCGGATGCAGCTTCCTTGGTAGATGAGTCGCACAATTCTCTGGTTGCATTCTCGGCAGCGGTAAGGTCTACTTGTTTCTGTGGTGTTACCACAATTTGAGCTTTTTCCTCTTCTTTCAAGAAGCCAAGGAAGGGAGTTCTCGACTTCTCAGACTCGCTTCTTTCCAATTTGATGACTTTCTCCTCCACGGCCATTGATTGATACTGTAACAAGTCTTTATTGTACCCAACGTACTCAACTGAGTTTCCAAGATTAACATCAGCCTGGCTCGATGAACTCTCCTTGGTATCCTTTTCCTGAAACAATAGTGGGGTTTGATCCGACTCTTCCCCTCTTGCCTGATCAATTCGGAGATCAAGATCAAAACTTGGGGATTTTCGCATCTGAACGTGGGGGGCGTTCATGTAATCGGGATTTGATTCAGTGCTAAGCCTTCCCCCACTTTCCCTTCCGCCAGTACTGCCATTTACAAGCGCAGATCCTTCAGTTTTTATACCTTGTGCACTGGACAAGCTTGCCAAAGTTGTAGTTTCTGTCAGTGTCTCTGGAGTTGTTTCTTCGCATTGTGATAGTTCTCTGCAACTTTCCTCAAATGCAGAGACAAAATTTTCTGCTGTCAATCTCGTGGAATTGAAAGTGGAAAAGTGGGCTACAAAGAGTTCATTGCAGATTTCCTGCCTCAGTTCAGGATTTGGCTCATAGGTGCTTTGAGTAGTTTCAGGTGCCACTGTACTAGGCCAATTGTGATCAAGAGACTGGATTGTAAAAGCAGGAGACTGTAAGAGGAACGCTTCTTCCTGGTCAATCAGAGGGGCTTGAGACATGCATTGCTTTGCGGTTTCACTTTCGAATGTATCCTTTACTGTGGCAAATGAAGCTTCTGCTTTGTCGTCTATTTTTTCCAGAATTTTCTTCTCCTCTGGTTGCTCCTCTTCACTTCTGCGATCTGTGAAAATCAACTCTGCCGGAACAGGAACCAATTCCTCCGAGACCACCAGAAGCTCTCCTTCTGAGTCCTTGTGGCGTCCCTCAAAAATGCTATTCTGGTTTCTAACAACTACTTCGACGTTGTAAGCATTCTCAGCAGTCTTTTCCTCCTCAATTATACTGCTAATATCAGTAGAAATATCAAGCGGACTTCTCATTTCGCACTCCTCATTTTTAGACTCAATCTTCCTGGACTCTGATTGGGTATCATTTGTTTCATCAGTCTTTAGTTCTTTCTCTGGGTTTTCACATAACGTACCTAGATTGGACTCATGTGAAACCTCTCCTATTTCTGATCCACTTCCTACTATTTTGGTTTCTCTAGTAAGAATCATCCATTTGTCCTCAGGTTCAGAAACTTCTTGATGTGAGTTTAATAGCTTATCCAGCACAACATTTTCAAGTTCTGAATTCAAGGAATCATTTCTAATTGAATCAGCCTCAGTAGATAACTCCCCATTGCAATTGTTCGTAATATTTCCTGGGGGGTCTGAGGTCGTTGTTTTCAGATTGCTCAAATCAAACCGTACCCCATTTCCGTTTATAATCTCATTTTTCTCTTCGTATGGCAGCTTTTCTTCGTTGAATGTCGCTTCTTTTACTAACGAGTCACTCTTATTTTCCGCACTTGAACTAACACCAAGATTGTTTGATATGTCAGCATTTAAAAGGTGACCATTCTCCTCATTAGCATATTTTTCGCTTGGTCCTAGAATATCCTCGCTTGCTTGCAGCAATCTACTGCCATCTTCTTCAGAAAGGTTAGCATTGACTTGATCCAGTTCATGTTGTTCGGACTTTAAATCTGAAGATCGTCGAGGTTCTGGATCATTTGGCGTAGGTAGAGTGTTAGAAGTTGTATTCCTAATCTACTCTGTTGCAGTTTGTAGCAAACAAACGCATGGGTCTTATGTTGGGTTTCAGTATGTTTATATGTGTACTATGCATCCTACTAGTACTAAATAAAAATGTGAGGAAGCAATGAAAAATAATTGAACACCTAATATGACTAATTGAAATAAGTTCTTTTAGTTAGTGGGTGGACTGAGTATGCTGACCTTCACAGGTGGAAGCCTGCCTCTCAAGTTGATGGTCATATGTTCCCAATAGATTCTCAGCCAAATATGAATCTGACGGCTTTTCGTGAACTTCTGAATCATTTGGTGAAGCTGGTTTGATTTCACCATCTTCACCGCTTGCTTCAATTGAGTCTACCACTGATCTTAAAGATTCAGTGGGAGTTTGAACTACACTTTTTTCTTGCTCTACAGAAGGAAAATGATGAGTGAAAGTCTGTGGATTGGAATTAGAATTCTTAAAGCAAAATGGACTATGGACCAAGTATGCGAACCTTCATTTGGGAAAGCTTGCTTCTGAAGCTGAATGTCACTTGTTACCAATTGATTATCATCCAAATTTGGCTCTATTGTCTTCTCGTGAACTTCAGAATTTTTCTGCGAAGAAGTTGGTCTGAACTCACTGTCTTCACCGCTGGGATCAATTGATTTCGTTACTGTTTTTGAAAGTTCAGTGTGAGGAAGGACTTCGTTTTCTTCTTGCTCTATAGAAGCAATGAGGCCGAAGTTAATGTTTATGGACTTATCAAATGATCGACAGGTAAAGCATGATGAATTTAAGCACCAGTTATAGATAAAATCAAATTACCAACCTCTTCCACCAGATGTTTCGTTTTCAATATGAGGATCTTTTGGTCCTGTTGGATCATCAGAAGACAGCCCTGCAACTTTTTCGTAAAAATCTTTGGCTGGAGATGTTGGAACCGTTTGATTTTCCACTTTAACATCCTCTGCACCATCAGCTTCTAGCAACAAGTTTTTTGAATCTATAGCATTTGTGTTATTTTCTTCTGTATTTGTACAAGCAACAATATTATTATCAAAGAAAAACACATTTCTGTAAAGTCAGAAAGAACAAAATATCAAATTACTTAGACTTGCCTTACCTTTTAAACCAGACGTGTTATTGTTACCCATCTCATTGCCCATGTCTATATTGCCAACTCCTGCAATACAATGAAGCAAAAAGACAAAAGTCACGAGAAAACAACTACGAGGGCCGGAAATTTTCAGCAGCACTAGAGAGCTTAAAGAGGGCACGAACCCAAAATGTGCAAGTCTTAAGAACTTCATACCATGACGAAGAGGATTATATTCACATGCATATAGCTATAAAGATTTGTTGACAGCTCCATTCCTCTCAGACTGCCAGAGCATCAGTACTTTGATTAAAACTTCTACTTCATTGTTATTGCTTAAAGCGCAAGCCTCATTGGGCCATTTGTCAGCCAAACATGAATACCTCTAAAAGCAGTGGAACATATACTTCAAATTCTCCCATTCTTTAATCTGACATTGACATTCTGTGATCATGAATTTCACAGATTCCTTGAGGACATTGCTAACTAAATAAAGTTGATCTGTCGGCGACTCAATGCGCATAGCCCTATCAATAATTACGTTTTGCAGAATTCCTAACTAATATGCCAAAAGCTAGGCATTCTTTGGAGAAAAGTTATGCCAGTCTAACCTAGCCTTTTAAAGCAGATCATAATCTGCAAATGCAGCACTGACACAAATGATGCGTTCCGATCTTGTTTTCGAGTTTGTTAAACCCTGGACAGAGCACATTATGCGGCTTTTAATTTTTAGAAGCGCATCTTCATGAGTACTGAAAATGAGTTGGATTAATTTTCCAATTTCAATGTAAAAAAGATGGTCCATAAAGGTCTCGTGCTGTTCGAGTACATGTGGGAAAGACTATAGAGAAAGGTCCATCTAGCTGTTCATACCGGAGAAAGACATTTGGACAAGGACCTACATCGGTACCGACCATGGCTGATAAAAAAGGGTAATGGGATATGGATGGAATGTGAAACACGACTGCAAATTCAACAAGATAATGCATTTCTTTTTGGTGTAGATGATAGTTTAATTGAGCTTAGAAGATCTGTGTTGTTTGATTTTGGACAGAGCCACATGTAGAATAAAGATTGGCCAGGTTGAGGTCTGCATAACAGGACGGTGCATATATTAACTTTCTTCTGCCATGGGGTATGGAATAATGGTTTTGATAAGGCCATGAACAGGTAGGTCTCTTCTTCAAGATTTTTTTAGGTCTTGAAAGGCCAGTTCCATCATCTGTACGCGGTGTGGGTTGTAGAAGCAGATATATATTTAAGGCTAAGTTCATCATGGCTGAGCATTTTGCTTTGGAACTCTCTACCTGTCCATGGCTCAAAAGTAAACTTGTTGGACCCTCTCCCTTCCTTTTCCTTTTCTCAGAACCAGAGGAACATAAAGAAAAGTTGGTTGAAACCACCGCACCCACTTTTAAACAAAATAAAATAATTAGCCATGGAAATGATTACACCATTTTGCATCCTTCTGAGGCAGCAACTTTCTTATTTTATAACCAAACCCATTCTCTCATCTCCCCGGGTGTGTTTGTAAAGATTTTAAATTCATTCCGTACCAGTTGGTAGGGTCAGAATTTATCGTTCCAATGCAGTATCCAGTATATTATGTCATCCCATTATGTTTTGCTTCAAATTCTAGTCATGTTGGTCCGTTTCGGTCATTCTGATTAAATTTTAGACATTTTGATTAGAATGAGTGTTTCGATCTCCATTCTTTTCGGATTATTTTTGTAATTTTTTTGTATTTAGATAACATTTTTATAAATTTTAAATCTATATAGTATTTAATTAATTCTAGAATATAAAATTTTTTTATATAATTTTAATTTTTTTATAATTATAAATTTCATTATTTTTAATAATTTATCTATTATTTTATTTTTTTTTCTTTATTTTCGTGTCTCAACTCAAGTTTATAATTTTTTCAACATATAATCATTTTATATATTTTCAATTCTTTTTTATATATACAAAGATATATGATACACATTTACATATATATATCAGTAGGGTTGTGCACATGAACTGAAAGCCGCTTATTCCGATTAAAATAATCCAATTTGACCCGACTCGAATGATTTGGATACGTGCGGATCGGGTTGGCATGCTTATGAAGTGGGACCAGGTCGGGTTGGTCCCAAATCCGACTACAGCTTATTGGGTTGCAAGCCTACATATATGTATTTATTATATTAGTTGTTAGCTTACATATACGTATAAATATTTATATATAATATATAATTAATTCTAAAATAGTATCGATATCAAAATATTTTGTTTAAGTGTTTTAACCGAAACTATTACTAAAACGATATTTAAAACTTTACAATTTATACTTCATTTATCCCATGGATGAACATACAAATCCGTAGGACCGACAAATCATAACAATGTAGATATTAGATGCTAAGCATCTTGGAGAACCAATTACAAGCTTGAACCCACTGAAGGTGTCGTGGGTGAGGCCACAATATTGCTACATACGATCACAGCCTACCTCCTCTTATAGCACTCTTAATAGATTTTTTATCATATTCTTTAAAATATATCGCTAAATTTTATTTTTTCTATTTTACATACTGACTTTTATAATATATCACATATCAACTTATCTATTTTTTTTCATATCATTTTAATATTATACCTTTTAATATTTTATGGGAGAAAAAATACAATGAGAGAAATTAATTTGAGAAAAAAAGTACAAGAAGAGATAAAAACAAATAAAAATATGTTTACATTTGTGTACAATTTCTTCTACATATAGTGGCAACACCGTACAAAAATGAAATATAGAAATAAAATGTAGCATCCGTTGGATGCATATTTTAGACAACTTTTCTTTAAATTTTACATAACAATGGGTTTTATAAAACTCATTGTGAGTGCTCTTATATCTTCATTGTTTTTATCTTTTAGAAGTGTCTTAGGCACTATTTTTTTTATTTTTTTTATAAAAGTAAATTCACAAGTTAACATTATTTGATGTGATATATCAAATTATAAAATTAATTATTATTGTAAAGTAAACATTCTAACGTATTACATTATGAAGTCATATCAATGTCTGAATATATATATTTTTTTTCTTGTTAAGAGAAGAGGTCACATGTATGTCTGAATACTTTACTTGAATGGAGAGACAAGAGAAAGGCTTTAATTTTATACAATGACCTAACATGACCATCAAGAGACGGACGTGACTTGTTACCTGTTATAATAACATATGTCCACACGGAATGTGTACTACCAATTTATCACTTCAAGCTAAACTAACAAAAATCCGGAAACAATTTTTTGACTGAACAAACAAAAACCAATTAGATTACTAATTCTGAGGCACACGTAAACTTTCGAAGAAAATTACTAACTTGACCAATTACTTGGCTTCAGAGACAAAGATTACGGACATGTTTGGATGCTTAGAATATTTTAAAATTTTATAAATCGTAAGAAAATAATTTAAGTAAAGATATTTTATCAGATTTTAAAAAATGAAATATATTGAATCTTGAGTTGGGGGTATTATTCGTGATGATTGTGGCAGGTTACTTATGGCTTACTCTGTGTCCTGGGATCGGGTTCCAACAATTTTGCTAAAATGAGGAGGTTATTGAAAGGAGTTCGAAAGTGTTATAATCTTGGTTTCTTTCGGGTTGAGATTGAGACTGACTTTCAACTTTTTGTTTATTAAATTCTGAAGGGAGCTTGTAATATTTGATATCTGGAATATTTTTAAGATGATTTATATGATTACCTTCATGGCATGGAGTAACCGTGAATCTTACATTTTGTGAAGGTAACGTTGGAATGGGTTGAGGAACATATGTTGCCTAGTAATTTAAGGGGGCTTATTCGCATGGACAAGTTGAGTCTTTCTTACTTGCGACTTTCGTAAGGCCTGACTAGGTAAGTTGTTCTTTTGGAATTAGTTCTTCTACTATTCTTTTTTTTTGTTTTTTTGGCATGTGTTTCTTCTTGTAGGTATTGTTTGTTTGTATTAGATTCCTTTCAAGTACTTTCCACAGCATTGTATTAGGATGTTTCATAATGTTTTGTTTTTTTAATTTTTTTGATATCCAGGTTTGGATTTCTTGATCATTTGTAACCTTATCTGGTTGTAACTATAGTTTTCTTCCACTATAAATAAGGGTAATTAATAAAATTAGGGTATCGTTCTCTTTCTAAAAATATAAAAAAATAAAAAATTGAATAAAAATATATTTTAAAATAATACTATATTGGAGTTTTTGAAGGTGAATAGATCATAATACTAAAAGGTGGTTTGAATATAACTTCTTAAAATTATTTTTGTTAAATTTGTAAAAGTTATACAAATTTTTGTGTTTGCGTAATAATTAGGTAATTATTAAATTAATAAATTAAAAATTTGAGAATATAATAACTCAATTTGAAATTATAAAGTATTTTGTATTTGAGTGATATTTAAGAATGAAGTTATGAAAAATTTTAAGAATTTTGAGAGAATTTCATGTTTGGCAAACCCTTATAATCAACATAGTCGGAATAGGTACTTTGACCTAGTATTTGGGGCATGCAATTACATCGTCCTTTCTTATCCATTGCCATTGTCATTACTGAGACTGGAAAATTATTAGTTCTTCGACGTTAAGTTCATTTTATAATTTGGATGAACCTTTTGGGTATTGAATGGGAAAAAAAAAAAGTGACGAGCGAAAATGATGAATATCTGGTCATAGTAATTTTCCGGGCTTGCGTATAAGTAAAGTACTGAAGGCAACGCAAATGAACAAAGCCGGTATATGAACCAAAGTTTTGAAATCCGTTTCGAAGATCATTCCAGTTGAGGTACTGGAACAGAATATTTCAGTATCGGTACGTTTCGGTGTACCGTTTCGGGATTAATTATATATTATATATAAATATTTATATGTATATATAAACTAACAATTAATAAAATAAATACATATATGTAAGTGTGTGATATGTATATGTGTATATATATAGAAGAATTAAAGATTTATAAAATGAATATATATTGAAAAAATTCACAAACTTGAGTTAAGATACAAAAATAAAGAAAAAAAATTAAAGAATAGACAAATTATTAAAAGCAACAATACTTCTAATGCACGGAAATAGGTATTTGAATTCTTAAAGTACAATTTTATTCATTATTTTTTAACTTATTTACAAGATTTTTTTTTTTTTGGACCGGAATACCAGAATTCCGGCCGGAATTGACCGGAACGGCCGGAATTTGACCCGGAATGGAACAGATACCTATCCCATTCCGGTCACTGTTCCGGCACGAAAAATTCCGGCCATTTCAGCCGGAACGGAACGAATTTTAAAACTTTGATATGAACTGGGTACCTTTTATTAAAAGAGTTGTTACGTGTAAGTAAAATTATATACTAATTTATGTATTAATAATAATTTTTTTATATTTTTAATTTAAATTAATATTATTTTTAATAAAATTTATTTTTTGACCAATCATATTAAATTAATGTACATATTAATGTGTAATTATATTTACAACTAAATTTTTTATTATTAAAAAGGAAAACTAAAGATATTGTGCTCCAATCCTCCAGGGGAGCATTAGACATGCATGCATACATTTATATTAAGAGTAATTAATCAATATTTTTATTAAAATCTTTTAAATAGTATTAGATACAGTCTTAAAATGTGTAAACTCAGTGCACGTCTTTTGAAGGATAATAGAGTGCATAATTAAAAAGTGAATTTTTTTATATGCATATTAAATTCATCCATATTTTTCAAAAGAATTACGTCAGGTTTGCATATCCTAAACCATACAGATCATTTCTTGTTTATCACGTACCATTTTCTATTAATTAGTTAGCTTCTTTGGATCAATTGTATTATTTTTATCGTGCAAATAGAGAGTTTTTTCCCCTGCAATTGGTGAGAGAGTTCTTAAACCCAACTAAAACGGCAATTGACCGTTGACAAGGACGGTCGAGAAGGACTTTGACGAGGATAATTGCCAAAAAAACCTTCACGTGGATAAAATAGAAAAATACTCTTGGAAATCAGAATGAATCATGTGGGTCTGAGAGTTTATTATGAGGGATGGTGTGAAAGGGAAAGGTTGTTGGCAGTTGCTTGCCATTCAAGAAGTGCTATGGAATATTGAACATATAGGTCAGAAGAAAATAAAAAACAGAGATAAGTTTGCTACATAAAGGCTAAGGACAGAGTACTCAAATGGTCCTAGATAGTTGTTCTCATACTTCAGCGGTATCTTCGAAGAACGCATTTTTTTTGTTTTCGTATTAAATGAAAGAAGCTAACCCAATTGTTAGAAATATTAGAATCAAAGATGAATAAGCTACCTAAAGACACTCCTTCGATCACTTTATGATAATCATATTCTTTTAACGTACGTACCCTGCTACGTTAAAGACTGTTTCGCATCTCTTCAACAATTTTGGATAGAATTTTGTAGGATACTTAGCAAAGACCAACTTTGAATTTAAATCAAAGCAAAACGTGGGTTTACCTAATCAGAAAATCACAAAGAAAATGCTGCCAAATTAATGGGAAATTCACTGCACCGCCGTGATCGACGGGGTCCAAAAAATTGGATGTTTTGTTAACCTGCCACAGAAAGTAGGACAGATACATTACCAAAGCCAAAAATAAAAATAAAAATAAAAAAAAGATACATTACCAAATGCGGTTTATAAGTTGCTGGGCTTCAAGCTTTTCTATCCATGTCTTAGTTTTATCCATTACTCTTAAGTTGTTACATTTCTTCCCAAGAGCCTTTTGTGCGCACCCATATCCTTGAGTTTGATATTTCACTCATCGAAGAAAAATACACAAACATTGTTACCATCTGTACAATTTCTCGCTTTCCTGTAGTGACCAGCTTCGTGGCATCGAAGGCTATACATCAAAACACCAGGACTCCTAGTCTGTATCCAAGTCATTTTATCCATTTGGCATTGCGGCGCATACCCTTATTATCTGCCCACCCTTTTTAAAGAATCCTTACATCCTTCATTTTTAACTTGTGTGTATTCGAGTTATTTTATATTTGGCATTGCAGCATACCTCCATTGTTGTCTTCCACTCTGCCACATTTGTTTCCAGTAGCCTTTTTACTGTCTGTCTTCCTTGCTATTTTGCTTAATATATAATCTACATAGTCATCTGCTTCTTTTACTTTCGATCCTCTGCTTTCCAAACCAATGTCTAGCATTCTCTTGGCAATATTGGACCCCATTGATTCTTTACTTCTTGCACCAGGCACCCTTAGCCGAGCCAACAAGAGATGGCACTCCGCTTTTGTGACCATATATTGTTCTAGAGCCCTACTATCTTTATTCAACAATTCTCTACCTCATAAGAAAAAAATTGAGGTTTCGCGCAGTCCTTTCTTTACTGTGGATTTCAAACCGGACTATGGTTTCAAAATTGATCAAGCAATTCTCACTAAGCTTGTGAAAGACAAAGATGTTGACAATCTCCAAGACATTGGAGGAGTTCTAAGAGTAGCATCTAGTCTTGAAACCAATGTTGAATTTGGGATTCCTGCTGATCTTGTAGACATTGATCACCGTCACGAGGCTTTTGGCCAAAACACCTATGAAAGACCTCCTACAAAGAGTTTCTTCAATTTCATAGTGGAAGCCTTCAAGGATCTTACCATTTTCATCCTTTTAGGATGTGCTGCATTATCTCTTGCATTCGGCATAAAAGAGCATGGAATAAAAGAAGGATGGTACGATGGCGGAAGCATATTTGTTGCTATATTTCTTGTCATTGTTGTTTCTTCTACAAGTAACTTTAGGCAAAATAGACAATTTGACAAGTTATCCGAAGTCAGCAACAACATCCAAGTTGATGTTGTAAGAGCTGGGAGACGTCAACAGATATCGGTATTTGAAATTGTTGTTGGAGATGTCGTTTGCTTAAAGATCGGAGATCAAGTACCGGCAGATGGGCTATTCTTAGACGGGCACTCATTGCAAGTGGACGAATCCAGCATGACAGGGGAGAGTGACCCCGTAGAAGTAGATTGCAGTCATCCATTTTTTATTTCCGGTACAAAGGTTGTCGATGGATATGCTCGAATGCTTGTCACTTCGGTTGGTATGAACACAACATGGGGCGAGATGATGAGCTCAATCAACCGAGACACCAACGAATAGACACCTTTACAAGCTCGCCTCAACAAACTAACTTCAACAATAGGCAAGGTTGGTTTGGCAGTTGCATTTCTAGTTCTCCTAGTCTTGTTGGTTCGCTACTTCACAGGAAATACAAAAGATGAGAAAGGAAATAGGGAGTTCAATGGTAGCAAGACCAAGGTTGATGATATAGTGAACACTGTAGTAAAGATAGTAGCTGCTGCAATTACTATAGTCGTGGTTGCAATTCCAGAAGGATTGCCCCTGGCTGTCACTCTTACACTTGCTTATTCCATGAAGAGAATGATGGCGGATCAAGCAATGGTTCGGAAGCTTTCTGCCTGTGAGACCATGGGTTCTGCCACCACCATTTGTACTGACAAAACAGGCACTCTCACACTAAACCAAATGAAGGTTACAAAGTTTTGGCTTGGGAAAGAATCTTTTTTGGCAAATGCTTACTCGTCAATTGCTCCATATATTCTTGAATTGTTCCATGAAGGAGTTGCTCTGAACACAACTGGTAGTGTTTTCAAGCCTAATTCAGGATCTGAAATCGAGTTCTCAGGTAGTCCCACTGAAAAGGCAATTCTTTCGTGGGCTGTTCTGGAGCTAAACATGGAAATGAAGCAATTGAAGCAAAGTCGAACGATTATTTTCATCGAAGCATTCAATTCCAAGAAGAAAAGAAGCGGGGTCCTGATGAGGAGAATGGTAGACAACACAACACATGTACACTGGAAAGGAGCTGCAGAGATGATACTGAAGATGTGTTCGAGCTACTATGATGCTTCTGGAATTATTAAATATCTAGATGACGTTGAGAAGATGAAATTTGAGCAAATTATTGAAGGTATGGCAGCGAGCAGCCTCCGATGCATTGCTTTTGCGCATAAAGAAGTTTCAGAAGAATATAATGGAGATGATAAAGAATGTAAAAAGCTAGAAGATGACGGTTTGATCCTTTTAGGATTGGTGGGAATTAAGGACCCATGTCGTTCAGGGGTGAAGAAAGCCGTGGAAGATTGTCAATATGCTGGTGTCAACATCAAAATGATCACAGGAGACAATATTTTCACGGCTAAAGCTATAGCCACTGAATGTGGGATACTAGCGCCTAGTCAGGACAGTCTCAGCGGAGCAGTAGTAGAAGGCGAGGAATTTAGAAACTACACACCAGAGGAGAGATTGGAAAAGGTTGATAAAATTTGTGTGATGGCAAGATCCTCTCCCTTTGACAAACTTCTGATGGTAGAATGCTTGAAACAGAAAGGGCATGTGGTTGCAGTTACAGGGGATGGTACAAATGATGCACCGGCGTTAAAAGAAGCTGATATAGGACTTTCAATGGGGATTCAAGGAACCGAGGTGGCCAAGGAAAGCTCAGACATCGTAATTTTGGATGACAATTTTGCTTCCGTGGCCACAGTTGTCATGTGGGGAAGGTGTGTCTATAACAACATTCAGAAGTTCATCCAATTCCAACTCACCGTAAATGTTGCTGCTCTGGCGATCAACTTTGTGGCAGCAGTTTCAGCTGGTGAGGTCCCGTTAACAGCAGTGCAATTATTGTGGGTGAACTTGATTATGGACACTTTGGGAGCTCTAGCTCTTGCAACTGAGAAGCCAACCAAGGAGCTGATGGAAAAACCGGCTGTCGGTTGGACTGAGCCACTTATTACCAACATCATGTGGAGGAACCTCCTAGCCCAAGCTTTATATCAGATAGCCATCCTTTTGACCTTGCAATTTAAAGGTAAGCCCATCTTTGATGTGACCGAGAAGGTAAAAGACACCCTGATCTTTAACACTTTTGTTCTTTGCCAAGTCTTCAATGAATTCAACGCAAGAAAGCTAGAGAAGAAGAATGTCTTCAAGGGAATACATAGGAACAGGTTGTTTTTGGGGATCATTGCAATAACCATAGTTCTCCAGGTAGTCATGGTAGAGTTTTTGAAGAAGTTTGCTGATACAGAAAGGTTGAATTGGGTGCAATGGTGTTCATGCATTGGACTTGCAGCAGTAACTTGGCCAATCGGTTGGATTGTCAAGTGGATACCTGTTCCACAGAGACCAATTTTTAGCTACCTAAAGATGAAAAAGATATGAAATACTGCCACTCAAATGCGCGCATCTGGTCTCATTTTATACTAGTTTAGTTCTCCCATTCTATACCAAATATAATATGTGAGCACTAATGTCGCGACGGATTCCAAGTTGCTGATAAAGTTTGGGCATGAGGAGTTTAGGAGTCAGTAATCGTTAATAAGTTATTTTTTATATTTAAGAATAAAGGGATAAAATCCCTATGTCATTGTTGGTTTTGAATAAAGTCCTTATTATAGTATTGCAGTCAAACTTGTCCGTCGATAAAGTAGATATAGTTGGAGTCTATTTAAAGAGTCAAGTGCTACCATATGAGTCACCTTTTGATGAATTAATAACGTTTATTTTCATTCCTGAGACGAGAAGAATCGGGTGAGACGCCTGGTGCTTTGTGTGAGTTGCTTTTTATTTACTAGTTATTAAGTCCTACATCAATTTTGGTAATCAAAGCTAAGGTTCCTAACGTTGTTATCGCCATGCATATGCGAAGCACCGATTACTCTGCCCGTTTAACACCACAACAATGTGATGATCTCCTAGAAGTAATTCCTCAACTGGGCTCCATCAATAAGAAAGTCGACGTAGTTTGGAACCATGTGTTTGATAAATCGGAAGGTTCAGGCATCAACAAACAGGAGGATACACCAGAAAGTGGAGAAACCAAACTACATTTAGAAGGAGGCAGCAACGTAGAAAACCAATCACGTACACCAACTTTTACCTCGTTCCAAGGATCTCGATCGATGCCATAAACTCACAATGGTGAAGGCAATCTGGCACATCACATGGGTTCATTCTTGAATCGAGCCGAAATTCATGAAAAGCATCATGATGTGGCCACGAGACGAATTCGAGTAGAAGTGCATGATATCCACGGGAAGTTAGATCCATATGCTTTCCAAGATTGGATTACGGCCTTGGAAGATTATTTCGATTGGTTCGGAATGACTGCCGACCGCAAAGTTGGCTTTGTGAGAATGAAACTGAAAGGGTAGGTGCGAGTCTGGTGGCAATGCGTGGAAGAGCAATTGCACAGGCTGCATCAGCCTCCCATTACGGATTGGAAAGAGATGAAGCTAAGGCTACAAGAGAAGTATTTACTGATTGACTATGAGGAAGTACTGTTTGAGGAGTTGTTGCTATTAAGGCAAGGATTGATGTCTGTCGATGACTACACTAATAAATTCCACGAACTCAATATCCGTAGCCGCGTGTCTGAAACAGAGCGCTAGTCCATCGAAAATACAAAGCAAGCTTGTGAGGTGATATTCGGAAGGAACTTATCACCGTCCAATTGACTAGCGTGGAAGATGCGTATCAGCTAGTGCCATGCCTAGAGCAACAGTGTGGGTTGGCCGCATTCAGAAGATCCTCTAATAGTTGGGCAACTCCGGTGTCAAAGGAGAACTTGAACCAGAGAAGCCAGACATCCCCAGCCGAACGCATGAGGTATAATACACCAATGACACCAGACAAATGGGTTCCAAGCCGTGATACGGGGAAAAAGCAAGCCTAAGGAATGTTACAAGTGTGGGGGACGTGGTCATTTCAAAATTGTTTGCCCCGCAAAAGAACAGAGGTTAGCTTTGACCTGTGAAAACATGATTACGTCTGCTGAGGACAAGATGACCTTAGATAACGATGAAGACGGTGAAGCTGAAGAAATATTGGAAGGGTCCCAACTGCCAGTTCATGTGATCCAGCGTGTGTTGACAAGACAAAAGAAAGAGGAGCCAGTGGGGAATGATTGGTTACACAACAATATTTTCCACACTCGGGTGAAACACCTAAGGAGATCCTTAAATCTAATTATTGACAGTAAGAGTGGAATGAACGTTATCTCACAAAAAGTCGTGCAAAAATTGAAACTGCCAGTGGACAAGCACCCACAAACATATTGATTGAGTTGGGTTGACGATACCTCCATCCCTGTGAAATACCAGTGTTTGATCACCTTCTCCGTCGGGCAACATTACATTGAGACCGTATGTTGTGACATGATCCTGATGAAAGCTTGCCACATGTTATTAGGCCGCCCTTGGTTGTATGACAGGTGAGTTAGGTATGATGGTTATCGAAACACATAATCCTTCATGTACAATGATAAGAAGGTGACCCTGTAGCTAATGGAGATTCATGATTTCTATCATCCATTGAGTGAAGAGTGAGTCCTTACACTAAGGCAATTCTCGCAAGCGGGCCATGACCGTGGACTCATTTTTGTCCAAATCACCAAGACAACCATGGAGGTACCAGCTGTCTGTGAGCACCTACCAGAAACAAAAGAACTCTTGGAGGAGTTTTGAGTTTTCGGATCTCACTCCTGAGGAACTGCCGCAATCTCTTCCCCCATGAGAGAGATTTATCATGCGGTGGACTTGGTACCTAGGGCAACCTTGCCCAATTTACCCACTTATTGAAGGAGCCCAGTTGAACATAAAGAGCTCAAGCAGCAAATACAAAGCTTGCTTGACAAAGAATTTATCCGTGAGAAGCTTAGTCCGCATGATGTAGTCGCTTTACTCACATCCAAGAAAGATGGAAGCTAGCAGATGTGCATTGATAGTCGTGTGATAAATAAAATTACGGTGAAGTATCACTTCCTTATTCCACACTTAGACGACATGTTGGACGAATTATATGGTGCGAGGATTTTCTCTAAGATTGACCTGTGGAGTGGTTACCACCAAATACTATTATGGCTCAGGACGAGTGGAATATGGCCTTCAAGATGAGGGAGGGACTTTTTGAGTAGGGCTGAAAACCGGCCGGCCGGTTTTGGTTTTAGGCCTAAACCGAAACCGACCGGTCCTTAAAAAAAAATACATCAACCGGCCAAAACCGACAGTGCTGGGGGAAGAAAACCGGCCGGTTCCTTTGCCAGCCGGTTCCGGTCGGTTCCCACTATTTGGGCCGTGCGTTTTGGGCCCGATTTTAGACCCTGTTTTGGCCCTTTTATCCAATATGTTTGGGTTTTTTTTTTTTTTTTTGTTATATATATATTTTTTCTGAATTCATCATCCAACATTTTTGTAATTTTTTGTTGTTAACTAATAATTCATCATTCATCATAATTCATATTATAAATAAATAAAAATAATAAATAACTAAAGCATTCATCATATTAACTAACTAATTACTATTGTTGCCCAGATGACTAACACAAGAGGGGGGGTGAATTGAGTTGTATTAAAAAAAATAACAATTATAAATCAAATATATAATATAAAATATAAACAAAATATGAAATAACAATAAATATAAGGAGTAAGGGTAAGAGAGAAGCAAACTCAGTATGTTAACGAGGTTCGGCCCCACTGCCTACGTCCTCGCCTCAAGCTACCCCTTGAGGATTCCCAAATTCACTATTCAACCTCCTTCAGGTGGAGATAGAAACCTATTACACCTTTGAACAACACCGCTACAAAGGATCCGTGTAGAACACCCTCTACACTTGCAATCACCTTACACGTGGTGATTCAACTATTCCCTGTGTAGAATACTTTCTACACACACAAGGGTTATACACACCCTTTTTCTGATACAAAAGCTGATAGTGGGTAGGTTATCAGAAAACACTCCTCAACGAGTGAAATAAGAACAATACAGCGCAAGCTATATCTCTCAAAATGAACAAGGATTAAGGCTCAATGTTTAGAGAAGAGAGAATGAAAGCTTTGAATGAATGTTGTATGCTCTTGGTGTTGTAAATGTGAAGCTCTCAAATGATCTATTTATAGGCATATGAGACTTCATATTCAAATTTAAAAAGATTCACATGTCAAAGACAACATCATTCACTTTTTCAAAAAATTCAAATAAAAGGTTCTTCTTTCTCAATTGTCAAAGACAACATCATTCATTTTTTCAAAAAAATCAAACTTAATCTTTTACTTTTGGCATATGACAAAATGAGCACACTTTCATTTTCAAAAAATTCAAACCTAATCTTTTACTTTTTGTATAAGTCTAAAAAAGCATCAATCACTTTTGAAAATATTCAAATAAAACATGCACATGTGAAAGATGATAATCAATCATCTTTAATATTTTCAAAGTTCAACCCTTTAATCAAGGCATGCACATGCAAAAGATGACAATCAATCATCTTTCAAAATTTTCAAATTTAATTTTCAAAAATATTCATGCACATGTGGAAAATGTATTTTAATGCTTTATGATAAAATATTAATTTTGAGCATTAATCCTAATTTCGAATTTTGAAGAGATTTACAACATTACTCTATAATTTTAATGTGAACTTGTTCCCTTCTTGCTCATGCTTGTTTCCTTGATGTGCTTGACTCCATTGTGTAGACAACTTGAGCTTGAGACTTCTTTATTCTTTGAATTCATTTGTTATCATCAAAATCCATATGTAGATTTATAATCACATGAAACTTGAAACCTTGAGTTCAACAATCTCCCCCTTTTTGATGATGACAAATATTTGATAGAACTTGAAACCTATATTAATACTTAAGCTCCCCCTGAAAATATGCGTTAGTTTTTCAAGCAAAAGTATAAATATAATTCCAAGCATATATAACAAGTTTAGCAATTTAAACAATGTTAATGTTCTAGTCTAACACTTCTCCCCCTTTTGGCATCATTAAAAAGGATCCGCAACAAGTAAATGGACTGAAGAAAACGATGCGTTTAATAGTCACTGTAGATAGTTGAAAAATGGAGCCGTCCGTGACCCGACAAGTGCTGCAAAGCCTCGAGGCCTAACTCTATGAATTTAATACGGCTGAAGATTTAAACAATCGCCTGATGTTGTTGACAAACGGGATTGAAGGCTCTGAGTTTCTATAAAAAATGATCATTTTCATCTATCGGATGCCAAAAAAATAATCACTTCTTGACCTGAGTTCTGTTTTTCCACAACGATAGAATGGCTGAGCAATTCTCTTCCACTAATGTTCCAGACTTGAATCAGGAACCCTTGACGCATCAATCATCAATCTTCTCTCCTGAGGCCGTCAATACCATGATAGGAGCAGTGAACCGTTTTTCTAGTAAGGCTGATTCTGAGATTATTGCAGAATCAAGAATGCTCAGTAATCAATATGCTGCCTCTATTACGATCATGTCTCGAAGGTTAATGGCGAGGGTGAGTGAGATTGATCATCTTAACATGCAAATATCTGAGTTACGACAGAAGCTTGCTAATAAGGATAGTGAGAATAAAAGGCTAAAGCAAGAAAACCAAGAGTTGAAAAAATTTGCAGATTGGTATGCTCATGATCTGCAACCACGAATAGAAGAGCTGGAACGAGAAAGGGTTCAGATACAAGGTCAACATCGGCAGATAACAGCAGAGGTTCATCGTTTACTAGAAAAATAGGGACAATCTACTGTTAATCTCGCTGGCTTAGTAAGAAAACTTTTGACAATGTGTGTCCAGCATATCTTGTATTTCTTTTGACTAAATAAGATTTGAAGAGAAAATAGTTTGTCTTATTCTTTATGCTATCTCTATAAAATCAGTCCTGAAGTTCATCTAATCCGCATCAAGTTTTCATCTCATCTCTATAACTCATTTGCATTCCTTCAGCATTCTCGTTTTAAGCCTTCTATTCTTTTCTCAATGGCTCATTCTTCTACCATTTCTCTAGATCCATCCATGAGGCATTCTGCATCTCAACCTCCTGTTCTTTCTGCAGCTACCATTGGTGCCATGTTGCAGCAAGAAAATAATAATCTGACTAATAAGTCAGATTCTGATGCTATTTATGACTTGGTGAGTCTTGGGACTCGCTACTCTTCCTCTATTGTGGCTTTTTCTCACCGGCTACAAGCCAAAAATCACGAAGTTGAAAAGCTCAAAGAACAAATTGTTGTACTTCAACAAATTGTTCAAGAGTCTCACACAAGGGAAGGAATCATTCGGCAGAAGAATAAACAGTTGAAATCTTTATTAGATTCTTCATTCCGCTTGCCGGTTCCCATGAATAAGAATGACATGATATTGTATGAAGAGAATGAGCGTCTCAAACATGAGGCTAAGAATCTCAAATTTATGTAAAAGTATTAAAAAAAATCTATCTCTATTTTTATTGACTCTGGTCTATCTTTTAAGAGATATTCATAGCATGCATCATACCTATTTCTCTTCTGATCATACATAATCTATCTTCTGGTAAAGGTTTTGTGAAAATATCTGCTAACTGATCGTGTGTGTTTGTGAACTCTAACATTATATCACCTTTTTGCACATGATCTCGAAGAAAATGATACCTTATTTCAATATGCTTAGTTCTAGAATGTTGTATTGGGTTCTTTGAAAGATTTATAGCACTTGTATTATCACATTTGATTGGAATGTGATTATATATGAGTTTAAAATCTTCAAGTTGTTGCTTCATGTAGAGAACTTGAGCACAACAACTACCCGCAGCAACATATTCTGCCTCAGCAGTAGATAGTGCAACAGAATTTTGTTTTTTACTAAACCAGGAAACTAATGCATGACCTAAGAAATGGCATGCTCCACTAGTGCTTTTTCGATCTATTTTACAGCCAGCATAATCTGCATCTGTGTAGCTGATTAGATCGAAAGATGTGTGCTTAGGGTACCATAACCCTAGGTTAATTGTACCACTAAGATATCTAAGAATGCGCTTAACTGCAATTAAATGTGATTCTTTTGGAGATGATTGAAAACGTGCACATAAGCACACACTAAACATAATATCTGGTCTACTGGCTGTTAAATATAATAAGCTACCAATCATACCTCGATATATCTTCGAGTCAACTGGCTTACCGGATTCATCTTTATCAAGTTTAGTTGATGGGCTCATTGGTGTTCCAATTTCCTTAGCATTTTCCATCCCAAACTTCTTCAGTAATTCCTTAATATATTTTGATTGATTGATGAATGTCCCACTTTTTGCTTGCTTAATTTGCAATCCGAGAAAGAATGTAAGTTCACCCATCATGCTCATCTCAAATTCTTCCTGCATAGTCTTAGCAAAAACTTGACACATATTTTCATTAGTAGCACCGAATATTATATCATCAACATAAATCTGAATCAAAAGAATATCATCATTTTCATATTTAATGAAAAGAGTTGTGTCGATTTTTCCTCTTGAAAAACCTTTTTCAATCAAGAAACCATTGAGTCTCTCGTACCAAGCTCTAGGAGCTTGTTTAAGTCCATATAGTGCTTTTGTGAGTTTGAAAACATGATTTGGGGAAATATGATTTTCAAAACCTGGAGGTTGCTCAACATATACCTCTTCATTTATAAAACCATTTAAGAAAGCACTTTTAACATCCATTTGAAAAAGTTTGAAATCTTTATAACAAGCATATGCAAGTAGCATTCGAATAGCTTCTAATCTTGCGACAGGTGCATATGTCTCATCATAATCGATTCCTTCTTCTTGATTAAAACCTTGGGCTACAAGTCGAGCCTTATTTCTAGTAATGACTCCAGACTCATCTTTCTTGTTTCTAAAAACCCATTTTGTTCCAATAATAGTATAATTTTTGGGTCTAGGAACAAGTGTCCAAACATCATTTCTTTCAAATTGATTCAACTCTTCTTGCATAGCTAGAATCCAAGATTCATCAAGAAGTGCGTCATCAATATTTTTGGGTTCAATTTGAGATAGAAAAGCAGTATGATTACAAATATTTCTAAGAGATGATCGAGTACTTACACCTTGTGAAGGTTCTCCCAAAATTTGTTCCACTGGATGATCTTTCACAAATTTCCACTGTTTGGTTGCATCTTGTATTAAATTTTGATGATCTTTCCTGATGGCTCCATGTTGAACTTCCTCTATTGCTTTCTCTTTGTTGAAATTGAGACTTTCTGTGTTATTTATACCTTCTATTTCTTCATCAATAGATTTCTTGGAGAGTGGAGAATTAGATTCATCAAATACTACATGCATAGATTCTTGTACAGTTAAAGTCTTTTTGTTGAATACTCTATAAGCTTTACTATTAGTAGAATACCCGAGAAAAATACCTTCATCAGATTTTGCATCAAACTTGCCTAAATTATCTCTGTCATTCAAAATAAAACATTTGCATCCAAATACATGAAAGTAACCAATGTTGGGCTTTTTCTCATTCCAAAGCTCATAGGGGGTTTTATCTAATTTAGACCTTAACATAACTCTATTTATAACATAACATGCAGTACTTACCGCTTCGGCCCAAAAATAACTAGGCAAGTTGTTCTCATTGAGCATTGTTCTTGCCATCTCTTGAAGAGATCTATTTTTCCTCTCTACTACCCCATTTTGTTGAGGAGTTCGAGGAGCAGAAAAATTATGAATAAAACCGTTTTCATCACAAAATGTTTCAATATTTTTATTAACAAATTCTTTTCCCCTATCACTTCGGATACTTGAAATAGTATAGCCCTTTTCATTTTGAATTCTCTTGCATAACTTGGTAAAGGCATTATGTGCCTCATCTTTATGAGCAAGAAAGATGACCCAAGTATATCTAGAGAAATCATCAACAATAACAAATGCATAATATTTTCCTCCTAGACTTGCAACTCTATTTGGTCCAAAAAGATCCATGTGTATCAGTTGCAATGGTCTAGTAGTGGAAATATGTTTCTTAGTTTTAAAAGAAGTTTTTGTTTGTTTACCAAATTGACATGCATCACAAATTTTGTCTTTAAGAAAATATGTTTTTGGTAAACCTCTCACAAGATCATTTTTTGAAAGTTTGGAAATAAGTTCCATGTTGGCATGACCTAATCTTCTATGCCATAACCAACTAGTTTCATTTTGAGCTGACAAGCAAATAGCATCTTGTGAGGTAATTTCTTCAAAATCAATTGTATAAACATTATTGTTTCTAAAAGCAATAAAACAAATATTACAATCATGATCATTCAAAATAATGCATTTATCCATTTTAAAAGTAACTGTAAATCCTTTATCACATAATTGACTTATGCTCAAAAGATTATGTTTTAAACCTTCAACAAGTAGAACATCTTCAATTATGAGAGAAGATTCATTACCAATTTTACCTATTCCCACGATCTTCCCTTTCGAGTTGTCTCCAAATGTCACGTGTCCTTCTTCTTTAGATCTAAGATCAAAGAACTTAGTCTTGTCTCCCGTCATGTGTCTTGAACATCCACTATCTAAAAACCACTTATTTTTGCTTGTGGATGACTTCATGCATACCTATAAAAACAATTAAAATGATTTTTCTTGGTACCCAAGTTCTTTGGGTCCTTTATTTATTAGTATTAGAAGAAACAAGATTTTTAGGTACCCATATGGCCCTAATAGTCATTGTATGATTTCTTCTAATAGGACAAGTATGATAATTATGACCATTTCTATTACAAAAATTACAAATAGCATGTGACATATATGAAAAACTTGAATGATTATAATAATATCCTTTTTTGACAAAATTATTTTTATGAAAAGAATTTTGAATATTAGTCTTTGAGGTAGAATGATTATCAAAGAAATTTTTATAAGGTTTGTATTTTTGTTTTGGCATATATCCCAAACCTGCCTTGTCAAAAACACATCTTTGACTACCAAGAAGTTTTTCAAAATTTCTTTTTCCATTCGTAAAGTTTTCAACAATATTTTCTAAATCGGTTTTCTTCTTATTCAATTCAAGATTTTCATCTTTCAAAATGATACTTTCTTTTCTTAAAATTTCAATTTCGTTTGTTAAAGAAGAATTTTTCTTTTTCAAAGCAGTATACTTTATACCCAATTTTTCAAATTCCTCATAAATCTCTTCTAAAACATTTTGCAATTCTTCATATGAAGGATTTTCAATATTATCAAGATTTGTTACCTCAATGTCATCTTTAGCCATAAGACAAAGATTTGCTGATTCTTCATTGCTTGCTTCACTATCTGAGCTACTTGAATCATCATCCCATGTAGCTTTCATTGCTTTCTTGCCCTTGTTTCGATCTTTCTTTAGCAGAGGACAATCTGGCTTGATATGACCAGGTTTATTGCATTTATAACAAATTAAAGTGTCGTTTTTACCTGAATCTTTCTTGGAAAACTTTTTGAAAGATTTCCTCGGAGGAGTTCTATTTTTCTTCAAGAACCTCTGAATTCTTCTTGTTATCATCGCAACTTCTTCATCTTTATCGTCATTTTCCTCATCTTCATCACTTTCACTTTCATGAGGAACAGCTTTAAGTGCTAAGCTCTTCTTTGGCTTTCCTTCTTCTTCTCCTCTTTTCAATGTGTACTCATGGGTGATAAGTGACCCGATGAGTTCATTGACTTCGAGCTTCTTGAGGTCTCTAGCTTCAAGAATCGCTGTAACTTTTGATTCCCAACGTTTTGGTAAAGAGTTGAGAATTTTTCTTACTATCTCCACCTTGGAATAAACTTTGCCAAGAGCTGTCAAGCTGTTTATGATGTTAGTAAAACGAGTGTGCATACTAGAAATAGATTCATCATCATTCATCTTAAACATTTCATATTCATGAGTAAGAATATAAATTTTTGATTCCTTGACTTGCGAAGTTCCTTCATAAGTTACTTCCAAGTTATCCCAAATTTCCTTTGCCGTAGCGCAATTCATTATTCTATTAAACTCATTTCCATTAAGAGCATTATATAATAAATTCATAGCAGTTAAATTTAAAGTATAAAGTCTATCGTCTTCACGATCAAACTCTTCTTCTTCCTTTTTGACCTTTACTCCACCAACCACTTTTGTTGGAATATAAGGTCCATTTACAATACATTTCCATATTTCTCTACCTTGAGCTTGAAGAAATATTCTCATTCTAACTTTCCAGAATGAGTAATTATCTCCACAAAAGAGTGGAGGCCGACTACTAGATTGACCTTCACCAAATGAAGCTGCAATGTTAGCCATAAGATCTTAACTCAAAAGATAGTTAATCTTATAATAGAGCTCTTAGCTCTGATACCAATTGTTGCCCAGATGACTAACACAAGAGGGGGGGTGAATTGAGTTGTATTAAAAAAAATAACAATTATAAATCAAATATATAATATAAAATATAAACAAAATATGAAATAACAATAAATATAAGGAGTAAGGGTAAGAGAGAAGCAAACTCAGTATGTTAACGAGGTTCGGCCCCACTGCCTACGTCCTCGCCTCAAGCTACCCCTTGAGGATTCCCAAATTCACTATTCAACCTCCTTCAGGTGGAGATAGAAACCTATTACACCTTTGAACAACACCGCTACAAAGGATCCGTGTAGAACACCCTCTACACTTGCAATCACCTTACACGTGGTGATTCAACTATTCCCTGTGTAGAATACTTTCTACACACACAAGGGTTATACACACCCTTTTTCTGATACAAAAGCTGATAGTGGGTAGGTTATCAGAAAACACTCCTCAACGAGTGAAATAAGAACAATACAGCGCAAGCTATATCTCTCAAAATGAACAAGGATTAAGGCTCAATGTTTAGAGAAGAGAGAATGAAAGCTTTGAATGAATGTTGTATGCTCTTGGTGTTGTAAATGTGAAGCTCTCAAATGATCTATTTATAGGCATATGAGACTTCATATTCAAATTTAAAAAGATTCACATGTCAAAGACAACATCATTCACTTTTTCAAAAAATTCAAATAAAAGGTTCTTCTTTCTCAATTGTCAAAGACAACATCATTCATTTTTTCAAAAAAATCAAACTTAATCTTTTACTTTTGGCATATGACAAAATGAGCACACTTTCATTTTCAAAAAATTCAAACCTAATCTTTTACTTTTTGTATAAGTCTAAAAAAGCATCAATCACTTTTGAAAATATTCAAATAAAACATGCACATGTGAAAGATGATAATCAATCATCTTTAATATTTTCAAAGTTCAACCCTTTAATCAAGGCATGCACATGCAAAAGATGACAATCAATCATCTTTCAAAATTTTCAAATTTAATTTTCAAAAATATTCATGCACATGTGGAAAATGTATTTTAATGCTTTATGATAAAATATTAATTTTGAGCATTAATCCTAATTTCGAATTTTGAAGAGATTTACAACATTACTCTATAATTTTAATGTGAACTTGTTCCCTTCTTGCTCATGCTTGTTTCCTTGATGTGCTTGACTCAATTGTGTAGACAACTTGAGCTTGAGACTTCTTTATTCTTTGAATTCATTTGTTATCATCAAAATCCATATGTAGATTTATAATCACATGAAACTTGAAACCTTGAGTTCAACAACTATATTACTTACTACATAATTAAAAATAAATAAAAACAACTTCACTAGATATTTAGTATTACATATTACAAATTTAAAAAACAAACCAAATTGTCTTAAGCATAGCAAAAATACAAGCACAACATGAACAAATAACATAAATAAATGAAAAATATTGCTTCAAGTCTTCAATCTTCAATACTTGTCACGTTCGATTGTGCGGTCAACTCTATAAGAATAAATAAGAATAAAATATCAAATGTTAATGAATTCATATTATGAAAAATATGCAAAATTAAATTACAATGAAAATTTGAAAACATTACCCGATTCTACTACAAAACTCTCGACATTATCCATAGCCTCTCAGATATCAATGTGTGTTGCCGGATGCCTTAACCAATTTTGAGTGCAAATAAGTACCTCAACAGTTCTCAGAGCCAACGAACTCCGAAAAGGATCAAACACACGACCTCCCGTGCTAAATGCTGACTCGGATGCAATTGTGGAAACAGGCATGGCTAATAAGTCTCGTGCAATCCTCGCAAGTATAGGATAGTTAGCCTCATTTATTTTTCACCAAGTCAACAAGTCAAATGATTCGCTGAGTGCCTCACAACCATCTGATAAATATCAATCCACTTCAGTTTTGGTAATATTAGATCACATGGCAGAATATGCCTTATACCACTCCTTGAACCATCTGGTCTCATGTTTGCCATCACTAACATTCATGGATCTAGATATTGGAGGGGGTTGAGAAACTGGAGTACTCGTGGTGGAACCAAATGTAGCATTATACTCTACATACAAATCTGCTAATACCTGTTTCACATTCGAAACCAACTCCTCAGCACGAAACTCATCATGGATTTTCTTCAAATGAAAAGAAAGAAGTCCTAACTTGCTTCGTGGATCAAGCACAACAGCAATTAACATGAACAAGTTCATCCTGTCTAATGACCTCCAATACTTATCATATTTGGTTCTCATGTTTATGACCATACTCCTCAAACAAGTATTAGTACTCTCACTCAGCATAATCAATTCTATTTGGAGATCACAAATCTCTAAAAAACTGGTGTTAGCTGTCACATATAAAGATCCAGAAAATCTAGTAGTGGCTTCATAAAACATCTCCAAAAATTTGACAAACACCCGCACTGTCTCCCATTCTGTAGCTTTAGGAGGTCCCATGTGCCCATCATCAAAGTAAGAGAGGAAATTATAATCCTCACTCTCCATCCACCTGAAAGCCTTCTCAAACTTCTCAGCTGCTTCCAACATCAAATAGGTTGAGTTCCATCGTGTCTGTACATCAAGACACAACATTTTCTTACAATCAATTTTTTTTTTCTGCACATCTCTTAAACTTCTCTAATCTTGCTGGGGATGAATGTATATATCTCACTGCATTTCTAACCATTGTAATTGCATCATTGCACTCCTTCAAACCCTCACTCACAATAAGATTCAATATGTGAGCACAACATCTCATGTGCATATACTTACCCCCCAACAAATTCCCTGTCAAAAACTGTTTCCAATAGGAAATTGCAGTATCATTCGAACTTGCATTATCAACAGTTACAGTAAATATTCTATCAATACCCCAATCAAGCAAGCACGATTCAACATATCTTCCAATGGTATCCCCTCGATGATTAGGGATTAAACAAAAATTAATTATTTTTTTTCTGCAATTTCCAATTCTTATCAATGAAATATGCAGTCAGACACATATAATTCAAATTCTGCACTGATGTCCATGTATCTGTCGTCAAGGAAATCCTCATGCCACCATCTCTAAACACTTTTTTAAGCTTCCCCTTTTCTACTTCATACAACTTCATGCAATCTCTTACAACTGTGACACGACATGGAATTTTAAACCGGGATTCAAGAGACCAAGCAAATTTTCTAAATCCTTGTCCTTCAACAACCCTAAATGGCATTTCATCAACAATTACCATTTCTGCAATAGCCAACCTCGCAATCTCTTCACTAAATTTGTGAGTTACAAGAGTCCTTAATGTACTACCATCACTCTCTCCAACCCCCTCCTCAGGTGATGTCTCACCTGTCAATGTTTTTTGATACATATCCAAAGGTCCACGTTTATGAGGATTTTTACGACAAGAAGGCAAATGATTTTGCATCGTTGAAGTTTCATTCCTCTTTGAGTGGCAAGCATACATCTTGCCACAATAATTACATTTAGCTCTTGGATCATCTACAGGACAACCATCCACCTTTGTAAAATGATCCCATACAATCGACTTGTCCGTCCCTTTCCGTTTCTTAGGTAATGGACAAGTACTACTAGTAGGGGCACTAAGGGGTTTTGGGACATTGGTCTCTCTCACATCTTCTTCCAAATTAATGGTTGGTTGAGTTTCATTTGTATCAACATCAATAGGAGACGAAGAAGAATCCATCTAAATTATAAAACAAAATATAAATGTTAGGCAAACATAACACTCAATATCTCAGTAGTTAGTTTGCAACATGGCAAACATCATAAGTCTAAGACTCTAATCTAAGTTGTTCACTCATCTTCTCTCAATTTATATAAATAATTAACAAGCTATATATATACACATTACACAACAAATTATATAAGTTAATATATAACAAAGTATATATATATAACAAAATAGATACGATTTATATATATAATATATATAACATATTAAAATTTATAATCAACATCTATAAAACAGAATATAGATTATATATATAATCTGTATAAGTTATATAAGTTAATATATAACAAAGTATATATATATAACAAAATAGATACGATTTATATATATAATATATATACATTATATATATAATATATATAACAGATTAAAATTTATAATTATATATATATAAAATAGATTATATATATATATATATACATTATACGATATATATATACATTATAACAGATTCAATATAACAGATTTATATATATAATGTATATAATAATATATATACATTATATATATAATATATATAAGATATGAAAATTTATATACACTTATATCTATAAAACAGATATAATATATAATATATATAACATTCTACAGATTATAATAATTTATAATTATAATCATATATAACAGATTATATAAATAATAAATATATAAGAAATACTCACAGTCATAGAGGCCGGCTTGCGAGGGAGTCACCAGTCACGGAGTGCTGCGGCGGTTCACCGGTTGAGCTTGCAACCGGAGTGAGAGAGAGAGAGAGAGAGCGAATCGGGAGGGGGGGCGGCAGAAGAGAATAGGGAGAGGGAAGGGGGGAACTGGGAACGGGAAGGGTATTAACCCTAACCCGTTCCCAACCAAACGACTCCGTTTGGTTGAGACCAAACGGCGTCGTCCTACTTAATTTTTTTTGTTACTCACTAAAATAAAACGACGCTGTTTCATATGAAACGGGGTCGTTTTTATATAAGATATATATTTAAAATATATATATACGGTCGGTCAGTTTACCGGTTTTTTGTGTGGGCAAACCGGGACCGAACCGACCGTGATCGGTTCCTAATTATTTCTACCGCCGGCCGACCGGTTCTTCGCCGGTTCCGGCCGACTCCGGCGTCCGGCGGTCGGTTGCCGTCGGTGGAGGTCGGTTCGCCGATTTGTTGTACACCCCTATTTTTGAGTGGCTTGTAATGCCATTCGAGGTCACGAACGCCCCCAGTATGTTCATGTGTTTCATGACCCAAATACTCCGGCGATTCATTAACAATTTTTTGTGGTCTATTTTGATGACATACTTGTGTCCAGCAATAGCTACCCCGAACACTTATAGCACCTACATCAGGTCTTGGAAGTTCTTCGTTTTGAAAGCTTCTCCATACATTTAAAGAAGTGCACATTTGGCTAAAGCTCGGTGGTCTTCCCATGCTTTGTTATTTCGGACCAAGGGGTTTCCACTGACCCCACCAAGGTACAAGCTATTCAAGAATGGCCCACTCCGAGTAACATCCACGAAGCATGTAGCTTTCATAGACTAGCTTCATTCTATCGCCAATTTATTCGAGGATTCAGTAGCATCATGGCCTCGATCACTGAGTGTACAAAGAAGGTTCCTTCGTATAGACTCTAGCGGTCGAATGAGCATTCCAAACCATCAAACAACTTCTCATCAAGGCCCCTGTCCTTCGTCTGCCCAACTTCGAACAACCTTTTGAAGTTGCCTGTGATGCATCCCATACGGGCATAGAGGGGATGCTCAGCCAGCAAGGACATCTCATTGCATACTTTAGTGAAAAGCTCAACTAGACTCGACGCCGCTATTCTACATATGACCTCGAGTTTTATGCCCTTGTACAGTCTCTCCGCCACTGGAGACATTATCTCCTCCATTGTGAATTCTTCCTATACATTGACCGTAACTCCATTCGACATCTACACTCCCAGAAACAACTAAGTGCCAAACATGCTCGATGGGTAGATTTTATACAAAAATTTTCATTTGTCCTCATGCATAAGGCTAGGTTCGAAAATAAGGTCGCTGACACCCTCAACTACAAGACTTTGTTGCTTACCACCCTCATGGTAATAACGACGAGTCTTGAATCCATCAAAGCGGAATACAATGCCGATCCCAAACTTGGTCTTATATAAGTAGTACTGCAATCAGGTCCTTCTCCACAACACGTTGACTTCACCCTTACGGATGGGTTTCTTTTCTACCATAACGGGCTTTGTTTCCCAGATACAAGCATTCGAGCCTTCATCATTCGTCAACTGCATGCAGGAGGAATTGCAGGACACTTTGGGTGTGACAAAACTATTTAGCTTGTTGAAGACAAGTTCTAGTGGCCGAGTCTCAAACGAGATGTCCAAAGGATGGTTCAACGTTGTCGAGTTTGTTAGTTGTCGACAGGGCAGAAACAAAACACGGGTCTGTATACACCTCTACCCATACCGGATCAGCCATGGGAGGACCTTAGCATGGACTTTGTGCTTGGCCTTCCTCAAACCATTCGTACACATGACTCTATCTTTGTGGTGGTAGATTACTTATCAAAAAGTGCCCACTTTTTGCCATGTAGCCAGACGTACGATGCATCCAGAGTTGTTGCACTATTTTTTGTTGACGTGGTATGTTTGCATGGTATCCCAAAACTATTATCTCTGATCATGATGTTATATTCGTTAGTTACTTTTGGAAGACCTCATGGGTGAAGACAGGTACAAAGCTCCAGTTTTCTAGCTCTTTCCATCCGCAAACAGACGGCTAAACAAAATCAGTCAATCGAAGCCTAGGCAACTTACTGCGCTGCCTCGTTGCTGACCACAAAATCACCTAGGATCTTCTCCTCCCTCACGCTGAGTTTGCATATAATAACTCAGTCAACCACAGCATGGGTCGTTCGCCATTTGAGATTGTCACTGGGCTTAAGCCAAGGACACCAGACCTTTCTCCACTACCATTACCACCTAGAGTTAGTGAGGGAGCTGCTAATTTTTGTAGACATATGCAAGAAGTCCACCAAGAAGTGCGCAACCGTATAACTCGTAGCAATGTAGCCTATAAACAACATACGGATACTCGACACAGGCATGTAGAGTTCCAACTTGGGGATCTAGTTCTCACACATATCAGACCAGAGAGATTCCCATGAGGGGCAATGACAAAGCTGCATTCTCGTAAAGCTAGGCCCTTCAAAGTACTACGTTGATTGGGTCAAAATGCGTACTTTCTTGAGTTGCCACCAGATGTGCAAATCAGCCCCATCTTCAATGTAGAAGATCCGATGGCTTATCTCGGGGATGATACTTCACCAACTGAGGATCACACAGTGCTACACTTCCCAGCAATAGCAAACATCAGGAAGCCATTGAAGCCATTTTGGATGATCAGATAGTATCCACCCGATGAGGGGGATACCAGAAGTTCCTTGTTAAGTGGAAAAATGGGCCACTATTGGATTGTTGATGGTTAAAGACTGAAGAGGTTCAATGTATAGATCTAGACTTGTATGAATTTTATCAGGCCCAACATCCGTCAAAGTCGGATTCTTTTAGGGGAGGGGAAAATTGACGGATTCCAAGTTATCGATAGAGTTTGGGCATGAGAAGGAGTTTAGGAGTCAGTTGTCGTTAATAAGTTTATTTTTTATAGTTAAGAATAAAGGGATAAAATCCCTATGTCGTTGTTGGTTTTGAATACAAGTTCTTATTATAGTATTGCAGTCGGACTTGTTCGTCAATAAAGTAGATATAGTTGCAGTCTATTTAAAGAGTCAAGTGCTACCATATGAGTCACCTTTTGATGAATCAATAAACTTTATTTTCATTCTTGAGACAAGAAGAATCGGGTGAGACACCTGGTGCTTTGTGTGAGTTGCTTTTTATTTACTAGTTATTACGTGTTCCATCATGTAGTTTATTCGTAACATAATTCTCTTTACTCCTCATGCATCGAGGGCAGTTTCAATAAGAATGTCTTTTGAGAATGTACTTTGGGAATCAGCATATGTTTTCAGCTCTCTATTTTTCTTTTACCTTTCCGTCTAATTAATAGGAGTCCAACCCACGATCTCATCTTTCGTCCTGCTTTAATAGAGGTAAAGACTCTAGTTAAATTAGAGCTTATTGATTTATGGGAACCCATTCATACTATAGATTCGCACAAAAATAAACAACAATGTAATGATTCTATAAAAAACAGATCATGAAGGTAGTATGTGTTTCATTCATGGACATGGTTTCGTGCTGGATCAATCTCAGTACGGTAATTAAAAAGTAACCCATCTTGTGGCGTAGAAATTGAACACAACCTAATCTTCTATTGACTCAAAAGAAAAAAAAAAATGATCATTTAAGCCCATACATGAATATCAACACTCACAACATGACGGGGGCTTCCATAACCCACCCACCAAATAGGGGGTATGATAAGAGATTTTACTTTGTAATTATGGCAAACATATGACGTGCGGTGCGAGTATATGGTGTAATGGACCTAAATCCTAATGGATATTCAAGAATGTTGGTTTTTTTGTTTTTTTGTTTTTGGCTAAAAGGAGGGCGGCACCTCCGATACTTTATTAATAAAACCTTACTTGTGGCATAGGGAAACCGTGATTATAATAACATCCAACTTTTTTTTTTTAAACCAAAAAATACTTCCCCATATCAGTAAAACCTATACATTTACCAACCACATCTAACATATACTCATTTTATCCAATCTATACAGTCCTTTAATTGATTGAGGAAATTGCAAACAATCAGTGAACAAGTTATTCTCTCCCAACGCACCACCTTTATCCAAAGCATCTACTATTTGGTTCCCTTCTCTAAATAAATGCTTAATAGAGAAGTCAAAGCCCTCCAGTAGCAACATTAACTCATCCCAACAGTCTCAAAGATACCACACTGTATATTTTCTAGTCAATATCCATGAGACAACCACCAAAGAATCGCACTCTAAGTCTATGAACACATGCCTCATCTGATGACATATTTTTAATTCCTTTTATAACCGCTCGAAGCTTAGCCTTGTTATTAGAACAAGTGCTAAAAAATTTTGAAAAGCCAAAAACCAGATGACCTCCAGAATCCCAAAACAAGCCCCCCAAGCTGGACCTAGGTTTCCAAAACTACTCCCATCCAGATTTAATTTTAGGTGGCTAGGACACAGTTTTAACCAATGCACTTCATGTGATTCTTCTCCACTATCGACACATTTAAATTCCTCAATATGCACTTATCAAGAACTGACAGCCTTTGCACCTTGACCAAATGACTAACAAGCTATTGTGTCCAATATTTAATTGAGCACCACACTTCCAATACCGACTCAGCCCTCCATTCCATTCTTGTCATGTACCTTCTACTCCAAAGATGCCATACCACAATGCAAGGAAGTAATCCCATCAACATACCCATTTGTGACTGTCGAGATGCCCTCTTAAACCATACTTGAACCCTCTCCTTCCAACTCTACTGTGGAACAAAAGGAATTCTCAATTCTGCCAGCGCCTTCTTTGAGACAACCATTGCAAACTCCCTTGCCAAGAACATGATCAAAATTCTCTGCCTACTGACTCAAACAATTGTTGTAGTAAGATGCTCAAGAAATCCCAAGGTGCCGAATCTGTTCATTCACACCCATTTCGCCCACATACACAGTTATACCTTTTTCAGCAAGAATTTATGCCACACCCATTTCGCCCAATCACTTTGGCATTTTAACTCTAATTACCTCCCACGTAGATTTAGTAAAGAAACATCTACTCTTCTCATGTAACTATAACAAAGTATCATTTTTATTTTTCAAAGCACTAACTGAATCCACAATTTCTAATGCCTTCTGACTTCTGAGTAACACATGAAGATGTTGCATATCCCATATATCATTCACAACCAATTCTTGAGTATGAGTATTTGCATCCATGATCCCACTTGTTTCTTGAAACAATGGCCCAGGTCTCAAAAAAAATTTCATAAAAAAAAGAGAGGCATTTAGTCTTCTCGATGGTGTCAGGAGACATTATCGGTGGCTCTAGCATTGCCCTAATATTTAACTCAAATTATTTCACAACTATTCACAAATCATTTTTCTACTAGCTCAAACTATCTTACAATTAGCATTTTACTACTTAAGTCTACAAATGTTCTTTGAGAGTTTAAATTGATTGAAATATCTTTATTTTGATGGAATTATAAGTAGGGAAAAATGCTAAATGATCATATCAGTTTTCCTACTCATTTTGATCACTCGTGCATTTTATTTATTTTTTATTTTTCTTTACTTAATTACTAAGGAAATGATTTGAATTTGTATTTTTTTTTTCTTAATGGTTAGGGATGTTTAAAAAATGTTTGAAATAAAATTAAAAAAATACAATTTACACTAATGATAAGATTTAGGGGGCAATTCTATTAGACTGTCCCTTAGAGCATTGTTAATGGATTATGTATATGTAAAGAACACTTCTGATGAATTCAGATTATGGTTATTTCATTTACATAAGTTTTTACATTGAAATAGCTATTTTTTTTATTACTAGTAGTTAGGCAACGTCCAATGGACGTTCATCTAGTATATAGAAATATTATTTTTATTAAGAAAAAATTTTTAATTAATAATGTAATACTTTTAGAAAAAAAAAATATAATTTCTAACATCAAATAGTAAGATAGACTTAAATAGGTTTAAACTTAATTATTTTACATTTCTTTTTATTTATATAAAGAATGAATAGAAATTTTAAATCACATATATAAATT
This sequence comes from Carya illinoinensis, assembly GCF_018687715.1. Lineage (NCBI taxonomy): Eukaryota > Viridiplantae > Streptophyta > Magnoliopsida > Fagales > Juglandaceae > Carya > Carya illinoinensis. Next base: position 46,720,562 of record NC_056752.1, read on the forward strand.
TATATATAATTTATATATATATATATATAAATATATATATATAATAGAATATATATATATATATATGTATGTATATATCTAATATACTTCCTAATAAATGATTATCAATGCATGAGTTCTAGGATCGATGCATACTGCATGAACTTTGATAATTATAAATTTATTCATAAGTAGGAGAGAGAGATTAAAAAAATAAGAATTTTTAAGAAGAGAGAGAGCCACTTTAATTTATTCATGCAACTAACGGCGTTAATTTTAACGGTAAAATAACAAAAACTGTTAAAACAAGATTTTCCGTTTCATACACACTTTTTATATATAGAAGATATAATAATAAAATAATATAAGATGAGTTTGAATTTGGTTATTCACATCAAATCTACGTATTGGATTATATATTTATTATATAGTAATGAGTAATTAATAATTTAAAAAATATTTAATTTTTTTAATTATTATTTTATTTTATCATATTTTACTATTCTATCTATTATATTTTAATTAGTAATTACATTCTAATTAAATTATATAGATGTTTGTAGATGTAAATGGAGAGAAGAGAAAGAGTGTTATAAAAAAATAATACAATAAGCATTTGATATATGCACAGTATCTATCAAATTTGCTTTTAATTTTAGATTTACTGTAACTAAAAGCTACTATAGCAAAGTTTTGAATAATTCAATGTGATAGTCTTTTATGTCCTATTAGGCTTTTATTTGAAGATGTTTTTTGATGTTTGGCTATTCCATTAGCAATGCTCTAAGTAGTGGTTATAAAAAAACTGTAAAAAATCTGTGTTCTGTTTTTTATTATATATATATATACACTTTTTTAGATTTTGGTTGGTTAGATATTTAGAGCTATTATTACCTTTAACTTCTGCATTTATTTTTTGTTCGAATATAATACATTTGTTAAGGGGATAAAAAATAAATAAATAAATAAAAGTTGGTATTTAGTATAAAGATGATGAGTAAAATTTTTCATATAATACTCTATACATAATGATGAGTATTGGTAGTATATGTGATCTTATATTTCTTAGGAGGTAGAATTTCTTATTCTTTATAATAATCTCAATGGGACTATAATTGTGACATTAACTAATTATTTTGAAATATAGCTCGGATGTGGTTCAGACTTTCTTTTAAAAAGTTACAAATGATATCAAAGTCTATTCTAACAAGATGTGCGGGATTTGAATTTGAATTATACATTTGTTAAATAAAAGTGTCTTTTTCTTTAGGACTTATTGTAAGTATTATATAATTGAGTTTAATGTTCTTATTTTTGTAAACTTATTAATTAATTTAGTTTAAATATTTGAGTTAAATATGAATTTGTTAATTTTTATTCATTGAAAAATATTGAGTTCAATTAGTATAACTAAATTTATTTTGTGGTAGAACTTAAGTTTGACTATTTTTATTTGTATTTTGAGTTCTATTATATTTTTTGAGACATGTTGTTTAGAATTTCTTATTCTTTTCTAAGATATTATCTAGCCGGTAAATAAAGCTTCCCGGCTTGTACTGGGTTATTGAAATTAGAACATGCCTTTTTTCTTTGCACCTTTGTCAAAATAGAAAATCTACACAGCAGCTTCACATTTTTTTACACTATTAAAAAATATAAATTTATTATTTTATTCTCTTATATTTTACACTGGTGTGTTGGGTGTGGAGCTGCTGTGTAGCAGTGCTCTTGTAAAAAAACTAGAGTTTTCTTCGTTTGATTACGTGGCATTTTTAAATGGTTCAAAGTTTATTTATTTAGAAAAATGATATTGTACCAGCTCTCAATTTTATTTTCTTGATGTTGGGTGTTACGTGCCTTATTAAAAAATTAAAATTATAAAAATATAAAGAATATTTAAGATTTTAATATTAATTTTGCTGTCTTTCTGGAAGTCATTTTATTTTAAATATATATTTTTAATTTTTTAATAAATTACGTGATATTACATTACACATTCAAGAAGACAAATAATATAAATTATGAGGTATAGTAATATTGGTCTTTTATTTTCTGGGCAAATACTGCTAATTACATAAACATTCTAAAATGACTTGAATTGGGTTGGGTCGATAAGTACGTGATAAGTTATTCAGTGACATTAAGAAAGTATATGGTATTAAAAAAACTTATGATAAATTTATAAATAAATAAAAAGGAAACTTCTGTCCTATGAACGATTTGGTTTATAGAATCAAGGATAAAACATTGGAAGAAGTCAAAAAGTCCCGTGTTCCTTTATCTTTCTACGTGCTTTGACTGTGGACACATTATAAGGCAGACCATCGCATTCCTTATCTAATACAGCACGGTGAAATCAGTGGTAATATTATATTGCTAAAGCAAAAACCTCAATGCAAACACACGTCACAACACCTGGAAAATCCCAACCCTGGTGGGGGCAAACTCCAGACCCTCGAGCAAGATTAACCAGAAGTCAAACTTTCCTTTTTTATTTTTTAATCTTTTCTTTAATTAATAAAATAAAATAAAATAAATTGAGATGATTGAAAATACTTTCATCCAAACTGAATCTAAATGTTATAAAAAGGTTTTACATCACATAATTTTATTTAATTAATACATAATTTATCATTTTTATCCTTCTATTAAATATATATTTAAATATTAATATAAAAAATAAAAATAACAAATTCATACTAATTAGATGAATGTGTATTATGTAAAGCTTATTGTAAAAATTTTCTTCCTTTCCGCTATAACCACAAAAATTTGTATTTATTACCCTTTTATCACCTTTCTCTCCATATTTCTTAAATAATTGACTTATAAATAAAATATAATAAATAATTTCTAATTATTAAATATTCTGTCTTAAAAAAGACAGTATATAAAATTACTCATACACCATTTAATACAAATTAATGTTATTGGATGCTTCATGCTTAGGAGAGGAATGAAATAAGATGAGAAATTTGTAAATAATAGTGAAATAGTTTAAAGCTTCATTTGTTTTTACAGATGAGATGAGTTGAGATAGATGTTGATTAAAATATTGTTAGAATATATATTTTTAATATTATTTTTATTTTAAGATTTGAAAATTTTTAATTATTTATTTTATTTTATATGAAAATTTAAAAAAATTGTAATGATTAGATAATATAAGTTGAGAAAAATTGTAAAAACAAACGAGAAAAAAAAGTTATGATATTTTATATATGGGTTCAGGTAAATGTGAGAGAAAAAACTGAATAAAAATATTAAAAAGTTAAAATATTATTATAATATAATTTTTATTTTAAAATTTGAAGAAATTGAATTATTTTTTATATGTTGTTTAAAAGTTTACAAAAGTTATAATGATTAGATAAAAAAATTAAAATTTTATAATTAAAAAATATATATATTTGAGTGATATTTAAATATTGAGATAAAATGAGATGAAACATTCTCAACATCCTAACAACCCAAGTCTTAAAAGCACCAATAGCACGCTAATAAACCTTTAGAGATGACACGTGAGCATTGACGAGAATACAAAACTAATAAGAAGAAAATAAAACTTAAAAAACAAAAATCTAAAGGCATTTAATAAATCTAAACAACGGTAAACTAAAAAGCTTTTTATTTAACAAATTGAGTATATAAAAAATTAGAATATAATAATATTAAAATCTAAAATCTAAATTTAAGCAACAAACCATAAATTTCAATTAAAAATATAAAAAATTCAGAATAAAAACAAAAATTGAAGAAATCCGAGTGTGGTCGGAGGGACCAAATTAACATCTCGAATCATCATTCCTTGGAGGCAAACTGGGAATATTGATAGTCGAAGAAGAGCATCGGAAATGAACACCTTCTATCGAGGACGTACAAATTGGTAATATTGTTAATGCAAATATGCAAGAACATGAGCTATATTATATACCACACTCCTATGGTCCTATTTCAGTTATTGTACCGTTGTATCATTATTCATAAACTCTTATATTAACAAATGCTTATATATATGAAAAACGTTATATTAGCATAATAAGATAAGAATGTAATGTTATACAGTAATTTCTTTCATGCATAAATTTTGAATGCATATAGGATAAACTCTCATGAAGGGTAAAGTGGTAATATCAACCATAAAAAAAACTTATAAAATGATAATTTGTAAAAAATTTAACATAACACATCTTAATTTGTGAACGAGTTAGTTTGTAATTCTTTTTGTATATGAAGCATTATCCATCTTATGTGAAAGAACGCTTTACATGAATAACTTTCATTGAGGACAAAGTAGTAATATCAGTAATGTAAGAAAGTCAGTCATTTGGATAAAGATCTTCTACGACGCATGCAGCATGTAGATTCCAATATTAAATGCAATAAGTATCTATATAATGTATCTATTTAAGTATTAATGATAGACATAAAATTAAATTTTTTAAGTGAATTTTTTTTAAAAAAATACGTGATATTAATGTATTCTATAATTATAAATATTATTTTTTATTAAATAATACTAGGCATTCTAGATGGTACATGGACCTTTAGAAAAATTTCTCTGTTTTTGTCATGTTTTATGAACTTTAAGGTGTCTAAAATAGAGTACTATTATATTTATAAAAAGATTATATAAAAATAATTATATCAATTGATATAATTTTATTTGATCTGTTAAATTTATTTTATAATATAATTTAATAAATTATAACAAATTATAAAATTATTTTTTAATGCGGAATATTTCCATTATTTAAAAAGTAGTACGTCAGTTGATGTGAACCAAGAATAACGGGAACACATTTATGCTGCTATTTCGAAACCGAGAGGTACGAATCACCAACTTTTTCTGTGCCAAAAAGATAAGTTAGTGTCGCAAAGTTTCGAATTGAAAATAATAAGAAAAAAATAATTGGTTGCATTTGAAGACCCCCGTTAACTTAACCAAATCATAAGGTTACCTGAGGGATGTCGCCTAGTGATCTACCTTATATGTGAAGCCACCTGTTAATTCTAACCATACCATGAGGTTACTTCAGGGCATCGGAATGGACGATCAAACTAACCCCACTCTGACTCCCTAGTCTCCCACATTATTTTCTCCACTATAAATCCCGATCGTCACCCGCTCATACGACATATTCGCCGTACTCACACCATTATATGCTGCCCAAAACCGTCGTCGAAAGAGTGTTTGCAGAGCCATAGCCACTTCCTGCGAATGTCAACCGTCCCAATTCACTCTAAAAATTCCCAAAAGGATCTTTCCTGCCGTGCCCGCTGAGAGTTCCAGTGGATGAACTCACTAGTGGAAGGGTTCTCATAGCTCACAGACCACCTCCTCCTTTCCGACTTCACAAACACACCTCTAATTTTCAAGTTCACAAACATGGCTCTCGTTCTTCTGACTTTGGCTTTATTGTACACCACAAAAAGGTAGACACGTTCCTCTTTCATAGTTCCACGGGGAGATTCTGAAATTGTTAAGGCTCGATCGGTTTGATCAAGCTGCTGATCAGTACGGGGAACGAACAATAGCGTTCAATCCAGGTAAATAATTAATAAGCTGGATCAAAGTAAAGAATTAGTTGAAGATCAAGGCGTAGCTCTGTTGATTTCTGAAACGAAAAATTCCTTCCTCTCCGCCTCTCTAACGTACGTTTACCAAAGCAAAATTTGATTATATTAACAAATTAATTCTCTTGAATCCGATTTTGAGAAGACAACTTTTCTCGAATTCGATTTTGGACGTCTTTTCCAGGTAGGACACTGACTCCTCCTACTTCGATCTCCACCACTAGTCCACAACGACGACTGGCTTCGGTATATATCACCACCTCTGCCACCAAGTCATGACGCTTTGCCGGCAATCTCTGCTACCGAAACGACGATCCAAGAGAGATCACTTAGCTGTCGTCCCACAGGCGCTTTTCCGCGGTTGTGCCTAAAATCTTTATCATCGGACTGAATGCGATGGTACGATCAGACCTAAACTCTTCACTCTACTTGTAACGTACCATGTACGGTCATAAATTTCGATACGCCATGCTTTAAAAATGAAACATAATGTTACGTTCAGTTATTTTGATATATAGTCCGTACATTATATTGATATAATTAATTGTTTTAATTTTTTTAATATACAATCAATCACATTAATAAAATATATAAAAAATATAAAAATAACTATAAATAGAATTTTTGAAAATAAAATTTTATCTCTTACTTGTTTTAGTTGGTGTTTTTCACTTTTATAAAATATCTCATTTTACTTAATTATTATAATTTTTTTAAATTTTAATACATGAATGATGACGAAAAAAATTCTTTAGTTATTGTCTGTGTTGCCATGGGCGACTTTTGACCCCAAATTTTTGGTAAAACTACTAAAACGCATACAGGTCTTGTTTGGATAATAGTGATGTAAACTCATCCAATCTTATCATCAAAATACATAATCGACAAAATAATTCAACTTTTTGTGACAGAACATATTCTCCTAAAAAGTTTTGAAAAGTTGTAAACAAAAATACATGATTATTATAATATTAATTCCGTTCCTCCTCGGAAGATGACGCCACGTTTATTTAACAAATTATTTTTTGAAATTTTTTGCAAAACTTTTCGAAAACATTTTTAACTTCAATCGAAATATTTTTCTTAAAAAAACTACTTCAATTTTTTATACAGCCATTTGCCTAGTTTTCAGTAAAAATTAAAACTACAAAAATAAAGATAAGAACTACTTTTAATCAATTATATTCAATAAATTTTAACTATCTACTTTGATAATGAAGTGACAAGAATAGAGAGATTTTACAAAAATAAATTCATAAATTAAAGTGACTCATATGATACACATAGTACTATTACATCAAGCTATATTAATTTGTAAATTTACTTTTGTAAAATAATTTTATTGTTAAAAAATTTTTTACTTTTTATAATCCCCAATACAAAACATATTTCTTTATTTTTTTTTAAAAAAAAAAATTGTTCAAAATCTCCCACTTATTTTGCACAAGAATACTATTACTAGACATTTGAAATTTATCATTCAGATGATCCTCTTGACATGTTACCACCTCGTAGTTTATTAAAAAAGAGGTGTTCGAAAATACAAAAAGAATGAAAAATGAAACTCTAGCTTCCATCGTATATTCCTTTTGTGTTTGTACTTTTAATTTTTTTTTTTTAATAAAGTCAAGATGATTATCTGAACATTAAGTTTCATATGACCAAGTAGCATTATTCATTTGCACAAAGCTAAAAGTCAAGGAAAATCATTAACTTACAACTATTTTTCAATTATATTATAACTTTGTTGAATTTCATTTTAAATAAAGTAGCATGTTTACTTTGGTTGATTGTGAAATGAGTTATAAATAGTTGTAAGAGATTTGTAAGTGAATCCATCATTACCGTTTTAGAAAAGAAAATACCAAATAGTTCTTATGATAATTGATGTGAAACACTTGAACATTAGCATTGAGCAATGTAGTAGATGTGTCAATAAAGAAACTTAGTTTTTTCATAACTAATCTAAAAGATATTATGAAAAAGTTATTATTGAAAAAGTCATATACATTCTCAAAAGTTATCTTGACCAAACATTTCCTAACATTCTATATCTTTGACTATACTGTTGCTCGATCTTTTCTTTCCTCTCTTCGGTTTAGCATCATACTTTTCAACCAAGCTACAGAGAAGAATAAATAAATACCGGCTTTGGTTGGTCGCAAATTTATCGGATTATGGAGTTAAAGTTCATACATTTTGTTTCTGACGTAACTCAAAAGGAATTTGCTCCAGTACTTGTAAATCTTGGGTTTTTTTATATGATGCTTTGAGATAGTGCCATCCATGCTTTTTAACTGGTTCTCCATACTTTTTTCCGCGTCTTTGAAAATGAAAGCTGTGGTTGTGCACGATTTAGTGTGTCATGACGAGTTTAGGTCCATATGCGGACAAAAGCAAGTGGGGCCGCGGCCGGGGCCGGCAGCAAGTCGAAACTACCCAAGCGAAACGGTGTTCTTGGGAGGATGAAAGGGACCTTCCAGAGAGTATCGTTTAAGAAGCGGAGACCGAAGGCGTCGAGGCCGAATTCGGTGGGCCGTGGCCGTGACGGGGAGGCGATTGGCGAAGACGAGTTCGATGAAGTTAGGAGCCGAGGCGGTATGCACACCTGCCGCAAACGAGGCGAGAGAGAGAGAGAGAGAGATCTGGGATTTTTATTTTTATTCTTGTGTTAAATCATGTTCTGTTTTTTGGCCCCTTCCCCACGAGTGTGTTCCCATTGATCTACAAACCTCCTCGCGTGCGTAGAATGTGTCAAATCAAATTTTTGGTCAACTTTTGTTTTAAGAAAAAATTAATTTAAGAGATTATATCAGTATTTTTTTATTAGTGGAATGTAGTGTGTAATCTATTTAAAAAATAGTAAATAAATAATTTATATAAAAAAATAGTTTTTTAACAGTGACTATTTTTTTAAATAATTGCTCGATATTTAAATAATCTATATTATTTTTAATTTAAAGGTTTGTGTAACTTAATACGGCGAAATAGAGATAGAAAAAATATATTATTTATAACAAGATGAGATGAGTTATAAGAAGTATTGTGAAAATAAAAGTAAACGTGTCCTAATTTTTTCCGTACAAATTATCTCATGCGAATTGCCACCTCTACTTATGCTTCCGCACATCCATCGATCTCAACTCAACGTCTTTATACTATAGCCGTTTTTTATGAATTGCTTGCTTTCCGTGTCTTTATGCTATAGTGTTCTTCTTTGCAGAGTAACTTGTCATCATCAATCGTCATCTAGGCCGCGAAGAGTAATGTGTTTATGCGCGGTACTGTAAGAAACAAGTTTTGAGACGTTGGGCGTATTCATTAGCAATGGGTATATATACCAAAATGAAGACAAAGAAAGTACGGAAACCACCCACTGACAAGATCGACCAAACTGGCCTAACGGCACTTGTCAAGTACAAAGATATGTGCCTGCTTAAAAATCTTGGAGGGGTTCAAGGCGTAGTCTCAGCTATTGGAAGCTGTGTGGAGAATGGTATTGACAATGATGCTGAAGATATTGCTCATCGACGCGAGGCATGTGGCTCAAACACGTTTGAGAAACTGGCCGCTGCAGAGAGCTTCTTGCGCTTTGCAGTGGGACCCTTTGAGTATTTCACCATCTTCATGCTCGTAATCCTTTTGGTTTGTGCAGCCCTCTCTTTTGGCCTTATAGTCACTAAACGACATGGATTAAAGGAAGGATGGTCTGAAGTTGGAAGCATAATCGTCGCAGGTCTTCTTGCTTTCTCTGCAAATATAAGTTCGTTCCCAATGGGGAGATCTCTCTACAAGTTATCCGGAGTCGGCAACAACAGGCCGGTTGATGTTGTGAGAAGTGGGCGGCGCCAACAGATTTCCATACTCGAAGTTGTTGTTGGGGATGTGGTTTTCTTAAAGATTGGGGACCCAATTCCTGCGGACGGGTTATTCTTAGATGAGCCCTCAATACAAGTGGACCAATCAAGCATGACAGGAGATAGTCATGATTTCGTTGATGTTAATTGCAGCGAGAATCCCTTCTTGTTTTTAGGCACCAAGGTTGTTGATGGGCATGGTCGAATGCTTGCAACTTCAGTTGGCATGAACACTTTCTGGGCCGAGATTATGATCTCAACTAATCATGATTATCATGAAAAGACCCCTTTACAAGAACGGCTCAATACCATGAACTTCCTTATAGTTAAGGTTGGTCTGGGAGTCGCTTTCCTAGTTTTTGCAGTCTTGTTGGCTCGCTACTTCACAGGAAATACAGAAGATGAGAGTGGAAATCCGGAGTTCAGTGGCAGCCAGACCAATCTTAAGGACATTGTGAATGCTGTGGTGGGGATCGTCGCTGCTGCAGTTGCTGTAGTCGTCGTTGCAATTCCAAATGGATTGCCACTGGCTGTCAGGCTTACACTTGCTTATTTCAGGAAAAGAACGTCGGCTGATCATGCAATTTTGCGGAACCTCTCCGCCGGTGAAACCGTGGGTTCTGTCACCACCCTCTGTACTCAGGAAACGGGCACTCTCATGCAGAGCCAAATGAAGGTGATGCAGTTTTGGCTTGGCCAAGATTTTGTGGCGGTTGGTGCTTACGCATCTATAGCTCCCAATCTTCTGGAATTAATCAGAGAAGGAGTTGCTCATAACACAGCTGCTAGCATTCCCACCGATAAAGCCATACGGTCATGGACTGTTCTAGAGCTAACGATGAATATTGAGCTGGAGAGTTATAACATTCTTCATGTTGAAGCTTCTAATTCACAAAAGAAGAGGAGTGGTGTCTTGATGAGGAAAAAGGCTGACAACACAGTCCATGTTCACTGGAAAGGAGCAGCAGAGATGATACTCGCAGTGTGCTCGAGTTACTATGATGCATCTGGATCAACAACAGATCTGAACGATGATGAAAGGATTAAATTTGAGCAAGTAATTGAAGGTATGGCAGCAAGAAGTTTCCATTGCATTGCTTTTGCACATAAACAAGTTCCCCAAGAGGAGTACGCCAAGAACAATGGAAACAGGATGCTCAAAGAAGATAACTTGTCTCTGTTAGGAATTGTAGGTTTAAAGAGCCCATGTTGTCCGGGGATGGAGGAAGCCGTGGTAGCGTGCCATAGTGCTGGTGTGGGCATCAAAATGATCACTGGAGATAATCTTTTCACAGCAAAAGCTATAGCCACTGAATGTGGGATACTCAGGCATGGCCCCCAGGATATGCTTGATGGAGAAGTAGTTGAAGGGGTGGAATTCAGAAACTACTCGCCTGAGGAGAGAATGGAAAAACTTGACCGAATTTGTGTAATCGCCGGATCCTCTCCATCGGACAAGCTTCTGTTGGTAGAATGCTTGAAACGGAAAGGCCATGTAGTTGCAGTCACTGACGATGGCACCAACGACCCACCAGCACTGCGTGAAGCGGAAGTTGTACTTTCCATGGGTATTCAGGGCAGCAAAATGGACAAAGATAGCTCAGATATAATCTTCTTAAATGATAGTTTTACCTCTGTGGTATCAGCTTTGCGGTGGGGAAGATGCATTTATTACAATATCCAGAAGGTTATTCAGTTTCGGCTCACTGTAACTGTTTCTGCTCTGTTAATCATCTCTGTTGCAGCAATTTCAGGCGAAGTCCCATTGACAGTGTTTCAGTTACTGTGGGTGAAGATAGTAGTGGAGGCAATGTGTGCTCTTGCTCTTGCTTCAGAGCAGCCCACCTCGGAGCTCATGGAGAAGCCACCTGTGTGTCGGAGCGAGCGACTTATTACCAACATCATGTGGAGGAACATATTGGCTCAGGCGTTGTATCAGACATTCATCCTCCTGACCCTACAACTTAATAAGGGCGATTCGATCTTTAGCATTAAGAAGAAGGTGAAGAACGCCTTCATCTTCAATACTTACGTTCTGTGCCAAGTTTTCAATGTAATAAATGCAAGGAACCTTGAGAAGAAGAATGTCTTTAAGGGGATAAAAAGGAACAGGTTGCTTTGTGGGATGTTTGGGATAACCATTGTTCTTCAGGCTGCGGTGGTGGAATTTCTTAAGGGAATTGGCGGTACGGAGAGGTTGGATGTGCGGCAGTGGTTCTTGTGTGCTGCGCTTGCAGGCATCTCTGGGTTAATTGGATGGGCAGTTAAGTTGATTCCTGTTCCGAAGAAACCAATTTTAGGATTTTGTGGTGTGTAAAATACTTGGTAAAATGCTCCACCAGGCGCGCTTGGGAGAGAAGGCAAGGAGCTAGCTAGCTGTCCACTGCATGTAAGATCATGATATCATCAACTACTTTAATTTTCACTTGTAATATTGTTTGTAAGATAAATTGTATATATATAAATGCGTGTAAGTACTCCTATATCTAAAAACTATATATATATATATAGGAGATCGATAATCTAATATGAGAAATGCTTTATCTTAGATTGTAGTAGTACTGCTAATTGTGCATTTTATATAATTATAATTACCTTGATCATTACAATTTTGGGCCAGGCTTTTGCCCAACAACAAAGATTAATTTTTTCTCTAATTTATTTTCGTTGAAGAGACCTTTCAGTTCGAGGTTCAACTTTATCTCTAGTACTTTTAGTTTGAGCCTTTGAGGTTTAAAAATAGACGAGTAATTAATATTATATATAGAACTTTTAGTTTTTAGGTAAAGATCATGGGAATTAATGGATATTTATATATAAATATATATATAATATGATACTTTAAAATCGGAAATTGATCATGACCATCTAATAATTCTAAATTATTGGAATAATGAGAAAATGGATAATTGATGAGTAGATTTTTTCTAATATATATATATATGTATATAGTAATTGCAATATTAAATATCGAAAGAGCGGTAAAGAGAGCGGTAAAGTAAATAATTTTTTCTAATATATATATGTGTGCGCGCGCGCGCGCGCAAGATGCGGTAAAGTAGTACTCATACGGACAATCGACGCTCTCTCTCTAAAACCTCTCCCTTCTCTCTAAACAACAACAAACGATTATCGGCTAGAGGGGGTGGGAGCTTAGGCTCCCTCCCTCCTCCCTCCATCTCCCCGCCTCCCTCCCCTCCACCTTCTGGGTTTGTTTTTTCTTTTTTGTTTTTCCGGCTGTATAAGGGGGAATCACAGATCTGGAAGCATCCGGCGACCACCGACCAAGACGCGCACCTCCATGGCGTAGCCCAGCCACCGATCTTCAAGACTACCGAATCCGGTGCCAATCGGAGTGGAGAGTGGCCCGCACGCGCGGGTTAAATTTTCCTGTTGTTCCGGCGCGTGGTGCTCACGCGCCACCGGGAATCCCTCTGCCGATGCCACGAGCGGCGTTTCTGGGACCTGTGAGTCGGGGACTTCCAAGACTGGCCGTTGGTTCTCTCATAGAGTGGCGCATGTGTTGCACGCGCTACAGTACCTACGGATTACATTGGTTTTCCGTGTACAGTGTTTTCCATGTAGTTTCTTTTATTGTCTTTGTTTTCAATAAAAAAAAAATCCAAAAAATTAGTCCCCCCTCCGCTTAGCGGTGTTTGGTGGGGTTGGTACCCTATATCCCGCTTAATCGGGTATAGGGATTTGGTAACTCTATCTTAGATAGAGTTGTGTTGTCTCTTAGACTTAGGTCTTTAGAGATTCGCAATCTGGACTAGACTATGTCAACCACATTAGTGTATTGGGAAGCTATAACCGTTGTAACTGACTTGTTTAAGTCAAATTTGTAAGTCCTCTTTAATGAATGGATATGATCTGTTATTCAAAAAAAAAAAAAAAAAAGATGCGGTAAAGTAGTACTTACTTATAATTATCGATCTAATTTGAATGATAGATGGTGTGATAAAACTGATCCCCGGCCAGCTGGATGAAGAACGTTGATAGGGTGGGAGATCCATGCATGCAAAGATGCATGTGGCCGGGGATGCATGGGGGTTTGTCTTTAGAGTACTCGAAACTCAAGGGTTGCTCATATATACTTCATCAAACCGTTTGAACTGTATATATATGTATATATGAGCAACCAAGAAATTAAGGGTGGGGGTATCAGGCTGTGGCTTGAAGTTCAAGATCAATACTGTGAGACTCGAACTAACCAATTGCAGCTGCATGTGATGAAGAAAGAAAGAAAGAAAGAGAGAGAGAGAGAGTAGCCGTGATGGAGATTAACGTATATAGAGGGACTTTGACGGAGATGACGTACGAAATATTATTAATGGTGGAGAGAGAAGATGACAAAAGTAAAGCTGGCGACTCTACCTAACGCCTGCATTTAATATCAAAATTAGAGGTGGTGCTCGAGTCTTTTTTTATTTTTATTTCTTCGGTGACAGTTTGTTAATTTAATCCTATTTTATTTTATCTTCTTAAAAAAGTACCACCCCCTCTATCTAGCTTTTACCATCATCTCCGTCTAAAATTTAACTAAAAATAAAATTTTTGACTAAAGCCAAAATTAATGGATATATTAATACACATTAGATTATTTATTTTAAAGTTAAAATAATAATATAATATTTTATATTTTAATATTTTATAAATACATTCTATATATTAATTAATAATTTATTTTTTATTTAAAATTAATTTTTTCTCAATCTAATTATCTAAGAGGTCACATGTTCAAGAGTGACTCCCTCACAATTTTATTAAAAATTCTTACTTATGATAGAGGAAAATTGTTATAATAACTAAGACACAAGAAATTTACAAATAGACAATAAAAACATCCCGAGCATCAACACCAATAAAGACCAACACCTATACTTATTGATTATTTTTTTAAAAGAATAAAGAAACTTAGCCCTCATAACCAAAATCAGTTACAATTTTTTCAAATTTAAGAAAAAACCCCCTTTATCCAGTCAAATAAGGCCTCTAATGAGAGGAGGAAGATCTGAAGCCAAAAATCATATGTCATTTGAACCATTTGCACATCTTTACGCTAAACCATTTGCCACTGCATTAGTCTCTCTATAAAAATAAGAGAAAGAAACATGAAGCCCAGCTAACCTATCTCTTCCCAATAATCCTCCATATATCAAAAGTCACATCTTTGTTGTTGTAACCATTTTATCACTAGCTAGCATAGAATCTAGTACAATCTCCACATTACTTAAGCAAATCATATATGCATATCTAAGACAATGGAACACATCCAACAGATACATTTGATAATATTTTTAGAGTAAAATATAATTTTGGAGATAAATAATAGTTGGTCAAATTTAGAGAAAAATATAAAATTAATTTAGCTCAAAGATCAATATATGGGGTTTTGGCTATTCTAATGCAGGTCACTTTTACTCAAATTAGTCAAAATTTAATTAGTCACTGGCATTTGACTAGGCCAATGACAATGCTTTCAAACTATTAATTTTGACATTCATTTTAAATTATCAAGAATTCGTAATGATTCACATTTTTCTTTTAAGAAGTTATAATTATCTCTAATTTCTTTTTAAAATTAAACATAATATATAGACTATATATTAAACTAAAATGACAACAAAAGTGGTCCATATATGGACTGACCCACGGTCATCCGTGGACTTATTTATTTACTTTAGAATCTTAGATACTTAGGGTATTTTGTATTATGTTTTATGGAGTGGTATATTTTAATTTTTTGTTAGCGTCGGTTCAAATGATTAACAAAATAAATAATTGCCTATTATATATAGGATGATAGTTTAAGGAGATCATGAGTATCTTTTTTAATCATCCCTGAATTCTTCAAATCACAGCGTTGTATTTTTAATTTTTTTTCCTGAATTAATATATAAATTTGTTTCTTTTAATTAACATGTTTTATTTTGTGATTTACTCCTAGATAGCATATATAATATGATTGTTGACAAAGAAAATGCGAGGTAGATAATTCATAAACATTTAATTAGATGATTAACTCCTTAATTGTATGTTTATGGATAACGGCTCGCAATTAGTAGAAGAGTTTTATGATATATATTACACATATAATTTTCGAGTCTCTCTGTGCATATATATATCGGCTTGTAATTATTAGTAGAATGACTTCTTCTTCTTCTTTTCCCTTCAAGTTGTAAGAACTTTGAAAAATATTATAGATTAGATTCTTATCTAAGTTTTATTCCATTGTATATACATGCTGATCATATGGTACTACGTCCCATATATAGCTCTTGGATCAAATTTTCTTATTTAAAGAAAGAAATTAACGGTTAATATTGGACATGAATTCCGTGTGGATCCGGAACATAGTGATCAAATGAGAATAAAACGTACTTGAAATTAAGCCTTGTTTGTTTTCACAAGTATTTTCAACTCAGCTTATTTCATCTCATTTTATCATTACAATTTTCTCAAATTCTGATACAAAATCAAATAAATAATTCAGCATTTTCAAATCTCAAAATAAAAATAATATTATAAATATATTCTAATAATATTTTATTTAACTTTTAACTTTTATCTTAACTTATTTTATTTCATCTCTTCTCATTAGGGAAAACAAACTAGTTGAATAGTATAGCTCAAAATGTCTTAACTGCAAAATTTTAACAAAATCTAATCTATCATAATTTGCCATTTTCGGAGATGACTCCTAAACATGGCAAAGGGGAGAAATATCACAGGCCAAATATAATACTCCACACCCAGTCCATGAGGGAGAGGTCATCATCAGGAGGTAAGAAGGTACGGGAGACAAGGAGGAGGTAGGCTGAGGAAATAAACAGTAAAGTTAGGGTTGAGTAAAAATTTAAAAATCCAACTTTGAATTTGACTCCGTTTCAAGTTGGAGTTTTTTATATTTGGGAAGTCAGAGGAGGAGTCGGTCCGACTCTAACTCCGACTCCGCTTCCGATATTGCACATATGTTAAAAAAAAAAAAAAAATCTATACATTCATCATATATTTTTTTTTATAACTATAACTTATATAATTAGTTAAATTCAATAATAGTATGAACTAATTATTATAAAATAATATACTTATACTATATAATATAAGAGAAATAATTTGTACAAGCTCCAAATAGACTAAATTAACTAATAATAGTTTAGTATATGAAATATGTAAATATCATACTGTTACTATCATATAACACTATTGTATAATAATATGTAATACTAATGTATAATAACATTTAATACTAATGTATAAATTTATAATAACATGTAATATTACTAATGTATAATAACATTTAATACTAATGTATAAACACGAATCTATAAATTTATAATAACATGCAAGACTAATGTATAATAATATTAGTATAATAATGTATAATACTAAGTCTAATATATAATTAAGTTAGAAATGAGTTAGAAACTAATATAATAATAAGTAATTAATCACTATAGTACTAGTACAAGTCTATAGATTATAATGGGAATAAGTTATAGTCTTAGACACTAGTATAATAAAAGTATAATGAGCTAATAACATGTAATATTATATTATAATAATAGTAATTGTCATTAATAATTCAGTACAAGTTGATTTAAATAGTAATTGTTATTAATCAATACTAATAATTAAATTGAGTGATGAAAAATATTATAAAAACCATAAATAGAATGATGACATATAATTAGAAAAAAGACAATATAGTATGATAAAATGTTAAAAGTATAACTGTATGATATAATAACATATAATTAAATACTAGTGAATTAATATCTAATAATAATATATAGTAAGTACTAACAATTATAAAAACTATAAATAAAAAAATTTAGGATTAAAAGTCTAAATCAAAGATTAAGATTAAAATTAAATTTAGGCATGGTTTGATTACCAAATACTAAATTATCTTATCTTATTTCATCTCATCTAATTATTACAACTTTTCCAAATTCTCATAAAAAAATATAATAAACAATTCAAAATTTTCAAATTCCTAAATAAAATTAATTAATATTAAAAAATTATATTATAATAATATTTTATTTAATTTTTAACAAAACACATCATCTTATCTCATATAAACTGTGTAACAAAACACATCTCGCCTCTTGATCTCTTCCACTCTCAGACGTGTAGAATACCACTGCCGATCAAAGTTAGTAAGTCTCCATATCCGTTACACGTCTCTATTTTTTAATCAAATCTTTAAGGCCGGTTATTCTAGCACATAAGTATTCATTCTTGAGTTTTGTTACATACAAGCAAAGTTATGTACTAATCTGTGTGCCAATACTGATTCTTTCAAATTCAAAATTTAAATTAACATTATTTTCAATAAAATCTACTTTTTGACCAATCACATTAGATTGGCATACATATTAATGCACAGTTGTACTTACAACTAGATTTTTCTTTCCCTCTTTAAGGTTGGTAATGCTAGCATATATCCTCAAAACTCGTACACACCAAACTAAAATTTTGCACATACCCGTGATTGCTGATTTCTTCTATGGTTTTTTCTAGATTTTGTTTTTGATCATAGTGCTTCTTCCAGATTTTGGTTCACCACACTCACCACAATAAGTCCCTAGATTGCCCCTTGTTGATTTGGCGTTGATTTTGGTTTATTACATATTCTGAATTTGGTTGATTTTGTGTAAAGTTTTTTTCCTGGATCTACCTATAAATTTCCTATCATGTACTGATGTATATGGTGAAATGGGTTTTGCTTTTGCTGATTGTAATGTTTCCGTTTGGCTTTATCTTTCATTTGAAGAATTGTTTGTTGATTGTAATGTTTTAGTTTGAGGGAGCAAAACCGCTTTGGAGCGGTCCATCTGCTATTCACCTATAAACAGCCCCTGATTAAGTTTTGACACATCACTTGTTTCACATTAAACCAATAGTGTGCATCACACTAGATAATTCATCTACCCCAGACCCTCACGTTCCTTATTCTCAGCCCTTTCATCTTCTTCTGCCGCCGTAGCCAAGCATCTCCGCCGCCTATCATCGCTATCGTTGCCCATCTCTGTCGTTGATCCCATTCTTCAATCCTAGGCTAGTCTTCCACGTTCTTACTTCAAATCAGTCTTCTCCTTCTTCTGTTTAAGCCTTGTACACAATGAAAGTTCACTTGCAGACCCATGTGCAAACCAAGCGCTCCCACCGCGTTCACATGAATTTCTTCTCCCCCATCTCTGTCAATCATCTCCATCTCCGTCTATTCAGGTCTCCATCTCCGTGTAAACATAGTAGACCATTGAGATAAATGACATAATTTACCATTAAAAAATGTAAAGCACGGGAAGGGATGGTTTCATGGTTGTGCAATCCCCTTTTTCACAAGCATTTCATAAACCGTGTCAATTTTGCTAGGTTCAAGCTTGAACAAGTTATGGGCATCGGATTTCTTTGCAACATTACTCCTAATGATTTCGATTGACATAACCTCTTGCAGCTTAAGATAAAGAGATGGGGGTAGTTGAATCTCGTTGCACAGCCACTTATTTACTGCTTCTTCTCATTCCTGATGTAATAACTAAAAGTTTCAAGGAAACAAAGATCAACATTCCTGATGTAATAACTAAAAGTTTCAAAGAAACAAAGACCATTTTCAACTAGTATCTCTGAATTTTGTCTTTGGGACCTTACTCTCAAAATCTCTGGCCTTCAGCCCTCATATCATACCAAACTCAGTCCTCCAAGATAAGCGAGAAGATAGAGAGATGGGCCGTCATCGGTCGTGGCGGAGAGGGAGAGAAGACAGTCACGGAGAGGGAGGGGTTTGTTTTCCATCTAGGTTCCATGGGAGAGAATGGAGAGGGTGAGTGTGTGATGTCCTGCGATGAGTGCACATGATAGATAAAGTGAGAAGCCTATGTGGAGGTGTGACGCCCCCAAATTCCGTTTGGGATCGGACGGACATTTGAAGCGTCGAGACATGCAACACAAGGTTACCTGCCCCCGTTCATGACATATAAAATGCAATGTTCCTAACATGCATCTAACATTATGCAATATTCGCAGCGGATAATTTTTTTCTTTGGCAATACTATGCACCAAATTGAAAATATCCCAAATGCTTAAAACATACTTCATACATAAAGACTTATTGAGTAGATCACAACACTAGTCAAAAATAGTTATGATCCAAAAAAAACTAAAGATGCAACTCCATTGTACAAGTAGTAATTTACGTTAACTACTATATTAACATTGACGTCGCACCGTCGCTTAGTCAACTGTGTCTAGTTGATCAGCTCCTGATTCTCCTTCAGGTCCTGTAACAAGATCTACCATTCGGGGGGAATGGTAGTTGGGACTACCAAAGTGAGATTTGATTACAAATCTCAGTAAGTTAACAAAAAACTTCCACACAAGCTAATGATGCATGCATGACAGTAAAAGTATAAATGTATAATCAAATTCATAAGTAATTAAAGCATAACTTGGCGTACAATATAGCATAATTGACATAACTTAAATTGAAACATGAACTGAACTTGACTTGACATGAACTTGATCTGAAACTTGACTTAACATGAAAAATACATACTCCACAGTTGTTGTGACCCCATGTATTCTACACAAACTTGACTTAACATGAAAAATACATACTCCACAGTTGTTGTGGCCCCATGTATTCTTCGTGTAAATACATACTCCACAGTTGTTGTGGCCCCATGTATTCTACATAAACTTGACTTAACATGAAAAATACATACTCCACAGTTGTTGTGACCCCATGTATTCTACGTGTAAATACATACTCCACAGTTGTTGTGGCCTCATGTATTCTACGCATCACAATTGTAGTTAAATACATACTCCACAGTTGTTGTGGCCCCATGTATTCTACACAAACATAATGTACTCAAGATGAAACGTGACTGGAATACAAAATGACTGAAGCCCTGATGTAACATAACGTGACTTGAACATAACTTGAAATACATGACCAACTTGAGATAGAAACATTTCGTAACATGACATAACATATAATAGACAACATATTTAACATGACATATTTGCAACAGTGAATATTACATGACTTGACATACATGTAATAGATGGCATACTTAACATGACGTACTTGTAATGTACAGTAATACATAACAGAATATATTATGTAACATATAAAAATTGATGACAGAATAAATTCTGTATAATAGACAATTACGTGATAACTTGGCATGGCATGACATATATGATAACACACATACATACACTGTAGTTCTTTTACTTAGCACACATACACAGTAGACTGCTAGTAAGTTAAAAGCTAACTTACCTCGATCTCCGCGTTTCTTATAAAACTTTAAGTGCGACCACGAGGAACTGTAATTAGTGATTCTAAAAGTTAGAACTAAATCACTAAATATTTGAAATATGGAAAATACTAACTTAAAGAGTAAAATTTTCATTTTACTCTCTATATGTGGGAAAATGACCGTTTTACCCATAACTTAAGGATTTTGCATACTAACTCCAAAAGTTTCCAAAATTTACATTCCTCATGTAAATTTTGTCCTAAACTTAAATATCAACTCAGAAAAATTTAAAACAAAACACAACTATGGAAAACACACTATGGCCGAAACATCCATAGGCCATTTCCCTTGATTTTTGTTGCAATTCCTTCCAACTTCAAAACTCATGCTTAAACCAAAATTTTGCAACAAACATCTTCCAATCCTAAGTTCAAAACCATACTTAAAACATCCATTTAGAAAAAGCTAATAATCAATACCAAACTTTTTTGTAAAAAAAGATCCAAGCACTTGAATCACAAGTTTTGACCTTAAATCAAAACATCTCCAAAAATTTCAAAAATCAAATCTTACTTCTAACATATTCATAATATCATCCTAACATCAACCATGCTTTAAATCATCAAACTAAAGTCACCAAAATCACAAAATAACATTTGGAGTTTTTGGTTTTACACTTAGTCCAAAAACAGAAACTTTTTCCTCAACTAGTTTTGATAAATCTCTTGATCTATGACTTATAAATATATGATCTTCAAACCAAACTATTACATGGTTTAAAAAGATGTCCTAAAACATATATAAGCTTCTAATTCAAGATCACATGGTTAGAAATTAACCAAAACATAAATTTAGCCAAGAATATCCACACTTTGGCTTATCTTAATATCTCTTTGCATAAAATTTCATATCTTTGAAACTAACATCAAATATCTTCAAAATAATAATATAACATGTATATAAGATACTTAGGATCCTCCAATAAAATTATTAAAGTCATTAGAATAGATTTAGACCATCAAAGAGTTAAACTTTCTCAAAACAGAAACTGTTTTTCTTTTTCCAGTTTCTAAGTTTCTAAATCTACGAAAATATTTCATCAAAACCTTTAATCATGCAAAAATCCTCAACCAATAGTCATATATACATGTTAACAATACTCCATAAAAATTTCGGACCAATATCTATCCATTAGCTTGGTCAAAAACTCCAAATTATAACATATTCTCCAGTTTACCTCTCAGAATGACCTTTCTATAGTTTATACAATATTTGACTAACCAAATGATCTTCAAATGGGGCAAATAAGATATCTATGTAAACTAGACTCAAAAAGAAACAACTCTTATGAAGGAGACTTTATGCTAAAACACTTACAACAGCTTCGAAATTGGCGTGCAAAATACCTCCTAAAAGCTGTCCGAGAGAGAGTGTTTGATATTCTTTCAATGGAAAGTGTAAATGAAGATAATTTCATGGGGAGAGGTGGCTGGAGATACTTATGGATGAGATATGGAAGAGATGAGGCTGGAGTTGAGAGTTGAGTGTAGTTTTCTCCTACCCAAAATATCTATAAAAGATTATCTCATAATATTCTATCCAATAGTATCTACAAAAAATCAACTTAAGATATTTTTATCTAATAATATCTATAAAAATCAACTCAAAATATTTTTACCCAATAATATTCATGAAAATTACCTCAAGATATTTCTTTTTATCCAATAATATCTACAGTTTTGAACAGATGTTTTGTCCGAAAATATGAAAAAATTTTATTGCGCCATAAGACTTTAAATAGCCCTCCGAGTCTAATGGCATAAACCATAATACATTTTGACACTTCTAACTATCTCCAATAATCAAAAACACACTTCTGATACCATAGTAAATAATAACACTAACTATGTAGTTAGACAAAAACCTATACGATTAATGGATTCGTGAAAACTTATGGGGTTTTCACGAGGTTCCTAAAGTTAATAAAAATTTCACAATTGAATTTCTAGCGGGCTGTTACAGGAGGTCACCAATTGGAGGGTTGATATTTGAAGTAAAACAGATGGACCGATTTTAAGATTAACCCTTGAGGGAATGCAAAGTTGCAAACCCTTGTCATCATTCCTCAACCATATTAGATTATGCAATTTTAGGAAAAAAGTGGGTGGAGCCATAAGAGCCATGAAATAAATTACAATTAAGGGTATCATTATTTAAATGATCTTTCCATTTTCTCTTGATGGTTGTTTCGAAAGTTATTGTTGTTTTTAGTTCGTAATCTTATTCTTATAATCCTTTTTTGAGGCACAACTTGGAAGTTGGAAGGCACTTGGAATATTTAATTTATTTTCATTCATTTGCTGGGAACGTTTGTTGCTGTTGTTGGGAACATTTAATATGTTTGGAACAAAAAAATTGTTTTGTTGTTGTTTGGTTTATTTCATTGTCAGAATGAGAACTTAGAAATTTTTATTGTAATAGTTGGAAGGAAATATTATTATGATGAATGATGGATGTGGATGATGGATAATGGGTGTGGATGGTTTTTTGTTATGTTTTTAGTAAAATTGAAGTAAAAATGAATTATTTAATTTAGATTGTAATTTTTGAAAATTGAAATTCCACACTTTTTTTTTTCAAAGAGTGGCCAAATATGAAATTAACAAAAGTTGAACAAAAAAACCCAAAAATCAAACTTGTTAGAGTGGAGGATGTACATCTTGGAGTCGGAGGTTAGATTCCACTTTCGACAAGCTCAGAGTCGAAGTCAGAAGCAGGGCAAACCGACTTGGACTTGGTGCTCAACCCTAAGTAAAGTGTCAAGAGGCAAAAGACAGGTCAAGGAAGTCAGGCGAAAAATGGGAAATGAGTGAATGTAAAGTAGATTTTTCATCTACCACTAGTAGGAGCTCAATTAAAGGAATCTGAACACTTAACGCTACTTGAGGAGGCTTATTTTCTTTCAAGAAAAGCAAGAGTATTGTTTGATTCATTCAATTGTTTTTTCTTTCAAAATGTATATAATTGGGGTATTGTATAATTGTTAACTATACAACGTTACATTATTTCATCTTTTAACTTAAAAGATTATCAGTTCCTTGTGTGCATTAATGATACGATCGATTAATGCTGGAATTTAATGCTCTCGCAAATGATCACTACGTAATTACTAACAGTTAGAAAAACTTGCCAAACTGCGTACCATGGTGTCGTATATTCTGGATGTTGCGCCTCTTTTACTTGGCATGCAGATCATATATATTTTGGTTTAGGGTTCTTTCGACTTTTCGCTGATGTTCTAGTCATGTATGTGCTTAGATAAAGCAATTGTATTTTCCTTAGGACGGAGAAAGGTGGTTTAGAATATCCTTAATTTATAATAGAATTGGTCAATTTCTTGCTAATTTCTCTAGTATCAAGCTTAGGGGTGAAAGATTTTGGATCAAGATTGGAAAACTTGACTGGATCAAACTGTTCGGTCCAGACCAGATCAAAAATCTTGTTGGTTGGTCTTGGTCCATGGTATTTGAGAAATTCGGTTTTTGGTTCGGTCCTTGGATGTAGTTTTTTTTTTTAATCGTACCAGACCGAAATATTTACATATAAATTTTATAAATATAATACATTATTTTATATAGTAGTTATATAAATTAATTATTTAATTTTTATATATTAATCTATCACTCCCGACCATATAAAATAATATATGATATCAATTAACTAATATATTATATGATAATATATGTTATTATATATACATACATACTCTACAATTTGCACCTAATTAAAATAATTAGATAGTTTTTTTTTAAATACCTAAATTTTAAAAACACATAAATAATCTATAGACAATGAAATTATTTAATATTCATTTACCATATATAAAATGTTAGAATTTTAATATAGACAACCATTATTAATACTAAAGTACTAACTTAGTAACTAATAACATCATAAATATAATTATAATTAATCATTTTTTTAATGAGTAAGTTGCAGAATTCACATTAAAGAGTTTATTTAGTTTTTATTTTACTAATTTAATTAATTTTTTGTATTAATTTATCTTCCAAAAAATAAGAAAAAAAGTATTCATGGATCAATCAGGCTGGACTAGACTAGACCGTTGACCAGACTATATTAGCGAACGGTTTGGTCCGGTCTGGCAAAAATGGTGAATCAAAATTTTCAATCCATAAACCCGTGGACCAAACCGATTACACTCTTAAATTTAAGTTGCATGGTTTATATATTCTTATATAGGACAATGTTATATATATATATATATGATGAAATTTTATTTAATTGTTCAAGAATAAACAATTAATTGAAGTTTATGTTTGTGGAGTTTCCTTGATGGTTTCGAGTTCATTTATAGTATTAAGAAATTAGAAAATTAGGAGGAGCACTCACAATGGTTCCTTTATCCTATAATTTAAAATACATCATTAAAACTTATTTTTTCTATTTTACATACCGACTTTTATAATAAGTCATATATCAGCTTATCTGTTTTTTCTATGTATCATTTAAATATTCTTTTTTAATCTTTTTTATTCATTTTAAATATTTTCTCTAACTACCATTAAATTTGATATTTGCAATATTTTTCCATATACAATATTATATAATTATGTCATATTTCAAGATTAATCCAAATTTAAATGCCAAACCACTATTACAAGGTTTTAATCCAAGTACTTTTTTGCTTCTTCATCACCTTCAAACAGCCAATTAACTGATATACGCACCTTTCCTTCGTAGCCCAAACAGCTATTTGGTGGCTGAAAGTACGTTTAAGAGTTGTGAAAGTATGTTTGGTGGCCCCTCAAGAAACGATTAAAGGAGAGAAAAAATAATTAAAAATATTTTAGGAGTGTGAATAGTATTATCTGCATTTAGAGGATTACTATAGTAAAATGTAAAATAAAGATGAAAATATAAAATTCAATGGAATGTAATTTTGATCAATTTTCTTTATATTATATAGAAATTGTATTTTACAAGAGCTATTGGGAGTGCTCTACAAGTCTGGGTTCCCAGTTCCCACAGAAAAAGAATAATAATTACAAAAATTAACTTGTAATTAGGAAGTAATTACATCGTTCGTTTTCAGAGGGACGGGAAATTGTTGTGTTTTTTTTTTTTGCTGATCTCCGTATCAATTAGGAAGTAATTGTATATATATTACTAATTTATTTCATCCTATTTGCAGTGAACATTTTACTTCTTTGACAGAAGCATTAAGGAAGTGTCCCAGGGGCTAAGGCAGTCACGAAATATATAGATTTAAAAAAAATAAAAAAATAAATAAAAAAGTAAAAAAATAAATGGGAGTCAAGGTTCAAAGTACACCCGGTCAACCATGACACGGTGGAGACTTGCATGCAGTTGTTTCTGAGTTGCCTTCAGGAAAATGAAATGATCATTCCGAGGGCGATGCCATTCATTTGCTTCCTGGAAAATGATACGGGGGACAAAGATGGTGCCCCATTTTAACCGATTCTTTATTTTATTATTATTTTTTAATATATAAGGAATTAATTATTAATTAATTTATGTAATATTTTAATATATTTAAAGATGTTTAAAAAATATTTAAAAAAAAACGACACAATTGCATTTATCGGTAGAATGGGGGGCACCTCCTTCGGTCTCTCTAGCATTGTCCTTCATACATGCACATGTTTTAAATAGATAAAATTTTTATAAAAAAAAATTCAAATTTTAAAAATTAAATAACATTTTAAAAAAATTATGAAATTTTTTGATAATTTCATGACTGATCTTTGTGTCTCAACATTCTCTTAAGATTATGATAAAAATCTGTCAAAGCGCTATTTTTTATGTTCAAGTATGCTTAGGTATTGATGGGAAAGAAAACGTGCGATTTTTCGATCAAGTATTCTTATAAAAAAGAAAAAGAAATTGATTTTTATAATGAAAATCTATTCTCCCCTGGGATGTGAAAATTACATCCAACGTATTTCCTTCTTTGAAATTAAAAAGAAAGATTAATATATAGAAATATCTTAAACCAAAGTGAGAGGAGCCTTTTTTTTTTTTTTTTTTTCAAAAGCAAAACATGAAAGTCAATATGGTCAATATATCAGCAGTACATCTAAACATCTCTTGAACAAAAAGAAAGGAATGCAGCAGTACGCAGCAGGAAACTCCGACCGGAGTTACGCGAACCCCCCCGACCGCGTACGTAGTACACACGCATGCTTTATCCTCCCGGGGCTATATAATGAGAACGCCGTTACGCTGGAATGCCATCATCAACTTCGTATCCAAGTCATTGTTCATTGTACCATTATCGCCAGCCCCTCCGGGTATTGTGTTTCCATAAACCCAGCTGCTAGAAACCTGTCCACTTCCTCTGCGATCGCCTCGTATTTTTCGGTACCAAAATTTCTGTTCTTCTGTTTGATCGAGCGTGCCTTTGGGTCTATAATCAACTTGTATTCGATGATTTCTTCTCCTATTCCAGACATCTCTATGTTCTAGAAGGAGGTCGGTCAACTGCTGTCTCACTTCCTTTGCCAGCCTGGTTCCTATCTTTACGTTCTTTCCAAAAAAAAAAGGTGATTTTTCCATCGTTCATTGCAGCGCATCTCATCCATTCCCTACATAAAACCCTTATGGCTCATTGATAACTGTGCTATTTTAGTCACAGTTTGTAGCTAATATACGCGTCTCTACCATTTCGCTTTGCAACATACCTCCGTTATCCTTATTTTACTCCATTTCATTCCCATAAACCTTTGGTAAACAAAAAAAAAAAACTACTCTGTTCTTGTCTCTCTAATTACTGCTTTGTCATTTTCTTTTCTTTCCAAAGCAAAATTGTCGCTTCCACTTTCCTATAAACCACCTTTTTCAGTGGCCTGCTTCTTTAACTTTCCACTCGTGTTTTCCAAACCAATGTCTAGCATTGTAATAGAATCTTTACTTCATGCATCCAGCACCCTCGGCCAACCCAACAAGAGATGGCACTGGGCTTTTGTGTCCATCTATTGTTCTAGAGCCCTACTATTCCGTACTTCCAAGGATTCTCTACACGAGAAGGCCGAAGTTTCACGCTCACCATCTTTCGTATTTGTGGATCTGAATTCAGACTACTGCAGGTTCAAAATCGATCAAACAACTCTGACTAAGCTCGTCAAAGAGAAAAATGTTAACAAGCTCCGAGAAATTGGGGGGGTTGATGAAGTAGCATCCAGTCTTGAAATCAGTGTCAAAGCCGGGATTGATGGTGATGTTGAAGACATTTCTCGTCGACATGAGGCTTTTGGTTCAAACACGTACAAAAGACCCCCAACAAATAGCTTCTTCCATTTTGTAGTGGAAGCCTTCAAGG
Source organism: Carya illinoinensis (assembly GCF_018687715.1). Lineage (NCBI taxonomy): Eukaryota > Viridiplantae > Streptophyta > Magnoliopsida > Fagales > Juglandaceae > Carya > Carya illinoinensis. Next base: position 46,748,620 of record NC_056752.1, read on the forward strand.
ATCTTACCATCTTCATCCTTCTAGGCTGTGCAGCACTTTCTCTTGCATTTGGCATAAAAGAGCATGGACTAAAAGAAGGATGGTATGATGGTGGAAGCATATTTGTTGCTGTATTTCTTGTCATCGTTGTTTCCGCCATAAGTAATTTTAGACAAAGTAGACAATTTGACAAGTTATCCAAAGTCAGCAACAATATCCGAGTTGATGTTTTGAGAGCTGGACGGCGTCAACCTATTTCAGTTTTTGAAATTGTCGTTGGAGATGTCGTTTGCTTAAAGATCGGAGATCAAGTTCCAGCAGATGGGCTATTCTTATACGGGCACTCATTGCAAGTGGACGAATCTAGCATGACAGGGGAGAGTGATCACGTAGAAGTAAATTGCAGGCATCCATTTTTAGTCTCTGGTACTAAGGTAGTCGATGGCTATGCTCAAATGCTTGTCACTTCGGTGGGCAAGAACACAACATGGGGCGAGATGATGAGTTCCATCAGCCGTGAAACAAGCGAACAGACACCTTTACAAGCTCGCCTCAACACGCTAACGTCATCAGTAGGTAAGGTTGGTTTGGCAGTCGCTTTCCTCGTTCTCGTAGTCTTGTTGGTTCGCTACTTCACAGGAAATACAAAAGATGAGAATGGAAATAGGGAGTTCAATGGCAGCAAGACAAAGATTGACGACATAGTGAATGCTATCGTGGGGATTGTAGCTGCTGCAGTTACAATTGTCGTAGTTGCAATTCCTGAAGGTTTACCACTGGCTGTCACGCTTACACTTGCTTATTCCATGAAGAGAATGATGGCTGATCAAGCAATGGTGCGGAAGCTCTCTGCCTGTGAGACCATGGGCTCTGCCACCACCATTTGTACTGACAAAACAGGCACTCTCACGCTGAACCAAATGAAGGTGACAAAGTCTTGGCTTGGGAAAGAATCTTTTGTAGCTAATGCTCACTCAATTGCTCCACATATTCTTGAATTGTTCCATGAAGGAGTTGCTCTGAACACAACTGGTAGTGTTTTCAAGCCTAGTTCAGGATCTGAAATCGAGTTCTCAGGTAGTCCTACTGAAAAAGCAATTCTTTCGTGGGCTGTTCTGGAGCTAAACATGGAAATGGAGCAATTGACGCAAAGTTGCATGGTTCTTTTTGTCGAAGCGTTCAATTCCAAGAAGAAACGAAGTGGGGTCCTGATGAGGAGAAAGGTAGACAACACAAGCCACGTACATTGGAAAGGAGCTGCAGAAATGGTACTGAAGATGTGTTCGAGCTACTATGATGCTTCTGGAATTATTAAAGATCTAGATGATGGTGAAAGGACGAAATTTGAGAAAATTATTGAAGGTATGGCCTCTAGCAGCCTCCGGTGCGTTGCTTTTGCCCATAAGCGAGTTTCAGAAGAAGATAATGTAGATGGCGAAGAACATAAAAGGCTAGAAGAAGATGGTTTGACCCTTCTAGGACTGGTGGGACTTAAGGACCCATGTCGTCCGGGGGTGAAGAAAGCTGTAGAAGATTGTCAATATGCTGGTGTGAACGTCAAAATGATCACTGGAGACAACGTCTTCACGGCAAAAGCTATAGCCACTGAATGTGGAATACTAAGGCCAGGCCAGGACATTCTCGGTGGAGCAGTAGTAGAAGGTGAGGAATTTAGAAAATACACACCAGAGGAGAGATTGAAGAAAGTTGAAAAAATTTGTGTGATGGCAAGATCCTCTCCTTTTGACAAACTTCTAATGGTAGAATGTTTAAAACAAAAAGGCCATGTGGTTGCAGTTACTGGTGATGGCACAAATGATGCACCGGCATTGAAAGAAGCTGATATAGGACTTTCAATGGGCATTCAAGGCACCGAGGTGGCTAAGGAAAGCTCAGACATTGTCATTATGAATGATGATTTTGCTTCCGTGGTCACAGTTCTTAGGTGGGGAAGATGTGTCTATAACAACATCCAGAAGTTCATCCAATTCCAACTCACTGTAAATGTTGCTGCTCTTGTGATCAACTTCGTGGCTGCAGCTTCAGCTGGTGAAGTCCCGTTATCAGCAGTACAGTTATTATGGGTAAACTTGATCATGGACACATTGGGTGCCCTGGCTCTCGCAACAGAGAAGCCCACCGAGGAGCTCATGAAGAGACGACCTGTGGGTCGGACTGAACCGCTAATTACCAATATTATGTGGAGAAACCTCTTAGCCCAAGCTTTATACCAGATAGCTATCCTCTTGACCCTGCAATTCAAAGGCGAATCCATCTTCCGTGTGACTAAGAAGGTAAATGACACATTGATCTTTAATACTTTTGTTCTTTGCCAAGTCTTCAATGAATTCAATGCGAGAAAGCTTGAGAAGAAGAACGTCTTCAAAGGGATACATCAGAGCAAGTTATTTTTGGGAATCATAGCAATAACCATTGTCCTTCAGGTGGTCATGGTAGAATTTTTGAAGAAGTTTGCAAATACAGAAAGGTTGAATTGGGTGCAATGGTGTGCATGCATTGGAGTCGCAGCAGCATCTTGGCCAATCGGTTGGATTGTAAAGTGGATACCTGTTCCACATAAACCATTTCTCAACTACCTTAAGATGAGAAAGATACAAGGACTCGCACTAATCTTCAATCTTATTAAAGATGGCTGCACACAGTGACACACTTGCTGTCAAATTGGAATCTGGTTTATTACTGTAGGTGTTTAATGTTATTTATTGTATGGGATATATCATATATGATGTGTAATTATTGTTGTCATATGCTGAGTAATATAATTCTCTTCACTTATTATTTTCATATATCGAGGACAATTTCAATAAAGTCTTCTGGCAATGTCTGCCTAAATGCAACTTGTAAAAAGTCTGGGATAAATCTATCACCTTTTATTAGCAAAGGCCAAGGTCGTAGAGTCATACCAGACAACATATATTTGGAAAATTCAACGACAGTATATGCACTCAGAGATAAAAACATAAATAAAATCTGGGTAATCGGTTGAAGCAGCATATATATATATATATATATATATATATATATATATCTAAAAGATTATTCGGCTTGTGTCAAGACTTATCACAAGCTTGGCCTTTAGGCCTTTACGGTCAATATAAAATAGCAAGTTATAGTACTGGTCCAATTGGGTTCCGATCTCGTAGATGTAAAGACATCATCTAATTTAGAGCTTAGTCGTCATGGACTTCCATGTACACAATAAAGTCAAGAATGAATAAAATAATTACCAATAATATGAAATTAAGAAAATAGAAGCAAACAAAGAATAAGAAGAAAGATAATTTAAGCCATGCATGAGTATATTTAGCGGGGATTTCATTATACACCCACCGTGGGCAGGGGCGGCTCAATACAAATTGAAGCCTAAGCAGAAATTTAAGTATTTATTATTGAAAAAATCTGATTGTAAACGATTCTACATACTAATACGTGTATTCATCCAACATGTTTAGTTAGAAAGTTAGATTTTAATGAAAATTATAATAATTTAAATTTTGAATATGAAGGCAGCAACATTAGTATTATAATCGGTACACGAATTCGCTTGTATGTAAGAAAACTCTTCATAATTATAATACAATAAAATATAAATTATTTTATGGAATATTTTCAAATTTTTCAATAAAATGAGATTTTATTTAAAATCTTTAAATAATTTTTTTTTGAATTTATATTTAATAAAACAACTTAAATGAGGCCTCAATATAAATTTTATGTCTCAATTTAGCAAGATCTTAAAAAAATATTTAAAATATAAATAATTCATTATATTAAATATTAAATTTAGTATTATAGGGCCTTGCATATATTGAAAAATATAAAAATTATCTAAAATTTTATTTAATAAAATAGTTTTTTTTTTCAAAATTAAATTTTAAAAAAATCATTTTAATTTTTTAGAGCGTTATATAAAGTGGGGATCTTACGCAATGATTTAAATGGTCTTACGATTGAGTCGGCTGACCGTGGGGAATATGGTCAGATACGTTTATAACAGTAAATTCGACTAACATGTAGCGTGCAAGTATGCGCCATGCGGTAATGGACCTCACGAATTTAGGCTGTTTATTCATCGACCTGGTTTCATGCGACACAATCTCTTAGGAAAAGGAGGCAGCTCAATTATTGGCCTGCTTATCAAAAGAGGTGCATGAAAAGCTTCCAACTTCCACGACACTGCATGCCTTATCGACCTGCTGAACCTCGATACGAGTCGAATGAAGTCTTGTTGCCTGGCATCTTTCAACGGTATTCTTTGACAGTCTGGCGTAGCATCATGTCCCTTTATTCGCCAAATCAAGGTTGAAACTTCATGCACGTTTTTGCAGCTGGGTTAGTGCTATTATGTCACTCAAGGTTTCCCACGTGCTAGTGTAAATTATATTTTTTTGAACTTTTTTTAAATATTTTTTTAAAAAACTAATACATCAATAGTAATTTTCTTAATTATTAAATAAAATAAACTATATGAATAGTTAAATTGAGAAGACAAACTTAACCGGCATAATATCATTTTCCTATACCATACTGTATGTGTGAAGCTGTCAGTTGTCAATGACTAAATGGTCTGGCTTGACTCTCTTATTAGACATTCACTTTACTTTGTGAATAATGCTAAAGTCATCTATTGATAAATTTTTTCAGGAGTGTTTATCGATTTTTTAACTTAATGGTTAAAACATTATTTTTTAATAATTTTCTGAATTTTTTTAAATGTTTAAAGTAATTTAAAAAATACTTGAAAAAAACAGAAAATAAAAAAGTGAATTTTGCCTAATCGGTGGGAATGGTCGGGGCCACTTCTCGATGGCCCTAGCAGTTCCCTTACTTTATTCATGCCACACTTTACTCCATTGAAGTTATCTGGTTTATTAAAAATTTAAAATATATATTTAAAATAAAATAACTTCCAAAAAAAAAAAAAATTCTTAAATTCCCAATTCCACCTTTAGTTGACACAATAGAAATCCATCAATTTGAAATGCTTTGCGATTAGTTATCTCTTAAAAAAAATTAAAATTAAAATGAAAATCTCTTCTAACTGCATGTAGGGAAGGGAATAGAAGAGATTTTTGGATCCACCAAAAATCGTAATCAATAACCACCCAACTCATGCAGAAGAATAGAAGGTAAGACTAACCAGTGGCTGCCATTACACTTCTATTAACTCGCGTGATTGATCCTTTTAAACATTGAAAAAACTTGTTGGGAATTTCCAGTTCTAAGCGGGTTGCTTTTTGCTTCCTCTATAATACATGTATTCCTACAAGTCTGAAGGCTTCCCACAATCCAACAAAAGCACAATCACTCTATAATACAATGCACCCGCATGCACAAAATGCACCAGTGCAACATGCAAAGCTGGGTGCTCTAATTACAGATGGAGGCAAGTTTTGAGTCTCTGTACCAGTGCCTCACATGGTTTTATTTGAGATCTGGACAGAGCTTTTACGGGATCAGGACCAAACAAGGAGATTAAAGTTTGTTTTTTAAGGTTTCTCCCAAACTGAAATCCACACATCTTGATACAACAAATAATCTAAGCTGGAACAGCTTCAGGAACTTTGCCATCGCTCATGGGAGCCAAACTGTCATAGTAGTCAACCAGCACTTTCCAACCACCAGGGCACATGAATCCATCAGGAGGATTCTCTTTGTTCTTTGCAAGCATCCGCATCTGTTAATTGCATGCCAAGATTTTTGAGATGATACGAAGATATAATATATATATTTAACATGTCCACATTTCAGACTTTTTAATGACTATCTTAAGTGTATGCTAGCAGCATTTATGTCAACAAAACTTACCTTGGTGCCTGATATGAAAAGGAAATCCTGTGATCTTGAGGGATCAAAAAATGCCATTCTACCCTGAGTTTTGTCATAGGCAGCAACCTGTAATTGCAACCAAGCAAGGTGACTAAGGATTCCAAGTGCAACATAAGTGGGTATTAATGGCAGCCAGCCAGATGATTTGCATACCCTGAAAGGAAGAATGTTTAGCCGCTCCAGTCCAGGTGCCATGCTCAATACTGTTTTACCATGGTCAGCATCATATAGATCTCTCTTTTCGACAGGATGGCCCATGCCAGCTGGGTCCCGACCAACAATGTAAAAGTTGGCCCCTGCATTAATCCTAGCCTTTGCATGCCACTGCACCTCAGTTGGGCCAGCATAATGCATTGGAGATGGGAATATAGAAACCACAGTCGTCTCTGGATCAAGAACACCATCCTCAAGCACCTGACAAACATTTCGATAGCATTAAACATGGTCACTACGGCTCGAGGTTAGGAAATTGTACATTGATCTCTTTTGGGAGAGGTCAAAACAAATCTCCAAAAAACCACCTGCCCCATATAAACCAAGCAATGTGCCAATGACTTTTCTAATCTTTTTCATAAACACGTAAATCCCAAATCACTGTAGAAAAATTTAGGGCAACAAAAATAATTCTAATCACTGCATCTCTGCTTCTAGTCTAGGCTTTCTTAAAGAAAGGGTACAAATCATTGCATGGTTTATGGAAGTTGAAACTTTTGAGTATGTATACCTTCTCGTGTTGCTTCATTCGCCAACTAAGTGGAACATCATCTGCCTTTGTATAGCCTCCCAATGGATGAAGCAAGAGGATAGGGTTCTTGTAGCCCATCTCAAGAAGCCGACAACGGGTATCCGTCATCAGCAAAGCATGGCCATTGTGTACAGGATTTCGAAGCTGGAATGCAAACACTGCATCTGCATTCCGCCTTGTGAATTCCTCACGGAGTTCTGCAGGAGACAATCGAAAACGATCAAGGCCATCGTGGTACTTGATCGGTTCTATAACCTCTAAGTCACCTCCGATCAACCAGTTTCCAGCATGGGTTATAGTTTCATCAGCGTAAGGTAGGCCAGGGGCAATGGTTCCCCAAGTTCTGGCAATTCGTTCTTCTTGAGGATGCTTGTAGATCTCAATACTGATTAAATCAAATGAATAGGCGAAGAAGACATTAGAAAGTACAGCAAGTCATTCAGTTCAATGAACGAACACTCAAATCTATTAATTTTTGCATGTTTTGTTGGAAAAGGAATAAACTCCAAAAAGCAACTTCATGTAATCACTTGTGCCATCACCCTATGACACACTAACCACATGCAATGTCCCAAAAAGAAAACTCACAATAGGACCTTGCTATACTGTTAAATCAAATCATTCATGCTAGAAAAGAAATGTTGAAGCAATTGCCAAGTAACCAAATAGAGTATCTCATATTGACCGAGAATGCAAATCGAAATTACAGCACAAAAACAGATTAAACCCCAGACTGATTCCCAGACAAGATTATGGTATATCCTATATCACACAACAGTAATGTAACCAGGTTTTATCAGGAAAACAATCAGACTAGTTCAAGATATTTAGATATCTAGGGTTGACTGTTAAATCTATTGCCACAAAGAGCTCAACTTCAATTCAAACTGAAAGACCAACTCAAAACAAATAAATAATTTGTCACGGTACTCTTCTTGTGCTTGTTGCCTGGTCAAAAAAATCTGATCACACAGTTAAAACAATAGTAAACTTTAACGGGCTTGACAAACATCAATCCTTTGCACACCAAAAAATTCAAAAGAAAGAATCAAAGATGAGTGTTTCTGAAAGAAAGAAACTTTGTGCTAAGTAAAAGAAAGAAAAATTGTCAGAGTGGGCACATATAATAGTAAGACTAACGACAATACTATTATATACATAAAACAGGTTACATATAACAGGTTATATTAACGGTTTAATTGTCAAGAGTAAAAGTCTAGTTCCCATGACTTCTTGGATAGTTGGATATATGGTGATTTACATGATCGTTCAAATTTTCTATATATATATTTTTAACCTCAAATTTTCTAATTTGATTATTTGTTACAGTGCTTATTGCTTTATATGTATAAGCGTTTACTTTGAGTTGTTCAAGCAAAGATGTTTTCCTGCTTAGATGCACGGCCAAAACTTTTTAATTTGGTTAAATTTCTTAGTCGGTAGTTCTTGCATCAAATACAATCATGTGGGACCTTAGAAAGGGAATAAAAAAGCAACAAAGATGGAGCAAATCCATTTTTCAATCTTTTTTCTAACACCCCTTAGACCATGGTATATGATAAAGCTATTAAATTTTTTTCTGTTGAATTGATTAATAATGACATGGTATAATCATCTTCATAGATTCATTAATGATGAAATGAAACGCCTTTCGTGCAACAATAAATTTGTTGCTTTGGGGGGGGGGGGGGGGGGGGGGTTGATTTGGAAGACTATAAACGGTGCATAAACAAATGATCATCAGATTGTCAAACCTATCACATAACCACCAAAAAATACCGAAAGTACACGAGGGCATAGATAGAGGCGATACATGTTAATGACTATCCTTCATGGTATTTGTAACGCCTAATGAAATGCCCAAACTACATGACCTATACTCCAAAAGGACTTATCAATGATACAATTGGAACCCTATTGGAACCTCATAAAGAGTAAGAACTTCTCTTTCCCAAACAATGTGGGATCTCATACACCACCTACCTTTATCCTTATCATATGGGGTATCACAATCACCCCCTCCTAAATTCCCGACGTCTTTGTCGAGCCCTTCAGTCGTAGGTAGTACGGCTCAAGTCCCACATTTCTTATTGGGATATGCTCTAATGCCATTTGTAACTCTCCAATGGAATGCCCAAACCACATGGCCTATGTTTCAAAAAGACTAGTCAATGATATAATTGGAGACCCATTGAAATATTATAAAGAGCAATAACTTCTCTTTCTCAGGTAATGTGGGATTTCATACACTGCCTACCTTTATCCTTATCATATGGGGTATCACATTAGGGCATTACAAATGGTATCAGAGCCTATCCCAATAAAAAATGTGGAATCTAAGCCGCACCACCTATGACAAAAGGGCCTGATGAGAATGTCGGGAATTTAAGAGGGGGAGATTGTGATATCCCATATAATAAGGATAATGGTAGGTGGTATATGGGATCCCACATTGTTTGGGAATAAAAAGTTATTACTCTTTATAAGGTTTCAATGGAGCTCCAATTATATCATTGACTAGTCCTTTTGGAGTATAAGCCATGTGATTTGGGTCTTCCATTGGGACGTTACAATATTCTTCTACACACACATATAATTTCCTTGCCTCAAATGAACAAACAAAGGCTTTGCAGGAAAAACTGAAGTCTAAAAATTATAAGCATCAGCAATGACTGAGGTCGCCTTAGGAAAAACTGAAGTCTTATAAGCATCAGAAATGACCTCAGTCATTTCTTATACACAAAATAAATCGAAACTTAACCAAACAACTACATGTCAAAAGGTAGCACACCTCCACAGATGATCAAAACCAACATATTTTTTCTTCAACTCCAATTAAAATCAACAGATAATTCCCATCATCTAAACTCAGAACACGGCATACCACATAGCCAAGCATATAATAAATAAAAAAACATAATCGACCATTTCCATTTACGCAATAACAGCCCAGAGTTTCATCTTAAACACGCCAACCAAAATGAGTGTCAAAATCACAAAATAAATTGAAAAAAAAAAGAGAACGACAGAGACAAAACGGTGTCTTTACTCTTTGAGAATAGCCACCGGGTTGTTGGCCGAGTCGAACAGAGCGACTTGGGTGGACTCGCCGATCCGGTGCTTCTGCGAGTCGTCGATGGCCAGAACGATAGGCACCGACATGTTCACGACCGACCCGTCTTCTAGTCGGAGCGCGTTGAAATGAAGCGTTTGGAGGAACTCGGACTCTCTCATGAAACCACTGAGTGGGCTTGCCCACCCTTCGCTCAGCACGTGGACCCATTGAAGATCAATCTTCGAGAGCCTAATTCTAGGCAGAGACAAAGCCTCCCTCTTCTTCACATCTCTAAGAGGCTCGTCCACCACAAGCTCCACGAGCTTGCCACCGTCCGGCTCGATCAACCCAGATGAAACTCGGAGCCTCCGGTTAGCCCTTCTGACGGAGGGAAGAGATACGGAAACTTTGCGGATTTGGGCGAAATGGGTATTAGGAATCGTACTGAGGGAGTGAGAAGGGTACGGTGTTTTGGTGCAGACTGCAGCCATCGAAGCCATTGAAGGTGGAGACCAACAAATGGCTCTCTCTGTTTCAGGCAATGCAAGCTTTGTTTATTCGGAGGTTATTAATAATAATAATAATAATAATGAATAATATAATATATAATCGTAAAACGTGTAAATACTATAGAACCGTTTAAAAAGAAATATAATTTATAATTAAATTTTTAATATAAATTTATTTATTTATTTAAAATAATTATATCATACCTGTACACTCATAATTATTTCTCTTCTCGATAATAATATAATCGGGAGAAGAGAATTAGTGGGACGGGAAAGGGTAGCATGGGGTTTTAATTTTTTGAAATTGGATTGATTTGGAGCAATGGAATCATGGGAAGGAATTTTCTTTTGGATTTGGATAGAGAGAGAAATCGAGATTTTATAGGAACGGAGAGAGAGGGACAGAGAGTTGGACCAAAAAGGGGGATGAATCTGGACATCTTTTTCCACGCTCTTTTCACAACTTTTCTTTGTTGTCCTTCCTCCGTATTTCTTTCTTTATAGGTCTAACTTAGAAATCAATTTGGGCACCCATGGCTATTTTATATATTATTTCAATGCGAAAGACCAAAATCACCCTTCTATTGGAGTATTAGGATAATGGTCTGTCTCTAGTAATGCATCACAGTTTGGATCCCACTATAATAGCTCTTATCATTATGTAGAGTCAATTTGAGAATAGCATAAGGAAAATGACACAAAACCATTGGTTAGGTTGTGCTAAACCAATGTTTAAAGAAACATGTTATGAGAACATTTGAAAATATAATCACCTCTTTTGGAACATATATACTCCTGTATATACAATGAATAATGCTGTTATGCTAACCTAATACAAAATTGATTTGGACAACTAGTTTTGATAATATTGTATATTGCAGCTAGTGCTAATACCCGCCCGATAGGCCGCCTTCCACCCCTGTTTGAAATGGCCATATGTCTCATCATCTTTGCTCCTACTCCCTAATGAAGCCATATGCCCTCATCCTATCCTACAAAATGACTCTCCCACCATCCAACATCCATTATGTAATGCTTCAACGGAATGTCCAAATTGCATAATTTTTACTATAAATTAATTAGTTAATAATATAATTAGAATCTTATTAAAACATTATAAAGAGTAACAATTTTTCTTTCTTAAACAATATGACATCTCATACACCATCTATCCTTATCATTTATCAAAATGAGATATCAAACATCATATATTGGACCAACATCTAACATGTGAGAGATAGAGAGTCTAAGAGGAAAAAACCTCACTAACTTACCTAGCAACAACAACACAATAGTATGCAAGAAGATATGATTTGAAAGTTAAGAGACGAGAAGAAGAGAGAATTAAAGACGAGTGAGGAGAAAGAATACGAAGGGAGAATAAGGTCCAGTTTGGTTACTCAGTATATATCAGTTGTTTTCATCAAAAATATCTTATTTGTACTGTATAACAGTTTTTCCTATCTAAACATATTATATTTCATCTTTAAATTTAAAAAACATCTATTTAAAAAATATCTATTTAAATAAACACTAATGAATAGTGAAAACTGATAGTAAACAGTGCATAAACAGTACAAAACTGACATGAAAAGTAAATAAATAGTACAAAACTGAAATGAATAGTACATGAACAATCCACAATTTGGTTGAAAATTTAAATAGTGGGATTCATACCTTTTCAAAATCTCAAAAGTTGAAAACTATCTCATCTTATTTTATTATTCAATTACATATTTTTTTACTAATTATTTTATCTCATCTTAATTAAAAAAAAAAATTATTTCTATTTAAAATATTTTATCTCATTTCATCTAAATTATATATTTAAAGGAGATCCAAGTAATAGAGAAAGAGATAAACTTCTAAAATGAATAAAGTAAAAAGAAGAAGAAGAAGTAGTCAGCATGGATGATAAGACATATTAGGTTTTTAGAATTTTACTAGTTTTGTTATTAATTTATATTTGCAAGGTGAATTGCGGATAAGGGTATTCTCCAATTTTATATTTTTTATTAAAAAAAAATTTCTCACAAATATAAAGAAATTTTATAAAAATAAATATATAAATTAATATAATTTTATAAAATTTATTAGATTTATTTTATAATTAAAATAATTTTATAGTCTGACGTATCATATTTAATTATATAAATTTATAAATTTATTTTTATATAATATTTTTACTATTAAAATATTTTCCATTCCCCTTATCCAATATGGCCCCCCTTTATAGCGGGAGAGTCGTGTATTCATTATTCTTCCAATACGAGCCGTCGAGCAGTGTAGGCGAACATGCCGAGTCAAGGAGACTTATCGCCCACTCTTTCTTGTCGCATAATAGAAACTTTAAGGGCATGGTGCCCAAATCAACGCCGACACTATCTTATTTATCGACAATTATAGATTGGATTGTACAAAGAAAAAGGTTTGTGTCGGGATTGGTACATCCTCCCAGTCATACTTTCTAATCACACTTTCTCAACTTCCTTAGTTGAATTCAAATATACTGTTGCATCTAAAACCAAATAAATAAGAACAAAGACTTATAGAGATGTACCCAAAGAAAGGTTCATGTGACAAGGAAAGAGTGATCTCATGAATTTTTGCTCAGCACATGACCGGATCTCCAACAAATCGAACATTGCCCACTTCACGACCAGGTTCATGTGTTGTTTTCGAAGAGTATCATAGACCGTAGACGGCCAATTTCTATAGAATAAATTATTAAGGTAGGAATTAATATATGGTGTCACCCATCATTTTTGTGGGGAAATTTTTTTTTTTAAAAAAAAGAACATTAGCTAGAATGTCCTTATCATGTTATTTCGATTCTTGTCTTGTCTTGTCTCTGTGTTTTTGTTTTTATGTTTTTTGTAGACCTCCACCTAGAAATCACCCATACAGCCGTACTCAGTCATACTCAAGTCATTATCAGACCTCTTGGCTTGGGAAGAAAGCTCTGTCACTGTATCTAATTCTTCCATGAAATGGAATAGATGAATATAATGGTGGAAAGTAGATTTTCATGCTAAAAACAAGATGGATGACACAACCGAACATAGCATATAATATTTTCGACAAAATTCAAACTTTGATGACATTTTTCATCCTTTTAATGGAGCCGTTATGGGTACTTAATTGGAGAATGCAATGTGGTTCCTTTCAAACGTCTTTCAAGATTTGAAAATGTTAAGGAAAAGCTAATGGAGCTGCCTATGACTTAGCCCAAAGAAAAATACTTTTAGCCCAAAGATGCATTGATTTATGTCCATTATATTGTGAATATTGAAAAACTCTTTTTCTTTCGTTACACTGGTTTATCAAGAAAATTAGGTCACCTCTTCTTTCAAAAGAAACTCTTTGATTATTTTTTAAACTAATGAAACATGATTAGGATTGTTCATCCAACCTAGGCCAAATTGCCACTAATCCGACCCAACCCGATTCCGAACACTTTCCAATATATATTTTTGAACTGTTGTCCAATTACCCGACCCAATTTATTTTCAGGTTTTCCATTTTTTTTTTTCCTATATGCTCTCCTACAAATACACCTTTGACCTTCCCGATTCCCCACTCACCTTCTCATGCAAATACTCCTTCCTAAATGCCACTCACCTTCTCTTGTAAATCGAATCCCCACTCACCCTCTCACCCACCTCATGGCAAAACCACCCATTTACCAAACAATAAATTCTAGAGTTATCCACAAACACAAATAAAAAAGAATGAACTCTCCGAACTGTTTTTGGATGCGTGGCAAGCCTCACACTTGTGCAAGGCCAGGCAAATCAGAGGCGTAAATTGAAATCGCAATTCTTCTTCAACTCGTTAGAAGAAAGTTGATTCCTCGAATCTATGGTCACTATTCGGCATGGTCATGTACTTGAATTGTTTCTGGTTTTAAAATCTGTCGGTTTTATGCTTTTTACACATAAGCAAACACCCCCATTAGAAGGGCATGGTTAGTGCGTCACTGGGTCGGTGGGAGAACATATAGGAAGGGGGGACGACCCGCCGATAAAGACATGAGCATAGGATTTCATAGAGGGCACCTTTGAGCTCCTCTAAAATGTCTTCGACTTTGAGTATGATGAATGAGTACAAAGGTCTTTATAAAAATCCCTATCAGATCCAACCAGGCACTAGAGGAAATTTTTCTAATCATTTTTGTAGAAAGCCTCACCGGGCATATGAAATGAAATCGTGTTTTTCTTTCTTCTATCGTATATGTCAAAGAACCTGATACCTTTGCAGAAGCAGCATCTCCGAAGTGTTGGCAACTGGCCATTCAAGAGGAAATCAATGCTTCTCTGAGTTCCAATTTCATTTTTTTATGGCAAAAGTTAATTTCGGGGAGGAATCAAATTTCATTGCTGGTTTCATGAATCATGGGGCCAACCAAAACCATCAGTGATTTGGCAGTCATCAATTCTATGGCCATTACTGAGGACAACCCAGAAGTTCAAAACCATCATCAAATTCGGCTTAAAACGAAAATCAAGTATTACCCAATTAAAAAGCAAGCGGGTTTTAGTTAATACCCACTTCCGGTTTCAGCTGAAGGGGTCATGTTTTCTAGGGTTGGGTTGGAAACTCAGACTCTCTCTCTCTCTCTCTCTCTCTCTCTCTCTCTAATTTGTACAACCCTAAACATGATTGCAAATAAAAAATAAATTATTTTCCATCAGATTATATTATGTAAATACTTTATTATATATACTCTATATATCGATTTGATAATAAAATTTATTATATGTTAATAGGTTATATAAAACGTCACTCGAAAAGTCCTCAAACCATTTATCCCCCATACAATACACACCTAATAGAGTACTTTAATGTGTTTTACTATGCAAATAGACGCTGTAAGCCCGCGTGAAACGTTGAAGATATAAGCCGCCATTAACTTTTCCAATACAGTATTCTACGATTTTGGAGCCCAATCCGGTGGCAGAGCTGGGAATAGGCCCATGATTAGGTTTAGGGTTTAGATTTATCAGGCCCAACACACCTATAAGCTATGTAAATAATCCAAACTGAGCCCCCTTGACCAATGCCAACATGCTATTATCCACCGAAGCGATAAACACGTAGACTCCACGTGCCAACAAGACAAACATGCATGTATAGAATTCACAAATCTCAATACTCAAGTCGCATAGCAAAGAAACAAGCTTAGTCCTCAAATGGCCGTCACGACAAACGCGTTTTTACGCTCCGTTTAAATTTAAAAAACGTCTTATCTCATCTTATCATTATAAATTTTTATATAAAATATAATATATAATTTAATTTTTTTGAATCTCAAAATAATAATAATATTAAAAAATAATTTTTTAATAATTTTTTATTTAAAATCTTCTTATCTTATCTCATTTCAGAATCCAAATCAGCCTTAGTGTGCAGACGGAAGCATGCACTTGAATCAGATGCAATGAGGGCAAAGGTTATTGCATCCTAGCCGCTCACCATGCATGGTAAGAGAGAGCATCTTCCTAGCCATTCTTCCTCTTCAATGTCAAAAAATATTACTCGGGCAAGCATGGCACCACCATGCACAAGATGCATGCGAGCAAGCACACCGTGCAGCTTTGTACCGTAAGGTCTACCAGGCACCAATAATGCTCTAGTCTCACCTCAATCCCCATTAACATCCTTTTATAGAATTGAAAATTTTGGAAAATTTTATATATTACACCATTATCTTATTTTATTTATCGATTTTTAAATTTCTTTTTAAAAAAATAAAAAATGGTCCAAAAATGATAAAAAAAAATGCAATATTTATAAAGTGAAATAAAAATAGAATAATAGTGTAATTTGTAACATTACTTGAGATCGAACTAACTATCGTCTACAAGAACTACACGGAGCAAGTAAACAAGGCAACCACAAACGTTAATTCATGATCAGATGTTTTGATAATCTAAATATTAGTTAGCATTAATTGTTTAGAAATAATCTCTACTTTTGTTGTCTGTTCCGTCCATTATTACTGTCATGTCGAAAACTCACATCATACATACGATCTTAACTATTATTATTTGCTAAGGCGTCCTAAATAAAAATTATTTGTACGACAGATTACTTTAACAATTATTTGCTTCAAATCTTTTGAAGTGGGGTAAGGAACAAAAGGTAATGAGGCGATTAAGCAAAACATGGTCTTAACACAACGGTAAAGCAACAAAAGCATTGTACAAGTGGGTCATATATTTTAGCCATGATATGACCTATTATTAGTGATATGCAATTTTTTTTTTTATATTTTTTCATAGTGATATTATTATATATATATAAAATTAAAAATACATATATGAAATTTATAAAATTTATACAAATTATTACTTATTTATAATATCGATGTTGTATATTCTAGGATTGTTTTCAAATGCAAGGTGGATGAGGACAAGAAGTTTAGTCAAATAAGAAAATAATAAGGGGACGAACCAGCACATTTACAGCCAAAAGCTGTGGAAAATAAAAGGGTTTTTTCAGAGGATAATGGCTAGCAGTTAGCGCACAAATGAAGATGGGCGGTCAAAAGAAAGCAAAAGGATCGTGTTTGGTCATAGTCTTAAATACTATCACGTAGCACGAGGCTCTCTTGGTCCCAACACCCACCAAGGCCCTTTTGTCATCTCCAATAATGAAGTGAAAAGTGTATCCCGTCCAAGTTTATTGCCTTTTGATTTTGATTTTTTTTTTTTGGTTAATTTTTCACGAAAATGATGATACAAATCTTTTCAAACCTCCATGATTGAGAATCATAGACCATCATATAAACAAAAAGATTTCATCCATAACACTATGTTATACGCGTTTGTTTTTGTATGAAAGATCTTTTTGCTTTTAGCCCTCTAGAGCACACACTAATTGAGGTAAGAGAATTGATTGATAAAAAGAAAATAAACTTTTAAATTTTCTAATATTAGAAAGAAAATTCTATCTAATGTTAATTTATATTTTATTTTCATTTCACTAAAATTATGATTAATTTCAAATATAATAAAAGTATTTTATTATATAAAATAAAAGTGCTTGATAAACATAATTCTTAAATAAATTGACAAAAGTTACTGGTGGAAGAATATCCCAAATTTTGCCCATAAAGTGTAAGCAAAACACTTCAAATGAGTGTGTGTGGAAGTAGGTATTAAAGGAATTCATGGGTCTAACCCTCTCATAAAACCAATTCAAAGAGAGAAGTTTGGTCCAATCTTATAAATATGTTCAAGATCTTGTCTATAAATAATGTAAAATTTATTCTTTAACATCCTTCTCACGTGCAGACTAGTATTTTTTTAATCTTTATCATTAGTAAGTAGTGTAAGTATCCATTCGTTATATGGCAAGTTTTAATATTATGAAAAAATTCATGAATTTAACTCTCTCATAAAATTAGTTAAAAAATGAGGTTTATTTAAATCTTATAAATATATTCAAGATTTTTTCTATAAATAATATGAGATT
The DNA here is from genome assembly GCF_018687715.1 of Carya illinoinensis. Lineage (NCBI taxonomy): Eukaryota > Viridiplantae > Streptophyta > Magnoliopsida > Fagales > Juglandaceae > Carya > Carya illinoinensis. The sequence goes on from NC_056752.1 coordinate 46,766,237, forward strand.
TATTCATATACATGTCAATTAATGCTAATAAGAAGTTTTAAAAAGATAAATTCGTTATAAAAATATGAATATCACTTAAAAAAATTACACATTTTTATAATAAAATTTATTTTTTATTAAGTGGTACGCGAGGCTTGCCTAAGCTTACGCAAACCACTTTTAGTACAAAACTAGCCAATCCAACTGTACGGTTGGGGATTACACGGCCCCCACAGACATGCTGATTAGCCCATGGAATTTGGATATTTGGTGGGGCCTGTACAAGACACCTAAAAGACAAAATGTCCTTTTCTTTTTCTTTTTCATTTTTAAATTACGTTTTTAAAATTGATAAATATATATGGACGTAAATGCCCCCATTGTGCTTTTTCTTATTTGACAGAAAAGTAATTGTCGGTGTGATAGGATGATTAAAGCCTAAAGGAGTTATGAAAGTACTTTGTGTTTTTGTTCTGGAGTTACTGGATACTGACCGTTTTGCTTTTTGGGTGACCGATCAGAGTATTTCTTGGTGCTCTTTGATGCCCACAAAAAAACGTCGCAAAGCAAAATAATTTGAAAAGACTAAAATGTCATCCTTATCGAAAATGAAAATGACAACAATTCTCAAGGTTCTCAGAATGAGAATTCGAGGAAAAGACAAGCTGCTAATTCCATCAAAACCTATCTATCTATGTACGCTGTGTTATCCAGATTCTGTGTATCATCAAAGGGTGGCTCTACAGCCGCCCCTAGTGTATTTTATATACTTTTTTTATTTTTTTATTTTTATATTTTTTTAAATACTTTTAAATATTTTTTAAAAAAATAAAAAAATTAACAATATAATTAAAATTATACTTCATTAATCACTAATTAAAAAAATAAAAAATCCAAACAGGAGCTCCTAACCCAGTGAAAAGAATAGCATTTTCCATTATCAAATGTCAAGAACTTTTTTATTTTCATTTTTATATCTCGAGTTTGCAACTCCATTTCACTTAAAATATGAAAAATGACATATTTAATAGAAAACACTAAAAGTTAATAATTTTATTTGTAAAGTATATATATGGATGGTACGGTGGGTTACAAGTTGAAGGGTAAAGGTTTGAAATTGATTGATGTAATAAGTGCATAGGCTAATTGAAATTGTCCTCCTCCTAAGTTTGTGTTATAATTACAACCTTTTTGAATCCGCTGATGTGGACCAAAGCAGCAAATTTAAATATTGAAAAAATTTAATTGTAAGTATAGCATTGTATTAATATATATATAAATTTAATATGATTGATTAAAAAATAAATTTTATTAAAAATAATATTAATTTAAATTTTAAATATAAAAAAATTAATATTGATATACAGATTAATATGTAAATTTACTTATATGTAGTAAAACTCTTAAAAATTTATACCTTTTTTTATAATTATTTATGCCATTATATTCCTACTTATAAAATACCTTATAAAAATAATATCATTTTAAATAATAACGGTGAATATTATTTCTCATTTTCTCTCTCATTTTATCTCCAACAAAAAAACTTTTTATTATCGTTTTCATATAACCTCCACTCCTCCAACCAGAGGGGGTGGAGAGTTGGTTATACACTCCCTTCTCTAATCTTGTTTTTGCTAGACCTGTCCATAGGTTTTTTTTTTTTTTTTTCATTTTTCTTTAGTTGTTCACTGATAGCATCGAAATGTACCAATCTGTCTATCGGCCACCAACGACTACCACGTGTCCCATCATAAGATTCTCTAGTCACTGATCTATTAGACGACAAAAGAAAACTAATCAAAAGAGTGATACGTGTGTCTCACACGCCGATATGCTAGAAGAGGTTTGTTGCTGCCACATGCGGAACCATCAGGGTTAGTGGCCTTGGATTTAGAAGATCTAAACTTTACTTTACTGCCAACGGTGGCGTGTGAGCTACACGTGTCTCTACAAACCAGTGAAGGTCTTTTGCCAGTGATTCAATTTTTTTTTCGGTTGCTACTTTTCTATATTCCTATTTTTCTTAACCAATGATCAAGATAAAATAATCGTAGAAGTCTACTTCAACCAATCCAACCTAGCAAAATGCAGGCTCCAAGCAACTTCCCTGATGAGAAATGGGTGGAAACTAAACTTTTGGCTCCAAGTCCCTCTCTTTTTATTTTATTTCACTTACATGTGTTGTATTTATTATTTTTGGGATGATTGTTATTAAATCTTGTAACTCTTTAATTTATCTACGATATACTTACTTCCTTTTTGGGGAAAAAAAAATTAACAATGATACAGAAAAGCCCTTTAATAGCATGAATTGCCGACTTGGATAAGTTAAAAAAATAAAAAATAAAACAGAAGTTTCTTCTTATTGGGTACGAGTTCAGCGATTCGCCCATCCTCCTGCAAAGCTTCTCGAGCTCAGCATTTTGCCCATCCTCCCACACAGCTTCTCGTTCAACATTTCACCCATCCGTTTTGCACAGCTTCTCATTCGTGTCAACCAAAAATTGCTTCTCCATGACTTCTTAGCAAACGAAGAGGATGACTCCAAAGAACCATTTTACGAAAAGATTACAGCATGTCGATACACATGATTGGGTTTTTTATATTTAAGTGAAGATACGCATTTCCTTCATCATATTATGAATTTTTTGAGATAAAATCCTCAAGAACTTCGGGGTGTCGGACTTTGCACGTGCATTTTCGTCTGTGATCTCAAGGCCGGGAGAGATTCATAGCATAATTGCAGAAAAAAATCCCTTTCAGAGCATAAAAAATCACTCCAAGTTATATATATAGCTACGAATATATCAGAAGTGGCTACGAGAGATGTAGTGATTGAGACAGAGAACGAGATACTAGAGAGAGACATAATGAAATATGAACAGAAAACTGGTCTTTCCTCCATCGAACAATTTTGAGTCTGAACACCGAGCATTTCACTCCCTGGGTGAAGCTCGTGGGTAAAGTTTTGCATCTAAGATTTCTCTATCGTGGGCGAGACTCTAAAAACACATCAGGTTGTTGTTTTAAAATAAGGTAAATTTGACATTTCACCATATGATGAGGTGGGGGTGTGAGTTTCGTGCTACTAAAGGGTGTGCTTTAGAGAGTATTTATTATACTCTTATTTTAAAATATAATTGAAAAAATATTATAAAAATATTGTGCATATATTATTACTCTGATCAGATATATAACACATGATTCAATGGTTGTGTATACTAGAAGAGTAAATGCTAATTTCATGATGCTTACTCATGTGACAGTGCATTAATAAGTAAGTGTTATAGGCTCGTTTAGTTCTTTGACTACACTCAACTGAGCTGAGCTCGGTTCAGATTTAAATCCCTTTCTAATATCCAAACACTAGGTGAGTTTGCAATGATTTTAACACTGTTAGCTAAACAGTCGCGTGTAGGGGGACATGCAGGGCCTTGATGAATTTGCTTTGGTAACGTGTCAGGGACGTATCGCACCATAAAATTGATCCCATCAGCTTCTTGCTCATAAAATATATATTTATTTAAAGTTACAAACCGATCCCATCAACTTCAACCGAATAATACTTTTATTGGTGGGATTTATATATATTTTTTAATTTCTCTTAAATATATTTAAATTTATATTAATAGTTAAACATAATATTTAAACTCATCTTAAATGAATTTCACAGAATTTACTTAATCATATCAATTCACTACTATTTATAAAAAATTAAACTCAACTCAACATCTAACTCACCTTTATTTATGTGTGAAAGCAAACTTAAACTATAGTCTCTCTATTATTATTATTATGGTCGTTGTTGTTGAAGTCTAAGTAGCTTTCAAGCTGTATGGCGGCACAACCTGAGCACACCTAGCTAATTGAGATTTATAAATATAGAGACATTAAATTAAAATGTTAGTAAAAGTATTTTTGTTTTTTAAAGTTGGACTCCATGCATGCACGTTGCTATATATAATCCCTGAACTTCTTAATGCATGTAGTGATAGTACGTACGTAGTAGGCCGGGTATGGAAGTTGGAACATTATCATCAGTTTATCCGAAAAACTAGTCTAAGATCAGTAAGTAACTATTGGTGCATTACGAAAAATTAAGATGGTTTCAACTTTCTAAAACCATATATCACGTCGTCATAGTCCTCTATCGGCCTTTTAATATATGCATGAAGAATTATTGGACATAAGGGTGATCATGAGTACTGCATGTTTGCTGCATCCTACTGGTCCATATAATCTACTCATTACCATTAATATAAATTACTCCATACTAAGCAACAAAACGAACATGCACCCAATATTTTTTTTAAAAACAGAATGGGTGGGATTACACGCACGCGTGCGTTGGCCGGCGTTATTAAAAAGCTAGCATTGAAGTAATGCATTAATGAAACCTTCGTTCGTTCTGGCCCCCTAGCTGCATGCAAAATCCCAATGGCCAGTCCTTCAATAAAAAGTCATAAATTTAAGAAAAATGATATTTGTAATCGTAAATATATATATGCGCACATCTGAAATTCCTCCATCTTTGAAAGGTGTTTAAATTTCTGATTTAAACCTGCTGCTTAATTCGTTTCATTGTTATCTTCAAATTAAGCTATTGATCATCTATGTTTTAAAAATAATAATAAATAAAAGCAATATTAATCACAGTCGACTTGGGCAGTAATTAAGTCTGATTAAGCGTTTCGATTGTTGAAGTTATTAGTTTCAAGCACATCACTCACTGTCAGACAGAAGAGATCATTCAGTATGCAGATTTTATGAATTTAGAGTGTGGAAAATAAACCCAAAACAAATGATGGGGAGAGTTAATTTAGTCGCTTTTATCCTGTAAAGTGTGCTCTTACAATCAATGGCGCTCACGTGATGGGAATAAGCAGTAGTAAGCACACAGCTAATCTGCATGTGTGGGTGTGTTCCATGATTCATTTGCACCTGCTGCAAAGGTGCTTAGGCCTTCCTTCTTTCTTTTTTGTGTGTGTTTAGGGATGATGGTCGGTTTTCACATGAGTTAATAGACATGTATAGATTAGATAAATTGGGTATGGCTTCTATCAATATAGTTAAAGCTGTTTTGTGTGGTCTTTGTTATAGATATGAGTGTTTTATTTGTAAGGTGGGTTGTTTGTTTATTTAAAAGTTTCTTCTACCATAAGTGAAGGTCAATAAATGATAGGAGGTGCGTCTTCCTTTTAAAAAAAAAAATGTACCCATCAAAGCACCCAATATTGAGATGGGTGGAATCATAGGCAGCAATAGAGCAGTGCAAAATGTGCCATGTTGGGGGGGGGGGGGGGGGGTTTGTTGTTCTAATTTGTGGAGATTGGACCCCACCACCACACACACTCTCACTCTTCTCACTTGGGAAACTCCCCCAACGCCACTACTCTACTCTCAAATATACCTTTCCCTTGTCCACAACCAAAACAGAGGAAGCATGTACGTATTTTAATTTACCATATGCAAAGTTGTCTCTAATCTATTGCTACTTTTCCGATCAAACTAGGAAAAATCCAAGCCAACTTATGCCCCAATAAAACAAGCCCATGCCCCCCAACACACCCCCAAAAAAAAAAATTCTCTCATTTTTTTTTTTTTTTAAATTTTCTCCTTCTTAGTTGGGAGTCATGATTTGGTGCATTAATTATATCATGGAACATTGGAGTGCATGCGTCCCCAAACTGCCCAACAATTAGGTAAGTCCTCATTTATGTTCTGCTTTTGGACCATATTTTTCTCATCACAAGATATTCTGTTGATTCTATTCTGTTCCATTCCTCTTGCCCTATGATTCCTAGCCCTCGAAATCAAAGTGGTCCCTGTCTTTTCATATTCAATGACCCACAACCTCTGTGTCTTCCCTCCTCGTCATGGATATGGTCACATCCTGGTCACTCAAACGTGGGTAACTCGAGTTTTATAATTTCAATACCTCATAACCTTTTTTTTTTTTTTTTGTCTCTCTCCAAGTAATCCAACGGTGATTTCAAGCTGTTAACACTGTAGCTTCTCTAGGATCTAAAGATCCAAGGCTCTCAAACTATCTGTCAACTCCACTGGGGTCAAGTAGTAATAATTCGTAATGCACTCCAGGCAGCATTGACAAGCGTCCAAAGTAGAATGAGTGGGATCTTATAAAATCCAGTCAAGCTACAACCATAAAGACCCATTTCGCTTCAAGTCTGGAATGTCATCATAGACTCTTCACCTCCCTTTTGCCCTTTTACCTATAATTATACCCATCATAACGTTGCAAAGCAAAAAAGACAATTATGAAACCATCATGGTCCATAACCATTCCAACATCTTCATCCTTTGAATTTTGTTAATTATCGACATTTAAAATAGTTTTATACTATATTTCTTAAAATATTAAATTAACCATTTATTTCGATCGTACTTTTATTATATTTGCAAATATTTTTAATTTTATTTCACAAATAATATTACAAACTACACTCTCATCGTACTCTCATCCTAATATATAAAATATGGCATTTTTATCACATTTGAAATAATTATAAGGTGTGTAAATCTAAAAGTGTTATTCTATTTGATAAAAGGTAAAACTCATTATTAATATTTTTTTATGTGTATTTTAAATTTATCTATTTTTTTAAGACAAAGCACAAGACTTGTATATTATAAAATTACAAATATCATTTTTTTAAAAATTAAGTCTCAAATACAAAAGTTTTTAATTTAAAACTAGGATTTTAGGACTCAAAAGTGCTAAATCACGCGAATTAAATGGAAATATTTTATTTGAATTTTTAAAAATTAAGATTCAGTTTGGCTATTGGGATTTTTTATCTCAAATACAAAATTATCATCTCATTATTCTAACTTTTTAAATCTCCATATAAAATATAATAAATAATTTAACATTTTCTTAATTTTTTAAATTTTAAAATAATAATAATATTAAAATATAATATTTTAATATTTAATTTTAAAACTTAAAATTTTTATTTAAAAAATCTCAATGATCAAATAAAACCTAAGTCATTCTATTTTTAAGTTAAGCGTTTGACAATGTAAAGGCGCACTATTAATATAATAAAAACTGAATTGCAATAAAGACTTATATTTAATTTTTTTTTTAATTAAACTGACATGCTAGCGTCGTGGAGATTCTCAACTCGTAAATAAAAATTTCCTCAACGAAATGACCTTCACAAATGTAAAGAATATACCATCTGGGCATGAAACTACTTGATCTGGCGGTTCCAAGTTGTGGAGCAGCTGAATATGGTGTACCGAATCAAGACAAAGGGTCCAAAAAGCAGATAAAAAAGCCACATAGAGGAGAGTGGACCCCCAAATCTTATCCCTGAATCGACCGTTCAAGGTTTACCAAGGCACTTACCTGATGGCAGGCCAGCAGGGAGAGAAAAAACACAAGAAAATAAAAGGAAGGAAAAGAGAGTTTGGGCTTTGAGAGGGCAGGCAGATATTACACAATACTCTGTATGGGGGACTAGACAGAGAGAGGACGTGGACAAGTCTGCAAGAGAGGGAGACTGCAAGTTCGGATTATTCTTCTTCTGTGTATGATTGCTATTACAATCCACGGAAACTCTTTTGTACTCCCTCATATTCACCACTTTCCTCTGGTCCTCTATCCCTCCCTCCCCCTCTCATTATATATATATATATATATATATTATATATTGTTTTTTAATACATATAGTATATGTTCATGTACATCCTCGACTAGCACCGAGGCTGCGCGACCTGTCCAGAACCGGAACAAACTGAGAGAGAAGGTGATTAATTTTAAAAGCAAGGGGCGGGGGAGGGTCCTCAGTACCCATTCATCACAAGCCTTTTACACGTGATAAAGAAAACACCAAAAGCGCTTGCATGCGTGTATAAAGATTCATTTATCATCATCATCATCATCTTCTTTCTCTCTCTATCTCTTTGGTATCTGAATCCTCCACCAAAACCCGTCTTTTATATGTAGTCAGCTTTAGGTTGCCCTTTTAATCGCCCTTCACGTTCTTTGCCACCCAGCCATACTTCTAAAGTCCCCGGCTTTCGCTTCCCTCCTTGTTATAGGTTAATTAAAGTGCAAAGTGACTTGTCTTAGCTCTCCTTCCTTCCCATGGTCACCGATCGCGCGAGGTGGGTTTTTTTTTTTTTTTTTCAAAGTACCGAGTGAGGTGTTTAGTTCGTTAGTCTTCATTTTTTTCGATTGTATTTAAAGGGGGTGCATTTCCTCTACAGCATTAATTTTGGGCATCCTACATATGGTGATTAAACTGCTCTTTTCAATGTTTATTCCTTCTCTCTGTATATGTTCTTAATTTTTGTTTTCTTCCGGGTGTCTCTATTCTCCATCTACAAGACTACAACAGTCACCCGGTTTTTGTTAATATTTTTATCTGTCTGGGCTTATTCAACTTCTATATGATTTTCGGTTTCGGGTAGGCCAGGGACAAACCTAAGCTAATGGTTTTGTCTTCTGGCTATTGCGGTTTGTAGGGGCTCTATTTGTCTAACTGTATTTTATTTATTCTATGCCCTTTGTCGTCCTGTTCATTGGTTTGCTAATAGAAGCCTCTGAAGAAGGTTTGTTCTGCGGTCTGGTTGGTTATCCTTGCATTTATAATTTTCGTTTATAGGCCGCAAATTTTGTTGGGGTTTCGGGTTCTATCATCTATGTTTTCCTTTCTTATTGACGGCCTCTGAGGTTTTGAGTCAAAGACTAAGAAATATATCTTAAACAAACCATCTTTTTATTTGGGTGTGTTTGAGCTATATCTCTGCCTTCTTGACCCAACGTTCTTCTATTACTAGTTAGACAGAAACTGTAACAATTTGTTTATTGGGGTTTGGCTCTTATTTGTTTCTGTGTATTTTCTCGGGGTCAATCTACTGCCTGAAGCATATGTGGATGGTTTGCAAAAGAATAGTAATGCTCGTAATCTTCAACGAAGATTGGACATTGTAGATACATTCACTCTGTGGACAAAAGCATGAAGCATTTCTCATCTTTATCTCCATTTGTTTACTCGTCTTCAATCTCTGTTATCTCGCTGACCGGCATTCCCCCCCCCTCTCTTTCATGGATTTTTTTTTTTTTTTTTTTTTTTTTTTTTTTTTTCAGGAGAAATAGTCTTGAATCTGTGAGATAGTAAAGACTAGAAGGGAAAGAAAAGCCTGGGTAGCATTTAGTGAAGCTTCTATCTTTTCAACTAGTATTCGTGCTTTTGTATACAGTTTCAGCCTGCAAAATTAGCGAAACCGGCATGCCTACTAGGCAGATGAAAGAGAGCTCAGAGCAGCACCTTGTGATCAAAACCCACTTGCAGAACTTCATGAACCAAGTGCAGAAGGCGCCCAAAACTGCCCCAAATGGTAAAGGTCCCCCACCCCAAGAATCCCACAACACAAAAAACAAAGGAAGAAGAAGGGGTAGAGGTGGACGAAAGGTTGATCAAGGTGATGTTTGTATGCGTCCGAGTTCCCGGCACTGCACCGTGGCTCCTAAGCCGGTCTCAGAAAATCCGGCCGGAGCTCTTGTAGCAAGTACTCCGAATGGTTCAGTGGAAAATGGTGGCAACTTGAGTGGAATGGAGATGAGTTTTCCTGCTTCAAGCAAGTCTTTGAGTTTTGCCCCTAGGCCTGGTTTTGGGCAAGTCGGGACAAAGTGTATCGTAAAGGCCAACCATTTCTTTGCCGAGTTACCGGAGAAGGACTTGAACCAGTATGATGTAAGCTCTTTGCTTTAGTGGGTTTAATGTTAAACATATCTCTTAATATATTATTGAACAAATTGAATCGCGGCAATTGGGCCCATAGAATCTGACATTCAATAAGTTTATGGTGTACTTTATCCATATGCTTGCTGTTACATTACAGATGAAATCGATTAGGTTTCTGTTTTCGGCACTGTCCTCTTCTAATGTCATTTTTCAGTTTTAAATGGCCTTCCATTTTGTTGTTATTGTTTGTTTGCCTTTTTATCATCTGTTGTCCTACCTCATGCAGGTGACCATAACTCCTGAAGTATCATCAAGAGCTCTGAACAGAGCTATCATGGAAGAACTGGTGAGATTGTACAGGGAAACTGACTTAGGAGCGAGACTACCCGCTTATGATGGCAGAAAGAGTTTGTACACAGCTGGGGAGCTTCCCTTTACTTGGAAGGAGTTCAAAATTAAGCTCGTAGATGAGGAGGATGGAATCAAAGGTCCCAAGTAAGGTTTTATTGCCTGTGCTATTCTGTTCCTATTTTATTTCTCTCTAATCTTTTCTTTTTCCTCTTCCTTGTGACATCTTGGTCGTCTTTATAAAATTGAAGATATTAAAAAGCAACGGAAAATGTAAAATAAATAAAAAAATTTGGATGGTGACTTTTGATCTTTGATGAACTTTGCTTTGGAGTTTTTTTTTTTTTCTTTTTTGTTATATACCCTTGGAAGTAACTTAATCTGGCCTATAAAAAAATTTCCAGACGGGAAAGAGAATATGAAGTGGTGATTAAGTTCGTTGCACGTGCCAACATGCATCATTTGGGTCAGTTTCTAGCTGGTAAGCGTGCTGACGCTCCACAGGAAGCACTTCAAATTCTTGACATTGTATTAAGGGAACTTTCAACGAAGAGGTACCGATTCTCAATGGTTATATAATTTCGAGTTTTATGTGGTCAATGACCCTCGTACAACTGGTTCTTGTATCTTACAAAGCTGCATTTTGTAAAGGTACTGCCCCATAGGGAGATCCTTCTTTTCACCAGATATTAGAAGGCCGCAACGCCTTGGTGATGGTTTAGAGTCATGGTGTGGATTTTACCAGAGTATAAGGCCTACCCAGATGGGCCTGTCTCTGAACATTGGTAATTCTATGAATTTTCCAAGGGACATTGCTTAAGATCTTTCTTAAACAGTCCCTCCCACTTTTATTAACTCAATTATCACATTCGACAGACATGGCTTCAGCTGCATTTATCGAGCCTCTTCCAGTAATAGAATTTGTTGCCCAGCTTCTTGGCAAAGATGTTTTGTCAAGACCATTGTCTGATTCTGACCGTGTAAAGGTACTCTTCTGTATATTGGTGATGTGGTCAGGTTTTTCTTTTCCTAGTATTTCATTTGATTAGAATGTCTGAGTTGAAACGTTTACCAGATTAAGAAGGCCCTAAGAGGAGTGAAAGTTGAAGTAACCCACAGAGGAACTGTACGAAGGAAGTACCGAGTTTCGGGATTGACAGCTCAACCTACTAGAGAACTAGTGTGAGTTTAAATTTTTATTTGTTTGTAATTGCTCTTCAAAGTTGACAAGCTTTATCGATCAAAAAAGAAGTTGACAAGCTGTTAAGTTAGTGACAGATCTTGCATCTTCAAAAAAATGGAGGTTGAATATAAAGAGCTTAGCAGTATTTCCAAAAAGAAACAAGCAAACCTATTCTTGTCCATTCCCTCTTTAATTCGTGATAATTCTGTTCATATTTTGGCTAATGAAGGTATATTTGTTCAGGTTTCCTGTTGATGACAACTCAACCATGAAGTCAGTTGTTGAATATTTCCAAGAGATGTACGGCTTCACCATTCAACATGCACACCTTCCTTGCCTTCAAGTAGGAAACCAAAAGAAGGCTAATTATTTGCCTATGGAGGTATGGGTAGTTGTTAATAAAGTTTTCCCTACCTCCTACTTGATTTTATTTCAGTTTTTGTTTTGCACAATTCCTGCATGAAATCTTCATGCTTTTGATGAGCAGGCCTGCAAAATTGTTGGGGGTCAACTATATACAAAAAGACTGAATGAGAGGCAAATTACTGCTTTCCTAAAAGTTACCTGCCAAAGACCTAGAGATCGGGAAAATGACATTTTGCAGGTACTTGTGACATTCTAATATTGTTTATTCCACAAATTACTCTGTCAAGTCATTTGCAAGCTTTACAAGATAAGAGTTGTGGACTGGGATTCATGCAAAGTATAGCAGCATAGATGCTTTCCGTTCACTAGATTATGAGATCCCAGAAAAGGAAGATACTTTGAAATCTTATATCCTTCATTCAACCCTCAGCCAATTGTAAAAGCGTGAAAATTTTAAATGTCCTTTTTATTTCTTAACAAATAATCAAAGCATTTAAAATTCCTCGATTCCAGGGGAAAAACCAACCAACATTTTATATACCTACTTTGGGGAAAAAAAGGGGGGGGGGGGGGTGTTCTTGAGAATAGGTGTCAGATATTCTGATTAATTCCAAGTTAACCAACTCCTAACCTCTGCTGGAAGGCTGTGTTTTTCTGCATAGAGGTCCAATATTTATAGCAGTTTTGCCTAATTTCATTCATATAAAACATGTATAAAATAGCTGTGATTGGAGTAATTGGAATATCAACACAACAGCATGAGACATTGAAAGAGCCTCAAATTTTGTTGCATGCGTTTTAACAAGAGCGTGTTGGGATAATGCAAGCTCTGTAAATAGGAATTATGTATGACCTATCTGGTGTTGTTGGGTATTGGATTAGTTTATGCAGATAACATTTTATTGTCCTCAAGCAGACAGTTCAACACAATGCGTACAATCAAGACCCTTATGCAAAGGAGTTTGGGATCAAAATCAGTGAAAAGCTAGCTTCTGTGGAGGCACGAATTCTTCCTGCTCCTTGGGTAATGTGCTCCTCCTAGTACGATAATTATGTTTCAGAAAAGCAGTTGGTATTATATTAACTGTTCTCATGACACTCTAAATTGCAGCTGAAGTATCATGAAGCTGGAAAAGAAAAGGACTGTTTGCCACAAGTTGGTCAGTGGAACATGATGAACAAGGTATAATTGTTGTGCATTTCCCTTGTTTCCTGTAAATGTTATCAAATGTTTTGTCAGAAGCAACTAGGAGACTTTAATTGAAGTGTTCTAAAACTTGAAGCGATCCATTCTCTCAGTTTTTGTAAACGAACTAACGTGAATTATTTGTTAAATTCCCAAGTCAGTCAATTGTGTAGGAAGGTGAAAGAATTACACATTGTTGTTATGTCTCTTCTTCGATGTAGGTTTTGACGTTCAATTTTTTTTCTTAATCTCTTTGTTCCAATGCTAGGGGTTTATGATTGTCACAGAGTTTACTTATATTTCCTTTAGAGATTCTGCCACTGATATCTTGGTTTCCTGCTCCTCACATAATGCAGAAAATGATCAATGGGATGACTGTAACCCGCTGGGCATGTATAAATTTCTCACGGAGTGTGCAGGAAAGTGTTGCTCGTGGGTTTTGTAATGAACTTGCCCAGATGTGTCAAGTATCTGGCATGGTAGCCTTCTATCTGTTTCATTCTGCATGTTTCACAATCAAACGTTTTTATTGAAGCAGAGCTTTAATTCTTTCATGTTTTCTAGGAATTTAATCTAGAGCCCGTTATTCCAATCTACAATGCAAGGCCTGAACAAGTGGAGAAAGCCTTGAAGCATGTTTATCATGCAGCCATGAACAAGATGAAAGGAAAAGAATTAGAGCTTCTGTTAGCTATTTTGCCTGACAACAATGGGTCTTTGTATGGTATGCCTTGTGTTGGAGATTTAGTGGTTGTGGCCAAAGAAAGTGGGATGAGCTTAACCTGCTTGAATTGAACAAAAATCTTAAATGTGGTTGTTTAATATGATTCCTTTTTCAGGTGATCTCAAACGAATATGTGAAACTGATCTTGGCTTAATATCGCAATGCTGTCTCACAAAGTATGTTTTCAAGATCACCAAGCAGTACTTGGCTAATGTGTCTCTGAAGATCAATGTTAAGGTTTGACCTTACTTGCTTTTTTTATCTGTTGCATTCATCATCGATGTTGACAAAATTCTCTGAATATTTGAGTAATGAATTTCTTGTTCTTTAGGCAAGCCTCCTAATCATATTTTTACTTTAATATTCTTGAATTTGATACCCCAGGGGGTGGTTGGTTTGGCATGTTCACGAATCACTATGCCTGCACTAATATCTGAATAATTCTCCACTTTCCTGAAAACTCTTGGTTCATGATAACTGGAACCTGATTTTTTTTCCCATTGGCGGTGCACAGATGGGTGGTAGAAACACCGTTCTTCTAGATGCTATCAGCTGTAGAATACCACTAGTGAGTGACATACCGACAATAATATTTGGAGCTGATGTGACACATCCAGAAAATGGAGAAGACTCCAGTCCCTCAATAGCTGCTGTACGATTTCCTAAACGATTTATGTTTCATAGAAGCTTCTTTTCACTTGATGGATTATTCAGACTTCGGTTGCTAATAGATTTTGGTCCAACTGTAGGTAGTAGCTTCCCAGGACTGGCCTGAAGTTACAAAATATGCTGGATTAGTTTGTGCTCAAGCTCACAGACAGGAACTCATACAGGACTTGTACAAAACATGGCACGATCCTGTTCGTGGCACGGTTAGTGGTGGCATGATCAGGTATGGAACTCTTCATCTCTTAGGCTGGACTTATCTTATCTTGGTTTCTTTCTTGGTCATCTGTTTTAGGTCTGCATTTCATGTATGTATTGATCCTCTTTCATGCAGGGATCTCCTTGTTTCTTTTAGGAAGGCGACTGGGCAGAAGCCACTAAGGATTATATTTTACAGGTCACCATTCTAGTCTAGTGCATGTTTTATATTACCTGCTTGTAACAGAACCCTGTTCTCTTTCTAGCATCGTGAGCATTTATGACATTGCACAATTTGACACCGCATTTGCTAGTTACCAACAGCTAGCTCCCTTGAAGTGTAATAGTTCATGTTGAAATATAACTTAGATGGGTACATCATTCACAAACCTTTTGAAGGCTGGTACAGCACAATTTGTGGGTGATCCAGTCTTCTAACCGAAATTAATGATTACTAAATTACTGAGGCAATTTATTATTAGTATATGCATTTAAAAATCCGGACTTTGAAGTTACTTTTTATTATGCTAAAGATTGAAGTGATGTTCTTTATTTGAAGAAATTAGAACTTTTGAAGCCACAAATCTCTTTTTCTTCATACCGTGTTGACATCATTACTAACAAGCAATCACAAAATCTTCAGTGGCCACTGCTTTATTGAGAATTTATTAAGCATTTATATATATATATATATTCTTGAGTACCCCAAGTTCAAAACTTTTGCCATCTTGGCTACTGAATTTAAAGGACAAAAAGGAATGTTCTTAAATTATGAATAAACTTTTAC
The DNA here is from genome assembly GCF_018687715.1 of Carya illinoinensis. Taxonomy (NCBI): domain Eukaryota; kingdom Viridiplantae; phylum Streptophyta; class Magnoliopsida; order Fagales; family Juglandaceae; genus Carya; species Carya illinoinensis. The sequence goes on from NC_056752.1 coordinate 46,781,396, forward strand.
CTATAAAAATATATATATATATATATATTTATGAATCGACCTCAAAATTTGAAAGTGATGCTTGTCTGGTTTACTTTAAACTGGTTATGAAAGTTATCCTCAGCGTTGACTGCAAAATGAGGCTTATAAAAAATGAAGTGCAAAGTTTGAAGAATATCTTTTATTTTCTTGGAAACTTTCAGTGCAGCATATCAGAATTCTATTGCAAAGCCCATGTGGCAAATATAATCTAAGAAATTTGTGCTGTATGGCCCAAAGCATCTGAGCATGCAGATTCATTTATACACGTTTGCTATGTGGATCAATCATGTGTCCAGTTTGATTGTGCTGGCAAGATTCAATTACTCGATGATACTGACACTTTTGGCACATGTCCTGGAAGGTAGCTGGTTGTAGCATTGTGATTGAGAGACTATTGAGTGTCTATGCAAGAGAAGTAGGCCCTTCTTTTGTCAAAAGAAATAATATATCCACTAGTGCATTTATGATGCATATGTGCACTTTCTCGTATCCGATGAGGTGAAGAAGAAAAAGAAAGTGTAAAATTTGATTGAATTTTTTGGAGCCCGGGAGTTAAGCAAGGCTCTTGTACGGCATAAAATACTTATCTTCAGAAAGTGCTGAGCATCAATGGAAATTTATTAAATTATATATCTAAATGGATTACCTTTGCCTTTTTTCATGCTTTGATTCAAGTTTAGATGATCTGCACGTATAAGAAAGTGTATATAGAGTTACATGCATTGATTATGTTTAGTAAACACATTGTAAATATGTATACTTGCACTTTCCCTCATGATCCATAAATTAATTCGAACAGGGATGGTGTAAGTGAAGGGCAGTTTTATCAAGTTCTGCTTTATGAGCTAGACGCCATCCGGAAGGTGAGAAACTGAAGTCTATTTTTTACAGTGATGAATGATTTAGAAAAAAAAAAATATAACACGCTCGATTCTTTTGCAATCACTTCACAGGCTTGTGCTTCTCTAGAACCAAACTATCAACCACCGGTGACTTTTATTGTGGTACAAAAACGACATCACACTCGATTGTTTGCTAACAACCATAGGGACAGGAGCAGCATGGACAAGAGTGGGAACATTTTGCCTGGTGAGGTTTAATTTTCAGAGAGAACATAAAAATCTTTCTTGATTTGCATTCGTATGCACAAATGGATACCTTCGATTTTGTAATGACATTTGATCTGTTTTCTCAGGCACTGTGGTTGATTCTAAAATTTGTCATCCAACAGAGTTTGATTTTTATCTCTGCAGCCATGCTGGTATTCAGGTAAAACATTGTATTTGGTTGGGGAGGATTTACAATTTTGAGGGGTAGCTCAATTGGTTAGGACTTGGGTTTGCTCCCCAATGGTCACTAGTTCGAGTCCCCTCAAAGCCACTAGAGGTTTACCTGGCCGTTAACTTCAGGGCCCCATGAGATTAGTCGAGGTGTACATAAGCTGGCCCGAACACCCAAGGATATAAAAAAAAAAAAAAAGGATTTACAATTCTGAAGTGTGTTACGGAACTAGAGAAGTGATGAATAGTGATGTATAGCAAACATCAAAAGAGGAAACTTATAAAACCTTTTGTTTGTTGGGATTGATGCAATAGCATAGGTAGAACTTATCAAACCTTTTGTTTGTTGGGATTGATACAATAGCATAGGTTTTTCCTGACCACTTGATAGATCTGTTACTACTGCTACAACTATCCTTCAGTTGTTGGGCCCCAAAATAGCAGTCTACCTTCTCCAAACTGTCATACTTGGGTCCCAATTGGGGTGGTAGACATGCTAGGAAAAAGATACTGACAAGGAGGAAGAAAAAGTAATTGCATAATTGGGCACCATCCTTTTTTTTCTTGGGGGCAAATAAGTGGATACCATCCTATTTCTTTGCTTAACTATCATTCATATAGGAAGTTTTTGGAGCCGTAACTTTTCTGTCTGAAACTTTGAAGAACCATATCTTGGATAAGGTCTTAAACACATTGGTAGGAGATGATCTCTACCCTAAAAAGCAGTGGATAAATTTAGCAACACACCATGTACTAGTAACGGACAAGTCAGCCAGTTGATTCTTGTGAATTGACTTCGGTACATAATAGACTAAAATTTTGACTAACAAATTCAATTTTTTTATGTGATAGGGGACAAGTCGGCCAGCTCACTACCATGTTTTATGGGATGAGAACAATTTTACGGCAGATGGAATCCAGTCATTGACAAACAATCTCTGTTATACTTATGCAAGATGTACACGATCTGTCTCTGTTGGTAAGCAATGTTGTTCCTTCCACTGTTTTTGACATATATTTGCCACCACCGCTGACTCCTTAAAAAAGGCATTCCCATAGAAGGGTGTGATGGATTCACTACCAATCCCCCCGACCCTCCCCCGGGGCCTGGGCCCCTCTCTCCTCTTTGGTAGGATGACAGATAATTTTGAAGACTAACTCGCCACTTAAGCAAAATTGCAGTAGTGGGCTCAAAAATTGAAGTGATCAAGGAATGTATATACAGATAAGTTTAACTCGTTAATATAGGCTCATAGCAGGAAGATAGAGAAGATTGGAGAGACTCATTATAAACCTTACCGTGGAGCTATAATTTCAAAGAAGACAAGTGCCTGTGAAGATCATCGTACATTCAAGCACCAGACCTATAATTTTAGCTTACATGACACAATGGGATGGGTGAAGAATAAGGGAAAAGATTAGATCCTTACTGCCAACTGTAAAATAGAGTTGTAATTGAAGTAATTGAATTTGTTGCTTTGTGCAGTTCCTCCGGCGCATTATGCACATTTAGCTGCTTTTCGTGCTCGATTCTACATGGAACCAGAGATGCAGGAGAATGGCTCGACAGGTGGGGGTGCCAAGGGAATGCGAGCACCTGGAGAGTCTGGTGTTCGACCATTGCCGGCCCTGAAGGAGAATGTCAAAAGAGTAATGTTTTACTGTTAGAGAGCAGGGGAGGGCTGATGGTGGCCAAGCGATAGCCGGGAGATAACAGCAATCGTGAATCAGTATTTCCTTCTCCTGTATATCCACTTAGTGCATGTTTGACTTGATCCAGGCCTGGTTAGAAGTTCCTTCGAATGCGGACCTGTGAATTTAGCAGTGGAGCTTGAGTTTATGCTTCATACTTGGTACAAAACTAGAAAACATGGGAAGTACACCCATTATAGATAACAGGTCTTGTTCAGCATTGTCCACCGATGATGTGAAGAATCCCAAACTGGGCCATGTATAGCTATTTCAATTCAATCTATATGTATCAAAATTTTCCCACATACTCGCTTACAGTTTTTTAATTGAATCTCGCATTTACCGTGGCAATGATTGTGGGAAAGAGAAAATGATGTTACAACCACTACTTACAGTTTAAAGAGGGATTCGCCATGGTAAAATAAGGAAGGAAAATGCTGAAGTTACGGGAGAATTCACGGACGGAAGAAAGGTGGAGAAACTCGAGAACTGGACTTTTTTAATTTTATTTTTCGGTCTCAATAGGTTGTAGTGGTTACGTCAAAATGCTTGATGGGCATGACGCCAAGATATAAAATAATCTTAAAACGCTTGAAGTCTTGGATAATTTCTTTAGAAAAATGTCTAAAAAAATCCCAGTATAAAAACTTTCAAAAAAGAAATAGCCGAGGGCACCTTGTACAATGTTTTCCTGATGTAGCCGATTTCGTGAGCTTGAAATAATCTGCAACTTGTCCTCTTTTTAGAACAAAATGAACCGGGTTTTAGTCTTCCCATATGCATGCCGCGGCTGTGGGAACAAAGCCATCTTATCGAGGCTGTTGTCCCTGTATCAATTCTCTTAAATCTGTATGGTGTCTCGACACGTTTGCTTTTAGTAATAGGTTTTGCATAGGAGGAAAGATCAGTTGCTGCAGTGATTCTTTTAGTTACCTTTTCATTCAAAAGCCTCAAATGCCCGTAAGTTGCTAATTGTTCATGGTATAAAACTGTGATCTGTCTTTGTTCTGCAATAACTACAACACAGAGAAGGGACCTTATCACCCTAGTCATTACTGATTACTCCTCCAGATCATGGTCCTCTTTTCCCTGTTAGTGACCAACTAGAGAGTACAAAGGGGGGGCCTAGGGGAAACAATCTTCATAATACCACAGGGTAACAGTTTTTTACATCTCATGCAAGCCTAACTATAGCAATCCAAGCGGAAACCATGCTGTGTGCCTGCAGGTACCAGCCTAGGTAAATGTTGGATCAAGCGTAAACAGGACATTTAAAAAACCCAAAAAAAAAAAAAGGGCTTGTACAAGATTGCTGTGAAGTTTCTTCCTTTCTTGTCCTATGATCTGGCATACATAGTGAAAATAAGTGCAGTAAAAATTATAGGATATAAATGAAGAGAGCTTGTGAATAATTAGGTGAAGTTGCCCTTGTCAGTGATTTTTTCATATTTTATTTCCCCAAGAATCAGCCGCGCCTCCTTTTCCATCGTTACTTTTGGGTCACTTTGTTAAAAAAAATAAAAAATAAATAACGATGGGAAATGGGGTGTTAAACCCCGGCTCTCAAGGTTAGACACTGGGGGCCACGCCCCTTAATTATTAGCAGTCATAATTTACTTGTTGGCACATGGAAACATCCACCAGGATAATCTTCCTAATTAAGTATAGCTGAGAATGGAGATATTGAATTTTGGTTTGAAAGAGTCCACTCAACTATGATATAGTTGTAGGGCAAGGAATGGTACTGTACATGCGTGTTGGTGCTGTAAATGTGCTATTGTCCAGGACTGATTAATCTATCTATCGACCATTTGGTCACAGATTAGCTGCATGAGGCTGCCCGGAATAATCCACAACATCTCCTTAATTAGTTTGGTTTCTAATCAATACATGCAGGTGGAGTTTTCATGAATTTCCATGATGAACCCTGTAAACCATGCTTCTAATTAATTCAGCAGCCTGCTGCTTAATTGTGCTGGTATGCACGTGTGTGTATATATATATATATACTAGGTGAAACAACGTTCACATTTACTTAGTTTATATTTAATTTTTTTTGTTAAGAATTAATTTTTTTATCAATAAAGAGGTAATTTTTGGTTAATTAAATAACTAACGATCTAATATTTATGTAATTGATAAATAATTACACATTATGATATATTATAAAAGAAAAATATTAATAAAATCTATAACACAGTCCTATAAATAAACATAGCCCATAGTTTTATGAAAGCTGTTTAAAATAATTTTGATTTTAAGATGACGATCCAGTATTTTTCTCATGTTGTATTGCTTCAATAGAGAGGACATTAAAATGACTATATTTTTTTCTCTTTTAGTTTCTCTAGATTTACATAAACTTGAATCTTCTAAAATATTTTTGATAATTTCTCTGCAATACTTTTAATATATGGTCGATTTTCCTACAAAATAAATTTTGAATAGCTTTACATAATTAATAAAAATTTATTTATTTTTAATTAACTCATTAAAAATTCAATTTTTAACTTTTTTTTCTCTCATTTTACAAAATTCAATAAAACATCTTAACCTAAACTATTTCACTATTATTCACAAATATTTTAAAATATTCTTAAGATCCAAACAAGCCCTAAAAGTAATTATAATCATTATTGTCAATAAAGTTCTATAATTAACCTATACATTTGGGAAAAAGTGGGTCTTTGCCTCTTCAAATGATTATATAAAAAATTTTATGAACACCCAAAAATTAAATTTTCCTATTTATAATTTATACATTATATATTAAATTAATAATGACAAAAGAGAAGTATATTAAAATGAGAGTAACTGAAATAATTATTATGTGGGATATTTTTAAAACTAATAATGACGTAATATATATTTACTACTTTTGATGTTCTCTCATTAAGTTAATTAATTTTTTTAATTAGATATTTATTTATTTTAAAAAAATTATATTTAAATTATTTTTTTGAGACTTCTTCCACCAAGGCCTTAGGCAATTGCCTAATTGAAGAGCCGGCAGCTGATCTACTGATCTATAAAGCATTAATTTATAAACTGATCTATATATAGATTGATAGAAACACTACCTACAGAAAGATAAATTGAGACTAGCTATATATATAATATGCATATTTTATATAGTTTTAAACGTAATAAGAAAGTGCTTGTACGTAGGTACGTACGTACGTCGTCCGTCCAGCTATACTTATATATTAATTTCAATTCTAATTTTCCGCCATAATATGTATATGCATGAAGTCTATAAAACAAAAGACGTTACGTACGTAAAAGCTGCATGGTTATTTTTTAAGCAAAATTCAAATTTTCCCATTCCTTGATCATATGTTATGATCATCAACAACGACAAAACTACTAATTATATATGGATTAATTAAACTTGTGGATAAACCTGAAATATTATATCACTAATTATACACCTCGAATATCATTTGAAGGGTTCAGCTGGGCTATGAAGAAATGAATTTTTGACGTCCAGTTTACGTATAGCTAGGCCGCCACTCTTTACGTAAAATAAATTAAATTATTTATTTTATTTTGTATAGAAATTTAAAAAAATTATAATGATTAAGATGGAATGAGAGTTTTCTGAAATTGAACAATTCTGATTTCCGCCTGCTAGTTAGCTTGATCCATTTCTAAAAGAAAAATTCTATTTACAGTCCCCACTTAGAAACTGCATGTGCAGGCTCTTTATTAAATGAAAACAAATATCATTTTATGAGAGATATTTTTATAATTTTAAAAAATTTTAAAAATAAAATTACTTAGATCTATATTGCAGTTCTCATTTAAAAACTATATATAGCATTGCTCTCCACGCCATTTCATATATTAAGCAAACGAATATTAAACATTAGGTATATCGTCGGGCAGGCCATGATCTAAGCTTATACGTTCCGGCCGGTCCCAGTAGTAGTAATACTTGGTCTTATCTTTAAGCAAAACCAACCAAATTCTACGATTCCTGATCCATTCCTGCTTTTATGTTGATGCATGAACGTATGTTTTGGTCACACAATATTCTCTATATTAAGACACAGCACATTCTCATATATATTAACCAATCAAATGGCCGGTACGTACGTGAAATAGACCAAGCTATTTCAATCACTTGCCGGTCTTTTTTGGTGTATGTACGAGCGTCCAGGTGTAAGATTTCAAAGTGTCGCGATTTTAGAAGCCATAGGTCCCATTTTCATTATGATATATTGAGAAATTCTACACAGTTTAAAAATAAATTAATCTTGAATTTTATATATAAGAAGTTGTCATATTCCTCTTATTAGATCTTTTAAGAAGAGAAATGAGTGTTTTTATATGGTATCTGAGTCAGACTAACTTATGTCGATCGATGATGAACTCATGTGACCTACCTACAATGATGATATCGGTAATACCAGCCCACAAGTGAGGGAGTATATTGAGATGTCCCACAGAGTTTAAAAATAAACTTATCTTGAACTTTATAAGGAGTTACTTTACTCCTCCTATTAAATTTTTTAAGAAGAGAAATTGGTTTTTCTATATGATATAATTTATAATGAAAATGCCTGCTAGCTAGGATATATACGAGACAAAAAAACTATCCGCATGCATGGTACGCAGGTTTATACATTTAATTTTAGATCCATATATCAAATTCACAAACATGTCACATCTTAATTCCTAATTAATTTGAGATCGATGTTGATATGATCATCCGCGGTACTAGTACTGATCCATTTCATATGGTTAAAACATTTATTGGGGGAGTTTCAAGTAAACATAGATTTCTAGCTACTTTAACAAAGAAAATAGTGACAGATCTTTGATTCTTGTAATTTTGGAGATTCCATGATTTGTTCATGCAGATTTTAATTTCTCTGATCTAATTAGTTGTGATATTTTATAATTACAACCTTTGGATAAATCGATCAGACTTCAGTCAGAGCTAGTACTACCGCATGTAGTACTCGTGATCCTCAACTTTGATCGCGATAATCCTTCAAATTGACGACAACGCTCGAAGATTGCGATAGAAATTAGAAGCTCCAATATTAATGATCCTGAGACTTTTGTCATGTGATATGTCCGATCCAGTCAAAAGCTTGCTATCTACAGAATTTCAAGTAAGAATATATGTTCTTGCATTTTTTTTTTCTTTTGAATGGACATAGATCACCACCTAGATAAAATGAATCGCGACGTTCCACACGGGTGGCTACGTAACTATAAACAGTTGGATGCAATCAGATTATAATCTAAGGCCATAACATGCATATGATGTCGATCTACATTAATTGTGCAGATATGCAGTCAGGACAACTAGCTAGCTAGCTGACACATATGGGCATGAATCTAGTTTATGATCAATAATTTAGATCTCCGACTTCGCCACAAGTTTAGAATTAGCGTACATTTCTAAGATCAACAAACTCACAAAATAACTTAACGTACTTCCTTGACTGATCACTCTCTTTCAACCCCTGAACCAAGTCATCACTGCAACTCCAGTGTACATCAATAAAAGCTTTTCCAAGGACGTCCATCCTCTCAACCAGTATGTGACAAACCTGAGCTACAACTAATGAATCCCCCACCTACCGTCCTTCATGAATGATAATTGACAAATGAAAACACAAGAAAGGGTAATCGGAAGAGTCACAATCGTGAGGCTTTTATCATTTGGTACGAGTGGAAAAATCATCATGAGCAGATACATGAAATCTTTTCCAGGTTGGAATATTCTTATAAAAAAATATCCATTGTCCAATCACCAAACTTCACAGAAACCAGACTACATGTGGGGGGGAGAGAGAGAGAGAGAGAGAGAGAGAGAGAGAGAGAGAGAGAGAGAGAGAGAGAGAGAGAGAGAGAAGATTTACTAACAACTTGTGGAAAACTGAAAGATTTCACATGCTATAGTCAGAAAATTACATCAGTCGTAATCATGTTTTCCAAATAACTTAAGAAAATAGCGACAGGTTTCAGAGCAAAATAGAATCTAGAAAGCTACCTTTAATTTCTCTTCAAAAAACTGACTTAGAGCTTTGGCTTAGCCAAATGGATTTGCAAGTTTTCTGATTAATTAGCTTAACAACTTAAATATTTCTAGAGGATAATTTTCATTTGGAGGACTGACGATCAGAGGGATAGTACGGCCTGAAGCTCAAATCAAATTGTTCCCATGCATGTATAGAATATGGCTCTCCAGACTGAGAAAGCACTTCAAATGGCTGTTGATCATATGTGTGAGTGTGTGTACGTGCGCATCTACATTGGATTTAAAATTGACTTGCATTCAGCTCCAAACCAAAATTAGGCACCAGCAAGAACAAAACTAAACAAATAAACTAATGTTAAGCATTACTTAAAATCATGAGTGGTGGTTTATTCATTACCAGCATCATCAACTTCTTATATATTCTTATTATTTTCTATGATGATCAGGTTGAGGGAAATATATTTGTCAAAGAGCATGAAACCGGAACTGAATAGGAAAATTGTCAAATCACACTACGGTTATGTGTTACCATCTAAACCTGAGCCAAATAGAATAGATATCCCAAGGAATCGGCTCGGTATAAGAGGCTGCTTAACTAAGAAGAATCTTTCATACGAGACAAATTTACCATCCCACTGATAAGTCATGATATATAGCAAATATACCCTATATCTCAAGATGCAAGTTGAAGAAGCATAGAAAGATATATGGGTATAATTATGATTGACGCTATCTAGCAATCAGTTTGTACGGAGAACCTATATACCCATGATCAAATCTCTCTCTCTCTGTGGATCCGTGGATTTTGATAAATCAATTATAGGATTTCAAAATGGAACACCTTAACGAAGTTACCTGAGAGAAGAACAAATCCGAGTCTCCAAAGGTGCAGGATTTTAAGATCTCTGTCTCTCTGGCAAGAAAAACCCACTTCATAGGAACCCTAGCTTGACTCATGATAAGCTAGCAGCTATGAGTTGATCCCAAGTCAACAACAGAGAATAAGATAGGGACATTATAAAACTGTGTAAATATTGAGTTCATAAACACCTAAACTAGCAAATATGAGTGCTTGGATTGTATATTTAATGCTATAGAATAAGCCAACACCGTGTCCACATCATGACAAAGGAAAAAAATGAAACAGATTATACATATATCGGGAGATGATCGGCTCAACATATACCTGAAATAACATATGCTTGGCGCGGCATCCAGCTATACATGTTCAATCACCAAAGCACTAGGAGTGTCTACAAATTAACCATCTAATTAGGAGGGAGGAGACGCAGAAACTCTTGTCAGTCAAAACCCTAGCAAACCCAACCAGGAAATTTTTGTCGCTGAAAACCCTAACAAGAAGCACTAAACATTTTCCTTGCAAATCTCACATAATAAAAAAAATAAGCACAACAACCAATACCCAAACCGGTTGTACAGGTACTTGTACAATTAATGAAACTGGAAAACCCCGAGAAAACCTGGATTATTTCAAATCATGGACAAGAAGAGCACTATATATATATACATTTTTCTAGGGATTAGGGTTTCTGGCATGGTGCGGCCAACAACAGGTGAAACTACGGCATGATCTGATCGCTCCTCAGCAAAGGAGAAAGGTTAAGATCATGCTGGCAGCTTCAACTGATGGTGGAGCACGTGATAAGAAAATGTGCACTGGTGAGCTATAGAAATTAGGTAGAGATCGACCTGTTTTGGCACCACTGCTGCTGGTTCTGCTAGGGTTTGATGGAGAAGATGATAAAGAGGTGTATAAATAGAAGAGTGAGGAGGGGAATGGGAATTTGAGGGAAAAGAATGGGAAATATGCTATTATTTGGGGACTGAAGAATAAATTACAGGTTAAAAACAAACATAAACGATGCAATTAGTGGTCCCCATGCAAGTGATGCAAATTGAATATTGTCACGCCAAGATTACACCATGCAGTTTGCAGACAGCTTAGTGATCAGTGTTTCTATATATATTTGAAGCAGCATTTAATTATCTTTTAGAGCGGGCCTGGGGTTGAGAGTGTGGGGGACCCTTAACATTCTGCATCAAACCATAAACCATGAGGCAGAGCAGAAAGGATGTATATAAGGAGGGGACCATTCTGCATGCATGGTTTCGGTGTTGCATAAGGTTCACACATAAAGATCAAGAAAGGAGAAATAATCTGAGTCTACCGAAAAGATCATGCCCAATATCCCTCTCTCTCTCTCTCTCTCTACGATCTGATTATTTATGGTCATGTGATGTGTATTCCATGTAAGCTTCTCTTTTTTTTTTTTTCCTCCTCTTTGCTCATTGGTATAGCCTTTTCTTCGTGAATTTCCATTTGTTGAATACATGGCAGTACTGCTGCATCTAGCCATAATTGCTAGCTGCGTATACTAGTTCTTATTAACATTTGATACTGACAATTAGGAAAGTGGCTTGCTAGTTTGATGAAAAGTTCCTGCAATTTAGAAATCTGGGTTCCTTTTATTTTATGCATGACTTAGCTAGGTATGATGATTGAACTAAAATAGGCAAATCGATCGCTCTCGAGAATAAAGCTTTTGAAGTAGAAATAATCATAAGATGTTTTGGAATGTTAAAATAATGCTTATTATTCTAATTAAGACTCATGAGATTTGCCTAACCTTTTTGAGATTTCATTAACCTGCTGATCTCAAAAGCAATATGGAATAATCTTCTTTTCCAAAAAAATTGTTTTTCCTCTCTCTCTCTCTCTCTCTCTCTGCTTCGAAAGTTTTCTCCCTTGGAACATGTTCCTTTGGATGATATATTCATTGAACTATGCCGATACCATCATAAGACGCTTCATTATGCGAACTGATGTGGGCCAATAAAGAACAGAGATGACACTAGCTAATAAAGCTTTACATATTCTATATATAATATTGTCCTAGCTAGGTCATAGGGTCAATCGTTTCATGTACTGGAATTAATGTCTATTAATATTTTCCGGTGCTTATATCAATGTTCTTATATATGTGCCTCATATATATAAGTATTATATATGTTAATATTGCAAATATAAACAACAATTATAGAGAAATAATTCATATTAATAAAGAAAATTTTTATAAAATGTATCATGCGTGCTTGTTTCTACTCTCTCTCTCTCTCTCTCTCTCTCTCTCACGCGCGCGCGCGCACACAGACGTTAACATTAAAAAAAAAAGTACTTATGGTTATATATGTTGATTTATATGGCTAGTTTTTAGCCATGTAACTGCAGTTTGCTGATCGCAATTTAATTGATGCCTTTTGTTTGGTTAATTGTTTAAATATTGTTATGTTTTGCTACGTACTTACTGTCGACGTAGTACTTTATTTATTTTGTTATACGCGTGTTAAATTCAAATTTCCATAAAAGACAAACCCATTAACCTTAACTTTGAATGTTTAGTCTAAATTCAAGCAAATGAAATTAATACAGAAGTTTAAGTACTTAAATTAAACCTATGACTGCTTTATGTCTAATGAGCGAGCAGTATTGTAGGCCATGGGGATCCATGGCTGTGGAGGTGAAAGTTGGTAAGGCTATCCTATCTTATCTAGTACGGGGAAAAATGTAATTTTGACCTGTTTTAAGGTCGACTAATGTTATATACAAATTTTAAATAGATAAATTATGTAAGTTCTTTATAAATAAAAAATAAAAAAAGGGTAGATCTCACTAATAAAAATAATTTTTTTTATAATTTTTAAGGTCAAGTTCAATTTTTTACAAAAACTTAAGCGAAACTTGTGTATTTAAGATTATACAAATAATTCCTTTTAAGGTTTCCCCTTCGTATGAAGTTTTTCCTAGACTTTGATTCTGTTTTAAAAAGATTTTACAGACAAAATGATATTTACGTCATTTACAAAACAAAAATTCTATATGCAGTTATTTTTGTGGACTCCTTTTTACACTCCAATGATATGATTGGTTGTGTATTAAAAAAAAATTAATCCAACCAATCATATCAATGGAGTGCGCAAGAAGTATGCAAAAGTGACTGTATGTAATATTACTCTTTACAAAATCGTGGATTAGTGTTGACATGATGCCAAGTTGAGGCGCAAGAACACGCTTGCAACCTCCCACGTGAGGTTTCTCAAGGGTCTGGGGTTCACAGACCTGCTACAAACACCTTTTTTTTTTTTTTTTCTTTTTTCTTTTTTTTTTTTTCTTATTAACCTTGTGTCCGCTGCAAGAGGCAGAAAGCACTTTTGAGAGAGAGAGAGAGTCTTTAATGGAAGGGTGTGCTCCCTAAGACGCTATAGAGGGTAGATCATTATTGGGAAGACAGGTCCTTGTTTGAGGACCCGTGTAGCATGGTCCCATTTTACTGCAGGACGGTGCTACAGGCACCGCTGGTGGCTCCCGCTGGGAGTCACCGTTACGTAAAAAAAAATTTTATTTTTTTGATTTTTTTTTTTAAATTATTTTTTAATATTTTTAAACATTTTAAAAAAATATAAAAAAATTATAATAATATTATAAAAAAATTACTTAATTATTAAGGAAAAGAAAAAATTAAAAAAAAAATAAAATAGAGCCAGCGGTGGCCCCCAGCGGAGCCACCAGCAGTGGCCCTATCATTTTCCTTTTACTGTAAAGTATACCGCTAACACTGGATGCACTGTGCTCTAATGAGGGGGCAAATATTTACTCTCTTTCCTCTCAAACATCACGCTTATAGAGATGGTCACATAAAAAGGCAACACAACACAAGGCAGCGGGGGGGAGAAAGCAGCTGATCTATTCTCACCCCCCTCTCAAACAAATTTATCTTTAGCTGTCAATGGGTTGTACTGTAACTGTGTTAGTGTGTTTCATGCTATTGTTCACTTGCGCGCTTGTTCTCTCTCTCTATGTGAATAGTGCCAAGGAAAAGTTTTTAAATTCTTATTTTTCACTTTTTGGTGGAAAAGGATTAATCAGTGACATCCCATCCCAAGTATAATATAAAAAATAATTTTTAATTATTTAATCTCACATCATAAAATGATAAGAAGATAATAAAAATTAAAATGATAAATAACATTCTCTTATATCACATCATAGTAAATAGTAATAAAATAATTTATAAATAATAATAAAATAATAATAAATAATTTGTGAACATTAATGGATTATGAATAGTAATAAATTATTTTTAATTATAATAAAATAGTACGAGAACAATCCACTTGCCGATCTTAATGAAAACAATATTTTTTACTGTTTATATCACAACAGTAAAAGTACCATTCAGTGAGGTGAGGAGACGGTCCATGCCCCCAGCATCGCTCTCTGAGAATAGCCCAGGTTGCTTGCATTGAGAGAGAGAGAGAGAGAGAGAGAGAGGGAGGGGGGAGGGCTAAGAACCATATATCCAAAGTGAAAAAAATAGGTTAGTTTACAATGGAAAAGGTGTTTCATGAAATCTGACTGACGATTTTGGGGCATCATTATAGCGTCTTCCAAAGTGGCTGCCGTACCCTCAATAATTCGTCAAACAATCTCAACATTGAGATATGTTTTGAATCTTGATATCCGACATCCGATGCTCCTCAAAGGTACTTAACAACAGGTTCTATGATTTGTTCTACCCAACTTTGGAAACGACCAGCCCTTTATTTATGCGCCACCATTGGCAAAATAAGTGGTGCAATCCGATGAATGATTCCCCCTGGATGGTTCCAGAAGAATTTAAGATTTGATGAAATTCTTTCAGACTTCAGTATAAATTGAGCTCCTGAAGTTCCAAAGAAATCTCAATTGAACATGACTGCAAATATCCAGATAAGAGTTTATAAAAAAAGAAATAGATGGTATTTATTGCAGAAATCCAGATCTCGATTCAGCAAACATCCATCCATGTAATGGCAAAAGTCGAAAACTGTCCAATCAAAATCAGGGGAGAGCTTTCATAATAATTTAATAATGTCTACAACGACAGTTACAAAGGGCCGCTGAAAAGCTCTGCACAACCCAAACACAACTACCAACCATATTTACAGCTCGATCGGATAAAATGACGCTCGACAAAAGAAAAAAGGAAAAAAATAAAGTTACAAATGATTGATGCACCGGATGTATGTAAAACTGTTCGTCACTGATAAACATCAACTCTGGGTGGTTACTAAATCTAACCAGTAAAAATACAGTAATTCTTGGGCAAGCCTATATATTCCGTCCCAAAAGATGTAGGGAAACAACATTTCAATAATACGTCCTAGTGCTACAAAACTTGTGGAAAGAATATATCACCTAAGGCCAACCTAATCAGGCTTTTGACATCCAGAACTGGTGAGATTGCTTGTTCGTAAAACCAACATTTCATACAGGTCATCAGCTGTAGGTCGGTTTTTTGGGTTTTCTTCGGTACACTGCCGAAATAAATCAACAAGGAATCTCAATGTTTCTAGTTCGGCCTCAGATCCCACCAGCTCAACACCAGATTGAGCCATTGCAGGTTCAGTGGCAGACCCCAACGACTCCAGCTCGTCTGGCAACGATGGACGCTTGCCCATCTGTTTAATTCAAAGACAGCAAACAAAATATACATCAGAGGGTATACAGCTGGTTTCAAGCTAATACAAAGGGCACACATCAACACAAATATATTGTTGATGCCAGAGGTTCACTTCTATGAAGTGTGATGGCATCCTACAATCCTGCGACCCAAAGATCTTTGGAACACAGTATTTGAGAATGCAATACAATCCCTATAGCACATAATCGATCTACTAGCCCTCAGAGAGAGAGAGAGAGAGGCCAGAGGCCTCCCTTAGGGCGTTACGAGTGTGGCTTGGGAATGAGAGTCTACTTGTAACGCCGTAAGGGAGGCCCAAGCCACACTTGGGCCCATAATATAAAAGTACTAGTCACATTGGAATTATTATAAAGGGCAAGAACTTCTCGTTCCCAAACAATGTGGGATTGCATAAACCACCTTCACTCAATCACTCAGTATGGGACATCAGACTAGTAGCACACCATAATCTCAGGATCCTGCATTTCCAAAACTCTACGCTCACCATCTCTTTAACTATTCAGATTTATTCAGTCAAGTGATAGTGATATACCTGAAGAAGGTCATGCATGTGTAATTCAGATAACCCAATATATGGGACTTCCAGAGTCAACAATTCCAAAATTAGACAGCCAAATGACCAGATATCAACTTCCTGTATCCAGATGAAAAAATTTAGAATCCAAATAACCAAAAAACCCTTACCTGAAGAATAAAAAGCAGCAACTACATAATGGCTGATGAACCCATTATGGCACATTTGGATGCACAAGAACAGTTACTTCCATTGTATTAAAAGGTCACGCATGTGTCATTTTTAAGCAAACACGTGTACAGATCCATCAGCCATCACCACGCCAAGATAATTTTAGAGTTTGAAAGTGGCAATGCATGAAAATACAAAGCTGATTCTATCATGGTAAGTTTCAAAGCAGACAAGTTCATAGAATACAGAGTTGCAGACAATTTGTGAAACATAATAGATGCACATTTACCCCACATATCAGGTGGGGGCAGGAAAACACTCTTATGCACGTTTATCAACATGATGATACAGCCCGTTATGACCGTGGACCAAAAAATTGAGAATAAACCATACTACTCAGATAATGGCTGATTACATAAAACTTACAAGTCCATATGCGTTAGATTTGTGCATTGCCCTCAGAACCTCTGGAGCCATCCAGCGAGGAGTCCCAACACAAATATCAGGAGAAGGTACTCCGATATGGGCAATGCAGCATGTATGCAAGAAAGACCGAAGAGGTACTGATCTGTCAAAATCACAGAGCTTCACAACAGGCATTCCATCAGCTCTCTTCCTATCCAAATCAATTAAAATGTTTTCACTTTTTATGTCACGATGTATAATGTGTTTCGAATGGAGCTCGGATAATGCACAAGCAATGTCTCTAGCGATGCACAATGCCAACTCCACCGGGACATGCTTTTCACCAGCTTTTGATAGCTTTTCCAAATAGCTCTACATAGTGGGTAGAAAATAATTAAGATAGAATAAAAACTATCGAGCAAAGGGAAGTAATCTTAATAAACTATATAAATTTACCTTTAAAGATCCTCCATTTATGTGCTCCAAGAAAATTGCAGACTCTAATATACGTCTCTCTGGATTTCCATCCACTTCAGGAACCCATTTAGAAGATATTTGATGTCCATACATTTCTACTATGCAGGGGTGTTTCAAAGCACCTAAAATTCTTACTTCCCCTATACAACTGTACTCAAAATTCCTCAATTCACCCACTGAAGTCCCATTGACTTCCAAAGTACGTACCTGCAACATCCAAACATAAAATGCATGGCGCTTATATTGAGATAATAATCAATCAAGGAAAGAATAAATAAACAAATTTTTTGATAAGTAAGAAAAATAAACAAACAAGGGAAAAAACTTAACATAGGTAGTGGGGAATCAAAATGAGAAAATATAGCATTCAAACCACAAGAAATTAAAAATTAAAAAACTCTGTACTGAAGCACAAGAATGGTCCAAATGCAGAGAGGCAAGTTCAAGAAAATGATAACAAACATATCGAATAATGAAAACAGCAAATGGAAGTCGTAGAAGATTCATCACATAACTACTATCTATGGTAACTGAATGAAATATTGGAAAAGAAAATGGTGACATCATCTCCCACTCAGTATAGGTAAGCGTGACAAGACTTTCCAAGGTACACACCTTTGCGACAGCCTCAATGGGTCCAAACTTGCACCGAATGAGAGAACTAGAAGCTGCCTTTTCAGTTTCATCACAATTAGACATAGAGGGAAAAGAACAATCAGCATCTAATTGGTTTTCGCTTGAATGAGGAAATTGTGTCCGTCTGAGAGGAATGTATCTGTTACAAGCAAAGCCATCAAGAAAAGAAAAACAAAACAAAAAAGGCAAATCAACACAAGTCTTGAGCCAAAAAAAAAAAAAAAAGATTATATTAGCTTCAGAAACAACGTATTAAGCAAAAAAAAAACACACATAATAACTCAAAGAGCTCAAGATAACGGTCCCCAAGAATATTGCAATGAATGAAAGATCACAACTGAGCAAATAAATGGCCTCATATGTAACTGATAATAGAGAAGATATATATCATATCTTAACATTGTAGATCTTCCAAACTCAAAGCATGATTAGGATACATACTACATTGTTATATAGGTTGTGTTCAAAAGGATGTCAAAGCTTCTCATACAACCAAATAAATAATCACACTAGTCAGCAGAACCAGTCCATTTCGACAATTTGGTAATGGAGCTCTTACCGTACTCGCTTTTATCTTCCTAGCAGATGGGTTCATCAATCCAAAGAGAAAAGGAGGAAAAAAGAAAAAATAGATTAGGATGAAGAAAGGACGAAAAAAAAGGTCAACCTTTCTTTTCTTTTTAAAAAGGTAAGTTAGATTGGCACTCCATGGGTCTCAAATTTACAACCTCACCCTCCATCCTATATTTACAGGGCAAGAAGGTGCTTCTGAGCTCGTTAAACCGTGAGAAGCAGATCCGGGATTCTGATCATATGTTTTCTTGCAAAAGCTAAGCACTTCGTTCAAAAGAAATTCAGAGCGGCGTAATAGGATAAAATCTAAAAATATAAAGCATCTGTAGGGACTCATTCAAGGCAAGCTGTTAAAAAAATTGGGCTAGTCTTCATAAAAAAAAAAAAAAAATTCTCAAGCTTGCTCAAATGAGAAACAAGTCTACGCCCAATTTTAATGCTTTTGTAACCAGTTTTGTGTAGGGAAACTTTCAACGGTGCGGTGCACGGGACCAGAGTTTACTCTACAGGGGTGGGTCCGAAGGGCCTTGCCTTGGAGAGGTTCCCTGACATAAAAAAATGAATAAATAAAAATAATAATGCTTTTGTGCCCCAAAAGCATAGCTGTAGTACCCTTAACCTCTAGTCATATAGGGTTGTGAAAAGAAAGGGAATATTACTCTTGATTTACAATCTATTCTTACCTAGAGATGTAGAGAGAAAAAAATCATCATACAGAAAACTACTGACAATGCAACTTATAAGTTTTAACATTTATGTCGATACCATGGTTACTCATGTCAGCAAAGGGCACACAATAACAAGCACTAGTTAAGAGTCAAGGCACCACACTTCCACCAGAGATGGCTCAAGTTTAGAAGCCACAATAATCAGGCCTCGGCCAAGTTATTAGAAGCTACTTCATAGCATACAAGTTGAGCTCATGCCAACTTGAACATGGTCCAAATTCTACTGAGCCCAGCCTAAGCAATCAAATAAACCTGAGCCTGAACATGTCCAAATCCTAATGAGCCCAGCCTAAGCAATCAAATAAACCTGATAATGAGCCAAGTCAAAGCAGTCAAATACTCAATTTGGCACGCCGTGGTTTGCTTTTACAATTGTCAATGGTGCTAACCTGCAAAAATATTCTGAGTCTGTCTCTTCTCTTATATCATGCGGACGACATGCATCAACAACCATGCGAACCCATGAATGACCCCTCTTAATGAGAACAATATTCCAAGCATGTGGCAAGAAATCCAGGTAACCTCTGACAAGCTCGCAAGGTATAGGAGGCTCCATCCGGTCACATAAATACTGGAGTAAAAAAAATTTAATCAGACCATAATAGGTAAAATAATGAGCAGACTCAAAATAAAAAATCTTGAAACACAAATACAGTGAAAGAATCACCTTCATAAGCAATGCTCTATGTCTGCACACGCCAAACTTCAGAGACCCTATAGGAACCACAATGGAATTTCGTCTCCCTTTAATAGAACGGATTGATTTCTCACAGAGATCAGAAAAAATAATATCTTCAACAGCATCCACAACAGCTTTGCTGGTTGTACCAACGCCATCACTGTTTCCAGTTGAGCAGGTGCACACAAAGGGCTTCCTATAGTTTGAACCAGATACAGATTTTCGTGTCCTTTCAACAATAGCACCCCTGTCACTGCCACCAAAATGATCTGATACAAAAAAGGCAAGAAATGATGCAATCTGCAGGACATCAACAGCAGGATCGCAATTTCTGTTTAAGCCATTTAATTGCCGAAAATGAAACACCAATGCTTGGGCGGATAATGTGATTGCATCTAAATCTTCATCCCTCTCCCTGAAGGTCAAAGTAAACAATCCAATTTTCATCAGTCATCCATTATTACATGCCAACCCAGAAACAAAAAAAAAAAAAAAAGTGAAATCAATGTCTAATCAACATAAAACTCATGTACAAATGACCTGTCCAAGAGAATGACTTCACGTGAATCAAGCTGCAAACTTTGCTCATAGCTGCTCAGTGACATAAAGGGCCGGTCCCGCCCAGCATCATAGAAACCATCTGGCAGACTATCCTCAGTGCTACAAAACGAGATATTACTATACTTGCGAGACAAATTCAAGCTATCATCAATTGGTTTCCGATACTTGCATGGTTTGGGATTATCAAGATCCCTATCACAATGCCTCTTTGACTTGGACACACTTCTCAAGGTTTCTGAAGGCGAACCTTCATCTTCCTCCCCAGCTTCATTTCCTGTGGCGGCCAAAGATGCATCATGTTCACAGCCTTCACTTTCAACTCCTTTTCTTATTGTAGCAGGGTCAAGGCTAACACATGAGCAATTTTCTACAAAAGATCTCTTTTCTAAACCAAGTTCATTATTCTCCACACCACTAATCAAATTTTCACTTTCAGATTCTCCAGGAACTATTCGTTTATTATCATCATACTCCACACCTAAAATGTCTGAAGCACCTTCTACAGAAGTTTCAGAAGCAAGGACATTTAGGTTGCTAGATTTGACATTTTCATTTGCTTTTACAGCCAACACCTTGTCACAATCAACACCTTTCCACTTTCTACTGTTGTTCAAACGTTCTTGACGAGCTTTCTGCTGCAAATAATACCTGCGTTTCCACCGCTTGCCTGACCTACGAGCTGCAAAACATCTACTATTTGATGATGACCCAGTTAAGAGGGTTGATGAGGTATGACAAGAGCCTGCATCTATTTATTAACATGAAGCTGATTTCACATATATGAACAAAACCATATGCCAAACAAAGTATATATATATATGGCTCAATGAAATCAGCAACCAGAAATAAATAAATAAATAGAACTAAATCAACAGGCCTCACCATTACAAGACAGACTTCTGTCATTTTCCATGGCCATTTCATAAACATCCATTTCAACAGAATAATTGGTGACATCATCATTGGATGCATTTCTACCATTTCCTTCCAAATTGCATAATATCCATGAAGGTATTTGACAGCAACTGGCAAGCTTGTTGTACTTGAAATATAAAAAAGAATCAAGACACAAATAAACCTATTAGTCTCCTGACATCATCATTGGATGCATTTCAAGATAAAGTTAGATACACGCACAAGTATACATGCATGAATTTATATTAACATTTGAAAATGAAAGTACCAGAAATAGGAACACTACAAAAATAAGATAAGAAATAGCCATTCATTCAAAAGTAGGGTCCACTCCTATTAAAACAAGGATGGGAAAGAGTTGCTTAAGATGGTGTCCAATTGTGATGGAGACCAATTAACCCATTATAGAGAGAGAGAGAGAGAGAGAGAGAGAGAGAGAGAGAGAGAGTTTAATTCAAGTTGATGAATAAAAAGATGGAAAAAAAGACCTAAAACAACCAGATCGTGGTAGTAAACAAAGATATGACCTCTTTGAAAGTGGCAATTATAGATTTTTTATTTTTTATTTTCAGAAAACAGATAACATCTAACAACAAACAAGCAATGAGCCCTAACAAGCAAAAAAATATGCTATTTGAAAAAAATTCAATAGAGAGTACTAAACACGATAAAGTTGAAGAAAGGCCATTTGATGCGTCATTGACACTAACTAAAAATCATAGATAAGGTACCTGGAGATTTATGTTTTGAAGTTTCTGCATAGAGCCGAGTTCAAGAGACCCTAGTGATGTCAGCCTGTTGTTTGAGAGGTCCAAGACCTCCAACCTTTGCAGAGAGGACAAACCCGAAGGGAGTTCCACCAATTTATTATTAGCAACTTTTAACGATATCAAAGCGTTCAAACAACTTATTTCAGAAGGCAAGGTCTTCAACTTGTTGAATGAAAGATCTAGATACTCCAAATTATTTAAGCAGCCAATTTCTGGAGGAAGGTATCTGCAGAAAAAAATTCACCATTGGTCAAATCCTGGTAAAGTGAAGACTGTGAAACTATCACTCTTCATTAATTGATAGAAAACAATCTCAAAATCAGATCCAACACTTCCTGAAACTGTACAGATCATTTGTTACTTCTTAAAAGATTCCATTTTCCTTTAATATATACAAAAGAAAAAGGACTATTCTTTGAGATGTCATATCCTAGCACAGCACAGGTTCTTCGTCAATGCTTTCCCCCCCTTGGTTTCGATGGATGTTGCTGATAACTTCATAATTCTCTTATCTCCTTTCTTTTCTGAATTTCTTGAGCATTACATCCAGACAGTCATGTACCCATAACAGCTCTTCTAAAAGAGCAAAAAACCAAAAATGGTATGAACACTCTGCACACTTCTAAGCAATCAGTTCAAGATTTGCTATAAACAGCCTCATTTAAGGTCAATCACTAGCCTAGCCATGCAAAGGTCAAATATTTACATGTTATATGAACCATTAAAGATTAACAAATGAATCAAAACTCTCCCTTCAAGAAAGTTATCTTATATTACATTCATTCTATGAAAATATGAATATAAAATTATCCATATACCCAATATCTAGCAAGAGAGGATGGTGAATAAGATCTCACACTGCCTGGAAAGAAGAATTTTTTGTGATTTATAATTCCAAAGGGTTCCAATTTGTAAATTTCTTTTAGTTTATAAGCCCATATGTGGTTTAGGCTTTCCTTGTGTTGTCATAAATTGTATCACTTACAATCTTAACAATAAGTGTTAGACTTGAGCTATGTGACCTACAATGGAATTGGCCTGATGAGAATGTATGGGATTTTTTTTTTTTTTATAAGTAAACGATTATATTAATAATCATATGGGATTTAAAGGGATTTACTGCAAATATCCTTTGGTATAAGAGGAATGAGATCCCACATTGCCTAGAAAGAAAAGTTTGTGTAGTTTATAATGATTCCAAGGGTTTCTGATTATAACATTAACTAGCCCTTTTATAATATAAGCTCAATATAGCTTGGCTTTTTCTTTGGTCCTAATATTACCATAGGTGTGGACTTATAACAAGAGGGTCCCTGACAAGGACTTGAATGGGTTATTAGACCAGCTTGAATAATTGAATTACAAGACATCAAACATTAGCCTCTAAATAGATATTCAGGGGGTAGACAAAAGACTCCCAAGTGTAATGTACACTATTTGCCACATTTACTCAAAGTAATCTTCTAGTTGAGGAAGAACTGAGCATTGTAGCAGGCCAGGAAAAATGGTGACAAAGGCTCCTTATGAGAAACAACAAAGATAGTAAACTGCATGCACAGGGAATGTAATTGCCTATCTTTTACATATGAGGGGGAGCGACTCAATGTTAGCTTCTAAAACTTAAGGTTGACCTTATCCTCAACACTCTGCTCATGGAAAAAGGAGATTCCTCTTGACAAAGATCATTTGCAACTTTTAGTAGTCATTAGTAAAGACCTTCAATGTCAGATAGTCTTGTACAATGCGATAGAAAAGATTACTGTTCTGTAAGTTCCAAATTGTTTATAATATTGGAAATACAACCAGAAGCAACCCTTTCGTTTAGGGCTGTACAGAAAACCGACAAACCGGCCGGAACCGATCAGACCGGCCGCCGCCGCACGGAACCGGCCGAAACCGTCAGAGAACCGGTCGGGCGGCGGTAGGATTTAAGCCAAACCGATGTCGGCCGGTTCGGTTCGCGGTTCGCCCAGGGAAAAACCGCTGAACCGGCCGACTATATTATTTATATTTTTTTTGAAAATATTACTTATCTAAACGGCGCCGTTTCACTCATTTAAGTGGAACGGCGCTGTTTAAAACCTGTGCATTAAAAACATCACTTATGGAGCGGCGCCGTTTAACTTAAACTTAAGTGAAACGGCGTCGTTTTAGGACTCAGTAGTTGAAAAAAATAATAAAAGGAACGGCGCCGTTTAACCCTAGGGTTAACACAGCGCCCGTCCCCTTTCTCTTCTTCCCCGTTTCTCTCCTTCAACTTCTTTAACACATCCATCAGACCGGCCGCCGCCCCCCTCCTCTCTCTCTCGCTTTCTCTCTCTCTCAAGGCACACGCAAGGCCAGCTCCGTCCCCCCCCTCCTCTCTCTCAGTCTCTCTCGCTTTCTCTCTATCTCTCTCTCTCTCTCAAAAATCTCAGTCACCGCGGCTTCACCGCGGCTTCATCGCAGTCTCTCGCTCTCTCTCCCTCAGCAACCGACGACGCCGACGAACCGACCGGAGTTACGCCGAGACCGAGGACGACGGTTTCCTCCCATTCTCCGGCCGGTTTCGGTCGAGATTTTCAATATTTTCACCCATCGGTGCGGTTTCGGTTTTTGTCCAAAACTGAAACCGATATGTCGGTTTTCACCCCTACTTTCGTTTGGCATTCTGGTATATGACTAGAGGATCAAAGCATTATATTAACGGGCTTTGATTCTTCTCAGTATCATTATGTTCTCACCTTAAATCAGGAAAAAAAAAAAAAAAAAGTGCACAATCTTAGCCCAAAACATAGGCGTACCACACACTAGTCAATTACAACTCTACTGTCCACAACTAAACCTTAATCCCAAAAGGATGGGTAAATCACAGTGGTTATTTTTTTGGAAAGTATAATTACACTAATTATTTTCCAAAAGATAACCTTAACAACACCACTCAGTTCACTGTATGCATTCCATTAATATTCCCCAGCATTCTACATCAGATAAAGCATACTGGCTGCTGAACAACACAGACCCAACTATAAATTGATCAATCTGACAAACCAGTTTTCACATTAAGCTCATTTGAACGATAGGCTAACACAAACAACCAAGAATCAAAATTCCACTCCATTTTCTCATGTCATCAATTATACCTGAGAACAGCCTAATACCGAGTAAAATATACGGCTTACCGGATAGAAAAATGGCAAACAGAGAATTTAGTCAGGTACTTCAGCCCAGCAATCTCGCTCATGATGGGGAATGAAGAAGGCCGAGGAGGCACTTTGGACAGCTCGAGCTCCTTTAGACCCTCCAGCTTACGCAGTGGCAAGCCACCAAACCCCGTCGACGATATCTTCACCTGCAAAGACTCCAACCCATCCAAGTTCCCGCACTCCGCCGGAAACAAATTAATCTCATTTCCAAAAAACTTCAACCTCCTCAGCCGCCCGAGACCGCCCAGCGATCTAGGTATTAAATTAAACGCGTTTTTATACAAGTACAACCCCTCCACCGCGTCCTTGGAGCTTTCCAAAGACGAGAATTCCAAAATTTTCCCAGAGACGTCAAGAACCGCCTCGTCCTCGCCATTACCATTGTCACCATCTTTGACCAAAGAGGGCTTTGGGGGTTTTGAGATTTCAGCCTTTACGGGGTTGTCAGGGGATTTAGGGCTAATTTTGTCTGAATCGGCGGGTGGCATTGGAGGAAAGGACGGTATCAAAGGAATAATAAATGAGGGTTTTGCAAAAATTTGAAATCGAGTTGTTGGGATTTACTAAAAATGTGGGGGGTTTCAAGGCAGAGATCTGTTTGGATGGTATAA
This sequence comes from Carya illinoinensis, assembly GCF_018687715.1. Lineage (NCBI taxonomy): Eukaryota > Viridiplantae > Streptophyta > Magnoliopsida > Fagales > Juglandaceae > Carya > Carya illinoinensis. Next base: position 46,807,154 of record NC_056752.1, read on the forward strand.
AAAGATTAGAATCAAGGACAAGGAGCATTGAATTAAAGATTCATGTAAATACAGATAAAAAGATTAGAAAAGATCGGAGGGGATAAAGTGTTCAGAGGCAGAAACCCTAGAATCGAGTCGGGAACCGTTTCGCAGGTTTTCCTTTTCCTGAAAGAAGTATAAATAGGCGAAAATAAATTGAATTTAATTTGGCACTCCCCCTTTCCGTTGGAAACATGGAAGCGAAAGGTCATAAATACCCTTCAGTGGATCTTCTGCCTGGGGTTTTAAAGGGCAGACATTAGACGGGAAAGATTAGAAGCGTCCGAGGAAGCTTCCGCGAAAATTGTTCATTTTTCTCTGCAACTTTCTTAGATTGACGAAGAGAAGGATCGTAAATACCCTCCAGTCACTCAGTTGACCTTTTGGGTTAGTAGACGGTAGAGTCGTAGACGGTAGAGATTCTTACCGCGTTTGGACAATGACATTATTTAATTTAAATTAATTTATAAATAGTAATATTTTGTAAATTTTATTAAAATATATTTGAATGTAAATAATTTATACATATGTTTAAATATATGAAATAGATTAAGATTGATTTAATAATTTTATATAAATTTAAAAAAATAATAAATTTCATCAATGATTAATTTTATATGAGTTGAGGTGAGTTTATATTTCAAATATAGCCTAAGGTCTCGTTTGAATAGTTAGATGATATGAGAAATCTGTAAATAGTAATAAGTTGGTTTATGAATAGTAATTAAATAATTTAAATTAAAATTTTTATTGACTTTGAAGAAATAAGAGAGAATAATTAAATTAAAATATTATTATAATATAATTTTTTAATATATTTATTTTTATATTTGAAAATTTATATTTTATACATAAGTTTAGAAAAATTATAATGATTAAAAAAATATATAAAAAGTAAATTAAAAAATATTTATATTTAAGTAGTGTTTTAATATTGAAATAAAACGAGACTAACTACAAATCGGACCTTAAAATAGGCAGGATTTATTATAATTTTTATTCATTATGTAAATATAATGGGGTTTATAACTTTATATACTGTAAAATTACTGAAAATTTCAATTCAATTTTAAAAAGCGTCCAAACTTTCACAAAAGTTCTCTGTAACTCTCTAAGATTGATTTGGAGCATTCACAATGATTCTTTTATCTTATTTTTTAAAGCATATCATTAAATCTTATTTGTTCTATTTTATAAATTGACTTTTATAATATATTATATATTAGTTTATTTATTTTTTTTCATATCATTTAAAAAATATTTTTTATTCTTTTAAAACATTTCTCTTCTACCAATAAAATTTTAATATTTATATATTTTTTTATATTTATAATATATTATTATATACAATGTAATACAATTTCGTCCTATACACACAAAATTTAAAAATACATAAGCTAAATTAAAATTAAAAACAAAATCAAAATATGAAAAAATTGGATAAATAATATTTTTAAGATATTTTTTACAAAAAAAAAAATCAAATAGAGGTTTTTTAAATAAAAAAACCCTCTATCCGACTTCAGATTAATGATGAAAAAGCTTATGGTAGGGCTTTTTTTAAAAATGTAAACAATGGACTAAAGTCCCAAAAAGCATGAGATAATTAACATTCAGAGTCTCACATCTTGTCTGAGTGGAGAGAGTCCAACAATATTACTTTATAAATGCAGTATGGGTCTGGAAATGAATAATGTAATTGAGGAACAATTCTTAGGTCATTGAAATTGACAACTTTATCTCCAACCAGTGGAGTGGCCACCAAAATCTCTAATCTACGTATTTAAACCTGTCTTCCCCACTCAAACCACTAGAATGAAGATTTTATCTATTAATTATCGACCTTGCATCAATAAATCAAATTCTTAGACTGCATTTGGATATTGAGGCGATATCAGATTATCTGAATTGGTATGTGAATAATAATATTTTGTTGGTTTAATTTAAATGTATTTAAATATATGATATAGATTGAAATATGTATTTGAATGTATGAAATAAATTGATATTAGTTTAACATTTTATGAAAATTTGAAAAAATAGGTCCCATCAATGATGCCAATGACGCAATCACATGGATTCTTGACAAACGAGCAATCTTTTTCCATGAAATTGGCTTAGGATTGTCTCCTATTTTGAGGATATTCACGCCTCTCTGTAATCTGTTTCCTCGTAAACAACCATTAGAATTCACCATAATGCCGACTCCGAGATACATAATATCGTCAAATAGGCCGCTTTGACAGGATACGGATTTAATGATGACAGGATATAATATTCATCCGGATTAAGCTCATCCTGACGATTCCCTGTTAAAAGTGGCAGCTTCCCACCAACACGGGGGGAGAGAATGGAAAGGTTGCTTCTTAGATTGATTTTCACACAACACTAGGGGCCCAGGGGGCATTGCAGATGCGAAGGACTAAGCCCAAGACCCATCTGCAACTCCAAAGGTGGCCCAATTAAAGGAATTTTGTAGTTTTTCCTGATATGTGCAATATTCCGTTGGTTCTATATCCTAAAAGCATTTAAGAGGTTCATGGAATGTTATTCAATACGATAGCAGCACATACTAGAATTCCGGGGTCTCCATTATTTTACCTCAATTTATGGCTGTCTGAACAGGAAACAAATCACATGTTCACAAGCAGCTACCATTGTTATGAACTTATGATGTAGCCAACTTTAATTAAAAGAGAGAAATTTATCAAAACAAAATCTACCATATATCAGAATTGAAATGCCTTTATATTATTCCAAGTTTTAACCGATAAGATCCTGCCTTTGTTCTGACATAGGCAACATGTATTGCGGCATAAAATCATGTCTTAGTTCTGAAAGTACTAACAACAATTCAAAGCCAAGCATCCTTTGAAACACTGAGCTCATTCAGGATGAGAGGAGATGATAAGGAAAAGATCCAATGAATGGGAAGGCCCACTAATAGCACCAGTCTTGTCACAAGAAGGAAATGAAATTCAGGATCAAAAATTTGAGGACCAGTTGGCAGAACTCCCGACTCTGGGCATGCCAACAGATTCCCTTTTAGACTCTGTGTCCACCGAGAAATTTGCACCACACACCTCGCCTGAACTGTCTACCCTTGGCACTGGCTTCACTTCATTAAGGGGGTGTTCAAAACTCCTCAAGCCTCCAGAGGTCGTGAAAAAGCATCCTTTGGATAGCAGAAGAAACAGCGTAATTAGCGATAGTTATGCTAATTATTGAACTTTCTAGAGAAGAGTGCAGTGACCAAAAGTTCATGCTAATTAGCACACAGAAAAAGAAACAGGAAGCAAGATCCAAATTTTAAGGTAGATAAGGAATGAGGAAGGTAAAATAAAGAACCAACAGAACACGTAAGAAGATAAAAATGCTCGTCTTATTACTGAAATTTGAAAATCACCCACATCCCGGTGTTTGTTATATTGTGGTACTAAATCAGCTTAAGCACACATTTCAAAGCCCGCAAGTTTTAAGTCTCTTGAATTTTATCCCAATACTTGTCATCTGGATCATTAAGAAAAGTTTAAAAGAATTACGAAGAAATTCTCCAACATAGGCATCCATTTTTTCTAAAATGGCTATGGATACTTGTTCATTATTATATACCTTTAGGAAATGGTGCAAAAGATTTCCCACAGCCCTTCTTCAAAATTTCGTCATCATCTGACAGAACAAGATTACCTTCAGAATCAGTACCCCAGAAAAAGGGAACACTTCCATCGGGATCCTGTGAAAGAGAAAACCAGAATTAGCTCAAGTAAAGCCAATAATGATCAGTACACACAGATTATATTTATAAGGGGTCCATAATACAGAAGCATAAAAGTAAAGGAAGAAAGATATACTCACAGCGGCAATAAATGTGGCTTTAGAGGTGCTGTCATAGACAATAAACGCAAACTTCCCTTGGATACCTCTCACAACCTGATCAGCAGGATAAGGACCACGGTCTCTCAGAGTTCTGTAAGCTTCAATAACAATGACAGCCTCGTTTGCTGTTTTGTTCAACCCATATTGTTGCTTAAGCAGAACAAAATTTTCAATGTGGCCTTGAAACATGCAGAAAATGTTGTCCACTACGGCAAACAATCTAACAATAAAACACGTGGAATATCGACAGTTAATTTGAAGTGCCAAAAAAAATAGATCATCATTAATGAAAAATAAAAAGATATAAGCAGAGAAAAATAACACTGAAAAATACGAGCAATAGCTGTCCAGCAGAAATTATCATTTGTCTTCTCCAAGACAAAACTCAGTGTTTTAGAATGCATAACAAAATTACAAAACAAATCAACGAGACCAATGCATAAATATGGGATTCAGAGAAAATCTTACAAATTGAATAATGATATTCACACATAGAATAATCAATCCCCAATGAGAAAAAGTTAAAAAGTCCCTAGAAAATAAATGTTTTTTCATTCAAATGCGATGAAGAAAATCAATAGAATAATTTTATTTCACGGGACATCCAAAGGTCCAAAGAATTTACGACAATAAAGTGATCTAGACAACAAGTTGAACCAGCCTTGTCTTATATACCACTGCCGATACAAAGAAACTAAAGACAAAATAAGGTATTTGTATTTGGGTTACACGCTAGTGTAAAATCGATATAACCTAAGAATATAAAACTCACAAAAGAATTCAGATATGAAACTTGATTGAATAACTGGGATGACAGAAACCACTGATCAAAAGAGAGTTTGAATTCCTTGGTCATGGCAAAGGCGGGAAGGCCCCCATTTTCCAAGAAGACCTTACAAACCCTCAAAGACATAACATTTAACAACGGACAATCCTACGCAAACTCCTAATGATCGTCTTTATTTCCTAATATTTCTCAGATACCAAACGAAGCATTAGCACTTGCAGCCGGAAACTCACGCTATTAAATTAGAAGAGCTAACAAGAGGACACCAAGATTATGAACTAATGCAATGATATTCAGAATTTAGTCCACAAATGTATGTATTAGGAGAAAAAAAAATATCTGCAAATCAAAGCTCTAGGATATTATGCATAACCATGAAAAATAGAATAATTGTCACTTGCACAACACATAAGAGCCATATTTCCTTTGAAAGGACCCCATATAAAATAAATAAATAAAATTAACATGCTCTTGGTCCCAGAAACACAAGGAACCCAAGAGAGAAAAAAGAAAAGAAAATATAATAATAATAATAAATCAATCAATAAATAAACTTCGGATGCTCTGTCGAAATCCCAAGTTTCCTTTTTCTTTTCCCATCATTTCTCCCAAAGCAAACATCCCACAATGGCACAAGCCCAAGACCAGCCCATCCATAAAATGAGATCAACTCCACATGAAAAAGAAGAACAAGAAAATGAATATTTTACGTATATTTTTGTTGGGTTTTTTTATGTGCTGTGGTGGACGTTAAGAAATCTTTTATCTTGTCGTTGTACCTGGGGAGGAGGGGGTTCTGTTTGTCGAGCGAGTATGACACGAGGCCCGCAGAGCCGAAATTGACAGTGACGGAGCCAGGGTGCACAGAGCTGAAGTGGTGGACCAGAACCCCATCTTTCAGAGCCGAGAGGGTGCCCGAGTGAGGGCTCTGCAGGGCCTCCGGGCTCTTCGCCACCAATTTGTCAAAAACTGCCAGCATTGTCTTCTTTCTTGATTGTCGATCGAATGAAGAGAGAGAGAGATGGAAAACGACTATTACTTACCGAGTATGAGAGAGAGAGAGAGAGCTAATCACTAGGTAGTTAAATAGGATTCGTTGAAGCAGGAAATTTCGATTTCCGGGACTGCCCTTTTTTCTGACCATTATTTATCAGAAAAATGATATTTATAATCGTGATTATACAAGCGGCGTATAATCATTTTAAAAAAAATAAATTAATATAAAATTTATATAAAAAAAATTAATTTTTTAATCGTAGACCTTACTCTTTTTTAAAGCAATTACACTACATTTATAATTCTATGACTGTATGTAATATTACTGTATTTATTATTATATAAGAGCAATGCTTCGTAATACAATTTTTTTTTAAATATAAAGAAATTATTTCAAAATTGCCTTTCAATGGATCTTGTAATCTATTATTTATTTTTTAGTTTGCTACAAAAATTTATTAGATGTGAAGGGAATAACTATTCATAATTATAAACATTTTAAGTTAACTTCTCTTTACTACTTATCATTTTTCATTGAAGGAAAAATATTAAAAAGTGTGATATTTAAATGATACGAAGAAATAATGAATAAATTGATATATAGTATATTGTAAAAATCAATATATAAAATAAAAAAAAAAAAATTTTAGTGATATATTTTAAAAAATAAGATGAAGAATTCATTGAGGGTGCTCAACAATAGAATGCAACACTCCCAAATTTTAATGCGTTAATTGAGCTTAGAATTTTATCCTTAACAAAACATAGAGATATAATTATGGGCCTTAATTTTCGTAGGCATGAATATAGTTCTTATTTAAATGTTTAGTATCGAATGATTAATCTATTCAAGGCGACTCCAATGTGGTAATTCAAGCTATAACAAGTTTCTCAGGTAAAGATTGGATTTTAAATTCCATCATCAATGACATAAAGCATCTTCTGAAATCCTTTAAGATTTGAAAAGTGAGAAAAATACATTGATTAAAAAATGGATACACACAGTCTGGCGTAATGGTCAGCGGAAACGCAACCCTCCAACAACATCCCCCTAATCCAACTTCCCCAATGTTTATTACAATTTCATAGTGGGAAATACCCTCCCATCAGCTCTGTATAATTAGGAACTCTGCTATACTTGTATTCTCTGGTTTATATATCTATATCAACATGCATAAAAAAAAAAAAATATTAATCTATTCATGATTAGATTGAAATCAGGATATGGCTGAGTTGAAGGTTTGTCTAAAGCGAGTCAAGACTCTGCAATCTCTCCTGTTTGGATTGCAGGTAATTCGGGCACAGGGTGAGGGGGTGCAGGAGATGGAGTATAGAAACACATGATGATTTGCCTGTGCCATAAATTATTTTCGATGACAATAAAGGTCATTGTAATTATAGCGTTAAAGGAATAGTAGTTGGGCAGTAAGTACGAGATTATCCAGTTCCTTGTAATAATAAGACCAGTACTCATGTTCAGTGATAAACGTAATCCAAATGCGATGGTTGACGAATAAACAAAATAACGGAAAAAAGGAAGGGCAATCTTGTAGCCTTCATCATTACAAGTCCATTAAAGAGTTATCCAATTAAAATTAATAAATCAATTACAGCAAGCTGTCGTGGCAAGTCACATTTTATTGAGAGAAGAAGAGAAGGGAAGGGGGGGGGGGGGGGGGGGGGGGGGGGGGGGGGGGGGTGGGGGTGGGGGTGGTTATCACTTGCAATTATAAAATGAAAATTGCTATTTATCTAATTAAATTACCGTCCTATAAATTGAGGGAAATTAAAAGTCACATTGTAGCTGAGAAACAACAAGTTACTAATATAAACCCAACACATATAAATATACCAAGAAACAGAAAAGGAGCTCAACTATAAGCCTCACCGTGATACTAAGCTAAGCAGACATTAACATATCCCACGGCTCAAACTCGGTTGTATGCCACTGATTTGCTGAACAGCTGCCGTATATAGATTACTTGTAATGCGCTTGCAACGGCCAGCATAATATATTCACCAACAGTGTAGAATACAACGCGCTTTCTTGTGCTCTCATTTGCTAAGGCAGGAGCACAGAGTGGTCAGTAATCAGTACGAGGAGTAGATAGATAATATCCAGCAGTAGTAAGGAAGATGACCAACCATTCTAACTGATGGATGAGTGGTTCCTTTGTTAACAAGTTATATTCATCAAACAAGGGCATTAATCCAGTACAAATGAGGTGGTAGTTTGAGGGTGTAAAAAAAGTAATTTTCTTAACCTTATATCAAAACGATTTTTTTCACAGCCTACATACAGTCCACGCCCTAGCCATTGCTTCCGCTGGATCAACGGGATCCCAATCTCAATTTCCTAGGTATGCAGTTTGTGCTTGTCCTATTGAGAAACTGAAGCTACCTTTTCTTTTTCACTACACTAAACCAATGGGGCTTATCCAAAGGCTTACAATAGGCTTTTGTTTGGCATAAAACAAATATACACGGACATCTTGTATGTAGGAAATTCCTATGTAAAAATTTGTCCAGGAATCAGGCATATATATGGAATTGCGAGAAAACTACATAGTGGCATACTTAAGTCAAATTATGATTCTCATTTCAATTCATGGAAAATAACACTTACTGTTACGATGCCGAGCATCACGTGCTTTCAAGTACTTCTGCTCTGCTGTAACAGAATCCAGTGCCTCTCTCAGCTCAGCAATTTTGACATTTATTGGGTTCAAATGTTCTGAAAAAGCCACAATCTAAAGTTAGAAAGGTAGAGCATAAAACAGATATGGAGCACATATCAGCAACACGTTGATTGGGTTACCAAAGGTGTGACAATGTAGATTTGAATACATGATGAAAAGAACATCAAAATCCACCAATAACAACATATTGATAGAGACTTTAACTGACCGTCTTTAGCCAGGTCATGCTCATTAGGAATATGACCAACATGTATGTAGAAAGAAACAGTCTCCGGTGTTGAGTAAGGATTCTGAAAACAGAATTTGTACATTCCACTTCGTGGGGCCTTGAATTCAAACTTGTCACCGGATGTTCCCTTCAAGGTTTTCACCTCATTACCAGCAGGAGACGTCACCTATACAAAACCCCATTCTTATGATGTATAAACAACTAACTCGAAACTAAAGACAAAAATCTTAGAAAATTCGAAGAGTTTATTTGAATAGCTGATACTGGTAAATAGCAACCATTCATCAGCAAGATCGATAGAAAACGGTTTCCAAGTTATGTATCATTTAGTCAAAAGCTTTCGTCACAGACATTTCAAGGGGCCTCTTGGAGGGCTTCGATTAAAAGGTTACATATATGATGTAATTCTTCCTTAAATAATTCCAGGAAAAGAATCCGACTTGTTACAAATGAGAATGCACCCGAGGTCATTTCTCATTATATTCGCTCCAAGTGCAAGATGCAAAGCCAGAAACTAGGACCTGAGGTTCTTAGGCACTATATCCCGTTCACATGTTTTGCATCATTTATGTGCCCACTTTGCTGCTCATCTTTGTTTCAAACCTTTTTTTCCATATTAAGTAATATAAACTTTATTAGAGCAAGTAAAAAGGTGTAACCCAAGTACACAACAAGTATACAAAAGAAAACTTTGTTTCCATCCTCCTTGGGTTATGATTAGAACTATATCTATTTTTCCTCCCTTTCTATTTTCGCATTAGCTTATTTATTTACAAGTGAGCCAAGCATGATTCCACAATCAAGTTGCATTCACCGTTTTAAGTCTCCAGATTAAAAATATGCACGTTTATCTTGGATTTAAGGAAAAGATGAGGTGAGTATAAGATCCAGGGTAATGCATCTAAACCAAAGCTTCAAACCAAACACTCGATACACTCGCACATAAATAGCACCAACTCCCAAATTACAGCCACAGGCCAAATTACAACTTTTTTAATGACGTTGAAGTCACCACGGCAGGGTCCTTCAGACCCTCCCCAGGGATTAAACCCGGAGACACGCTGCCACTTGACGGAATCGTGATCGGGTAATCCAGGGAAACTCCTAGTCCTGAATCGAACCAGCATGTCTGACTCTAGAGTTCAACCCAAGCCGAATACTTACCCACACGGGTCAACATTACAAATAAATTCACAAGCGAATTACCGTCATCATTAGGTACTCTTAGAAACAAATCAAAACAAAATATATAAATCGAAATTTTATATTTCTAAAAGAAAGATACCTCCACTTAATTGTGCTTAATACACCCATATAAAATTTTCTAGATGGGTTCGAGTTTTAAGAAAAACATGAACATAGCGTATATCTTTCTCCCCAATCAAACGAAGCCAGTGTGTATAAAATTTTTCTTTTTTCAGTAAAACGCATATATTTTGTTCAAACAAACAATTAAGAATAAACCACAATGAAACAATCAATCAACAAATAAGCAAAGAAGATAAGCCCTGACAATAACCCGGCACGGAGAGAAAATTATAGATATATATAAGAAAAAAATCTCACTGTAAAATCTATGCCGGGATGATCAGAGCTCCAGAAGATGTCGTGATCGACCACCACGAAGTTTCCAGAGACGTTGTCGCCCTCGTAGAGGACGTACTCATAGACGCATTCAACGTCGTTTACAGTGACCGAGAGCGATGAGATTCTTCCAACGAAGTTGAAAATCACCAGAAGAATCATTAACAAGCAGATCTTCACGCTTTTCTGTCTCTGCTTCAGCCTCTCCATTTTTTTTCTGGGATTTTTCTTTTTTGTTTTTTCTGAGATTTGGGAAGCTAGTGTCGAAGGAGAACACACGACCTGGGTTTTGTTCTGTATTACGAACTGGGCGTTTTGACGTCGATACGGTACCGTTTTCGTACTCGCACTTGTTTTTTACTTCTCAACCTGAAATAGGACATTTAGGTACTGTTCAGCCATAAAAAAATTTCATCACAAATATAAAATTTTCATCTTATCATTATGATTTTTTCAAATTTACATATAAAATATAATAAACAATTTAACTTTTTTCAAATCTCAATACAATAATAATATTAAAATATAATATTTTAATATTTAATTTTAAAACTCAAAATTCTCATCTAAAAAATCTCAGTAGCTAAGCAGAAAAATATAAATTTTTATACACCACAAAAATATTTTATTTTTATCACACAAAACACATTTATTACTATTAAATAATTATTATTTAATAATATTTATATAACATTTATGGTGTGCACTAAGAAAATATTTGAATAATATTTATCTTTCTTTTTTTTTTAAAGTTTACATTTCCAAATATAAGATAAGGACAAAGTTTTCGTTATAGGATATTTTTCAGTCCATCTATAAATATGAGAAGCGCTGATTAAATACATGACAAACATTGTTAAGCTGTTACTTAATATGACTCAAGGAACCTGAGAACGGCCAATATATATGGCATTGTTCTTCCCATGATTATAATCCAAATCACACCCGACTCCTGAGAGTGCCTAAGGTGCAACAATGCCTGGGTTGCAAGGAAACAAACTTTAGAGGCCAATATATCCAAAAAAACAAACCACATTAGCTATTTTGATTATTGACTCCTAATTAAGTATTTAGATATTAATTGACTCTAATTAAGTATTTTGATAATTGTAGGTTTTAATCTCACGAGTACGTACTCTCTTTATAATAATATAATCAACAAATAAAATGTAAGGTCTCATTTGGGAAGTGGGATAAGATGATAATGAATAATACTATACACCATATTTTTATCTTATTAAGTAAGATGTGACATATTTAATACTATTGGATGATAAAAAAAATGTAATAAATGATCATTCAATAATGATAAATATCACATCTTACTTAATAGAATGAAAGTGAGACAATAGTATGGTGTATAAAATTTTCCATTCAAAATATTGTTAAACAAACAATTACTCAATTAAACAAATCACACAAATACTCAACACAACAATTTGGTCACGAAATGAAAACTCATTTGAAGAACGTCTTCAAATTCTAAGACTACTTCGGATGTAAATCACCACCTCAAATCTACTTTAAAAACCTTAGTTTGTTACAACCATTTTAGAAGTACTCACAAAATCTTTGTAGTGGCCAAACCTGGCTTCCAATACCGTGAGTGACCTACTCGATCTCTGCATGCATACAAATCTAGAACTCTAACCTTTCTATAGTTTTTCACGAGAACCTATCAATCTCTGCATCAACAACAACTCCAAAAACCTTCTAGCCAATGAGTACAAGTGGACTCAACCGTGTTTAATATTGAGTGTGATATGATGAATATGTATTTTCCAACATATAATTAACTTTGAATATAGAAGGGAGTTTCTCTCGAGTGCTATTGGAATGGGCTCTATTTTATCTTAGTTTCTCCTCACACCAGAATAGAACATAAGTTTCCTTTCATACCCACCAAGGAATACGGCGCTTAAATCCTAGTTTAAGTGACAATTCTGAATATTCACTCGAGTTATGTGTCGAGTACACGATATACTTTAGAAGTAGCTTGAGTGCCATGTCGAGCAAGGGTTGAGTGATCTCTCTATATGGGTTACCGCTTGAACTCTATGTCAAGCGATAGTTGAGCGAACTCTTTGTCTGACTTCCGCTTGAGCTCCAAGTCGAGCAAACTTCTATATGAGTTCCACTCAAGTTCAATGTCCAACGCCTATCGAGTGAATTCTCTGTATGAGTTCCGCTCGAGCCATGTTGAACTCCCTTCGATCACTTTTCACTTCAACCCACTTCAACATAAGGCTATACACCAATGAGTTGTGCATCAATTTTGGTGCCAAGCCGAGACACCAGTGATGTCTATCATGAGTCTATTAAATCGGCCGAAACCGAGGGTTTGGGAAGAGAAAACCAATCATATCGATCTCAACGTGCGTCGGTGTAGTTTTTGGTCTACCATCGACGTCTTCTATGAAGGAGGAGGAATTCAGGAATAAGAAAGAAGCGTCATGTTGTTGTCTGTCATGGAAGAACAAGAAAGTTGCAGAGTGCTAAAGAGGAAGAAGAAGAGGGGTAGGGGAGGGGGGCTTATTAATTCATTTTGAAAATGCGCCAAAAGGTGCCGTTCTATTATATTTTATTTAACATCCAGGCCCGAAAACGATATCGTTTTACTTAAATAAGTGAAACGACACCGTTTTATGTACATATATTCTAAATATATATATATATATATATATAAATAGACTGAATCGGTTAGTTCAACTATTTCTCAAGGGTTCAAATCAGTGCTAGACTGTCGATGTCAGTTTTCTTTCAATTCCTCTCGCTCGCCGATCGATTCTTTGTCGGTTTCGTGCTCCGGCGGTCGGTCTGATTGGTTCACGACCGGTTTGGTTGGTTCCTATACACCCCTACTTCAACACTCATTACGACACAATTTTACAAAGATTTTCACAAGAATATACCAATACACTTATTTCTACATTAACAATTTGAGTTGAGTATTTTTTAAATTTTAGAAAATGAGATAAAAACAAGTTAAATAAAAAATATTATTTTATAATATTATTTTTATTTAGATATTTGAAAAAGTTGAATAATTTTTTATTTTTTGTTTGAAAGTTTATAAAAGTTATAATGATTAGTTTGAAAAGGCTGTAATAATTAGTTTGAAAATTTTATATTTAAATTATATTTGAGAATGAGAGATTAGATCTATTTTAAAAAACAAACCCTAAATCTACTCGTCCTAGTGTTGTGTTACAGGCATGAAGGATGGTTGGTGGGAGATGGAAGAAACGACATTGCTAGGGCTTGAGGGTGTCAAAAGAGTCTGCATTGGGAGGTGATCTCATCTCATCTCATCTCATATTATCTCATCATTAAAACTTTATCAAATTTTCACACAAAATATAATAAAAAATTTAACTTTTTCAAATCTCAATTCAATTTTTTCAGATCACAAAATAATAAAAATAATATTTTATATAACTTTTATCTTTTATCTAAAATCATTTCATCTCATTTTATCTTATTTCTAAATCCAAACGAGACATAAAGGAAGAAAGAAGATTAGTGAGATATGAAGACGTGGGCTTTGGGCCATGAGGTTGGGCTTGTGGGCTTCAGAGTTCATAAGCCAGTTACGTAAATAAAAGGGGCATGTCCCGATAGGTAGTCCAGTTCATTTTCCAGTATAGTAAGTGTAGTAGTTATATGTTGTTTGCTTTTTATTGGCTGTTGTTTGAAGTGGGTACCATCATTGGGTAGACTATAGTTTCTGTAAGTTTGTTACTGAGATACATATACGGAGCAGTAATCGCAAATTTGTACAAGATATATCTAGAATATTCTCAATTTTCTTCTTCTTCGTCCCTGTTCTCCTGGAGGTACTCTCCTCGAAGTGAGGTTTATCATAAAGAAAAATATAATTGTAAATATAATTATATATTAATTTACATATTAATTTAATATGATTGGTTAAAAAGAAAATTTTATTAAAAATAGTGTTAATTTAAATTTTAAACATGAATAAATCAGTATTAGTACGTAGATTAATATGTAACTTTATTTGTATGTAGTAAAATGTAATTGCTACTAAATAAGGGAATTATATAAAAATATGCATTATAATATAAAATATGTTACAATGAGATTGTAGATATTATATAACGAATTAAAATACAAAAAAAAAAATGACATTTTTAGAACTAAATATCTCATGTAGCAAGGTGCTAAAATTAAAGAGACTGGACTATTGGCGAGGCCGTAAAAAAGCATCTCCATTATTGATCATTAGATTGACATCTAAGCCATTAAAATGGATAGGCCGATACATTCTCATTGATCACTTTCCATAACCATTATAGCCGAAGTTCTTAAACTTTTTCCTATCATGCTGCTAAATTCTCCTGTGAGCCAATTTAGGAGTATGAGTAGTACGGCAGTTTCCTAGAACTTTTTCTGACTTCCATTCTTATCCAGATGTTGGTGTTTTTCTTTGCCATTTGCTGCTTAATGACACTCTTGCTATTTTAAGGGGTTTGCAATTTATTTCTCGTATGGATTTTCCAAGACTCGTAATTGAGGTTGATTCACAATCCAGAGTTAATATGTTGAAGGCTGACGAAGAAGATTTGTTAGAACAAAAGGCTATTCTTGTTGATGTTTGGAGTTTGTCTATGGATTGTGGTACCGTGGCATTCGATTCATGATATTGTTAGGCAATATATATGTTACTCTTGAGATGTCTATATAAATGTATTTGAATCTTGTAATACTTGATTATATGAATGAAGTGTTGGGAATTTGGACCTCCAAATTCACCCCCCCTAGGATCTACCCTTTGCAGGAATAACAAGAAAAATAGAGAAATAATAACAACACAAGAAATTTACGTGGAAACTCCAAAACAGGAGAAAAACCACCAGACCCAGAGAAGAAAATTCACTATGTGAAAAATTGTTACAATCACACAATTTTTCTCCTCACCACACCTACAAAGCTATCCCACTAGTAAAACTTTAACTTTACACCTCTTCCCCTTTTACAAAAGGTTAATAGAGGAATTTAACTAAAGTTAAAAGTTACTAGATAAGCTTTCAACTGGTGCACTTAAACTAAGAGGCTTAGCCTCCTATTTATAACTCAGCCTAATGCATAATTTTTTACATCCCACCGGTGTGGGACAAAATTGTTGCAATTAGTCAACAATCTCCACCTTGCAACTTTGACTGGTCCCACAGCCAAGCTCCACCTCAATGAAGATCTTCATAGCTTCCACTATCATGCTTCACCATAAAAGCATACCCACTTAGAATAAACCAATTCCAAGCATTTCACTTCGGCCCATGTCGAAAAACAACTTTGCTGAAAATTATGGTGTAACTTCCACGTTTGGCTTTCCTGGAAGTTCATCAGCCATCGACATGAATTTCCACCACACACCCTGCATCAATGCCAAACCAATGCCTGTGTGCAAACTTGTGGACCCGCTAACATTAACACATTCTCTATCATGGCAACTTTGGGAATTAGCGACATGCCATGAGGATGTACATGTCTCTTTTTAAAGAGCAAAATCTTCCATGGAGAGAGACACAATATTAGCATCATTTCCAGTATCTCCATTTACTGACTTGGAGCCACTTGCCGAACCTGCTCCAGTTCTTGGACAATTTTTCTTGATGTGCCCAGATTGTCCACACTCCCAGCAGACTACTTTCTTCTTCATGGAGTTCTTCATCTTCCCATTTCCAGCTGCTACCATCACTAAGTTCTCATGTGGAACATTACTTCCACTACTTAGTCTTCTCTCTTCAGAAAATATTTTACTGGTAACCTCTGAAAAAATTATTTTCTCCTTCCCATGTATCAAAATAGGTTTCATGTGCTCATAGGAAGGTGGAAGAGACCAGATGAATCTCAAGGCTTGATCCTCATCATCAATTTTAACTCCAATAGCTTCTAGCTCAGCGACAATGCCATTGAGAACACTTAAATGATCTGAAATAGTTGTACCTTCACTCATCCGCAGTGTATGAAACTGCTCCTTCAGGTACACACGATTTGAGACGCCCTTCGTCTGATACAACTCTTCAAGTTTTTCCCAGAGTTCCTTTGCCGTAGATATTCCATGCACATTTGCAAGAACATTTTTGGCCAAGCACAAACGTATCGCACTTGCTGTTCTCAAATCCAGATCCTCCCAATCTTCATCGCTCATTTTATATCTGCTACTTTCACCAGTCACACTAGTACCAGTGCTGACTTCAGGTGTTGGTCTGCCCTTCAATGCCTTGTGTAATCCTGATTGAATCAAGACATCCTTGACTTGTACTTGCCACAAGCCAAAATTGATTCTCCCATCAAATTTCTCCACCTCAAATTTGACAAGATTTGAAGGCCTACTTCCTGACATTGCTTTGATGAATTTACTGTAGAAATGAATAGTACCTCACTAAGTCAGTTCCCAGGAAAGATTGGAGGGTCACAATGGACACACTTAAAATTTCCAATCTCCTAGACAGAACCTCCTTAGACTGTACGTATCCACACTACCACACCAAAGCTCCACCCCACAAAAAGAACCTAGTGGCTCTGATACCAATTGTTGGGAATTTGGACCTCCAAATTCACCCCCCCTAGGATCTACCCTTTGCAGGAATAACAAGAAAAATAGAGAAATAATAACAACACAAGAAATTTACGTGGAAACTCCAAAACAGGAGAAAAACCACCAGACCCAGAGAAGAAAATTCACTATGTGAAAAATTGTTACAATCACACAATTTTTCTCCTCACCACACCTACAAAGCTATCCCACTAGTAAAACTTTAACTTTACACCTCTTCCCCTTTTACAAAAGGTTAATAGAGGAATTTAACTAAAGTTAAAAGTTACTAGATAAGCTTTCAACTGGTGCACTTAAACTAAGAGGCTTAGCCTCCTATTTATAACTCAGCCTAATGCATAATTTTTTACATCCCACCGGTGTGGGACAAAATTGTTGCAATTAGTCAACATGAAGTACTTTGTTTCAGTAATAAAAAAAGGTAGAAGAAAGCAAAACATATAAAATATTATTTATTTTTTATTTAATGCTGCACAAAAAATTTTTATACGAATAATAAAAAATAATGTATGACTCACTTTATATATACTTAAGATTCTCAAGTTCAGACAATAACTTGAATTTTTTTTTTTTTTTTTTTCTACGTTGAGAATGATATTGCATTTTTAGCGAATAAATGGGGCTACTCTCTTTGTGAGCACATATCACTAACAATATTGCAATTTGCATTTACGGAAAATTTTAAGAAGCTCTTCGTGGCATTAATAAACTGTTTAAGAAAAATGATCACTTGTACAAATCTCAAATAAATAAATTTTGTGGAATATTTTTATAAAAAAGTAGACACCATCGTAAAAAGTATAAGAAAATATATTATATATTTTCTAGTAGAATCCACCTTTTACAAAGGATCTAAATATATTTTCGTGCGGAGGTTGAGACTGTTAGTTAGTATTATGTACGGCATTGAGTTGTGAGGTAATCTTATATATGTTGTGAATAGTATTGAAAAAATAATGATAAAATATTAAATAGTAATAAAAGTAATGATAAAATAATAAATGGTAGAATATTATCCTAATATTTCATTACCCTACACAAATGGAGCATAAATCGGCACAAGCTAATTAGCTTGTTCCCTTTCAGTTCTTCTAATCATAGAAAGTAAGGCTGTACACCAAATTGAAAAATTGACCTCTGGTCCCCGTTTGACCCAGGTTCAAACCGCGAACCAACCGATAACATATGTTTTATATGTATATATGGCCAAAACGACACAATCTATCGTAGGGTTATTGAGTTTGCTGACCCCCTTGGTAGGACCATTTACCTCAACCTTTACTCTCTTAAACCCCCTCACTCTCACTCTCTCGACTCTCACCTCTGCTCCTTCTCACTCTCTTGCTGTCCTCCTCTCTCGTTGCAGCCAACCCTCACCCACCACCTTCTCCTCTCTCACCAATGAACCCTTTGGCGCCAACGAACCCCTCGATGCCAACGTGTTTTGCATCTCTGTGAGTTTGTGAACTGTGATAGTGTGACTTGAAGAAAACCCCCATCCTCTCTTCTTCCTCACATTCTCTCTCACAAGGTAGGAAATGAGTTTTCTCGCTTTCTCTCTCATAAGGCAGGAAATGAGTTTTCTATAAATGAGTCATGACTTATTTTTGTTCATTCATTTTTTATTTTATTTTTTTGAGTTTTGTTGGTTGTTTGATGAAACTATGAGTGAGTTTTGTGAATTTGATGAGGTGTTTTGTGGATTTGGTTGGTGAATCTGGAATGAGCGAACCAATTTTCAAAACGTCGAACTGATCAATGCTGGCTAATCAAACTCTGATCGATTCTCTTTTCTCCTGTCGATCAGTTTTGATCGAAAAGATGAGTTTTTTCATGTGTCAGTGGGATTTCAATTTGGGACCGAAACCGATGCCAACCCCTTCGGTGTTCACTCCTAATAGAAAATTAGAAACCAACCTTGAGCCCAAGGTAGTGATGGCAGAATTTAATTATCTTCAGCTGCAACAACAGGGCGATCCAGACAAAAGTATTTTAGTTTCATCAGTCATACATATATTGTGACGCCCCCAAATTCCGTTTGGGATCGGACGGACATTTGAAGCGTCGAGACATGCAACACAAGGTTACCTGCCCCCGTTCATGACATATAAGATGCAATGTTCCTAACATGCATCTAACATTATACAATATTCGCAGCGGATAATTTTTTTTTCTTTAGCAATACTATGCACCAAATTGAAAAGATCCCAAATGCTTAAAACATACTTCATACATAAAGACCCATTGAGTAGATCACAACACTAGTCCAAAATGGTTATGATCCAAAAAGTACTAAAGATGCAACTCCATTGTACAAGTAGTAATTTATGTTAACTACTATATTAACATTGACGTCGCACCGTTGCTTAGTCAACTGTGTCTAGTTGATCAGCTCCTGATTCTCCTTCAGGTCCTGTAACAAGATCTACCATTCAGAGGGAATGGTAGTTGGGACTACCAAAGTGAGATTTGATTACAAATCTCAGTAAGTTAACAAAAAACTTCCACACAAGCCAATGATGCATGCATGACAGTAAAAGCATAAATGCATAATCAAATTCATAAGTAATTAAAGTATAACTTGGCGTACAACATATCATAATTGACATAACTTAAATTGAAACATGAACTGAACTTGACTTGACATGAACTTGATCTGAAACTTGACTTAACATGAAAAATACATACTCCACAGTTGTTGTGGCCCCATGTATTCTATGTGTAAATACATACTCCACAGTTTTTGTGGCCCATGTATTCTACACAAACTTGACTTAACATGAAAAATACATACTCCACAGTTGTTGTGGCCCCATGTATTCTACGTGTAAATACATACTCCACAGTTGTTGTGGCCCCATGTATTCTACGTGTCACAATTGCTGTGTCTCACGTAGTGTATGCGTCACAATTGCTGTGACCCCATACATAAGTAATCAAGATGAAACGTGACTGGAATACGAAATGATTGAAGCCCTGACGTAACATAGCGTGACTTGAATATAACTTAAAATACATGACCAACTTGAGATAGAAATATTTCGTAACATTGCATAACATATAATAGACAACATATTTAACATGACATATTTGCAACAGTGAATATTACATGACTTGACATACATGTAATAGATGACATACTTAGCATGACGTACTTGTAAGGTACAGTAATACATGACAGAATATATTATGTAACAGATAAAAATTGACGACAGAATAAATTCTGTATAATAGACAATTACGTGATAACTTGGCATGGCATGACATATATGATAACATACATACATACACTGTAGTTCCTTTACTTAGCACACATACACAGTAGACTGCTAGTAAGTTAAAAGCTAACTTACCTCGATCTCCGCGTTTGTTATTAAAACCTTAAGCGCGATCACGAGAAACTGTAATTAGTGATTCTAAAAATTAGCACTAAATCACTAATAATTTGAAATATGGAAAAATACTAACTTAAAGAGTAAAATTTCTATTTTACTCTCTGCATGTAGGAAAATGACCGTTTTACCCATAACTTAAGGATTTTGCATACTAACTCCAAAAGTCACCAAAATTTACATGCCTCATATAAATTTTATCCTCAATTCAAATATCAATTTAGAAAAATTTAAAACTAATCACAACTATTAAAACTCCATAGGGCTGAAATTCTAATATGCTATTTCTATTGATTTTTGTTTCCAACTTGTTTTGAACAACCTTTTGATCTATGACTTATAAATATGTGATCTTCAAATCAAACCATCACATGGTTTAAAAAGATGTCCTAAAACATATATAAGCTTTTAATTCAAGATCACATGCTTAAAAATTAACCAAAACATAAATTTAGCCAAGAACATCCACACTTTGGCTTATCTGAATATCTCTTTACATAAAATTTTATATCTTTGAAACTAACATCAAATATTTTCAAAATAATAATATAACATGTATATAAGATGCTTAAGATCCTCCAATAAAATTATCAAAGTCATTAGAATAGGTTTAGACCACTAAAGAGTTAAACTTTCTCAAAACAGAAACTGTTTTTCCTCTTCCAGTTTCTAAGTTTCTAAATTTAAGAAAATCTTTCATCAAAACCTTTAATCATGCAAAAATACTCAACCAATAGTCATATATACATGTTAACAATACTCCATAAAAATTTCGGACCAATATCTATCCATTAGCTTGGTCAAAAACTCCAAACTATAACATACTCTCCAGATTCACGCCCAGAATGACCTTTCCATGGTTAAAAATACTTTTGACTGACCAAATGACCATGGAATGATACGAAAAATACATCTACGAAAACTAGACTCAAAGAGGAACAACTTATATGAAGGAGACTTTATGATAAAACACTTACAAAAGCTTCGAAATGGGTGTGCAAAAGAACTCCTAAAAGCTGTCCGAGAGAGAGTGTTTGGTATTCTTTCAATGGAAAGCGTAAATGAAGATAATTTCGTGGGGAGAGGTGGCTGGAGATACTTGTGGATGAGATATGGAAGAGATGAGGCTGGAGTGAGAGTTAAGTGTAGGACTCTCTTATCTGAAATGAGAGTTAAGTGTAGGACTCTCTTACCGGAGTGAGAGTGGAGTGTAGGACTCTCTTACCTAATAATATCTATAAAAATCAACTCAAGATATTTTTACCCAATAATATCCACGAAATTAGCTTAAAATATTTTTATCCAATAATATCTACAAAATTAGCTTAAGATATTTTTATCCATTAATATCTACAGTTTTGAACAGACGTTTCGCCCGAAATTATGAAAAAATGTTATTGCGTCATAAGACCTTAAATAACCCTCCGAGTCTAATGGCATAAACCATAATACATTTTGACACTTCTAACTATCTCTAATAATCAAAAACATTTCTGATATCATAATGAGTAATAACACTAACTATGTAGTTAGCCTAAAACCTATATGATTAATAGATTCGTGAAAACTTATAGACTATTCACGAGGTTCCTAAAGTCAATAAAAATTCCACAATTGAATTTCTAGCGGGCTATTACATATATTTTTGCAAGTTGGTTCATTAGTCATACATATATATTTCTACAAGTTGGACAGTGACTGTTTAGAAATCAACACAAGAAGATATGTTTGTTTATTAAACGAATAATATATACAGGTATCGATCGTTGGATAGATGAGAGGTGACAAAATTGGCATGGGTCCGTCGTCCCTTTATGATTAACGACGGTTACATAATTTGGTCACTAAAAGCCAAAAAGTAGGCAACGGCCGCCCATGAGAAAAGGGATATATACGGGTGCACTGAATCACGCAGAACCCATTAATAATAATATGAATAATGGAGTCATGTTTAGATGTTAAAAATTTCTCAATATTTTTAATATATTTTATTATTATTTTTATTTATTTTTTATTTATATTTAATATTTATTTATTATTATTCACATTACTTCTCAATATTTCAGATAAATATTTCTCATTATCTGAATCCAACCGAGACGCCATTGTCCTGTGTAGTGGCCACCGGCCCTTCCCTCCCCTGCCCTACACAGCACCGGCACGTACAGTTGTTGGAGTTGAAAATATGATCAGCGACTGTCGGGAAAGAGATCATCATCGAGTACTATAAGAGTGTGACTTTGGGACCTTGGCTTTCTCGGCCAGCATCCCCGAAAAAAAATGGATAATTAGAGTATTTGAAGGAGAACATGTTTCTCTTTCTTTTTTTTCTTCTTTTTGTTTTGGGATTAATTGGTAGGATACGAAGGCTAGCTACTATACTTGGGATATAGAATGTCCACCTTCACCGCCTTATCGAGCACTGCTCCTTTGAGAATTATGGCACTGGATAATCGCCATATGACCCAGATCGATATCCCAAGAGTTAAACTGGGCAGCCGAGGATATTTGGAGGTCATTTGTAATTATTTTTATCTCTTTTTGTTCTCACGACCTCCTCCGTATTTTCCTTTTAAATATTACTTTTTATTTTAAATTTTACCATGTCAATAATTTTGACCGATACATGCATTTTAAATAGAATTAATCTCTTAAATGAGAAATTAGAATTAAAAATACAAAATCCAAATTGTTAAAATTGTGTTTTGTATGCCCTTGAGTCAAGTTCAAAGGACTCGGGTCTTCAATAATGGACATGTAAAATTCAAAAAATGTGAAGTTAGAGGAGGGCGACTTGAGGGTTGAGGAGCTTTTGACATCAAAGTTAGTAATGATTCTTAAATGATTGTGAGTAAACATTAAAGTAAAAATGTAAAGAGGGTCAGAGAGCTTTTCTCGTACTTAAGGGTGGGCATTTATATTGTGCCCGAGGATGAGGGTAGATCCTCTTTATCCCCATGAGTCTCTTGTCTACATCATGACTTTTAGTTCAGTCTCATTAATGTTGCGTGTCTCAGTGACACTTGACTCGGGCTGAGTTGCCATAAATGCAACATGCTTCAACAGATGCACCATAAATGCAGCGTAGTTCCCTGTTTGATTTGGATATGTTGGTTTCTCTCCTAGTCCGTTGATGAAACAATGTCAGAGATTGAAGAGATTCTCCTTGCTTCACGTTCACCCATGCAGAGAGGCACTCGAGGGTTAGGCAGTGCCTGAGGTGCTAGATGGCTGGCTCATCCCTCTCGGGTTTTGCCCATGGGTTAGTCTAACGAGGCTCTTGTCTATTGGGCCTTGGGCTCTGCTTCTTGCTCATCATCTTGGGCCCCATGGTAGATAGGAAAAATCCCCTAACACAAATAATATTTTCCTTTTATATATGTTCTTTCTAAATAAAAATGACAGAGATTAAACCCTTCTAGGATGATCATGTGATCATAACATGAGTGTCTTCTTGGATATATTTCCGAAAAAGGAACTGGACGATCGAGATGGCATGGAATTGCAGATCATACTCTCTTAAAACGTACAAATTTGGACCGTAATCGACCGACTAATTAAAACAGATATATAGCCACCTTTAGCAAAATATAGCTTAATTAATTACTAATTCGATCGTTCCAGGAATTTCATGCAAGCATTACTACTACTGAAAAGGAAACCAGCTAGCATATATATATATATATAGGAATTGGAATTATTGATCGAGTTCCATATTGTCGAAGAACTACAGGGCAAATTCCATGCAGCATGAGAAAGATGCAATTAGTTTAATTTTCTCTTGATGGGATTCATTAAAGTTCTCTGCTCGCTGCACAGGTTTCCGGACTGTACAACGCTCCTCTTTCTCACGAGGCCGGAGGTGCAATTATTCGGGAAGCATTCGATAGGGACATCACCTTCTTTGATACAGCAGATCTGTATGGCCATAATTTTGATAATGAAATCATGGTTGGCAAGGTACGTGTTATATAGTACTACTGCATATATACTTAACATTCTTTTCGAAGTTCGAACCTAAAATATTAATATATATAGTACCACGTACTGCATGTATGTATGTGCAATTTCAGGCCTTAAAACAGCTTCCTCGAGAAAAAATTCAAGTGAGTACAAAATTTGGAGTGGTGAAGTTGGAGGGGGATCGATACAGGCAATATGGGGTAAAGGGCAGACCAGAATACGTAAGAGAATGCTGTGAAGCCAGTCTTAAGAGGCTTCAGGTCGACTATATCGATATCTACCACCCACATCGCATTGACGTTACAGTGCCAATCGAGGATACGGTAACTATTATTATAATATTATTTACTGATTCGATTTATTAATTCGATGATCTTGGCATGATATATATATATATATATATGTATGTATGTATGTCTGCTTAATTTGTTAATTAATGGAAGGTGGGTGATGAGAAGGTTTGTAAAATCACAATTGCTTGGCTTTGGTGAGGACGTTTTCATCTATAGGAAAAAGTACAAGTTGACAATTTTGTACAGAAATGGAAAGATATACAATCGTATACTACATAACTAATTATGGAAACTATCACCCAAAATTATCTCCTATAATCAAGGAGGATATGATTCACAATCATCCTCAACACCCCCCCGCAAGCGAAGCGTGGGATTGGTCCGAACGCGAAGCTTGGAACGAAAAAAGGTAAAGAGAGGGCGAGAGAGGCTCTTTGTAAACACATCAGCAACCTGCAGGTGAGATGACACATATTGAGGCTGAATGGCACCCGAGGCAGCGAGCTCACGTACAAAATGATAGTCGAGATTAATGTGCTTAGCCCGTTTGTGAGAAACAGGGTTAAGAGTGAGAAAAATTGCACTCTTGTTATCATAGAGGAGCAAGGGCCGATGCTTCAACGAGACCTTGAGATCCTGAAGGAGATGAGAGAGCCAAGTAACTTCAGAGGCTGTGAGAGCCAATGCTCTATACTCGGATTCACAACTGGAGCGAGAAACAGTGGGCTGTTTCTTGGCACTCCACGAAATAAGATTTTCACCAAGAAAGATCGCATAGCCGGAAGTGGAGCGACGAGTGTCAGGGCAACCAGCCCAGTCAGCATCAGAATAGGCAAGAATACCTGTGGGCGGAGAAGGAGAAAAAGACAACCCATAATGAAGTGTTCCCTTGACATAGCGAAGAATGCGCTTGACTGCTTGGAAGTGATCAATAGTAGGAGATTGCATGTATTGACTAACAGAATTTACAGCATGGGCAAGATCAGGATGAGTAATAGTCAAATACTGCAACGCACCCACCATGGAACGATAAAAGGTGGGATCAGAGAAAGGATAACCATCACAGGAAAGTCGCTGAGAAACAACCATGGGGGTGGAGACCGGCTTGCTATCAAGGAGTTGAGCACGAGCAAGAATATCATGAGCATATTTGGCTTGACTCAAGAAGAGTCCGGTGGCAGAAGAGGACACTTCAAGACCAAGAAAATAACTCAAGGAGCCCAAGTCTTTGGTAGCAAATTCACAATGGAGGCGCTGAATAAAATCCTGAAGTAAAGCAGCATCATTGCCCGTAACAACAATATCATCAACATAGAGCAATAGATAGATAACACTACCAGAGCGAGTGAGAACAAAAAGA
This sequence comes from Carya illinoinensis, assembly GCF_018687715.1. Taxonomy (NCBI): domain Eukaryota; kingdom Viridiplantae; phylum Streptophyta; class Magnoliopsida; order Fagales; family Juglandaceae; genus Carya; species Carya illinoinensis. The sequence continues at coordinate 46,832,934 of NC_056752.1, forward strand.
GATGTGTCAGCACGACTGCAGAGAAAACCAAGACGAAGTAAAAAGGAACTGAATCGATGAAACCAGGCACGAGGAGCTTGCTTCAAGCCATAAAGTGCCTTCTTAAGCTTACAAACATGATTAGGGAATCTTGAATCGACATAACCAGGAGGCTGTTCCATGTAGACATCTTCTTGCAAGAAACCATTGAGGAATGCGTTCTTGACATCTAATTGATGTAAGGGCCACCGGTTTGAGACAGCAAGAGAAAGAACAACACGCACAGTAAATGCCTTGATGACGGGACTAAAAGTGTCTGTAAAGTCAAGACCAGGGAGTTGAGAATATCCTTTATCAACGAGACGAGCCTTGAGACGATCAATGGTGCCATTAGCCAAGTATTTGACACGGAAGACCCACTTGGAACCAACAATATTGGTGTTGGAGGGACGAGGGACCAAGGTCCCAAGTGCGATTGGAAGAAAGAGCATGAATTTCTTCATCCATCGCGGCAACCCATCCTGGATCCTTAGCTGCAGACTTGAAACCTTTGGGTTCCTTTATAGCCATGAGAGAATGAAACAAAGGAGATGCAGGCAAGGAACAAACATAAGCAGTAACTTTAGGCTTAAAGACACCAGCCTTAGCCCGAGTAATCATCGGGTGATGATTAGATGCAGCTAGAGCAAACTCGTCAGGGAGAGTAGCGGAAGCAATGGGAGCAGGGCACGAGGCAGCAACTGCAGAAGGTGACGCTGGTGCGAAGGAATCAGCTGGTGGTAAGGGATCAGCTGGAGAATCCTGCACAGAAACACCAGAAGAATCAGCAGTACAAGGCACACATGGCAACGATAAAGAAGGTGTAACAGATGATAATGGAGCAGAAGATGTAGAAACAGGGGAAAGGGAATCTAAAACAGGCTCACAAAAGATAAAGATGTCCAAAGTTTGAGGAGACCGTGAGGAAGAGGAACCAGCAAAAGGGAAATTCAGTTCATCAAAACGAGCATGCCGTGTAATATAAATACATTGAGAAGTGGGATCAAGACAACAAAAGCCCTTATGAAACATGCTATAACCAAGAAAAATACAAGCAGCACCCCGGGGAGCAAACTTATGAGATGCATAGTCTCGTAAATAAGGAAAAACACGACAGCCAAAAGAATGAAAATTTTCATAGGTGGGTGGCTTACCATACAATACCTCATAGGGAGAGAGCCCATCAAGAACAGGTGTGGGCAACCGATTGATAGCGTAGACAGCGGTGCTGAATGCATCAACCCAACGAGCTAAAGGGACATGAGACTGAAATAACATGGCAAGACCAGTTTCAGTGACATGCCGATGTTTGCGTTCAGCTCGACCGTTTTGAGATGGAGTATAGGGACACGACATTTGGTGGTGGATGCCGGAAGCAAGGAGATGAGTGTGAAAACGATGACTCGTAAATTCAGCCCCCCCATCACTTTGAAAGCTTTTGATTTTGTGAGAAAATTGAACTTCAACAAAAGTTTGAAATTGCAAAAAAATGTTGAAGGCTTGAGATTTTAATGTCATGGGATAAAACCATGTGAAGCGAGAGTGATCATCAATAAAAATAATATAATAGCAATAATGAGAAATAGACGTAACGGGTGCGGGGCCCCAAATGTCACAATGGATAAGATCTAAAATATGTGGAGAGCGCCTATCATTAGAGATAAAAGGCAATATGTGGCTTTTAGCAATTTGACAAGAAACACATAGAGTAGGAGAAGGTAGTAAAGATGTAACAGAAAGATGCCCTTTTTTATTCAATAGAGAAATAACCGAATGAGTAACATGACCCAAACGTGTATGCCAAAGATCATAAGAAGCACGAAGAGAATTATTTTGAAGAGCAGAGAGAAGTGCCGAATGACTGCATTCAAGCACATAAAAACTATCTTCACGATGACCGGTTGCCACTACCTTTCCTGTTGCGCGGTGCTGTATGGTAAAAGACGTATCCGTGAAAGTAATGGAAAGTGGATAATCAAAGGTTAATTTACTGATGGATAACAAGTTTTTGGTGAGTTGAGGAACAACTAAAATATCCAACAGAGTGATATTTTTAGATAGAGAATGAGTACCAGTGTGGGTGATTGGTAAGGAAGCTCCATTACCAATGATTACACAATTCTTACTATTATAAGGTTCAGCCTTATCCAACTAAGAGCAATCATGAGTCATGTGCGCAGAAGCTCCAGTATCCGTGTACCAAACAGCATCAGAACCTTCAAGAGAGCATTGAGAGAAAGCTTCAGCAATCTGGGCATGAGAATCAGCCCGGGCATAACGATCACAACATCGTTCTGCAGTGTGTCCCTCATTGCGGCAAATTTGGCAGCGAGGAGTATACTGCCCACGGCCCTTGCCACGACCAGCATGTGAGAAGCCACCTTTGCCATGTGATTTTCAATTCCCACCATTACGGGACGCACCAAAGGAGCCTTTCATGGCAGTGAAAGCAACCAAGGAAGCAGCAGGTGCTTCAAGAGATTTCTGAAATATTTCAAAGCTTTCGGCTTTGGGAACGAGATCACAAAAGAGTGGCAGAGGAGAAATAGAAAGCTGGATAGTTGAAAAATTAACAAATTCAGGACCAAGACCACGAAGGTACCAGTGAACCTTGTCGGTGTCGTCAACAGGACAACCCATGGCAGCCAACTGATCGCACCACGCCTTAAAGGAGTGAGAATACTCAGTGACACTACGAGTACCCTGTTTCAGAAGTTGGAGGTCATCCTTGAGACGAATCTCACGGGTCTTCGATCGGTGACTGAAGGAGGACTCCAGTGCAGTCCAAACAACGTGAGAGGTGGAGAGACCAATCACCTCAACCATAGCTTCTTCCGTGAGAGAGGAAAGAAGAAGAATAAGAAGACGCTGGTCTTCAGATTTCCAAGCAGCGTGCTTCGGATTTGGAACAAGGGAAGAATCAGAAGAAATAGTTTCGGGAGGCTCAAGAAGAGAGCCATCAATGTAACCAAGAACGTTTTGAGAGTTAAGAAGGGGAAGGACTTGATTACGCCAGAGAAGATAGTTGGTAGAGGAAAGCTTGATGGTGATCATATGAACCATCGTTTGAAGAGAAAGAGAAAAGTCAGAAGCCATTGGATCGACGGAGGTTAATCCAGAAAGGAATCTGATACCATGAGAAGGTTTGTAAAATCACCATTGCTTGGCTTTGGTGAGGACGTTTTCATTTATATGAAAAAGTACAAGTTGACAATTTTGTACAGAAATGGAAAGATATACAATCGTATATTACATAACTAATTATGGAAACGATCACCCAAAATTATCTCCTATAATCAAGGAGGATATGATTCACAATCATCCTCAATAGGTGAGCTTAAGAAGCTGGTTGAGGAAGGAAAGATAAAACATATTGGGTTATCGGAAGCAAATGCAGACACAATAAGGAGAGCGCATCTGCTTAGATCTTAGGTATTCCTTTGGAAATGGCACCTATTTCCTGGAAAGGATGAAGGATGTCCGGTTCCTACCTTTCAAGGTCGACCTGCTTATAAAGGGGCCTTCCCTCTCGTTTTCTATCTTCGTGATACCCACCTTCACTATCATTGTGGTTCCTTTGCCACTAGAACGGCCCGGCAATCGAATAGTTGACTAAGCCGGTCTCTCACCAACTCCTTCTTTGCGGTAGGTCTTCCGATCTCCACTCTCTCAAAGAAATATGAAGGCTATAAATAGGATATATAAACCTCACATATAGATGCGCACAAGTTTTTTTTACAAACGCCCATAGCTTTGAGGCTTAACAGACAAAGAAAACAGTGGATACTTCCACTAGTTGAGTAGAAGGTGACGACCCTAATGAATAACTATGAAGGCCGGGTTTAAGCCCCGATAGCGAGTTTGATTAAACTATTGGGAGGGATGACGCTCAAGGGGTCAAATCATCCCATCATTGCCGTTCAAATGGAGTATTCCATATGGGTCCGCGACATCGAAGATGAGATTGTTCCAGTTTGCCGGTTTGTATATATATTGATATGATCTAAATCATCATCATCCTATTCCTCTGTTTATTTTTTATTTTTTTATAAAAGAAAACCAAGTTAGTACGCACGTACGTCATCTTACCTACCGGCATGGGCGGCGGGCATGCAGGAAGCTGGGTATTGGAATAGTTGCATACAGCCCTCTTGGTCGTGGTTTCTTTGGTGGGAAGGCAGTTCTTGAGCGCTTGCCCACTGAGAGTGTACTGGCAATTGTTTTAAGGCATGCAGGAATATTATATTTTTAAAAGTCGTATATATGATTCATGTTGATCATCTTTTCACAGCCTATGTTTCCAAGGTTCAGTGGGGAGAATTTTGAGAACAAAATTCTTTACAGCAACTGTGACGCCCCCAAATTTCGTTTGGGATTGAACGAACATTTGAAGCGTCGAGACATGCAACACAAGGTTACCTGCCCCCGTTCATGACATATAAGATGCAATGTTCCTAACATGCATCTAACATTATGCAATATTCGCAGCGGATAATTTTTTTCTTTAGCAATACTATGCACCAAATTGAAAATATCCCAAATGCTTAAAACATACTTCATACATAAAGACCCATTTAGTAGATCACAACACTAGTCCAAAATAGTTATGATTCAAAAAATACTAAAGATGGAACTCCATTGTACAAGTAGTAATTTACGTTAACTACTATATTAACATTGACGTCGCACCGTCGCTTAGTCAACTGTGTCTAGTTGATCAGCTCCTGATTCTCCTTCAGGTCCTGTAACAAGATCTACCATTCGGGGGGAATGGTAGTTGGGACTACCAAAGTGAGATTTGATTACAAATCTCAGTAAGTTAACAAAAAAAACTTTCACACAAGCTAATGATGCATGCATGACAGTAAAAGCATAAATGCATAATCAAATTCATAAGTAATTAAAGCATAACTTGGTGTACAACATAGCATAATTGACATAACTTAAATTGAAACATGAACTGAACTTGACTTGACATGAACTTGATCTAAAACTTGACTTAAAATGAAAAATACATACTCCATAGTTGTTGTGGCCCCATGTATTCTACGTGTAAATACATACTCCATAGTTGTTGTGGCCCCATGTATTCTACACAAACTTGACTTAACATGAAAAATACATACTCCACAGTCGTTGTGGCCCCATGTATTCTACGTGTAAATACATACTCCACAGTTGTTGTGGCCCCATGTATTCTACGGAAACTTATTCTTTAACTGCTTAAATACATACTCCACAGTTGTTGTGGCTCCATGTATTCTACGTGTAAATACATATTCCACAGTTGTTGTGGCCCCATGTATTCTACACAAACTTGACTTAACATGAAAAATACATACTCCACAGTTGTTGTGACCCCATGTATTCTACACAAACTTGACTTAACATGAAAAATACATACTCCACAGTTGTTGTGGCCCCATGTATTCTACGGAAACTTATTCTTTAACTGCTTAAATACATACTCCACAGTTGTTGTGGCCCCATGTATTCTACGTGTCACAATTGTTGTGTCTCACGTAGTGTATGCGTCACAATTGCTGTGACCCCATACATAAGTAATCAAGATGAAACGTGACTGGAATACGAAAGGACTGGAGCTCTGACGTAACATAACGTGATTTGAACATAACTTGAAATACATGACCAACTTGAGATAGAAACATTTCGTAACATGGCATAACATATAATAGACAACATATTTAACATGACATACTTGTAATGTACAGTAATACATGACAGAATATATTATGTAACAGATAAAAATTGATGACAGAATAAATTATGTATAATAGATAATTACGTGATAACTTGGCATGGCATGACATATATGATAACATACATACATACACTGTAGTTCCTTTACTTAGCACACATACATAATAGACTGCTAGTAAGTTAAAAGCTAACTTACCTCGATCTCCGCGTTTCTTAGAAAACTTCAAGTGCGATCACGAGGAACTGTAATTAGTAATTCTAAAATTTAGAACTAAATCACTAAAAATTTGAAATATGAAAAAATACTAACTTAAAGAGTAAAATTTTCATTTTACTCTCTACATGTGGGAAAATGACCGTTTTACCCGTAACTTAAGGATTTTGCATACTAACTCCAAAAGTTTCCAAAATTTACATTTCTCATGTAAATTTTGTCCTAAATTTAAATATTAACTCAGAAAAATTTAAAACAAAACACAACTATGAAGAACACACTATGGCCGAAACATCCATAGGCCATTTCCCTTGATTTTTGTTGCAATTCCTTCCAACTTCAAAACTCATGCTTAAACCAAAATTTTGCAACAAACATCTTCTAGTCCTAAGTTCAAAACCATATTTAAAACATCCATTTAGAAAAAGTTAATAATTAACACCAAACTTTTTTGTAAAAAGATCCAAGCACTTGAATCACAAGTTTTGACCTTAAATCAAAACATCTCCAAGAATTTCAAAAATCAAATCTTACTTCTAACATATTCATAATATCATCCTAACATCAACCATGCTTTAAATCATCAAATTAAAGTCACCAAAATCACAAAATAACATTTGGAGTTTTTAGTTTTACACTTAGTCCAAAAACAGAAACTTTTTCCTCAACTAGTTTTGATAAATCTCTTGATCTATGACTTATAAATATATGATCTTCAAACTAAACCATCACATGGTTTAAAAAGATGTCCTAAAACATATATAAGCTTCTAATTCAAGATCACATGGTTAGAAATTAACCCAAACATAAATTTAGCCAAGAATATCCACACTTTGGCTTATTTGAATATCTCTTTGCATAAAATTTCATATTTTTGACACTAACATCAAATATTTTCAAAATAATAATATAACATGTATATAAGATACTTAATATCCTCCAATAAAATTATTAAAGTCATTAGAATAGGTTTAGACCACCAAAGAGTTAAACTTTCTCAAAACAGAAACTGTTTTTCTTCTTCCAGTTTCTAAGTTTCTAAATCTAAGAAAATATTTCATCAAAACATAGGTTTAAAAAGATGTCCTAAAACATATATAAGCTTCTAATTCAAGATCACATGGTTAGAAATTAACTAAAACATAAATTTAGCCAAGAATATCCACACTTTGGCTTATTTGAATATCTCTTTGCATAAAATTTCATATCTTTGACACTAACATCAAATATTTTCAAAATAATAATATAACATGTATATAAGATACTTAAGATCCTCCAATAAAATTATTAAAGTCATTAGAATAGGTTTAGACCACCAAAGAGTTAAACTTTCTCAAAACAGAAACTGTTTTTCTTCTTCCAGTTTCTAAGTTTCTAAATCTAAGAAAATATTTCATCAAAACCTTTAATCATGCAAAAATCCTCAACCAATAGTCACATATACATGTTAACAATACTCCATAAAAATTTTGGATCAATATCTATCCATTAGCTTGGTCAAAAACTCCAAACTATAACATATTCTCCAGTTTATCTCCCAGAATGACCTTTCTATAGTTTACACAATATTTGACTGACCAAATGATCTTCAAATGGGGCAAATAAGATATCCATATAAACTAGACTCAAAAAGGAACAACTTATATGAAGGAGACTTTATGATAAAACACTTACAACAGCTTCAAAATGGGCGTGCAAAAGACCTCCTAAAAGCTGTCCGAGAGAGAGTGTTTGATAATCCTTTATTGGAATGTGTAATTGAAGATAATTTCGTGGGGAGAGGTGGCTGGAGATAATTATGGATGAGATATGGAAGAGATGAGGCTGGAGTTGAGAGTTGAGTGTAGTTTTCTCCTACCCAAAATATCTATAAAAGATTATCTCATAATATTCTATCCAATAGTATCTACAAAAAATCAACTTAAGATATTTTTATCTAATAATATCTATCAACTCAAAATATTTTTACCCAATAATATTCACGAAAACTACCTCAAGATATTTCTTTTTATCCAATAATATCTATAGTTTTGAACAGACGTTTTGTCCGAAAATATGAAAAAATATTATTGTGCCATAAGACTTTAAATAATCCTCCGAGTCTAATGGCACAAACCATAATACATTTTGACACTTCTAACTATCTCCAATAATCAAAAATACACTTATGATACCATAGTAAATAATAACATTAACTATATAGTTAGACAAAAACCTATACGATTAATGAATTCGTGAAAACTTATGAGGTTTTCACGAGGTTCCTAAAGTTAATAGAAATTTCACAATTAAATTTCTAGCGGGCTATTACAGCAACCTTGCCAATCTGGCTGAAAAGCATGCCTGCACTACTCCTCAACTAGCTTTGGCATTGCTTCTCTATCAGGGCAAAGACATTATCCCAATCCCGGGTAATAATTTAATATATAATTTCCATCTTTCTCATGCATAAATACAGGATTGCTTTTATTTGGTTTAACTTAACAGTACTGGATCATATCTTCTTGTGCTGCAAACTGAAATCCCAATCGCCATGCATCCAGTACTGTGATCATGTATCTCTGTTACTAATCTTTTTTATGAGGGAGACACCACGTTCTTTCTCAGCCTGTGCCTATATATAATATTCTCTTGAATTTGATTAATAAATATGGCTTTTAAACAGGTAATTAAGAGATTCTTGCTGAATTAATGGATGATTTTTACATTATTATACATGTTCTTGTTGAGATTGTGCAGGTACAACTAAAATTAAGAACCTGGATAACAACGTTGGTTCTTTGACTGTAAAGCTCTCTGAAGATAATCTGAGAGAAATTTGTGAGGCGGTGCCCATTGATGAAGATGTTGGCGAACGATAGATTTCTGTTCTTTCTCAATATGCTTGGAATTTTGCAAATACCACATCAAGGTAAGGTAATCCTAAACACAAAGTAGCACTGAAACTACTACAGAGTACTGAATCTACTGATCCTTTCAAGTAAAATTTCCATCGCTACACTCTTTATGATTTCTCTATGTATATATAATATTCTGTACTTTGTTCAGGAAAAACGAGAAAAATGAAAATGAAGTGTACGGAGTGAAGAAGGAACCAGCTGGATCTAATGAATCGCTTTTGTCACAAATTAATAACTATTTTTTCTGTTCTAAGATGAAGTTTGGTGTACGAAACCTGGTTTTCTTGGAAATATCGTTTTTTATGATCTCTGATATTAGCTGGGCAATTTCAATTTGAAATTAATGGGGATTCGATCCTAAGTTTCTTCTCTCTACGTGGCGATTCTTAATTGGTTAGCCTTTATTTCTAAATATACAATTAAGTTTATCATATCCCATTAATTAAATGGCTTGTACTGTAATAAAAACTGGACATTTAAAAGTGATTTGGAGTCATACTCTTTCAAGAATTAATCTACGGAGAAGCCACTGTTTTGGTGCATCCATTGCACACATGATGTGGCCTAGTAAATTGACCAATTTACCCCTACATCTGTGCATTCCCTCTCAGATTTCATTTCACCCATTTTCTATACGAAACAAAGCTCCATTTGCACTCTCCCCCCACCCCCTCTTCTCGCCTATCCTCTTCCCCACCCCCATCGCAGCACCTAGCCCTCAATCCACCGAATCTCTTAATAGCTTCATCTTCCGATTTCCCACCTTGTCTGTGTTCTCCTCTCTGCCCAGATTCTCTTCACAGTTTCATCTTTCTTCTTCTTGGTTGGGCACCTTCGATTTCGTCTGCAGGTAAATTTCCAGATCTTCTTTCTTATTTTTAGGATTTCTGGTTGAGTACGACCATGTGGAAGGGAGGCTTGGGGTTTTGTGATTCTGTGAGGTGGGTTTTGAAGATATTGGGGCTTAGGGTTGTCTGTTGTGTTGTGTGTTGATGCTTAAGTCTGTTTTGGGTATTGTTGTAGTTCTTAAATAAATAAATAAAACTGCAAAAAATTAATTGAGAAGGATATGATTATATTTTATTGGTTGTAAATCCGTTTACTAGTTGATTGTATTTTGTTGGTTGTAAATATCTATCAATTCCTTAACAAAGAACGATGGGTTCTATCTCCGAGAATATTTTGAAATGTAAACGTTAGACATTTTGCAAGAATGAGAAAGAATGTACCTACGTTCATATGCCATTTTGATGATCCTGTTTTGGTTTCAACTTTCAAAGTAACTACCCTTTGGGAACCAAACTATTTCCTACAGCTCAATTTTTTTTTTTTTTTTTGATAACCTTGGGTGTCCGGGCCAGCTTACGCGCACCTCGACTAATCCCAAGGGGCCCTGAAGTTAACGACCAGGTAAATCCTCCAGTGGCCCTGAGGGGACTCGAACTAGTGACCATTGGGGAGCAAACCCAAGGCCTGACCAATTGAGTTACCCCTCGGAGTTACTACAGCTCAATTTTTAATGAATAACTTTGGTTTGAATGTAGACCACTTAGTTGATTGTAGACTGCTCTTCTCGCTAATTTAATCCTAAATCTGCACTGAAGCTCTTCTGGCATATTGATGCACTTACTATACCTTACATAATTGGCTCATAGCACGTTTAACTTATGTAATTCCAATGGCTTAGCTTGGATAGTGTTTAATTAATGTACTTCCAATGGCTTGGATACTTCTTTTCAGGATACTAGAATTAAAAACTTAAATAAAAACAGAATTTTAAATTCCAAAATTCCACTTCTTTAAATAGATCTTCTTAAATATATCAAGATGGTTGGTTCATGGGTATTTTCTTTATACTTTTGTGCTGATTTTTCCTCTTGTACTTAAATATATCAAGATGGTTTATATGTCCTTAATATGATGTTGGTTTTTCTCTCTGAATAGGGATCTTGGTATAGAGCTTGATGGGAAATAGGGAAGAAAACACATCTGCCAACCTACCAATATGAAAGGCAAAGAAACTCAAGACGAAGCTGGATTGGAAATTATTTTGGTGTGATTTGTGCTGTAATTATTTTGTATTCGAAAAACAATAATGTATGTCAGTCAGTGTTAAGATATGGATATTAGGTCATTTGTAATGTTCATCCAATTAATGTGTTTTTGAAATGTTGTAATGTTGTAATATTTGTAAGACATTTTGGAATGTAACTTTGAATGTTACTTACAAAAACATGTTTATAATGTAATTGTTTACATTGCATTCTGTTGATTGATTGTAATGATAACAATATCTGTCCAAAATTATATTGTAATTTGTCCAAAATCATAGAGTAATCTATACAAAATTAGAACCGAACTCTGCCCAAAAATACACCAACCACCAAAAATAAACTAACAAGCAAAATATTTCTATAATTACAATAACCAATCTGTCCACAGCATTACACTTAACAATATTTGTTCACAACTACAACCAAGATTTGTCCACAATTACAGCCAAGCATTACAACCGAGCATACCAGAATTATACTCTAAAATAGTTGTCCACATTACCACCAAGATCTGATTGGATAAACACAGCAACTATGTTATTTGCTTATGCTCCACATCAAACTGAATGCAAAAGGACTTCAGAGTTTTGATATCAGTACTGCCTGCTGCTCATCAGACACCTTAACTTCAATAAAAGCTCCCAACGACAAAGCTAGCCTTGCAACTAACTGATGCTTACACTGGAAGAGAGGCAAACAAAAAGAATTCATTATAAGAAGTTTAGTAGAAAATAAAGAAGAGAAAGGAAATGTGTGATAAGCCAGGCTTCAGCTTATCTAATGAAAAAATTTATTTAAAAGTTTAAATTTTTTTAATACACTCAGCAAACAGATCATGTAGAAATCTTAACTCAAATTAATTGTATTTAAAAATATTGTTTTAGCCAACAAAACTTTCAAGTAAAATTAAATGCCATAGCAGAAAAGAACATACAAACCTCAGTTGTAATAACTTGCCAGAAGACTCAAAACTTAGTAATAACCATAGAGAACAGATACTAAAAAAACCATCAGCTCTTCCATCAGGTCAAAGCTGAATGTAAGCACAGATTAACTGGTACTACAGTATGGGATACAGACCATGTGCACCCACCTGGGCATGCACAACCCAAGCCCAAGCCCCAGAAAAGATCTACCTCCTCGTGCACAACAATCTTGCCATTAAAGGCTGCTTGTAAAGACAGGTTTTCTTCAAGCTTCACATAAGGATGGGATTGCATCAATTTCTAGTATCCTTAATGAAGTCTTTGATCTGAATAAATCACACCATAAGCAACATCATACTCTTCTTATTCTGAAAATCTAGCATTCTCACATCAGAATAAATCCAAATAGTGGCAAACATGCATTTAAAAAAAAAAAAAAGCTTTATATTAGTTCCTATCTCACATACTAAAGCAGATAACATTTCTGAAAATGGATTCAACCACCAAATGCCACAAAACCCAGGCAAAATATATTACAAGTATAAAACCACAAATGTAACACTTTATCAAGGATTGGGGTAAGTTTTTGAGATAAGCTAACATTATGTACCATTGTGATGGAATTCCCATCTGGCATGGCATGCCTTTTTCCCTTGGGTACCAAATGAACAAACTACAATGAACCATTGCTGAAAGAGCACCTATGCAACAGCTGAAAGAACCAAAATGACAACATGATTTCAAATTTTTAATTTGGGTGTTCTTTTCCATGCAGCCAGAACAATTCTATCTAGAATACAAAACACCGCACGCAAACCGCAAGAGCAATACTTCTCCTTCCAACTTCAAGTGAGTACACTACTCTCACACCTTGGGCATCTCTTTTAATTACTCACTAAATTAACGCACAAAATGTTACATAAAAAAGAGAAAATTTCCTCTCACTCTCACGCATGCAGACACACTTACCAAAAGAAATTCTCGTTTATGTTGAAACCTTAAAAGAAAAAAAACCTAAAAAAGAAAAAAGAGGGAAAAAAAAGAAGAAGAAACGTAACCCGGTTAAGGAACAAGAATTAGGACAGCATTGCCTTGGTACCTCCAAAAATAATAATATAGGAAAATAGAAGAAACCGACAATTGCTATTATTTTTCAAAAAATGTAGATTGATACTTTTCTTTTCTAGGATCTTCTCTGCACCCAAACACGTTCAAACCGGCAGATTCTCTCAAAACAAGTACAGCATTTTCAAGATGGAACCCAAAAAAAAGAGAGCAAAAACAAGGTAAAAAATGGAATAATACGTCGGGGTGGAAGCCAAAAAAAAAAAAACACAGAACTTGCCCAAGAACCTTAGAAATTTTGGAAGCAAAAATCACCCACATCATAAAAAGCGTCATTTTCGAAAAGAGTTTATGAACCGATGAAAACAAGAAAAAAAATGAAAAAGCTCGCACTGGTGGACCTGGTGACAGAATCTGGTGGACCGTGGTGATCGTAGACAACGGCCTTGGATGGAGGTAACATGGTGGCCGAGAAAGCTCGCACTCTTATTAGGGCTTGGGCCAGCCGAACAATATGGGGCCATGATTCTTCCCTCACAACTTTCAGAGCCATTGATCGCAACATGCTGGCAGCGACGCTGGGCACAACAGGAGGGGTGACGGCGAAACAGGGTGCTGGCAGAGGAGGGGCGACGGCTACGTGGGTACTGGGTTGACACGAGAAGTGTAAATTCGAGGGGCGACAGAGGAGGAACGAGCAGCGTTGCCTGGTTGTGCTGGTGGATCGTGACGCGGGCGAGGGAGGAGGGGTTTCGAGCGAGGCGGGTGGGGGAAATTTAAATCGGGAAATTTAACAAAAAAAAAAAAGAAAGAGCAGCCACGTAGTGAGTGCGATGTGTGCACTGCTACAGTGGCTGCTCCGTAGACGGACTCCTCTTTCAAATAGAGAAACTCTACTTAGCATCCGGTTTAAAATTGCTACACCGCACACGTGATGTGGTGAACCCGGTCTGGCGCCACATCACGGTTCTTAGCTTTGCAGGAAATCCTCGATCCCGATTCCGATATCCTCCATTGAAACAAGCTATAGCCTCTCCTCATGCTCGATTTCATCACTGAAACCCTTCCTCTCCTATGCCCCTCTCTCTCGTGCTTCTCTCTCTCTCTCACTCTCTCTCGTATTCCTCTCTCACTTTCTCCCGTGCTCCTCTCTGTGATTCTAAGGCAAAGTTGTCCCTTGTAAATTCAAGTCGACGTCGAAGAGAGACCGTGCCTGCATCCAGGGACCAGATCTATGGCCACGCCACGGTAAGTTTTCGACCGAAACTTGGTTTTTGGTTCTCCAGTAAAGTGACGGGGTAAACTAGTTTATATGGTATACACTGATTTTTTGTTGGTGAGGCGTGATTGGAGTATGTGATTGTATGTAATTTTTATATGCAGGTTGTTTTCTGTAAACTTTTGCATGAATTTTTGAATTTTTCTTGTGCCCTTCAGCTGTTTGATGGAATTACCAAGCTAAATGGACATTGTGTAGCCCGTATAAGAATCAGACTGGGTTTTATGGTTTTATTCTTTGAAAAGTTTTTGGTGGGGGATATACACAAGTTAGTTAAAGTGGTGCTGGAGAGAGTTTGATGAAGTTGAGGTGGATCTGTTTCGATAAAATCGCAGACTTACAATGCCCAGAACCATAACTACCAGTGCACCTACTTGAGACTTCAAAGCACTGGTCATCAAACATTTATGGGTCATGTTGGGTTTGTGACTTTGTTTGTTTCACATGTTTTTCATTTCATTTTAATGAGCCCCATTAGCCAGTTGATATATTTAATTGTTACGAACCATAAACCAATCTTTTCATCCTTTTTTTCTTTTGTTTTTTGTGCTGGGAATTGCTCATTAATCATAAACCAATGCCCAGATGATGCTAACGATTTGAACCATCTACACTAAAATCAAAGGAATAAGAGTACTCTTTAATCACTTTAGTTAATAACTAGCATCAAATGGAAGGGCATGACCTATACAATTAAGACCATCAGAGAGTTAGCTTTTCCTCTTCTTTTCCTTTGATACAAGTAACAGGTGTTCCTAGTATATTGTATAGGTGATACACTGATCATAAACTCCTTAATTCCGATTCATTTATAAACTTATAAAAAGAAAAATAATAAAATCTTATTCATACTTGGGCTCATTAAAATTAGCCCCTCAGTGCATTTTTTTAACAAAAAAATAATATTTTGTATTGCTTCTCAATTTCCGGGGTCTACTTTCTCATGTGAAATGCTCGTACAGTGTGCAGGGAGAAGTAAGATGTGAATTTTGAGCGGATACTTCAATTGATAGAGGATAACATTCTGAGAAGAGAGAATGCAGTTTGGAGAGGGAGGATGGCGTATTATTGCGCGAGTATGAAGCTTAGAAAGGGAAGATAAACTAAGAGAGAGAAAGAGACAAATGTTTAGAAGGTTGAGGTCGAGTAAAATTTGCGAAGGTTCAAGAATAGAAATGCATGAATATTATTGTATTTGTACTGGGTTGAATCCATTGTAATAGTTTCTACTTGGTTTGAATAAGATATAGGGCACATGTAAATAGCTGGGTATTTTCTCGATAGTTTTTGTATGGATCAACTGTAATGTTACTCCCCCTTTGTTTTCTGCAAAGCACTTGGCCATTGAGGTGGTCATTATTTTATGCATAACTGAATTGTGTTAAGCCTGATTAGGTGTGAATTTGCAGGCTGTTGTGGTTTTGATGTACAAAAGGTATAGTGAACGTTTCAGTTATGGTTAAGTTGGTTTTTTGTTCTTTATGGTTTATATTCACCACAAACTAGCAAACCAAAAAAAGAAAAAGCCTAAGAAAAAACATATTCCAAGTAGCTTGGGGTGAAATATTGGAGAGGATGGGAACAATCAAAAGCTGTTCTGCAGGGATGGAAAAGCTTTAGAGTAGAACCGAGCTTTTAATAATGGAATGATATGTTCTGTGTTTTTAATTAAGATAAGATTGCATTTAATCTTTCTACTCGATTTTTCTTTGGTTTACTGGTAATGGGGACTATGATGCAGAGCTTCTTCCATGCAGAAACACCAGGGTATCTTTAATATCTTGTTTTTACTTCAAAAGAGATGACAATAAATGCTCAGGAAGAGAGTTATAGCTTAGATGCACCCAGGTATTTTAGGACAGATTCCAAGCAGCTTGGTATAGCTTTAGAATCTCCAGACGATGCTCATGATCTACATAGCCAATCTCACAGGCCAAATCCCACCAGAAATTGTGCATTAATTATTTTTATAAATAACAATGAGATTCTCTTAATTAAGTTCATATACATAATCTGTAACCTTCTTCACTACAGTGGAAATACATAATCTACACAAGCTACAAAGCAGGGTCTCCACAACACTCCCATGTGGATGCACACATGCTATACATCATCTACACAAACTACACTATAGCATCTCCACAGCACAAGCTGCTGCAAACAAAACCGTCATACATAATCTACACAAACAGCATCTCCACAACTGGACACAACCATCATACATAATCTACACAAGTTGCACAACAGCATCTCCACAACACAACAAGCTACTGCACACAAAACCGTCATACATAATCCACAAGCTGCACAATTGGGCAAAAACCAAGCTGCCAAAAACTCTTCCAAGTCCAGTCACACGATTCTGCCAAAAACAATCACCAAGTTCTTGCACCTACCGGATCCTAAGTTACAAATGATCATTACCAACACATCTCTGAAAACAGCACAAACAGATTAACAGTTAATAATTATGTCGAGTAATTTAGTAATAACTGACTAGCACATTAACAATTAAACTAGTCCGTACATTGTTTATATTTTCAAAATCTCCATGGAATTACACAGGTGAGTCATGTGAGAGATATGGGTAGAAAATAAGGGCAAGAGGATGATTACCTGAAAGGAAAGGTAGTGTATTGTTGCTGCTGCTGTCATGCATCAAAGATGGAAGACCATGACCATTTGGCAAAAGAAACAAACACCCATCGTCTAGCCATCTTTCATGTCTATGTGAGAGAGAGAGAGAGAGAGAGAGAGAGAGAGAGAGAGAGAGAGAGAGAGAGAGAGAGAGAGAGAGAGAGACCCCAAGTAAATGCATGACAAGTAAAGGCAAATCTCATGATGATCATGTCAAAATCAAACAAATTATGCAATCTGTAAAAGTTAAAATTGAGAGGGCACATAAAGAGAGGTAGAGAATCAACATGTTACATAATACCTTGAAGATATATTGTCAGCTTGTAATTAGTCAAATATATTTTGTAGGTTTGATGGATTTATAAATATATAAAGTAGCTTCACCCCTGAATAACCAGCTTCACCCCTAAATATATAAATACCTTGAAGTAGCATTTGTTAATGAGTTGGTTGCATACCTATTTAAATGTGAGTTTTGTTGTGCAAAGAGAATTACTTTTGGACTGTTTGTAAACTTGTATACCGACCCTGCTTGTTAAAGTGGTACCTTTTTATACTATATGAGAGAATATATGAGTATTTGGTTTATCCAAACCTCAAGTCCTGAGGTGAAAATGTTGGGAAGAGAATGATTACCACACTCTGTAGCTTATAACTATAGTTAAAAATTAGAAAATTGATGCAGAAAAGGACAATCAATCTACTTGTATGGAAAATCATAGAATCTAACCCATGTGGAAACTCTGTTTGTTGAAGATGTAAGAAAATAGAGTCTGTTCTATGTTCCCACCGGATAAAAAGAAGATGAATGCTCATACATATTACAAACCTGGATGGGATTTTACATAAGACTCCAAGCACTACTTGGTCCCTGAAGGCAATCCATCTAGAATCCTAACCACAGCACAGCTCACGAATGGATTCTACCTATACTCGTGTATTGGAAATTTTACAATGATAAGTCACGGCAATGGTTCTGCCTACAAAAAATCTGGAACCTCTCCCCCACCCTAAAAGAACAACTAGCAATCCTAACGTTCCAAAATAACACCTCGTGACACAAAAAATACCTCATAAGCTTCAACTGTAGAGAAACATCTCAAGCTTCGATATTCAAAATAACAACATCAACACTCGTAACTACCCTAAGCTTCAGTATGTACCAAATAATAATTTGTAGAAACAGAAAAGAAGCTCTAGTTTTCACAATGACTTGCTCGAAATCCCAAATAAGACATAAAGATCTTAGTTTTACCCATTGAGGACCATTACAAATGCAACGAAAGCCATTGAAAGAGAGCTTAAAGCAAAGACATTATCTTTGGGGGCATAGTTTTCAAAAAAGAACAAATATTTGAAGCAAAAGCTAATGAAAAGAGATTTACCTTGAGAGAGAGAGAGAGCTGGGCCACACAATCTGAGAGATTTACCTTGAGAAAGAGAATGCTCTGAACAGATCGTCGGCAGGGATGAAGCTTTCTTCGGCGGTTCAAAGAGAACACGGACGAGTACGCCGATGCAGTGGAGCACATATGAAGGATGCTGGAGCGCGCCGGAAGGGGGGTGGGTTGGAGAAGATGTCGAATGGCAGGGGCGGGAGAAGATTTCAAATGGGGGGATGGAGGACATTTGCCAAATAACACCAAAACGCACGTTCGAGTAACAAATTGAAAAAAAAAAAATATTACACGTCAGGTGTGCGGTGTAGGCGGACGTATAGAAGGACTCTTTGAAATAATTGTCTCAAAAAGAGAGAAACTTTACCATATAATTACAGAGAGTTATGGGTTCGTTCAATTCCTAAAAATAAAGTACATATGTCTAGAAGAGTAAAATAGTAATGTTCTGTATGTAATTGTATGCACGTTTCTCCAATAAAGTTGCTGCGAGAGACTATTCCTTGCTCTTCTTTGCAGCCTGACAATGGTTTTTTTTTTTTTAAAAAAAGACGAAAGTTATATGTTCACGGCAACTTTTTATTTCATTCAATAAAATCAAAATTACAACTGTTATTAATTAATACAAAAAAAAAAAAATCCAAATTACTAGCTAGACTATACCTGAGGGGCTCCTCTGATCATAAATTTTTTTGTAACAGATATTATTTTTAATTTTTATAAATTTTTTATTAATAACAATCAATAAAAAAAGTACTATGTTAAAATAAACTTAACCGACCTCTTATTAAAAAAAAAAAGAGATATATAAATAAACTCTATTCTTTAAAAAAGGAGAAGTAGAATCGCACTTCACTTCATCCTTTTAAGAAAGAAGAATACAATCACCACTTTCAAAAGAGAAGTAAAATACTACTTCTATAGACATTTAATTTAATAGTCTATTTCTTTCTATTATTAAAATAAAACAGAAAACAAAATACATGCAGCCTGGCAATGTAGGACCGGAGCCATTGTTGCCCAAAAACAAAACACTCAAAACTATAAATGAACTCAAACTATAAATGACTGAAAACTTGACCAATTTCGTGGTGGGGGATCACATAAGGTTCCATTTGTCTTTATCCAAGCTCCCCAATGTTGACCCGGGGGGGAGTGGAAAGCAAGTCTTTATCTTTGAATTGTCTCTCCAGGGCCGGCTGATCAGTTAGGCTATTGCCTAAACAAAAAATTTATTCTCCATCTTAATTTTCATCATCTTATCATTATTTTATAATATAATATTAAATAATAAATTCACAAATAAAATATAATAAATAATCTCTAATCATTTAATACTAAATTATAAGATGATTAAAGAATAATAAGAATTAAGATGATGAGTAGCATTATTCTTACCTAAATCTCCACTCTATGTAAGGTCTTTAAAATTAAAAATAAGATATTTTTTTCTTATAAAAACTATTTTATTATATAAAATTTTAAATAACTTTTTTATTTTTCAACATGTGCAAGGCTCCATAATATTAAATTTAATAGCTAATACAATAAATTATTTATATTTTAAATCATTTTTTAAAATCTTGTAAAATTGAGATATTAAATTTACATTGAGATTTCATTTTAAGTTATAGCATTCAATATAAATTTTATTTAAAGATTTTAAATAAAAACTCATTTTATTAAAAATTTTAAAAATATTTTATATAATAATTTATATTTTCTTATATTATAATTATGAATGATTAATTTAAATTTTACTTAATCCTCAGTTTATATTGAACCGCAGTCCCTCACATTCCAAAAGCTAAAGTCATTACCCAAAGCAATTTCGTCGTGTTTGAATTCTCTCTAACTTTAATACCACCCCTGTGAAGTACACTGACTAATCGAAAATGCAGGCCAATCTTTTAGCCCTTTGAGAGTTTTGTCTTGTGCTTGCTCTGGTTCGATAATACTAAAATCTAATGTCGGCACAGTGTCCCCACCATGAACGTTACCGTCTCTCCCAGTTTTGACAAAAAATTTCCACTTATTACGGTTGGTGGGGGGAATGAGGGTATAAATGGGGCCCTAAATATCGTAAAGTTGTGCTTGTGCGGTAGGTTGTTAGACTTTACATTTTTCCATTCCTGTAATAGCATCTTTCACCTTGAGATGGCGGAGAAGCCCCATATCCAAATTCCAAGAGTGAAACTTGGCAGTCAGGGACTTGAGGTAGGCTTCTTCTTGCCCTCTCCAACCCATTTGGATTAGGCCAATCTCCAATTTCAAAATCTTATATTCTATCTTTACTTGAATCTTTTCTCTACAAATTGCAATGAAAATCTCCATATTGGTAAATAAATAATTCTAAGTTAATCCAAGATTTGAGTCTTTTCTGTTTCGGATAAGTGATTTCACTGCGCATATTTGGTTGAATCGCAGCACACTGTATAACCAAAAAGGTCAAAGACCGAAACAAGTGTCACCGTTCATACATTTTTCAAAAATGCTTGTTTAAGATCACTGGCCTGGTATTTGGTTAACCCAGATTATTGGATTCGGGACTTCCTCAGATAGTTTTATTTGCATGAAACAATTCTCATGGGATCCTTTTCTGGCTGCAGGTTTCTAGATTGGGGTTTGGAAGCGGGGGACTTTCTGGGATATTGAATGCTCCTCTGTCACATGAAGATGGATGCTCCGTTATAAAGGAAGCCTTTCATAAGGGTATAACCTTATTTGATACAGCAAATGTTTATGGAGAGAATCACCATAATGAGATCATGATTGGCAAGGTATTGTAATTTGTTACTGTCTAATCATCTTGAAATTCATTCAAAATGTGATTTAGCCGGTGCCTCTTTTGGATGCCCGAATGGTTGAGACTGTAATTGTTTGGTTGAGATACCCAATGGACAAATTAGCCTTAGGAACACATCTACATTCCAGAAAATGTTGGACGGAGTTAAAATCATCTTGTATTTCTAGGCTCTGAAGCAGCTTCCTCGAGAAAAAATTCAAATAGCTAGCAAATTCGGGATTACTATTTCGGCGGATGGTCAAATTGGCGTCAAGTGTACCCCTGAATATGCACGGCAATGCTGTGAAGAAAGTCTTAAGTATCTTGATGTGGGCTACATCGATCTTTACTATCAGCACCGTGTGGACTCCTCAGTGCCAATAGAGGATACTGTGAGTCTTAAGATATATTTTGAGTCCATACAGAACTTCGTAGTTTGATACATTTCAATGTCTTATACTTCATTTTTATTTGATTTCTGCTTGCCATCTGACCAATTTTGGCAAATGGTAGATGGAGGAGCTGAAGAAGCTGGTGGAGGAAGGAAAGATAAAATACATTGGGCTGTCAGAAGCTAGTGTAGACACAATAAGAAGAGCTCATGCGGTTCATCCCATCACTGCCTTAGAGATGGAGTATTCCTTGTGGACCCGTGACATCGAAGATGAGATAATTCCACTTTGCAGGTTTTATTTTGTTTGAATTTCAAAGCAAATCGTTAAATTATTGGCAGGGGTGGTGGAAGTTTTGTCTTCATGGTCTTTGAATTGGTTTTGAAATAATAGACACCTTAACAACAATCATGAAATTCCAACAACGTCGTTAAGCAACTTTTGTGAATCTCACAGGGAGCTTGGCATTGGGATAGTGGCATATAGCCCTCTTGGTCATGGGTTCTTTGGCGGGAAAGCAATCGTGGAAAGCTTGCCTACTGAGAGCTTCCTGGTACGTACCTAGGTGACTACAGCTAAATAACACTCATTGACAATTTAGCAAGTAGAGAAAATTAAGTATTTTGCAGCAAGAATTGATATTTACGCTCATTTTAAATATCCTTGGCATAGGCTGTGCACCCAAGGTTCATGGGAGAGAATTTGGAGAAGAACAAACTTCTATATGCCCGATTATCCGAACTGGCCACAAAGCATGGCTGCACTCCCCCTCAGCTAGCTCTGGCTTGGATTCTCCATCAAGGGGACGATATAATCCCAATCCCTGGTACGCTACTCTCTTTGTTTATATCTGTATATATCTTTATCCATCTCCAGATAAAGTGGATTGAATTCGCTAATTGTTCACTTTGTTTGGGAATTATACTAGAGCATGATGCGAAACAAATTGATTGGATAATTTACAGGTACAACTAAGGTCAAGAATCTTGATACCAATATTGGATCCTTGGCATTGAAGCTCACACCAGAGGATTTAAAAGAAATTAGTGACGCTGTGCCCATCAATGAAGTTGGAGGTGAAAGAGAAACCGCGGCATTTGCTCAATATGCCTGGAAGGTTGCAAATACCCCACCAAAGTAAAGCGCAAACCTTTCTTCTCTTCTTCTTGTGTTGCCTATGTTGTTTGTAAGGCGGAAAAATAAAGTAGAGAACGAAATTTTATCTTGCTGTCGTTAATATGTGGAGTGAAACAATCTCCTTCTAAAGAAAAGTGTGCACATTTATTTGGTAGCGCTGAGAGCCACGGTTGGAACCCGTGGAAGCATCTTTTTTTTTTTTTTTTGGTTATACATGAAATAATTGTTACTGATAAGTCGCATGCTTCCACCATCATGATCTTGGTAACACTTACCATAAAAGATATGAAATGGAAAACATAATGGCATAACTCAGATGATTTGATGGTTAAGAGTAGCTAATGGTTTCACTCCAAAAAGTAATGGTGTAAAAATGGAATTGAGCAACATCTCTTATTCTTTTTTACTTTTTTCCCGCCCGCTGGGGGGGAAGGGAGGGAGGGAGGATAAGCATCATCTCTTATTCATTACATTGATTATCTCAAATTTTCTGTGGGAGAAGGGCCTCTACATGGAAGCAAACATATGGACAGAAAGAATGAGCAGAATATAAACACTAATTCATATATTTACATATGCATAATCAAGGTGCATGAATCTTTCTGGTGGCGACAATTAACATTGCACCCACTATGCATCGAGAAGAAGTCCGTGCACGCTCAACTCTCCATTTTGGTGCTTACTCGATACCATTCCGTCATTCTCTTGAATCTGCAACCAAGAAAGAATTTGTGTTACCAAAGATGATGACCATGACCAAACGAAAATGTGGAGGGAACTGGTAACTGACGTCGAAGAGAAGATCAGCTCAAGTACGAACAAAAAATAAAAATCATAATATTATTGAACTAAATTTCCTTGCACCTGGCGATCTCCTTCAATAATTGCTTGAAATATTTTGCATCAGCCAAAAAGCCAGAAACAAAGTTGTGTTTTAGAAACGTATGCATATATGCGTAGGGTGTAGGCAGTAGGTATAACACTTCCCTGCCTATAAACTAAAGTTCATATATCTCGAGAGCTCCTAGCTAAGGAGTGGGTTTTTCTTAGACATCTATGCTTTGTAGTAAACATCAGTAGAAAATTCAAAAGGATCCATTGACTTATATGCCTCACCGAAATTTTTTATAAGCTGAACATCTTGAATTTGAGCAGGGTCACAACACGCCAAAAAGACAATTATTCTAATATGGGTATTTTCAATGATCTCTAGACGCTGATTAACATCATGCTTGTATCACTACTATATAGGATTTCTTATTTGGTCTTTTGTAAGCTTTAAGTTATTCTTCATGACCAAGGGGAGGTGATAGTAAAAGTTGGTGACAAGCAGAGCATTTTGGTATTGCAAACCAAGCCTCATAGTAAAAGGTTTTTTTTTATAAGTATATATACATTTAAAAGTGAAATTCATAAAATGAATCCAGATACTTACTTCTACAGGTGGATCAACTGGAAACAAGTTTATGGCTCCTGAATTGAAGCTGAATATACTGAAGAAAGGTTGAACAACAGAACAAAGAATCAGTGCTACATACAGGAATCATAAATTGAAGGCATATTAAAAAACAAATAAAACTTTTTGGTGTTAAAATAAATAAAATAAAACTAAAAATCAATGGCAAGATCCATCAAAGTGGGATATGACTTCCAGTCTATCAGCGATATGAAAGGAATCTCTGATAATTACTCAAGTAAGGTTAAGAAACTCAAAAACCAGCACAATCACCAGCCAATGCAAACCACTTGGATTACTTGGATAATGACCAAATTGAAAGGAGTTCTATAAAATAATGCTTAGAGAAGCAGGAACAGTACCAACGGGATAAAACTAGCTGCCACACATATGGAATAAAGAACTCTTCAGGATGACTCTCTTGTTCATATGTGAAGCGTAGTTGTGTAAACATCTGCTAAGACAAAGGCATGTTAGTCCTAAAGATAATGTTTCCATTTTAAACTGCACTTATAATTTTACCATCTTTTTTCCAATTCTTACCTTCATCCCCTCACCCCGCCAAGAGCGGCAGTTAATAACTATGACTTGCAGTACTTTCTCGACTGACCATTCACCATCCATTGTTTGTGCATCCATGCGACTATTAAAAAAATCTAATACCTACAGCGACAGAAGAGACCAAAGAAGTCAGTAACACATGGTATGGAAAACCTTATCGATAATTAACAACAATGTAACCTTGCTGTATAAGATATTGCAAGATTGCTGACACAAAGAATTGATGAAACGATTTCTAACAGAATATTCTGGAGCATACAGTATAAATGTTTTCAAGCAGCTCGTTGAAGCGTGGATGATGCTTGAATGGCTGAAAGACCTCCTGTCTGTGCATTATCGCATATACAACCTGCCGATAGATTCAGAAAACCTGAAAGTGCTAATGTGAAACTAAAGAAAAGTTTCTCGCTTTAATCATTATTACAGTAAAAGACGATACCTCAGGATTCCGTGGCAGGGCATGAGTCAAAATTGCATTTAAAATTTCAAGAACAAGTCTCAGGAAGTCAGTATATATATGCAACTCTGTCAACTGAAACAAAAACAATCTGCTTAGTCATACAAATATTTAAGTTTTTTGATGGGTATGAAAGGCTCCACATCAAAATAGGCTCAAATTTGAGGTAGCTAGTGTTACAGACCATATCTTCTGTAAGACTGTTGCTGCCTTTGGCTAGACGCATCCTATCATCTCTTAACTCCGCTAATTTGTTATACCTATATCCATTGTTGCATTAACAGGAGCAATCATAAGATCATCACAAACCAAACATGAAGCAGCAAAGCGTGGAGGTAAGGAAAAATAAAATGAACAGGAGTAGCTTACTTGCGTGAGAGCATATAGAAAAGGCTGACCAGCCTCTGCGATGCATATGAACTCAAACGGTGGACATGAGGTGCCATGTTAGCCAATGTTGCTAGACAGGTGGTATGAAGATAAACATCCTGTATGATTGAAAAATTTTAAAAAGGACTATTGGAAGAAGCAAGCTACAAGTAGATATCCAGCTACATTTTTTTATGTAAAATGCATAAAGGAAAACATTAAGTGAAACAAATTTTGAACTAATGTTGTACACTTATCAAAAAACAATTTTGAACTAATGTTGTGAGATATTGAGTTTTCAATTAACTTATCTACCAGGTTTTTTTGTCCTTTCTCTTGAACAGGTAAATACAAAACACTCAATGAGACACTGAACCTATGAACCCACCCTCCAAGCAGTTCAGGGTATGATGAGAAGTTGATATTATTGTCTTCCTGTCTTTTATCTATAATGTGTAAGCATAGGTGCATTTATACACTAATTTTTTAATATAACCACCTATAATGCAGTTAATTGGGTAACTCATCTAATCACCAAAAGAAAGGGTAACACATCCTGTCTCAGCCTCTAGGCGCAGGTACTAGATATAAATAACCAGGTTGCAGCAAGTTAATGGGTGGATTACAAATATCCAACCCAGATTTCAGGCTTTTCATTGGGCCATTTTCAAGGGATCAGGTTCAGGTCAAGCTACTGCCATCATCCTTAGCAAAAAGCACAAAATTGGTATCAATCAATTTATGTCTATAGCCCTTATACCAAACACCATCTCCTCCAACCATGAGGGATGGAGGGGAAGCACGAGTTCTATCTCATATGTGTGCTTGAGTCTTTACTTATCAAAAAAATGTGTGCTCGAGTATTTTGTACCAGTCAAAAAGAATATTTGTACAGGATATTGGCATATGCAGCCTGCTGCAGGACTCATGTCTAGCAATTGCATCAAAGTCATCACAAATATAGAACATGAGCAGATTAGCACTATGGATCAGTGAAGTTTACCCTCAGCTTAGAGAGATTATATTGCACAGTCCTTATGAGAATAATGACCATCAGGGAACCAAGAGATGTCTGATGAAGGAGGCGTTCTTTGTACCATGGAACACCGGGCAATATCTGTCCACACCATCTATGTTAATACAATCCCTTTGTAAAACATAAATGGCAAACAATATAATCCTTACCAGCTTATGAGTGCTTGCATTAAATGACGAATCCTGGCTGAGTATTAGAAGTATAATGAGTAACATGTAGATTTGATTGGGCGTCTTCCTAGGAGCATCATATAAAGCCTCCAAAATGGGAATCAACTGTTAATTTCATCATGAAAACACAGATTAGAATTAGGGTATGTTGGAGCCATGCCACATCAATAACAAATATGACACCAGGTTGCTTGATTAGAGACAAATTTCAGAAATTAAATAAGCCCAAGGTTTTTGCACCAATTATATATACCATATAAAGGTGATATTGTTTATTTTATTTTGGATAAAAGTAAAAACTTGAACTGCTGCTTCATACCAATGTATCCAAATCAGTTCGCACCAAAACATACTCCAAAAAGTCAGAGTTCCCTTGCAGCAGTGAATAAAGCAATAAGACAGCAGCCTCATCAGCCAAGCACCTGTAAATGCAGAATCGTTATGGGTTACTCAAATGCGACAGGAAAAAAGGGTGGAGGGGAACCTAATGCACAGAATGTTGGGTTCTTTATCAGATAGAGAAACGGCACCACAAAGGGAAGAAACCGCACAATAGAACTCCTCAAAACAACTAAAATGCAACAAATTTGTGACTAAAACAATATAATAAATTCTTATCCTTACATGTTACAAAACTTTTTTCTTGCAAAAAAACAAGAAAGATTACACATAGTTCCAAGCTTCATTGTTATAGCCACAAAAAAAAAGGTTCTTGCATAGACCAAGTTTGGATTGCAAAATATTTACATAGAACAAAACTTCCACTTCATTGTGACAACCATTGATTCCGAAAAAGAGAACCCTGGATTTCACACGAAGGGATTTGACACAATAAAAACGACTCATAAAAGTAGGGTTTCAACCCCTTGAAACCAGGACAAGGAAGAAAAGGGGGTCGCAAATCGCAATACTAATAAATAAAGCACAAATCAGAGAGGAATGGTGAATTAAATTGCTTACCCCTAGGCAGAAATAACAAGTCCATACTGGCAGGCCTGCAGCCATTTTGCACAGTATGATTTTTTTAAGGCTAATATTGCAGAGAATATGATATCATTAAAATTCGTTGTCAAGAAACTGATCTATTTTAATCAGATACATTCGGCTGATAAATGTAGTTGCATTCAGCACACCACATTCAAATGTGAATGTGATGCAAGTCATTCCAACTTCAACACAAAATTGAATTCCAGAAAAGAGAGCATCAGTGTACTCTCAAATGATATAAACCAAGCAATAAATCTTTTTTTTTTATCAGAATAAACCAAGGAATAAATCTAAACTTCATATACTGATACAGAAGGAAGACGCTCACATGTCAAGATTACCAAAGAAGGAAGAACAAACACTCACATGCCGAGAGTATCAAACAAAGAAGCAAACGGTAACCTCACAACTGGATCAGTATGTGCATTGCCCTCAACATCTATACGGTCAACTGCAAGAAGGGCACTGATTTAGAAAAGCAAACCTTGAAAAAAAAAGGATCACAAAATAAATAATGGAATTTACGGTCTTACATTCAAAATCTGTCGCATTCTCCAAGGCCTTGCAGTAAGGGTTGTCAGAAAAATATGTATTTTCTTTCAGAAGAGAATCTGAAGTATGACCATCAACACTCAAATCTGTCATGGACTCGTTGCTCACAACACATTTATGATAATGAATGAGCACAAGAAGCACAAGTAGACTACAGTCTACCAATGGACTTCTTGAGCCTTCACCTCTTGAACTGCCCAAATAACTCAATGGCAACAAGACAAAATTTGCTGCAAGGAAGAAGAATATAATAACAGCAGAAGCTTCTGTCAACAATATAACCCTTGAACATTCCCCAAAAACTAATTTTGCATTGACAAAAAGGGTGTGATAATGTTCTAATGAAGCATAAGATTTGAAATCTTAGGAGAATGTATGGACAACAAAGCATAAGATATGCTATTTGGTCCATTACCAGTAACACTCACAGTGGAAGCACGTGCGAACAAACTAGAAAGAATACAAGGATCAGGGGAAAGGACCATACCAGCTGCAGAGCCAACTCTTTGTAAAACACTAGGCTGACTTCCTTCATAAAATATGGAATATGATGAACTTTTGAAGGGCATGCCAGGTTGTGAGATGTAATTCAGCAGTAGTTTGTGCACAACCAAATTAACCAAAGAGCTATCCTGAAAAAAGCAGTAGCAATATAAGATGTTAACAATATATTGGAACGATTTGGAAATTGGGAGCAGCCAAAGTTTAATCATGTAACCTGAACAATTGCTGCATCAATAAACGGGTTAACGTCTTTTGGTCCCGGAGATGGTCCACAAAGAAGCTGAGTTGACATTGCAATCAGCATGAAATTAAGCAGCTCCAAATGTAGGAGGTATGTGTTGGGACTTGTGAAAAGATAAACAATAATCAGGGAAGATAATATATGTTTCTCAACAATCAAAAACCTATAGGCTAGACTAGCACGTACCTCACATCTACTGAACCGATAAAGCTAAGCACTGTATGCATAACCAAATTCTCGATGCTTTCATCTGCATATAAAAACAATAATTTGAGGCCAATAATGATTTTTCTACTATGAGGTAGAGAACATAAACATTGAACAAGCAGGTAAGTATACAGGATAAGGCTCAAAACAAAACACTGGAGAACCTATAGCAGTTCCTGTTTAAAAAACAAGTTCCAGTCACCAAACAAAACCAGGAAAGCCACAATGAAAATGACAGAAGATATGATCAACTAAACCAAGATTCATCACGTAGTAAAGTCTTCACAGATCAAATATTTCCTTCAAACATTCTTTAACTCTGAGCTCCAGTTCTGTTTTTATTGAGAGGAGGAAAATATAGTCATCACACCCAGCAAAAAGGGGGAAAAATCAGTTTTTTACAATTCTTGGACCCACCTTCTTTACATTCCAACCTCCCCACCCTTCAAAGAGAGAGAAAATACTAAGAAGTAATAACAATAAGCTTAAAAACCATTCAACTAAGACCAAAAGAATGCCAATCCTTCTCCCTTAGTGCATTCTCATAAAGAAAGAAAATTGTTATTTTTTTATGGTAATTATGAACTTTGTTGATAATAACAATAGGCATAGCTTAACACTGGCTGTATACAAGAGAAACGCCTAGTTGGAACAAAGAAAGGAAATTATGTATTGGTTCAAGAGAGATTTCAAGGAAAATAGTTGGCTTAAAGTACACATCAAAGGGGTATGGATCAGAAAGGTGGTCACAACCACCAATCCCCACATACATCACTTGTGTAACAAATATAAATTGAGGTTACTGATAGGTGCAAGTATCCTACACAGAAATGCTAGGGCAACTAGCTACACCCTAGCGATTAATGCAATTGTAGAGTAACAACTATGCTACTATCACCATCTTCACCCTAACTCAAGCAGGCGACAAAGAAACACCTGTGCATCACAAATACAATACTTTGAGAAATTCTTCTATCCAGATGAAAATTTTCGACCACTAATCCCCACATACTTTTTTTTAATATAGATAATCAAGAAAATCCCCACATACATCACTTGTGTAACAAATAGAAATAGAGGTTACTGATAGATGCAAGGATCCTACACAGAAATTCCCGGGCAATTAGCTACACCCTAGTGATTACCAATGCACTTGTAGAGTAACAACTATGCTGCTATCACCATCTTTGCCCTAACTCAAGAAGGCGACAAAGAAAAACTTGTAAATCACGAATACAATACTTTGAAAAATTGTTATATCCAGACAGGAAATTTTTTGACCAAACACCCCACAACACACAAAAAGAGTGAATATTCAATCTCTGGCAATTATATAATACCTGTTAGCTTTCTTTCCTAAGATCTCTTGAAATATATCAAACTCTCCCAAAGTATATTTTTTTTTTTTTGATAAGTCTCCCAAAGTATATTTCACGATCCTTCATTTCTTGAATTACCCTCACGTTATTTATTATTATTTTTTTCTTTCTTTCAAGAAACAAGCAAGATTCTTCTCAAGGCCATGGTACACTTTAATAAAATTATCTTGCTCATAAAAAGATCCATGCTACGCCTAAATATAAAATAAAAGACAGTTAAGGAAAATCACCGCATTTTTTTTATCAATCATTTCAAATCACATCCTCTGTTTACAGATGATAAGGAAAGAGTAACAAATAAACTAAAAAATCTCAAAGAATTACAAACCAAGTACCTTGGATAAAATTCTTTGGTATGGGTTCCTTTTCATCTAGGAAGAGATACAACTCCTCAATGTCATTGCTTTTGGCACTTTCAATCAAGTGCTTTAAGAAAACAGATGAGATGTAGACAGCATTAATAGCCTTGTCGTATGCACCGGACGGAGCACCGGAAGCTGAAATACACTCTTGCAAGCACCATGAAAGGTGGATTAAAATCTTTGCCAGATGCCTCGTGTATTGGTTATTTTGCGCTGCACAGGGGGATAAAACAAGAAAACAGAACCAAAACAACACGCACAATTATGGATGTAATGAGGTTTGAAAAAGCATAAAATCAGTCCATCACAGCTTCAAATTATAACAACAAGAATAGAATCCAATTCAAGCATATTCATACACTATAAACGCCACGAGAGGAAATTGGTTCTGATAATAACAATGACTAAGAAGGAATTTGCTCACCGAGAAGCTCACACGCCTGGAGAACACGATGGGCGGGCCAGCGAAGGTCGAGAGGGAGCTCGAGGAGTTTCTGCCAGAAATCAGAGGAGATAGGGAACGATTTCTCGCCGACGAAGGTTCCGATCAGATACTCAGCGGTGTCCTGTGGCCGGGCGTTTCCGCTCTTGAGCGGAGTTGAAGGCACCGACCCCATTCAAAAGATAAAAACAGTTGATTCACACCGAGTCAACTCTGATAAGAAGAGGCCGAGCCGGCTGATCTCCAATACGTGATTATCGGAAGCCGCATTACAGAGGGAGATGAGGTTCAGAGAATCGGATCGGTTGAGTTTAACAGAGATTCAATATGAAGTTCCCTATGTCACGGGGAGGGAGAGGGAGAGAGAGAGAGAGCGCTTCGAAACGAAGGTTTTGGGGAGTTTAGAGAGAGAGTAGAGAAGGGGGCAAGGAGTGAGGGAGGGAGATTGAAGACTTTGGAGCGTCTTTGGGCCGGGACGGTGACCCATCGGTATTACTTATCCGTTCGTGCTATTTTAGTTGACCAGATTGTCCTTCAACTTTTATATGTATTGTAGGAATAATGTAGACTTCCGCTGGGAACTTTTTTTTTTTTTTTTTAATGATTTTTTTTACTTCACAATTACGAAACCATTTTTAAATGATATTGTAAATTTTTTTAAAAATAAATATTTAAAAAATACATATAAAAAGAAGTAAATTTTTTTTTTTTTTTAAATTATACTAGAGGAAGCTCCGGCGGTAGAAGTAAAACCACCCATATTGTATTCACATCACCCTTGTTCCTTGGCACTTGCAATCTTTCCACTCCCTCCCCTTAAAATTTTAAATGGTACAATAACTCATTATTATTATTATTAAGTCAAATGCTAACATCAATTTTAAAGTGGATCTGAATAGTCATAATCTAATACAAAATTTAAAAAATAAATAAATCTTATTAAAAAAATACGGGTAAAACATAGACAAGCTTTTTTTTATTATTCTAAAGAGGCGCCTTTTTGAGTCTTTGACCAATAGTATCGAGTTATTTTACTATTTTTTTAATCCAAAAATGATAAATTTATAATTAATTTACAATTTTATTTAAAATGAAAGATAGTTTAATGAAGTGTCACAATCTCATTGATTAATTTAAAATAAATTATAAATTTTATAAATATATAAAAAAAAATATTATAGATATATCATTACCCTTTGTTCATGACTGGTTTGGTGGAGATATGAAATTAAATTTCGTATATGAATGTATGATTAAAGTCAGAGTTCTGTACGTGCTACCAAATTAATGCGCACAATGGGTTTCACAACCTTTGACTAGGAATATTAATACATTCATTGCAAGCACAAAATGGCACTCACCCAACCCCCACCACACGACCCAATAAATACATAAAAACAGAGCGATGAAGAGAATTTTGTGTCCCCATTGCATAAAATTTGAAATGAATTTAGATTTGGCAGATTGATGCAAAGACGTTTGCATAGGCTAACAGGACAGAGGAGTGTTTCAAGATAGGGAGTGAGATGCGAGTTCGGCTGTCGGTGGCTAAAAGACGAGACTTTGAGGCTGAGAATGCGATTAGACCCAATTTGGCACTTTATGGGCTGCCGCCGTTTGGAAGAAGTTTACTATCAAACCCTCCCTTTGTTTTTTTCAATCTGGATGATGCTAATGTAACGGACAAGTTTTGTTTTGTTTGTATTTTTTATTTTTTTTTTAAAGCATAACGGATAAGTTTGTCTAATATATAAATGTAAATAACCCGAGTGAAAAAGACAGAAGAATATGCTCTATTGGGGACATTTTTTTCCTTTTTTTATTGCGCTCCTTATTAAAGAAAATTATCTTAGAAATTTTTTATTTATTTTAATTTTTATCTAAATTTAAAAATCCAAAGAGAAAAAAATTAAGTAAAAATAAGGGAACCTTATAATATTTATTATTATATATATGAACTTTTTAGACATTATTAAATATTATATGATTTATGAATAATGTTAAATATTGTCTTAGATACAAAACTCTGTACGTTTTTTTTAGAAAAAAAAATTAGGATTTACTATTAAAAAATTAAATTATTTTTTCAAATTAATGCTAGATTATAAAGTCACAGTCCTATTATATGCAAATCTCAAATATTCATTTTGAAAAATGTAGGATTAATTATTAAAAAATTATTTTTTTTAATGCGGGTTCTAGATTTATCTTTTTTATTTAAAGAAAGTACATGAGAATTACACATTTTAAAATTATAAATATCATTTTTTTTTATATAAATCTCATATTTATTTATTTTTTAAAAAAAAATACAATTTTATATATTATAAAATTATAAATATCATTTTTTATTATTTATTTTATCTTTATCACACGAAGCATTCAAATTTAAGTAAAATCTCGAGCTACCTTGTTGATTTTCCATTTAGAGAGAGAGAGAAGTCTCCTAAACATCTACTCCTTACCTCATGGAGCAATCACCGACACTATAGACAAGACAAGCCATTATTATTTTGGTATAGCCGGGTCATTTTGGGCTTGAAAGGTCGTGGCTGGGGATATTAGGAGATGAGGATTCGGAATTTCAGATAGCGATCCCTCAACCAGAGCTTCGAAATGAATAGTATAGAAACTTATGGACGAAAGAATTAAGGAAAGAGCCCCTTGCCGCCCGGGATTAACCGCCCGGATTCACCGTTGGGTAAATTTTTTATTTTTATTTTTTTATTTAATAATTAAGAAAATAATTTTAAATGTATTGATATATTTTTTTATTTAATAATTAAAAAAGGGATTAAAAAATATGAAATTAAAAACAAAAAAAAACGCTAGGCAATATATCCAGCGGTATATTTGGGGTGACATAGTAGCCAGACCCAAGAATTAATTGGTGCATGCAGTTGTGGTTTAGTGTCGTGCTTTGTAGAAGTGATTTGAACTACTATTGAGTCTTAAATATGACCTGTTTCTGATCATGTAAGAGCATTTCACCAGATATTGCATATATAAAAATAAAGTTACTTTTTTAATTATTAGAGATAAAAGTCACTATAATAAATTATCCATAGTTAAATATTTTAACTTTGAGCTACAATATATGTAAAGGAAAAAAAAATTTTTGATAGGTAATGTTCAATAAGTAAATCTTTATTTTATTATTTTTGTAACTCTCCCTCTCTCTTAGTTTTCAATCTACAAAAAACTACCAAATACAGGAAAAGGATCTTGGGTAGAATAAAATCTAGAAAAATATGATAAAATAGTAAAATAAATATTATTAATAAAATATAATAAGTAGAATAGTAAAATATGATAAAATAAAATAAATTTATAATTAAAAAAATTAAATATTTTTAAAATTATTAATTAATCATTATTATATAATAAATAAATTGATATCCAATACAGAGATTTAATGTGAATAGTTAAACTCAAGTTCATTTTATATTATTTTATTATTATTATAATAAAAAATAACTATTCTAATATAGAGATTAATATAAATAAAATAGTTAAAATCTAAATTTATTTTACATTTATTAAAAATATTATTTACATATATATATATAATCCAATATCAATACTTTAAGTCAGTCCATTTGTTGCATGGAAAAAGCAAAAATATAAAATATACAAAATTAACCAACGGTAGGCGGTAGCTGTCGGGTTGAAATGGTTTTTAGGATAAGTTTAAAGAAAAAAATGATAATTTTTTATTTTAAATTAAAGTTTAAAATATTATATTTTAATATTATTATTGTTTTAAAATTTAAAAAATTATATTAAGATTTAAAAAATTTAAATTATTTATAATATTTTATATAAAAATTTAAAAAAATTATAATAATAAAATAAAATAAAAATATTTAAAATTGGGTACTAAACCTAAACGTCATTTCTGCCGCAACAAACTTAGATGCCCCTCGTGAGGGAGTATGCACGGCCTGACCCAATAGCAGTGTGTTATTCCTGCCTAGGTACGCGGTACGAAAATGACTGGCTGCACATATAATTTTTTTATAAAAATTTTATGTGCAGTTATTTTTTAATATTTTTTTATATATTTTAGTGATATAATTATTTATATATTAAAAAATAATTAATTTAATTAATTATATTAATAAAGTGCATTAAAAATATATAAAAATAATTATATGTAACATTATTCATATTTTTAAAAACAAAAATTTTAAGTACACTAGTGGGCAGTCCAATGGTAACACGACTAGTTAGTAGTACCCATATTTCTAAATCGCACACATAATTTTGTTATAATCTTTTATACAACTAAAATATATTGATGATATTTTTTTAAAACGATGTTATTTTTAAAAATCATATTATAAAAATATTTATAATTATTTTTGATAAGTGAAAGAGGTATTATTAATCAACATAAATAAGCAAAACTTGAGTACACATGGAGTATACAAGAAAGAGTCTAATGACAAACAAGTGTTTCGAATGTAGTGTAAAAGTCATTAAGACTCGTACTATTCAATACAATAGAAAAGGCTCAAAGTAATCATGTATGAAAAAAAAAAGACTCTAAAACTATCCGAAGAACGTTCCATAAAACAACGGTCATTTCTTTCATTCCATATACACCACATTAAATATAAAAGTACCATATTCTATACAGTTGCGATCTCGCGATTGCCCCTAATCTCTCGCCAACAAGACAATAAATCTATCACTCTCCTAAGACATAGCCCATGTGATACCAAGCATCGAGAGAATTTCATCTCACAATAACTTAATTACTTCCCAATGAAGAAGAAGGTGGTTCGTTGTAGAGGTGTAACGGGTCCAGTTCGGTCTGGTTTTGGACAAAATTTAGGACCGAACCGGTATATACCGATTTTATATTTTTTAAAACTGATTACGCACCGGTTATCCTCCTAAACCGGTACTCCGATTTTACCAGTTTCTGGTCCAATTCGGTCCCATTTTACCGATTTTAATGTACTATATTATATATTATATATTATAGTATATAATACTATAGTGATAATATATTGTAATATATTATAATATATAATATAATGATATGTTATAGTATATTATAATATATAGTGATATAGTATTAATATAACTATTAATATGCACTATATAATATTATTATAACTATTAATACAATAAGAAAAATGATATAAGATTTTAAAAGTTAATATTATATTAATTAGTAATTTATCATATAATATAGTTATAATCAGTAATTATATATTATAGTATATAATACTATAGTGATAATATATTGTAATATATTATAATATATATTATAATTGTATTATAGACTATAATGATATATTATAGTATATTATAATATATAGTGATATGTGATATAGTATTAATATACCTATTAATATGCACTATATAATATTATTATAACTATTAATACAATAAACAAAATGATATAAGATTTTAAAAATTAATATTATATTAATTAGTAATTTATCATATAATACAAAACTATTATATATATAGTTATATATTATATATAAATATTATATACAATATAAAAAATTAAAATATCTATCAGTCTGGTCCGGTTCGGTCCGGTTTTAGAAAAAGAAAAATTGAAACCAAACCGATTTTGACCGGTTTAAGAAAAATAAAACCGGTACCGGACCGAAACAACCTCGGGACCGAACCGATGCCACCAGTTTGGTCCGGTCCGGTTTTCTGGTTTATCGATTTTTTTACACCCCTAGTTCGTTGATTCACTATTGTATTCGTACATGAAATACAAATCTATTATTTAAAATTCACGCTTTCTTAAATTGTCTATATTTTACTATGGGAAGCCAACCAAGTTACCAACTGAAGAAATCAACCTTAAGGGGAACATTGTTCCTCCAAATGCTCTTCCAAATAAAGGTATTGAAGGAGTGAGTTGTAAAGGCCTTGTAGTATGAACGAGTTGAAAATTTATTGTTCCTCGTGCATGTTTAGAGTAATCTGTCCTCCCTTCCTATCCTTTGTTTCAACATGTATAACACATTATAGAAATCAGTGATGTCTCCCACCTCACAATCCTAGACAACTTTAGTGAATCTCACAGACCAATAAATGGAATCAGTAGTACAGCTCATATTATCAGCCACCGAAGAATCCTGATCAGATGCAATCTTATAAAAAGGGGAAAGTGTTTTTCAAAACAACATCTTCATACCAAATATCATGCCAAAACCTGATTTGTTTGCCTCTTCCTACTACAAATCTACAGTTACCGAGAAAATTATCACATCCATTCCGGATAAGTTTATAATTCCCCTGTCATAAGCCCCTCTTACTTCCTTAGAGCACCAACCTCTCTAGATACTCTCATATCTGAAATCTAAAATATTCCTCCAAAGAGCGTCTCTCTCATAATGATAACACCTAATTTAAAACAAAATTGGGAAAATAATTATACGTGTTATTTTCCTTTAAAGTTAACACTAATTAAATATTTTTACACCTCATATGTGGTTTAGAAATCCCTTCTCAAAACTTAAGCAACATCTAAAATACTAAAATGTATGCTTTAAATGGATGGCAGGTGTTTCAGTTGGAACCAATTTAGAATTATTATGCACTAAATTATCTCTCGTAAAGACAGTACTTTACCAATGAAAAAATTCAAAATATTAATGTTGAGTTTCATAAGATTGGAGTTTCTTTTCCCCCCCTCTGCCTATCCGAGTTAGAGACAGGGTAGATCGATATAATCTGCTATAGTTCTTTACACAATGCCACA
Source organism: Carya illinoinensis (assembly GCF_018687715.1). NCBI lineage: Eukaryota > Viridiplantae > Streptophyta > Magnoliopsida > Fagales > Juglandaceae > Carya > Carya illinoinensis. The sequence continues at coordinate 46,870,924 of NC_056752.1, forward strand.
CTGCATGCTCATGCACAGCATGTGCAACCTTACCGCTTTAGCAGACGCTGCAACATCAACATGCATGCTTTGTGACATCACTTAATTCTGGGGGTCACACCATTAAAACTACTGATGTGATATCCCGTACGTATTCCAGTTTTTGTCTCTCTTTTTCCATAAAGAGGCGAAATGGGTTACCATACCTTTAAGAGCTTACACATAATATGATCCGTCAGTGTTGGGATGCTTGCATTAAAATGCTTGCCAATGAGCTCAATGTCTTCTTCAATGTGCTTTGGAATGGCAATGAGCTCCTTTATCATTTTAATTGCTGATCCGATAACCATAGTCCATAACCTCCAGGTAACTGATAAATAAATGCCAAATTATATTGCTGAAAATATGCAAAAGTGTTAATGTATAGTACCATGCCCGTCTCAAAAAGTTTAAATTGATGGAAAAAATAATATCTAATTAAATGAGATAGACTATAGAGTCATGATTATAATTAAGATCTCTGGTATGATTCATGTAAAATCGTCACTTATTTTAAAAGTTTAAATTTTTGAAATAAGTGATTAAACTTATAAGATAAGTGATGATTTCACAAGTATAAAATATAAATTATATAATTACAGACAACACCGTCAGATAGAGAGCGCATCCAACATGATCTAAAATGCGTTGTCCGCGCACCTATTGTCGTTTGGAGCTAAATTATAAATCAAATATGCATCCTCAAGCTAGTCATGCTGCACATGAATAAACTTACACCCTGCATCCCTTGCTCACATAGGAAGTAATTACAGATACTGTTGTATTTTGAGAACAAGAATGCCAAATCCAGGCGGCAATTCAAAATTGCCAAGTTGCTATGATATTATTAATTAATGTGTCTGCCCATTCGCTTGAAGTACATTCTTCTAGTTCATGGATTGTGCCCCTTGTCGATATGAAGAAACCCATATGCCATTTCAAAAGTAGCATGGATTTTTTCATCAAGGAGACCTAGACACACAAAAGATGCATTATTTAGGACATAGAAGCAATACAAGCTGAAAGCCAGAACAAGGAGTTTTTCTCTAAATAGGACTAGAGGCCTGGCAGCTAGCCCAGCTGCTCAGCCAACATATCCACATCTCCTTCATCTTCCTATTCAACACCCAGGATACCAATTATTTCTTCTTCGATATTAGCCTCATTTAACAGATTTTCCCAGAACCCCTCCTCAAGGTCCTTATCTCTTCTTTCATGTTCCTCTTCTTTCTCTATATGTTCTTCCTCAGGGTTATTTTGGCTCCCACCTAGTCCGTGCATGTTCATAGCAAGTTCTTCCAGCTCTGAAGCTTCAAACTCGGACATGTTGTCGTGATCCTGACGCTCAAACTCAGATAGTTCGCCAACTTCAAGGTTACTAGGTCCTTGATCATGAATAGCTCGCCTTCTCTTCTTATTCACCACTTCCTCGAGCTCTTTTCGTCTGTGCTGCTGAACTAGCCGTTGTAAAAAGTTGGGATTCTGCATTGCTCTTGCCAAGAAACTCATCATCTGTTGCTGCTTGAGCTCTGTCTTTCTAAGTCTATCCCCCATTGCTTGGAGGTAAGTTCCAGTATTCTGTTGTTGCTGTCGAAGCTTCGCCAGTTCCACCATTAAAACCTGCTTGTCACGCCTCAACCAATCAACTTCTCCGTCTAATCCAAACCGTCCAACTTCAACACAAGTGTCCAGAGCCTGCTGTGAAGCATGGGCTTGCGGTGTCTTCCTCCTCCTAATAGTCTTTAGAAGATGCTTGCGTCCTCTAAGAAACCCTTCATTGGCAAACTCCCACCTATCAGGATCAACCTTCCTAAAGCCCTAACATTAATCAAATTCTTCATTCACGATCACATTCATTAGACAGCTCAGTGTCACTTATTACATTAATTATATATATAGCAACACAAAATAAGATCGATCTACCAGAACATCATATGATGGTGTCTTGTAAATTTTATGTTGTAATATTCTTTGCACGTCCTTTTTCAAGACAGCAAATAAACAAAATATTCAAATAAATTTAACCATAAAAAAAGAGAGGTAAATCAAATCTAAAATAAATAAAAAAAAGAACAGAAAAGAAGAAGGAACCAAAGAGGCTAACGAAGGTACATGTTATCCAATTTAGGTGTCTCATGAGGAACATGAACCACAGGTGTAAGAAACTGTAAATCAATTTCAAAAGAAAGAACACTTTATCAATACTCTTCAATTATATTAAGATGGAAATTCCCAAAATCATTTGCCGAAAGAAGCAAGCTGGAACAAGAACAACTTACATAAGTGTTGAGCTGCCTGACAAAGCTTGAGAAATTGTTGTGCTTGAAGTATCTGGGGAGAAGACTCATGGCAAAGGACTGGGGATCCCAAACAACAAAGCTGTTGTTCCCTCTACTCCAAGAAACGATATGGTTTGTGGTGAGATCGTCGACGATGTCATACGTTTTGGTAAGGAAAGGTGGAGGACCTGTGCCATGGAGTCCCTCCCTTGGTTGAGGAGGAGGAATTTTTATAGATGGCGCCGTGTCCGAAAAGAACCAGCTGCTTGCTCCTGCAGGGAAGTCCTCCTTCACTCGACCTTGAGGATACATATTTGCGAAAGAAGGCAACAACTAAGAAGATTAACTGTGATCTGGGTTGTTCACAATAATATGGATTTGATTTGGGTTATGAGCATGCGAGGCGTCTAAGGGCTATGCAGGCCTAACTCAGAACAATGCAGCTGAGATCTCAGCTTTCCATGATGAGAAGCCATTCTGATGATAGAATATTTCTCAAAATGGGTCCTGGGAATTGAAGTAAACAAGAAAAAAGCCAAGAGCATACGCAAGTATTGGCCGCCGAATAATAATCAAACATGAACAGAAATAATCTGATAAACCAACCTTAGACTGGAAGGAGAAGAGTCATAGGTAACAGGAGCTTAGGCTGCTGTGGGGGTCAAAAAAGGGTGAGGAGCTTGGAATTAAGAACCGAGGACTAGGAGCTAAAAATGTGAAAATGATGTCATATTCACTTTATTAAGAGCCGGTGGTGTTTTTTATTATTTTTATTTTTGGCGGGTTCTCTTTTCACGTCTCTCCTTTTGGAAAAATATCAGCAGTTGAGAAGGTGACGATGCGCAAGAGAACTTAAAATGTTATCAAGATATTATTCTCTCTCCTCAATCCCATGATTCCTTTCTCATTTGGGAAAGCCATTTGGCACGTTAGTCCAACTAAAGGACAAAGAAGGTTGTAGAGTGTATGCCGTTGGTATAACAATAATAATAATAATAATAATAAGGTAAGAAAGAGAGGAAGAAAACAAAAGAAAACTATAGCGTTTCTGCAATTGGCAAGATAGGTTTGTGTCCTTTCTTCCTATGACGGCACTGGAATTGGCTATATTCAAATTTATTTAGGAGTTAATTGGCTTAACTTTCTACAATTCAGAGGTCTCTCAGGAATTTTCATGGGTGGTTTCAGGAGCCAGTCGTAGCGCTATTGGTGGTTCTTTGACCTCTTTTCCTGAGTGTGATTTGGGATTTGCTTATGGTTATTTAGATTCGGTTTGGACACATGAAATTTTTATTTTAAATATAAAATTTTTATAACAATCTTTATATAAAGTATAATAAATAATTTAATTTTTTAATTTTTTTAATAAAATATTATTTATTTTTTATCTAAAATTTAAAATTCTTATCTTAAAATTTTTAAGTGATCAAATCGAAGCTCACAGTCCCCACTTGATGGGGAATGACACCACAGAAATCTGCCACATGTTACAGCCCTGATTGTGGATAAAATTGCTCTTGGTACAAGGGTTGTCGACATGAATAATGAATATCCTAGCAAGAAAGTATTATTATATGTACACATCATATAAAACGTATTGGGGGTATCGTGGCGTTAAGCTATGGAGTTTGGGTGCATGGAAAGTCGTGATAGGCTTACCATTCAATCACAATTAATTTATAATTTTAAAAAAAATTATATTTTTTTAAATATTTTAAAACATCAAATCAAAACAAAGTCAAATTTTAATTTAAAAAAAACATACTATTTTAATTCATTGTTGTAAACAAATTGTTCTGTCATTTTTGCCCTTGAAAAGGGACTACAGTGTTACAAATTCACGAACAAGATGTGGGTGAGTGATTCTGTGATTGATTCAAAGCTTTTTCACACGGAGATTAAACGCGGTTAATTGGAAGGCCATAGAATGGGCAAATCGAATGCCATAATGCCATTGATCTTGTCGAGGTTGATGATGATGAGCAATCAATCTCCTAGACTCTCACTCTTGTTTGTTGCGAACACGTACCGGATTCTTGCGTCGGATTTTGAGCTACGGATGATTTTATTATTATTATTATTTTTTTGTAATGTTAGTTGATACTATTATATAAAAAATGTAATATGCAGAAGGTAATACGACTTTTCCGAGTACACAAAATATCACCCATTTTAATCAAATTTACAGCAGGCAATCCACCAACAGGATTAAACCCAGTAACGCTAAACGAGCCAACATAACATAGGGATCTTTATATAGGCAGGAAGTACAAGCCACACTAAGAGCGCACCTGGCAGTCGGCCCCGAAGGCAGAACTTGACAGATGGTTCACCCAAGAAGAACATGCAATATAACACAACCAAGAACGTATATACGCTTATACCATATCTAAAAGGCGTCTATATTCCATATACAGCACAGAGGTAAAGATACTGAGTTTGCGGAGTATGTGAGCACTCTACAGTCTACACGAGGATAGTAAGAAACACAGACAAGCCAAGGGAAACCGCACATGCATTCCAGACCATACAAGCATAGGAATCTTTATTTAAGTCGAAATGTTTTTGTTTAAGTCCAAGTTTAGAGGTAAATGAAGATTTCAAGCTGCAGCATCAACAGCATGATCACCAACTTCCTTCTCCACGAAAGCTTTAACGTACTCCTTCCTGCAAGAAGAAATAGCACTCAAGGAAGCCTGTTAAATGCTCTTTAGGCCACAACATACCAGTAGGATGTCTCAATACAGAGGATAGGCAAAAATATACCTTGCAGGCAGATGATCATGAGGACGATTAAATGGAGTCCAGATTGGATCACCAACAAATAGCCGCATGGCCTGAATAAATAAATTTTTGAGAAACATTTTTTAGAATATAAGAGTGAGATGGAAAAACTATATTTTACACCTTAAACTACCACTCCCTTTGCAATATAACCACCAAACTTTCAATGTTGCCAGAGAAATCAAATGAAAAAGAACCGAGACTATGCATGTGTACATGAAAACACTAATCACATTTAAAAGCCATTAATACTGATATGCTAGCCAGGGGGAAAAACATGAGTAGTACTACATATTCTTGCTTGATTGGTCAACATAATTTGTAGCACAAGTACAATTTACCTCTTCATTAAGCCTGACATTGAGAAGACAAAAAAGAAAAATGATATTTGCAGTCGTGATTATGCAAGCGTCGCACAGTCTCTTTGAAAAAAGTGAATTAATACGAGACCCACATGGAAAAAAAAAAAATAATAACATTTTAATCGTGGACCCCACTCTTTTTCTCAAAGGGATTGCGCAGCGTTTACACACTCCACGACTGTATGGCATTACTCGACAAAAAATAAGTAAAGGGACACGATCTTTAATGGTTAGATCTTAAAGTAGGGGTGAATTCAAAACAAAGTTGTAGTTTTGGCGGATAAAGAGAACTCTGGGAGCTTAATAATAATATTGATCAAAAGGATAGGTGATCAAAAGGATAGGTGGTTGGAGACACTATTTTCAATTTTCCCTAATAAAATACCAAGAGAAACGTAGGTGGGCTTTTACAGACAAAAAATCGCAGTCAATGACATGAAAACATCTCATAGGTTCCAATGTACAAATAATCTAACTTAGGTGTAAGACAAGAAAAATATGTGCTTCCAAAGTTTAATAATCTATTTTTTCAAACTAATAGTGATAAGAAATGGAAGCATAATAAGCGATGATGAAAAGTCCTCTCCACAGAAGTCCATGTCATGTAAGACAATGTTTAATAATCTATTGGCAACTATTATGGATAGCCCAAGTCTTAAATTAATGTAAAATTGAAAGAGAATAATTGTATTAGCAGTAAGATAATAATAATCCGGAATAAGTGTGCTTGATGGTTGGGGAATGGAGATGTTTAAAACTGATATTTAGTCAGAATGAAGGCAAGCTACTTTTATGATTACATATGTACCACATCAATACCTTGATGTAGTTCTCTGAATCCAGAGTAAAGCGGTGATAAATTCCAGCAGGCAAAACAATCATTCCCCCCTTCTTCACCCAAACACGAATCCACTTGTCATTATGATCCCTGACATCAAAATATCCTTCACGAAAATGCAAGCTGTCAACAACCAGATTTTTTGGGTGAAGCGGTCACTGTAAACGAAAATAAAGCATATCTACTCTTACCACTTCCTGCCACACAATAGCGGATCTCCTCATCGGTGTGAAGATGTTCCTCAAAAAAGTTTTTGATCTTCTCTTCATAATTAGGCAGTTTTTCTGGACAAACTTCACAGAAGTCCTGAAGAAGGATCTCTCCGATTAAAAGTATGGTACAAGTATGAGAGAGAGAGAGAGAGAGAGAGAGAGAGAGAGAGAGAGAGAGAGAGAGAGAGAGAGAGAGAGAGAGAGAGAGAGAGTATTTTCAGTTTGCAACCTTTAGTAAGCAAGACCTGATTATGAACTTTTAAATGGAAAAATGAGCAAAACACATTTTTAAGCTCTTCCTATAGGGTCCAATAAATTCTTCTTGATAGCTAAGTTACATGTATATTCGTAAAAAAAAATGTGAGCTTCGAACTATTCTTCTCTGCAGTGATGTTTTACACCATTCTAGACTGACTTTCTTTATCTCTACTCTACAAGTTAGCGTGATGTTTGCAACACTTAGAAGTCGAGCACAACCTCATCTTGCAAGACCAGTTAGCACAAGAAACATAAAACTGTATGTCAGTATGAAAAACTCAAACAAATACAAAAAAATAAGTTTTGCCAACTAACCATGTAGGAATAACCACGGTCTTCACGAATCTTCTTTAGCTCCTCATCAGTTTCATAGTTATCAGCATCCAATCGCCAACTGAGTACTCCAAGTTCTACAAGTGAGCATAATGGCTCATGTAAATTCAGAGACCCAACATTCTGGATCTAATAAAAATTAACAAATTCTTTAAAGATGCTCACCAGAAAGTTGATCTAGGGATACAAACTCCTTTGGCTCCCTGTGATGGGGGAGTCTCTGGTCATCATCACTATCATCCATGTACCATGCTTGAACTACTTCCTCTCTCGGATCCTGTGGATATCTGAAGCATGAGAAGATAAACCATGACAAAAATTGCATGTTTAATGTGATGCTTGTAAATGAATCCAACCCATGCGGTTTTACATGAATGGGAAGAGTGCATTTCATAAATCCATGCAATGCAAGAAAATCTGATGCAGGACAGATTGCTCTGTTACGAATCTGATGCATGATATTTGAATTTGGGTATTGTAGATAGCTATTAATAAAACGTTCCGAGTCTAGTACAATAATTAACTTTTAAAACAAATGTTCGGTGGGTTTAATTCAAACGTTTAAGGCCTGGTTTACTTCAAAGAGCAAAAAAGGTTTAGTCTCAAATGCTTAAAGACAAAAGAAAGCAGAAAGAAAGGGAAAAAAGAAGAGCCCATACAATACACCAACGTTTTCTACGGGATCCCACCTAGGATTTCCGGATAGGAATGGTTCATAAAGGGTTAAATACAAAATTAGTGCCCACGGTTTCAAATTCAAATTAAGGGGAAAGAAATTTTTGAAAACCAGTCTAGAACACAGTACGCTTACCTCTGAACGCAACAAGGTTTTTCTAGTTCAATATTTCAATACATCATCCGTTAAAATTTATATTGAGGAACTTATCATGCATGTTCCATCAAATTTAATCCAATTCTAACCTAAGATCTTCAATTAAAAAAAAAAAAATAAGGTTTACTTGAATGAATTCAGAACATACAACCAACAAAAGAAATGCAGGGAAAATTTACAAGGGTAAATACTTTACCGAGAAACAAACAGAGAGAGATAACTATTACCCCCGTACCTTTTCCGGGACACCCATCGTTGGAATCCTTAGGCGATGGATACCCTGAGAGAGAGAAGCTTTGAAGGAACGCGAGGTTGAGAACAGAGAGAGCCCCCTTCTATTATACTTTTGAAGGACGAAATCGCCCTTCTTGTATCTTAAGAAGGCGTTGAAAACTTTTTCTGTGCTGTCCAGGTTAATTGAACCGTGCATCGGTAGGAGAGTAGACGGTCATTTTACATAAAGATAATTTTTTTGTGTGTTTTTTTAATATAATTTTTTAAGGGTACGCAGATCGAACTGCCTGGTTATTATTAAATATCTTTTTTTTTTCCTTAAATATTACGAAAAATATTTTTTAATTTAAAAAATAATAATAATAATTAAATATATTTTTTAACGGTTCAAAAAATATTATATATATATAAAAAGCACCCATCGGTGCAAATGTTGATCGGTCTACCGAACATTTCTCCTTTTTTAAATATACATATATTTTTTTAAAAATACTATTTGGTACATCTTTCGATATCCATATTCGGTGTCCCCAGTAGAATCATTTAACAAATATTTGATAAGTGCTAAAAAAGTAAAAAAATTTTAAAAAATAAATTTACAAATTGATATAGTTTTATATAATATATTAAATCTATTCTATCTGTGACATTTAACTATAATACTTTATAATATATCGTTAGGTTTCTTTTTTCTCTACTAAAAGGATTGGAGGAGGTGATTAGAGATGACTTTCCTACCAGAACGTGATTATAATAGCACCCAACTTACTGAAGAGCCAGACAAAAGAGTCTAGACGGTGAGAACCACGTGCGCTCCTTACAAGTCGGACTTGAGCCATAACCTACCTCATAAGCACATCAATGATACATGAGCCAATGGACTTACCAATAATCATGAGCACTTTTCATTGTGAAATTCAACCTTAGGACCTAGTGCCCACTATCAAAATTTTTAAATCAATTAAATTATTTTATTTGATTGATATGCTAGAGTAGACATTGATATCTATTGCTTGAATGAAGATCTTAAGAAAATGTTACCTTTTGAGTATGTTACAAGTAACATGACCAAAAATAAAGGTCACTAATCTTTTAATGGTGTGCAAGTCTCACTCATTATTTTTTTTATTTCTTTTTCATTCGTGTAAACAAACTTAGGCCTCATTTGTGAACACATTTTATATCAAAAATTTTCATAATTTTCTTCTCAAATATCACTAGACACGAAATGTTTTCAATATCAAGTCTTCAGTTTTTTCATCTAATAATTAACTAATTATTACAACTTTTACAAACTTTCAAACAAAATACAAAAAATAATTCAACTTTTTTAATTTTTAAAATAAAAATAATATTTAAAAAATTATATTATAACAATATTTAAACTTTATAATATTTTTATTCCACTATTTCTCTCTCATTTTCCAAAACTTAATAAGAAATTTTAATTCAAGTCATTTTATTACTATTAATAAATTTTTCATATCATTTAATTCCACAATCGAGACCTTAGAAAACCATTTTAAAAAAATAAAAAAAGAAGACTCAGAAAACAAAGGATTATTGAATGGACTTACCATTTGGTCCAATGGTGGGTGGAATTTGGCTGATGACAGCTTGGAAGGTCAAGTTGAATGGGTTATCAAATCCAAAACGAACTTTAATTCTCCTACTCGTTATTGTTGAGAAATCATCACGATGCGGTCGATTTAAAAATAATTTCATATTATTATTATATCGGTAGAGTATACAAAAAATATATAAAAATAACTATATTTAATATTACTCTATTATTATTATTATTATTAATTATTAATAAAACTAGTGTTCAAAACCATCCCCATTGCTACTGCTGCCACTCTAATACTACCACCGGCATCACCATCTCTTTAGAATGCCATTAACTTGAACTTGTAGAATGCTGCTATGAACTTTGCAAAAGATGGGCACGCATTTTACACAACGAAAAGACTGACTGCCTGCGGCTCTAATCTCAACAAAAAATCTCTTTCTAAAGAGTTTTATTATGTACAAGTAAAGTCGCGTATTAATCTGCGTACTAATATTGATTCGTTCATACTTAAAATTTAAATTAACACTGTTTTCAATAAAATCTATTTTTTGACCAATCACAAAAAATTAATGCATATATTAATACATAATTATGCTCGTAATTAAATTTTTTTCCCTCCAAAAAGATAAATTACGAATGATGGCTAAATGATTCTTCAAGTAACAAAATTGCTTGGGTTAGTGTGAACTCGTACCATTCAGAACAGACGCTTGTCCACAAAATACAGTACAAGACTTCACCATCCGTGAACCAGCCCAAACATGCAAAAGGTAGGGGTGAATTCGGTCCGGTCCGGTCGGTCCACAGGGGGATTTACGGACCGGACCGGACCAATTCGGTCCAGGGTTTTCCCACCCTGGACCGGACCGAAATGGACTAAGGACCGGTCCGGTCGGTCCCTTTCGGGGGGGTCCGGTCCGGTCGGTCCGTCGGTCCAAATATGGACCATGTAGCCCATGGGCCCAATCGGCCCAACAGTGAAATCACATTAATTTTTTATCTAATTTTATGTCAAAAAATACCTAAAAATAAAAGAGTTGAATGCAAAATAAAATTAAGCATAAAAAGAAAATTATCTATATACAATAAATTTGAATAAATGATTTTACAAGGAAAAAAAATAAAGAAAATTGAAAAAGACCCATAAATTACAAAAAATCCATGACTTAATGTCTAAATTAATGATTTACAAAGGACCTATGATTTCATTAAAACTTAAAGAGCACCACTTTTACATCCAAAAATAAAAAATCCAAAAATTCATGTCAAATCCTCACATAATTGCAATATTTTATATCAAATGAAATTTAATACATCTAAATTCTAATTCTATGCCAACTAAACATCCATATTTCAAAAGAAAAGGAAAAAAGTTGAAAAGTACATCTAATTCTTAACTAAACATCCAACTAAACATGCCAACTAAACATCCAAAAGTCCAAATAAAAGGGAAAAAAAATAAGAAACCAAAAAAAGTTAAGCAAAGGACATAAAAAATATTACAATTTACAATCCATGCATCTAGGCTGCTAGCCATAATAACTAATAAAGTGATATTACGAATTACAAGTGACTAAATAATAACTAATACAAATAACAAATAACTAAGATATGATCTCTAAACGGCAAACACTTGATCCCGTCAAAGCTTTCACCACCAAACGAAATGCTGCCAAATAGGACACAAAAATTCAATGAGAGACAATACAAAAGTAAAACTAAATTGGACAAGTCACAATTGAAGAAAATAATCTGAAATTTTAAAGAAAACAATTTAAGTTCTCACCTCATGAATTTGCATTAGATGTAGACATTGTATTTGACGCCTCCATAGAATTTTCACCCTCCTGAGCAAGTGCTATACAATAAAGGAAAAAAAAAACAATTTATATAAATTTTCACTACATATATAAATCATAAAAGTTATAAAATGAAGTAAATAATAAACATACCCATATCCAACTGCCTCTCAAAATCTTCCACATCATCCATTATAGTCCTAAGGCTGATTGGAGTAGATGAAGAACGAAGCCAATTTTGTGTACAAATGAGGCCCTCAACCATCATTGGAGATAAACTACTTCGGAAAAGATCAAGAACACGACCCGCTGTGCTAAAGCAAGATTCAGAGGCAACTGTAGAGACTGGTATTGCAAGTACATCGCGTGCAATTTTTGAAAGCACACGATATCTAAATGAGTTAACCTTCCACCAAACTAGAATGTCAAAACTTGCACTGTCTGTCTCACACTTTTCATCTAGATATCTATCAACCTCTAACTTACTTTCAAGAGAGTCCTCCGACTGCAACCGTTGCTTAAATATGGCCATTCTCTGTGCACGAACATCCACGTCTGTACTTGGGCCATCGTCACCAGTAAGATTTACATCTTCACGTGATAAACTTCTAGACTGCTGCTGTTGTTGTAAAGAGTTGCTATTCTTATCATTTGCAAGGTATGCCTCATACATGCGGGTTAAAGTATTCTTCACTGAACAACTCAAATCAACTGCTTTTGTGGGATCATGGGCATACATCACTTCCAACTCAAAGTCAAGATATCGCATCTTGTACCGAGGATCAAGAAGAATTCCAACAAACAACAACATATTCATATTATCCAAGTTACCCCAATATTTGTTAAATTTTTTCTTCATATTTGTGGTCATTGATCCCACCACAAGGTTTTGATTTTGACACTCCAAATCAATTGCACCGGATATTGTAGCTAACTCCGGAAAAAAAGAGTTGCAAGTTGCATACAGACCCCCCGAAAAGCGTAAAGTTGCATCATGAAATAGTTTAAGAAACTTTACAAACAACCTTGCCTTCTCCCAATCAATATTATTGGGAGGCCCCAACTTTTTTGACGTTCTCCTATTCACAACTTGCTCTACATCTTCCTCATCATCGTCATCATCATCTCCAATACTAGTAAGGAAAGCCGAATCCTCTTCTTCCAACCGTTCAAACGCTTTTCGAAATTTTATTGGTCTCTCTAACATAAGATAGGTGGAGTTCCACCTAGTTGGTACATCTAAGCAAATGCCACTTTTACACGTAATTTCTTCCAACTGTATACATTTATTAAACATACTCCACCTTTGAGGTGATGACTTCACATATTTTACAACACCTCTCACCTTTGCAATAGACTCATCAAATTCCCTCAACCCCTCACGAACTATTAAGTTTAAGATGTGGGCACAACATCGAACATGCAAACATTCATGTTCCAAAATAGTATCCTTCCTATACTTGATTTTTTTCTTCAAATAAGAAACTGCACCATTATTAGAACTTGCATTATCAAGTGTGATAGCAAGATATTTTGGTCGCCCTCAATCATGCAAACACATCTCAATGGCCTTACCAAGTGTATCCCCTTTGTGATTCTCAACCAAACAAAAAGAAAGAATTCTCTTGTGTAGATTCCAATCATCATCAATAAAGTGTGCAGTAAGACACATATAATTGAGATTTTGCACGGATGTCCATGTATCCGTAGTGAGGGAAACTCGTTGCCCTTGAAGAGCACTTCTCAACTTATTTTTTTCCCTCGTATACACACTAAAGCAATCCTTTGCAACCGTAACACGAGATGGAATCGTTACCCACTTAGGGCAAACAGTAAGCATAAACTTCTTGAAACCCTCTCCCTCAACAAACCTAAAGGGTAGCTCATCAAGAATTATCATCTCTGCTAAGCTTTGTCTACAAGCATCAACACTGAATGCTATAGACACAAGTTCTCCACTACCACTTCCTCCATCCCCCTTCCAAGCTAGGGTAGTTTGAGACTTATCCGTCCTATTAAAAGGACATTTCTTACATTGTTTTTCAATATGATATTTCATGGACTTTGTACCGTTGGTCTTCGTATCACATGCATACGAAGCAGTACAATAATTACATTTAGCCCTAGGTTTACTTGGATCACCGTTTGGTATTCTAGTAAAATGATCCCAAACCATTGACCTATGTCTGCCACTTACATTGGGTGCAAGTGGAGGTAGGGCTGTACCACTTTGTGTAGGCATACTTGACTCTACATCATCTGTAGTAGAGTCTTGAATCTGGTCCATCTACAAAAATATAGATATAAATTCCTATAAAAATCCCAACTTGCAAACTTTTAGGTCTTAAACAGGAGAAAAAAAATAACCTAAAAATATCAATCAAAGATAATAAATTCAAGATGATTCTCAAATAATTTATGAATTGATCACTTCAACAAACACACACTGGAAGAAAATATTAAATTAATTTATTGACACACACACTCAACATCATATCAACTGATCAACAAAATAACATATAAGATATAGATATAAATTCCTATAAAAATTCTAACTTGCAAACTTCTAGAACCACAGAGGGTTCTTACCCCCAATCCTCACCGAACAGCAACATTTGTTTCTGTTTATTTTTTATTTTTTTAAAAAATATAATGCAATTCGGTAAGAAATTTCACACGGAATAATATTTCCCTTATTTTTTGATTATCAACAAAAAATATGGTTTAGGGATAAAACGGCGAGCTGGGGGGGGAGGTATTGAAATAAATATTAGAGGTATTTATTAAACACTGGTATCAACACATTTATTGAAATAAATATTAGAGGCATTTATCTACTAACTGGTATCAATACTAATTGAAGGAAACGGCGAGTGGGGGGGGGGGGGGGGGAAGGTATTTATTACGAAGCATTTATTATTACCTTTAAATGGACCGGTGAGCTGGGGGGGGGGGGGGGGGGGAACGGCGAGCTGCCGCTGCTCGTTGAACGGACCGGTTGGTTTGTGGGAACCGGAAGGGTGCGACGGAGGGGCTGCGAGCAGCAGGGTGCGACGGAAAGGGTGCGACGCCAACGGTCTGCTGTGGTCTGAGTAGAGGTCGGCCGTGTGAGGGTTAGGGCTGATTCGGCTGAAGTAATGGGGGGAAATGGGGAATCGATGAGCTGGGGGGGGGGGAAAGAAGGGTTCGGTCGAATATTAATGGGATAAAACGGTGCCGTTTGGAGTTAAAATAACTCCAAACGGCGCCGTTTCACAGACCGGCTCATTTTAAAAAAATAAACTGGGTTGCATGAAACGGCGCCGTTTCATGCAATCCGGTTTTAATTTTGGTTTCCCCTGGACCTAAACGGCGCCGTTTAGGTCCAAATTTACATTAAACGGCGCCGTTTTCTATAATGCCAGCAGTAAGCATCCAATATTATTTATCTTCTTGGCATATAAATTAGAAAATATTTAAATTAATAAAACTAAAGTTAAGTAAACTAATTGATGTAATAATGTGGATTATTTCATTAACTCAAAAAATAATTAATTAAACTTATATTGATGATGTTAAATTGTTAATTACTAAATTATTGATTCATTAATCATTACTAACTTAGAGACATAGACTTATAGTATGTTAATGAATTAATGAGCTATATTAAACTTATAGAGGCAAATGTTTTTATATGATCATGAATCATGATTCATAGATGTAGATGTTAATAAACTATAATTAGTTAATAGTAAATTGGTGATAGGTTAGTTAATTGATATCATATATTAGTTCATTAAAATTTACATTAATATTTATAATTGCTTTATATTTAGTTATAAGTTACAACTTAGGTATTAATTAAAAAATTTATCTACTAACTTTAATTAGATCATAGATGTAGTGTAGTCTTGACTCTTGTATATGTTAATAATTAATAGTAACATAGTTAATGGTGAATTGGTGATAGGTTACTTAATTGATATCATATATTAGTTATTAATAGTTAATTAAAATTTATACTTGATTTATATTTACAAAGTTACAAGTTACAACTTAGGTATAACTTGTTTATCTAATAACTTTAATTAGATTATAGATAATAATTATATTAGTAATTAGTTAATTCACCTACTAATTAGTTAATGGTGAATTTAATCAATTGATAATAACTACTATAATATTAATTTAAATTTAAAGTTTTATATTGTTAAAATTAATGGTAATATTTTAGATGAAAATTACATAATTATTTATACAATTATTATATAAAATAATATATATAATATATTTTAAAATAACAATTTCCGTTCGGTCCGGTCTGGTCCAAAAAAGTCACAGACCGGGACCGGACCGAAAACCGAAATTATTGTTTTGTTGGACCGAGACCGACCGGCTCTAAGGCCGGTTCGGTCCGGTCCGGACCGAATCAGTCGGTCCGGTCGGTTTTTCCGGTCCGGACCGACCGGCTTTCACCCCTGGCAAAAGGCATGCCTTGGAGGGGGCTGCCAAATCGGTTCCCACTTCCCCCCTGTATGTTTGACATGATCATCAAATAGGGCTCTTAACTTCCAACAACGTCTGACCCATACGGTAGTTCCAATTTATCTCTCTTGGACATATGCAATGCAGCCAACGTGCAATCCATGAATGAAGGATGACCAGTTCACGAGGTATCACCGTATCAGTTGCTTTTACATCAAAGTTTTGAATACCATTTTAATTAAAATACTGGAACAAAATATTTCAATATCAATACCAATACCATTTTAAGATAGTCTATATATAGATAAATTAATTATAAATATATAAATTATATTTCAAAATAGTATCAATGCAAATCTTAAAAAGTTAAAACACATTTATAAAACTCAATAATACTTCTAAGTAGATGGCTGCCTCGTCCCGTTTTCCAATACAATATGCAATCTTGTGAATAAGTCTCACTTATATAAACTAGTCTAACAAATTTAAAAATTCATAACATAGTTTTTATCTTATCAATTTTTAAATTATTGTTATATATATAAATTTTAATTATATAATAATTTGAGTCTAAAAATATATTTTTGGAACTAGAAATAATTTTTAAATTCAATGGGACATCAGCACTCTTAAAGTGGGTGGTGGGGGGGATAGATGGGATATTTGCCCCCTACATCCCAGGGGCGGGGTGTTGGGAAGGGGTGCACCTGCCCCCACATATGTAGGTAGCACCCCTACTTCTAAGTTCTCAATCTAACTATTAAAAAAAAAAAAATCACTTATTTTCATCACGAAAATGGAAGAGATTTTATTTTAAGTCTTCAATAAAAGGGAATTAAAACAAGTTTAAAAAAATAGTTTTCAGAAGTGCAAATTACGAAAGTAAGGATTTTTACATTAATTTTTGCCGATACACTGAAAATCAGCTGGTATTGACCGAAATGTACCTGTACGGCTAGTATTAACCCGATACGAAACACATACCTCTCCCATGCCGATTATTGTTCTAGCATGGTAAATACCGGTATGGCTAAGAGTGTCAAATCGTGTTAACGAGTCATGTCAAGACATATGCATTATAGTTAATGGGTCAATGCAAACACGACCTGTTATGGGTTTCGTGTCAAAATTTTCAATCAAAACACGACCCATTAAAATAACGGGTTGACACGACACTACCCGTTAGTGAATCTTACGAAAGGGTTAACACGACACGACCCGTTATAACCCGTTTATATTAATGGACACGAACACGACCCGTTAACTCGTTTGACCTGATTAATTTTATATAAATATTAAAATCACAAAGTCTATAAAAAAAAATATAACACTAACTATAATTACAAAATTACAATCCAAAAATAAATACACTGAAATTAAAATGAAAATCCCAATAATACCATATATGATAAACAATAAAACAAAATAACAAACTCACAAAGCGCATATTGCATTGTAAATATTAATATTATAATCTCAAATATGATGATAAACATACAAATCTAAACAAATTATGAACTAACAAAAGATGGTGTAACGTCCTCAAAGTTCTCATTATTTACAAATAGCATTGCAATGCGTGTGAGATTACAAACAAATCACAAAAACTTTTTGTTCTATCTTTTTTATATTTTTAGATAGAATGGCAAAAGTGTAATTTTTATTTTCTTAACGGGTCATAACAGATTGACCCGTTAAGCAATCGTGTCTTAACGAGTCAACCCGTTTTGATCCGAATCTGATAAGACTAAACCCAAACTCGCTTTTATCGTGTCGTGTTCGTGTTGAATTAACAGGTCATATCACATATTGCCACCCCTAGGTACGGCTGGTATGGCACGGTTTTCAAAACCTTGATTTACATAACTACTTATAGATGAATACTAGCCGTATAGTTGGTCAACGAGAAACTCCAATAAATTACAGGGTTGGTATTATAAATTACTGGATTGACATCCGCATAATATCTATGCTCACAGCAACTATCTGTTTTGTGACATTATTCTCATTTTCAAAGTTAAACATATAACACGTCATGAAAAATGCAGAGAAAGAACCATTGAGCTTACCTTTGTCATTGAGATCAATAGCTATACCAGCACTCTTTAGCTGATTATTGACAGAGCTAACCAAGACTTGTAGTGGTCCATGCTGGGGTGGAGAGCGTGTGCCACTCTGGCCTGATTTCCCATTTGAGGCATGCGTCCTCACTTGATAGTTTAAAACCATCTCCAAGCTAGAAGTCGTCGATACTGTACTTTTCTTACTCTTTAATCTTCCCCTTAAAGGAATGTGAGCAGAAGAAGGAAAAAAATAAAAAAGCAAGTAGTGAGCTTGAAGACTTGAAAAGAATCCCAGCATGAAGTTTATTCTCCTTAGGTACCTACCTGCCATTTCGCTTTTCGCGATATCTCTGCAGTGAGACTTTTCTGTTCACCTGACCCTCTACATCTTAAGAAAGACAGCAAAAAGGTTCAAGGGGTAAATAACTTTTGATTGGCAGGGGAGCTTCTTTAATTAATTAATTGCCCTAAAATTCTATCATGAGTCTCCCATAAGTTATAACACGCAAAGAGGCCTCATCAAGTGAAAACCTTTGAAATGCCTTTAAATGTGTCTTTTTAGGTCTTCGCTCTTATGATAGTGCATAGGAGGGAGATAAAAAGTTTCAAATGCAAGCGCATGTCATGCTTTGAAAAGCAGAAGCAAATGCCGGGCATAGCAGGAAGAAAGGAGAGGTTGCCAAGTAAATAAATATTTTTAAGCAAATGAAATTCTATTACAAGCGCAAGGGGTGCAACCCAATAACACAGGATGTAGATGTATATAATACAAGTCCGTGTATATCTTTTCTCATGTCACTTGAATAAATGCGCTGTAACCCCTAGGGGTTGGCTAAAGTGGTAAAGGCCTTGGTGGTATACTCCCTTCAGGTAAGGTTTGAATCCTCTTGGATGTAAACAATTTCAAAGGGCCATTGGAGTGACGGAAATTCCCCTTGAATTACCTGAGATGCACTTGTAGGAAACTCCTTGCCAAGGGTCTGTGCACTCATGGGATTAGTTAGAACATTATTCTCAGACACCCGGTGCCAATAAAAAAAAACCCTTGAACAAATGTGTTGTGGAAAAAATGATTTATTGCTTTATCTTGCTTCCTAATTTCAAAACTGTGAAATGTACCCCATAAATGTTTTTTTTTTTTTCAGTTTAATGCAAGAGGCAAGGCCACCCTCCCCATCTAAAATGGTTTGAAAGTCTCACCCTTGGCCTTGTGGCCCAACAAACCTGTGATGCACTCATGGAACCCATTAGATTGGATATTAATTTCAGTTAGAGTATGCTTCTTCACCTTAATTTGGTGGCAACACCCCTGTCAGGTAGCAATTTAGAGAGTAACTTGGCCTCTAGGTTTTGGGCCAGCTCTAGAGAAAACCCAATAATTTGTCTCACTTGAGGAAATATTATTCACAAGAATGTCATTTCACACCTCAACAAAAGCACCCAAGTTTTGTTTTCGGGATACACTCCATTTCAGTATGCAGGTGCTTAGGATTTAGCCATACAAGTAAACCATTCAGAACATATACATACATACATACATATATATATATATAAGGCCACTAGCAGGATCACTACTAGCCGATGTGGGACAATTGTCCCTGGCCACCTTGGTATTTCTGCACAGTAATTTCTTTATGTAAAAGTAAAGACAGAATGATAAACAAATAAATTTCTATTGCAGAAAATGTAATCATCTATAGCTTTTTATCCCTGAACACTTACAAAAGATAAATCTTCCTTGAATGATAGACATGACAATTAAATGCAAATTGCAGTTTCTATAAATTGCAGATTGAAGATTCTTACCAGGGTCTCTATTACTGTTCCCGTTGCCCCCAAACTGTTGAGCATATTCTGTCATCTTCTCTGTTAAATCAAAACAAAATCACCAGTTACCTTCCTACCTCTCTCTCAAAAGTTCTCTTTTTAGTATAGGTACTTTAACATAGTCAATGACTCGATTGTGAATGAATTTGAAGCATCTTATCGTTTGAGAATGTTTAGGAACTTGGTCTAGAAAACTCTAAAGCATTGTACGAAAACCAGCAATGAACAAGACCAGTACAGACAGCCTGCATTTCAGAAAAACAATCTTAAAACAATGAAGTCCTTATGACTTTGGGCAGTTATTTGAGAAGTCTTGATAAACAAAGTGAGATGCCAAGAACATAAACTGGATCTACTTCTATATTCAGTACATGTAGCTTTAACATGGTTTCACGTACAGCTGAAGCTATCTGAGAATAAAAAAATAAAAAAATGCATACTTCCAAAAGCACTCAAAGAGTAAGCTAGGAAATTGTCTATAAAAAGTTACCTGTTTGCATAATCAGTGAGGTTGTGGTACTAGGAGGAATAAGACGATCTCTGTCAGTCACTGTCTGTAAATGGTATGGAAAGGACCAAAGAGCTGCAGCCCTACCAAGGATATCATCTTGAAGCAAATGGCTCGGACTTGCCGCTAAGTGCATGATTGCCCGTGCCTGCAAATCCACATATGGTTGTTATAAGACCCACATGTCTGGAGTTAACTCCAGGAGTCCACGCATCATTACCTTATCAGTTGGCACTCCATCAAACACATTCAGCTTGCCACAGTAGAAAATTGTCATTTGCCCTACTAACCCATTCATTGCACATGGACTCCTGCAGCCACATTGTCAAATATTATTAAAACTTAACAGAAGAAAACAGGCTCCTAAACTAGAATGAAATGTGGCCTAAATTCAATCACCGTTGTATATGTAAATGTGTGGCTGTTAATCCAAAATATTGATGTGTTGTGCCACTCTAGAACTGTAGAAGTTGCAATTTTTTAGTATTAACAAAAGGATAATAAAAAATTAAATTAAAAATAAAATAAAATTATTGTCTTTACTTGTCCTGAAACTCAGCACTAAAAGAGAAGAACATTGGTTCTTCCTCAATTTCAGCTGCTACCAAGCTATTTGGTGCTAGAGACATTTGCAATTTGCAGAAGGGTACAGGAGCAGAACAAAGAGGCAAAGAAGGAAAATAAATATGCGTGTGATGAAGTTAGTAGGCACACAAGCTCTGGTGTGGAAAAGCCTTTTATCATGCTGTGAAAGCTAACCACCCAGCCATAAGGGAAAATTTCAAATAAAGGAATTCAAACCTTATACGGACAAGATATTTTCTTTTTTTGCTGATCAGAAACCATTTTCTGGTAGAAATATTAACTGAGTCCAAAACATGGCTTCCCGATAAGGAATTGACAATTGGATGACAGATTGCACTAATCAGGATGGTTCACCCTAATTAAACCTGACCAAGTTGAATGGGCTTTTTCAAATTAAATCTTCAATCTAAAAGGATTTGTAGCCAAAAAACTGAAAAAAAATCTGGAAACAAGCCACAGTTTAAATGTGTAAATTCTTCTTCATACCATGCTCAACAGTGTGCAAAGCCTCGACAGTAAGAGTTTCACATCATTGTGATCTATACATGGGGGTGCATAACAATCTCCATTTCATTGCATGGTAGAGATGAATGCTTATATGACGCTAGGAAAGAATGGATCATATAACAAATAGTGAATGTGTTTATGGGTTCTTAGGTGGGGCGGGTGGGGCAGTCTGGTGAAATTGGTGCTATTAAGTTGGCCCGTTCAATGTTTCCGTTTAGCTAAGTACGCTAAAAGAATTCCTGCTTTCAAATGTCCTCCACCTGCTAATGTCCCTTCTTATTCAACACTAAAAAATTAATTTTACGCAGGGAAAATTTGGCTCCATCCTACCCTCAATAATAGAGTTTGATCTTCATCGAGCCCATCTTGTTGAATTAAAACCCTCGTATCAATGTCGTTCAATATTAGCCAACATGCTGTCAAAGACACCAACACTGACCAGTTTCCAACATAGCAGCAAAACCATTTCACCCGTTAGCCGTAGTTTTCCACTGACCAGAAAACCTTAAATATTCTAGTTACACCAAAGACCCCAAATACAAATACATTGAACAAATTTTCCCATAACGTTTTCACCGAAGCAAACATGCCCTCAAAAAAGAGAAATGAGCAAAGCTACGTCGATCATGAAATGCACAAGTGTCGCAATCCTTTTTAAGAAAAGTAAAATTCACTATTAAAAATTTAGATTTTTTAGTATAAATCCGATATTTATTCACTTTTTTTTTTAAAGTGCACCACGTTTAATTACTCCAAATGCGAATATCATTTCTCAAATCATTTCCTAAGACGAATTTAGCACCCAAACCAGAATACCATTTAGTAAATTGCAAATAAATAATTCCAGTAGCTAATCAGAGCACATAAGCCATATCCACATACGTTATGCAGAAAACCAGACCTGGGACTAATGACAATGTTATCTACATCAGTTGGTCGCTCCGCAGAAGAAGCCGATTGCGGCGGATCCTTTCTTCCCTGTGCTGCTTCTGCCGACAACGAAACCCCGGACATCAGGACTCGGTTCCTTAACCGACTCAACTGAATTGGACGTTACCTACAAATACGTAATTAAATCATTCGACAAGCTCCGATATTTACATTGTCAAATTCAACTAAAAAGGAAAAAGAAACTCTTTTTAGTGGGAAAAGGCATCGTTTAGTAGTTGAGAAAGTGCTGGATAATATTACAAAGAGAAAGCAAGTTCAAGTCAGCCCTTTTTCCACATTTGGGTCAAACTTCCACAAACTTTTTAAACTGATGGCACTATCCTAGAAAAACAAGGGATTGTTCTAATTTGTAATAAGATCATATAAAACTTTTTCCTTCCCCGTTTCCTAGATTTACTCGACAACCAAACAGGTAGGGTATGTGCGTGGGAGACTCACGCGCGACTGCGAAACAACAACCTTCCGGAGAGCGCTATCGCCGGAGTCGTGGTTGGTCGGTTCGAGCAGAGCTTTGAGGGAAATCACCCGCTGGATCGCTTAAGATTTGTTCCACGAAGGCCTGCGCATTCCTGTCCGGACACGTGTCATTCTCTGTCTTTTCATTTTTTTTTTTTTTTAAAACAAGTTCTGTTTATTGTAATATACAGAGAGGGAGAGGAAGTGGATAGAGCTGGTTGCCCTTGGTATTCGGGGAGCAGGAAGTACGAAGGGAGGTGAGGGCAAAACTGGAAAGGGAAGAACAAAAGGCCAAAAAAACCTGTCTTTGAGGTATTTGCGGCAGTCTTCGCGGGTTAGCTGGGAAATGTCTTCCTCGGTGAGCTGGTTGAGAGGTTTGTCGAGTATAGGCCGAAACGTCGTCATTGCGGCGTTCATGTCGATTATTCCGCCCGACGGGGGTACTGATCTGCACAATTCCTTTGTAAATTTGGTTGTGTTGCGAGGGTGTGAGCGGGAGAGAGAGAATTAAGCGAGTGTGTGTGGATTTCGGACTCGGAGAGGAAGACAGGGCGCGACGCCTCTCCTCTTTGCTAGGGGCTAGGATGCACCCTAGGATGCCACGTATTACGCTGTCTGAATTATTATATTTAAAACAAACTCTGTTATTTATTATTTAAAAAAAAATTATATACCATATATATAGGTTTGGTTGCTAGATTATATTAAAATTAATTCAAATCAATATAATGTAAAGTTGAGTTTAATATTTAAATACAGGACGTTTAAATTATAAAATTTATTTTAATTTAAAATTTTTTTAGACGTAAAATTTATAATTTTTTTTAACTTAATACATCTTTACATGTAAGATTCATAATTTTTTTTAATTTTTTATAAATATTATTAAACTCATTTTAGTATTTAAATACATATAAATTTATCTTAAATAGGTTTCATAAAACTTATTTTACCATTTTAATTTATTATTATTTATAAAGAATTAAATTTAACTAAACTTAATATCTAAACGTAGCTTAAAATATATTTTATATTATTACTTATAAAAAAGTATATTTTATTTTTAAAAAATGTAAAAAATTACATTTTTATTAATAAAACTTTTTTTTTTTTAAAAATTAACCTAACAATACTCTTTTTACACACCCTTTTCAAAGTATTGATTTGACCCTTATAACAAAATTTAAAAGATAAACACTCTTTTATGTTTTAAAATATTTTTATGTTTACGTTAATTATATTTTTGAGTAGTGGTATATGTATTTAGAATTTTATTTATAATATTAATTTTGTTAGTTTTCTTTTTAAAATTCAAATTTTAAATTTCAGTGTTGAACTCAAGGTTTCAAATTTCATGTGATTATAAATCTACACATGGATTTTGATGATAACAAATGAATTCAAAGAATAAAGAAGTCTCAAGCTCAAGTTGTCTACACAATAGAGTCAAGCACATCAAGGAAACAAGCATGAGCAAGAAGGGAACAAGTTCACATTAAAATTATAGAATAATGTTGTAAATCTCTTCAAAATTCGAAATTAGGATTAATGCTCAATATTAATATTTTATCATAAAGCATTAAAATACATTTTCCACATGTGCATGAATATTTTTGAAAATTAAATTTGAAAATTTTGAAAGATGATTGATTGACATCTTTTGCATGTGCATGCGTTGATTAAAGGGTTGAACTTTGAAAATATTAAAGATGATTGATTGTCATCTTTCACATGTGCATGTTTTATTTGAATATTTTCAAAAGTGATTGATATTTTTTTAGACTTATACAAAAAGTAAAAGATTAGGTTTGAATTTTTTGAAAATGAAAGTGTGCTCATTTTGTCATATGCCAAAAGTAAAAGATTAGGTTTGATTTTTTTGAAAAAGTGAATGATGTTGTCTTTGACAATTGAAAAAGAATAACCTTTTATTTGAATTCTTTGAAAAAGTGAATGATGTTGTCTTTGACAATTGAAAAAGAAGAACCTTTTATTTGAATTTTTTGAAAAAGTGAATGATGTTGTCTTTGACATGTGAATCTTTTTAAATTTGAATATGAAGTCTCATATGCCTATAAATAGATCATTTGAGAGCTTCACATTCACAACACCAAGAGCATACAACATTCATTCAAAGCTTTCATTCTCTCTTCTCTAAGCATTGAGCATTAATCATTGTTCATTTTGAGAGATATAGTTTGCGCTGTATTGTTCTTATTTCACTCATTGAGGAGTGTTTTCTGATAACCTACCCACTATCAGCTTTTGTATCAGAAAAAGGGTGTGTATAACCCTTGTGCGTGTAGAAAGTATTCTACACGGGGAATAGTTGAATCATCACGTGTAAGGTGATTGCAAGTGTAGAGGGTGTTCTACACGGATCCTTTGTAGCGGTGTTGTTCAAATGTGTAATAGGTTTCTATCTCCACCTAAAGGAGGTTGAATAGTGAATTTGGGAATCCTCAAGGGGTAGCTTGAGGGGAGGACGTAGGCAGTGGGGCCGAACCTCGTTAACATACTGAGTTTGCTTCTCTCTTACCCTTACTCTTTATATTTATTGTTATTTCATATTTTGTTTATATTTTATATTATATATTTGATTTATAATTGTTATTTTTTTTAATACAACTCAATTTACCCTCCCTCTTGTGTTAGTCATCTGGGCAACATTCAGAATTTATAATTTTCTAAAATACATTTAATATATATATATATTTTTAAACGAGTATTGGACTAACGAGTATTGGACTGACTCTAGGGTTATTACTTACAGTACAGCTGAATTGTATTCGGACAAGTTAAAAGTCGTCAAGGCTCTAAAGATTAATGTCGTAAATCTAGGCCCGACCATGTGTAGGCCTGACTTCTCTCTTTCCTCTCTCCCGACATTGCACTTCTTTTTATGGCCCAGTAAACACCTCCTCAAGCCCTACCTGGATTCTCCCAACGTTTTTTGAAACGGTGGGCAATTGGTCTTAATTATTATAAAAGTGTTATATTTATAAATTATTTTTTATATATAATTAAATTTATAATTTAACCTATTACATTAAACGAGTTTATATTTGTTAAATATCGAAGCATTTCTTTAGAAAGTATCGAGCTATTTTTATTTATATGAGAGCGACAACATTAAACCCCTTACAATATCCTATGATTCATAAATTTTAACGTTGGAATGATGAATAACCAACCCAAACTGGAAATTTTAGGAAACATCAAACGTTGAATATGTATGGGAATCGATGGCGTTTAGCAACATATCTCTGTAATAATGGAGGAGCAGCATAAATATATAGAGGACCAAGCTGAAGTGTCGCTTTCAAACTTTCCAAACCCGATGTCTAAGAAACAGGTGAAATGGTTGCTTCCTGCCATGGTTTTTCCGTACATCTCCCTACTATAGCTATTTTATTTTAAACTGGGGTGGGTGGGTCCGCTTCTTGACAGAAGCTCCATCCCTCCCCCGGGGGCACTCTTGTTGTATTTACGCATTCTTGTTTGGTAGTAATCGGTTCGGTTTTATTAGAAACGAATATATTGATTTTGAAATTAATCGATTAAATTTTAGATATATTTTAAAATTGAATGGATATTAGGACGGTATATCAATGGGTTTGGCATCGGCTCGGCACCAAATCGAGACACTACCAATGCCTGCCATGAGCCAACACTAACAATCGAAATTGTGGGTTTGGAAAGAAAAATTGATTATATCAATCTCGACATGTGTAGGTGTACGTGGTTTTTGATTTATCATTAGTATTTTTTGAAGGAGGAGAAACTGAAGAAGAAGACATACGCATCATGCCATTGTTTGTCAAGAGAAAAAAATAAAATTATAGAGAGCAAATGAAAAAAGAAGATGACATGAGAGGGAAGAAGAGGGGTGGGGAGTTATTAATTTATTTTGAAATTGCGCCCTCCGTTTTATTATATATATTTTTTTAACTTTTAAGCCTTAAAAGGATACAATTTCACTCATTTAAGTGAAACGATGTTGTTTTTATATATATAAAAGAAAAAATATATATATAAACCGGTCAATTGGTTCAACAATTTTTTGAATAGAAGAATTGAAATCAAACCGACCAACGTCGGTTCCTATATATTTCACTCAACTACTGATCGGTTCTTCATCGGTATCGACCGGTTCCAACGTCCGGCAGTTGGTTTCCATCGATAAAGGTTGGTTTAATGATTTACTGTACACCCATAGTTTTCAATACACGATGGTAAGCAATTTTTTTTTAAATGGATTTTTAAGATAAATATAAATAATTCAACATAAGTTTTTCGAACAAGTGATGTTTTTACTTAATATTAAAATAAATATATTGAATTTAAAATCAATATATTTCATTTAATTAAATACTTTATACATTCGGCTCACTTATTAAGAAGCAATCTGGTCACATGATGTGAAGTAAAGTGTAAAGATAAATATAAATAATTAAATTTATATTTTTTTACCGATTTAAAATTTTAGAACATGTGGTGATTTTATAATATTTTCTTTTTATATACAATTTTTATTTTATTTTAATCCTCTGTCAAGCAAGCAAACCACATTTAAATCCCACGTTGATTGAGAAATATTGAAAGATTTTCATCTTCAATCAGACTATGAAATCCAATGAAACATATATATGATGAGTCGTCCGTCGTCGCAACTCAATGTGCGTGATAAATGTTATCGAACCCAAAATCCAGCAATAGCCGAGACAGTAGGGTAGGCCAGCAATTGCAGAGGAAAGAACATGCAGCCTCATTTATTAATGGAACCCACCCAAGCTTGTTCCTGGTTTAATTAATTACCACGAAAGAACACAGTATATTCTTTCTCACTTTTTCTTCAAACACAAAAATAAATAAGTAAAACAACAACAGGAACAAAACAGTGGGGGTTCCATCGTCCATGCATGCATGGGCCCAGCCACCACTCCATCCGCTTGCCTTCAAAAATTAAAAAGGTCATCGTACACATGCAACATGTTAGGGTGGGAAGAAAGAAAGCCAATAATGGCGGGTTGGGTTTGAAGCCTTGACTCAGATGTCCGTCTAGTACATGACAGCACCCTATATTTCGCCCACACGTACGAATCCGCACGAGTGTCTTGTTGTGTCATGATTCGTCTCAAAGAGCAACCCCCCCACCTAGCTAGCTAGCTGTACAAACCATGTTTACCCCTCCATCCCCTACAGCTTTCAGCTTACTTAATTTCCGTATATTTTCATTCTGCACTTTCAAACTCTTTTGTTTCTCTCGCATTTTTAAATGATCATGTATGAGAAACACTGGGTGTGAAGGAAGAGGCTAATAAAAGCACTTTCGAGCTAGCTGACTAACGTTAATAATTATTTGACTCGTTCATGAATTCCGAGCTAGTCAAGTGATCCCACTTGGGTACGTAGAATTTGAAATTCTGAGACTGCCCTTTTTAAAAACTCTCGTGACAAAAAAAAGTGAAATAGTCAGCTCAGTACCAAACCCCTTTGGAACCCATGGACCGGCTAATATATACTTATGTTTCTTGGTATGAATTATGTAAAGTGAAAAGAGAGCCTCATGAAAATCGACATGTGTAAAAGATTTTATATTAATATTTAGGAGCATATATAATCATTATGTCAAGATAATCAATTAACCTCCTAAACATGGCTTGACCATGAGAGAATTGATCTAATGATGTTGTCATGTCGATTTCATATAAGATCATTAGATTTTAGGACAATTTTAAGCGGACACAAATAATTAAAAAAGGTCAATCACCCTGATGGAAGCCCAACACGCCTAAAAAGTAAAGACAACCCTATGATCGGCCAGTACTCCCCCGTTTATCGCACGTACGTATACGTACGTACTTGCATGGGTAAACCCCGCGACGACGTAATACAATTAACCCTTTGGTCCATATAAAAAGAAAAGAAGATATTTATTAACATGCTATATATATTTTCAAAGTAGAATTGAATTCCTAGCAAAAAATCATGTGATAGATCAATATCACTCATGAGATTATAGGTTAAATATTGAGTCACTCCAATCGCTTGTGGATTCGCAGGTTGATCCAAATAATTGAGCCAAATTATATCAACTACATTTTTGGAAGAATGTGCACAATGTATATTTGTAGGCACCACCATCCAAATGGCAATTTCGTAACTATACAGAGAGTATAGTATGTACCTTGCTCGACCTGTATTTCATTGGCAAGGCCATGCATCACAATCACACGGAATAGGAGGTCCAGCTCCACCCCACCCCACCCTTTGGCCACACAATAAAACAAAACTCTCTCTCTCTCTCTCTCTCTCTCTCTCTCTCATCTTTTTGGTATGGTATGTGTCTTTGACTTGGACTTGCTCACTCACAGAGTCACACGCTCACACGCAAAATCTACAATAATAGCATCACTCTCTTTCAAAATGCAACCTCTCTTTCTCACACCTGAGCCATATTTATTGTTCTTCATCAGTGCCTGTCGCTAACTTGACCGGCTCCAGCTCGGCGATGGGCGTACTGCGCCACCGCCACCACTACCGCTGTCGTGTTCTGCAAATTCTCGCAGCCTTAACATTTATCTTTCTTGCTTCTGCCACAGCCATCTCTCTCTCCTTTCTCGGTAAGCACACAAACCCCACCAAACCCTTATCTACATTCTCAACACAGTGACTAATTCTTCCCCCTTTTTGACAGGTAGTGAAGGACCGGGTCTGCCGGGAACCGGAGAGAGACATAAAGAAGGATCGGGGGCAGTATTTGAGCGGTTTGGACCTAGTCGGAGAGCTCTGGGTTTGGGGTCTTCGCCGCCCACATGCAGATCCAAGTGCGGGATGTGCTTGCCATGTAAACCCGTTCACGTGCCCATTCATCCTGGTCTGAGCACTCCGCTAGAGTACTACCCAGAAGCATGGCGATGCCAGTGCAGGAATAAGCTCTTTATGCCTTAAAAGAAAGCAGCAGCAAAACCAGAGTGAAAAACACAGTGCAGATAAACGAGTAGATATCAATTTTAGTATTAATTTTTAAGTTTTTAACTGTCTTGGTCATGGGCTGCCAGCATTGGTGGTTCTTTTTTAGGTTTATCTTATTGTTGCCGTTATTATTACCGAGTTTTGCTCTCCTGTAAGGGACAAGTGGGATCGTTGGGAATGCAAGAATTTAGGTGATATTATCGAGAGGGAACCTTCCATCTCTCTCTCTCTCTGTTAGTTTAATTATGATGATATTTTTGGTTTTTTTCTGGGGGCCTTGCATTTGATGCGAGTTAATTGTGAGACAAAATGGAAGTTAAAGGTGTAATTAATATAACAATCTTCTTAAAATGGGTTTTTGCATACCGACTTATTCTCTCTAGACTCTACTCTTCTTGTACGTGTCAAGCTTTAGTTCAAGGTGCCGTTGCCGCTAGGTTTGCCTCAGGAGAAGATCGAAAGAGTCTAAAAAGAGCTGGTTTTACGTCCAGGTTTGAAGATCCATATATTACATAAATATTAAAGAAGTTTGTGTTAGATAATTAATGAGTAGCTACCACTAGCTAGCCTATACTGTGTGATATTTTAAGCACCTAAGATTTTTATCCTTAGGATTACTTAGTATGGGGTACATTATTGCACTCTCCCTCTGCATTCTGCACATTGAGTAGTAAATGGATAATAGTCCATCTGTGGCACGGATATGGGCAATTTCAGGGTATGTAAATGGGGTGGATTCAGAGGAGATGATATTTCTTATAATAAAAAGGAATCACTCTTATCCATGTGAATCCAACATGGGTTTCCATTCTATTGTATGAGCATCGTAGGCAACTATTGAGAAAGAGCATCAAGGTAGGGAAAACAAGGACATGGCATTTGTTTGTTTCGTTGTTCTTCTGCGTCCTGATAACTGGCTTTCCTACCGTACCTTTACCCCCACCTTTTTTTTTCTTTCTTTTCTTTCTATACGATCTCTTTCGCTGTTTAGAGATACGACAGCATTCATATCTCTGCGGACATCAAATTTTTTTTCTTTTTATTCTCTCTCTCTCTCTCTCCATTCTACCTCAAAAGTCTCATCCTGGCTTATTTCCATCTTTACCCCCTTTTTAATCTTCCTTATGTCTGAGCCACTAACTGCACCTAAAAGAAGACTGGAAGAATGTAAATAGTCAAACCCGTTCAATGCGTTCATTGCATTATCGACCCTTGGTAGCCAAACTCAGTTTTGCTTTTGACCTTAATGCATAGATTGATGCCAGTTAAAAACTTCAAATTCCTTGCAGCACAATAAACGTACTGAACTCTGAAGACTTTTTCTTTTCTTTTCTTTTCTTTTTTCAAAAAACTGGTGTCCTTGCGATCAACCCAACACGAAAAAAAAAATCGTCGAAATGGCGAAGTTTAGAAGAAAATGCCTTGTAGTCAGTGCAAGCCACAGCCTCAGCAAACTCCTCTTTTTTTATTTTTTGGCGAGAACCAGCAAACTCTTTGATCTAAAAGGAGTAGCTCTATTTTTCTCTCAATTTGAAAAAGAACATTAACAGCTCATACGTTCGTTGATAAACAGTACTGCATTGTTGGACCAATTTATGGTAGCCCAACAATGCAATTTTTAGTTAGCACTGGCGTTACGTTTTCTCTTGACGATCGTATAGTTGCTCTCCACACCAATTCCATGAAACTTAACTGTAGTAGATGAGCTCCTACTGTTGCTGTCTTTTACGCCAAATCTGTATCCGTGGCAGTGCCTATATGTGTTAGGGGAAAAAAGAACACTGTATGAAGAATAGTCCTATGGGCAGACCCTCCCTCTAAACGGCCACCAAATACCCTCAACAAGTTAGAGAGAAAGAGAGTTCTAAAAATCCACTTCCCGAAGACCCCACAAAAAAAAATGACAGATACGGTGTGGCATGTTGCTCAGCTGTCCCTTCACGAGGCAGCCTGACATTTTATTATTAATCTCTAACCATTTCTGCCTTAACCAATAATTATTTTTATTTTTCTAAAAAAGTGTAAAATTCTGAATTAGGTGAGACAACTTAACAATTAAGGCAGAGAAGGGTGAATCGGTGGCCCCAAAAACATATATAATTAAAGATTAATGTTACGTATATTTATTTTTATATATATTTTTATATATTTTACTATTGAATTAATTTTTTAATATATAATTAATCACATCACTTACATACATAAAATAATATATAAAAATAATTATACATAAAATTTTTTATAATTAAAAACACACAAGTATAGTCAGCTCGCCCATTCCCCCACACATGACCACCTCACTTTGATTTTCAGAAAAGAAAAGATAGGTGTAAGATGATTTGTTAGGAAGCGATATTTGATTTGACAGTGTTGTTGGTTCTGCCTGTGATCTAGGTGGTACAGATTTTAGATCTATTTAAGACCTCTCTCTCTTTCATCTTATCAAACTGTTGGGAGTGCTCTCTTGTCAGTCATTCATACGCTCTGATCCTAATTATTCCACCAACTTTTCTGTGCGATTAGAATTCAGTAAGAAAACAGTGGCTTAAGATAAATGATCAGTGATCAGCAGCCAGCTGAAAAGGAACGACGAACAGAACAAACTAAAAGGGTGGGCCTCTCACTCTACTTGTAAAATTGTAACTCGACCATTCGTATACTTGAGTTGGTGTACAGATCAGCATGGTATTTCGAGCGTCGTAGCCCCTGCTCCTCTAGATCTGCTTCAACATGCACGCTTTAGGTAATTTTGTTTTTGAGTGAAGTTTATATTTTGAACCTTTGGCTAAACAATATTCTAAAATCTGACGATTTAGGTAATTTCCAAATTGATTTTGCGATTGTTATGTATGCTTAATTGGGGTTCATTCCCATTCATAATATCATCAATCATATAGCTCAACCACACATTTAATAATCTTTTCACTGATATATATCCAATTTAATACTACAGTAACAATCGTTGTCAGGAAAAAAACAAAAATCTACAAGAACAATCCTTTCGATGGATATATAGAGTAGGCTGGTCTTTTAAAAGATGGTGATTGGTGCTTTAGAAAGCAGAGATAAAGCATGTGGTAGTGGTTATGGGTGCATGGCTGGGTTTCACACTTCCACACAAATTAAGGAGCATTATTTGTTGTATTAATACACAATATTTGACAGGAAATTAGGTGTTGTAGTTTGTAGAAATTGAGAAATTTTATTTATAATCTCTATACCTGTACAGACCCTTTATTAAATGAAAAAAAATATTTTAATAATTTTAATAATTTTAAAATTATAATTTTGAAATGTATGATACCTGTTTAAGAATCTGAACATGTTACGTACACAGCTCAACGCGTTATCGGAGGAGCTAAGTACGTACGTAAAGATGGGACATAAAAGATCAATCAAGGACGGCAAAATCTTAAAAAGTGATATAGGCTGCTACAAAGTATAAACTGCGAGAAAAAGAAAAAGATGCAGTAAATTATTTCAACACGGATGGTAAGAACAGATGGCCCTGCAAAACCACACCGATTCGCTGCAGTATATGGCAAAAACTTGAATTATTTTATTTTAACTTATTTTATATAATTATTATAATTTTTATACTAAATATAATAATCAGTTTAATTTTTTTAAATTTTAAAATAAAATTAATATTAAAAAATTATATTATAATAATATTTTATTTAACTTTCAACAAAACATCTCATTTCATCTCATCTATATTGGATAATCAAACGAGACCTAACTTGCCGATTTAGATAGTGAGTTGAGATAAGTTAGGATAAAAGAATAAAATATTATTAAAATATTAATTTTTAATATTATTATTTTAAAATTTAAAAAAATTAAATTATTTATTATATTTTATATTGAAAGTTAAAAAATTTGTGATAATTAAATGAAATGAATTGATATGAATTTAGTAACCAAACGCAGTTAAAGATTCCAAAAATATAATAAAAAATACATTTAGACTTGCTACAATATTTTTCATATTTGCAAAGAAAATTAATTTACTTAGCTCATATTTTGGATGAAAACTATTTGACTAATTCAATGTGAAGTAAATGTAGATGATATTTGTTAAATTTAAAAATAAAAAGACATTTGACTAATCCAATACCAATGCTCATATTATCAGTGTGAGAGCATTAGCAATTAGATTGAAAATAAATAATATTTATCTATTCCACTCGAAATCTAATTCCACTATATCTATCTAAATTCTATATAATTATCAGTATTATTTATTTTCAACTTCACTTTTACCTTTTTAGAATTTTTTTCGTCGTATTTTAAAGATCTATTTATATTTTTTAATCAAATAAAATATATCTTGTTTTAAATATAACAATTTATTACGCGGACTTACTCGGTAATTTTATAATAAATAGCAAAACATTTATATCGTTTATTCTAATTAAATTAGTATTTTTTTTCGTATATTTCCGAATAAAGTCTGCACATATCTTACGCCTACTTGAATTAAAGCAAGATGGAGAAATAAATGAAGAAATTGTAGAAGTCTGGATCAATTTTGTGAGAGGAATGAGAAAAATCAGGATGAAAAAAAAAAAAAATTATTGTACGGGGAGAGAGAAAATAACCTTAAAAAGTGGATCATCACCACTGTGGATGCAAGCTACCGTTCATCTGCATATATGTTGAGCTACTGTAGTTAAAACCACGTATGGCTATTATATACTTAATTCAATGCAGATCACTTTTGGGCTTAGATCATCCAAAAAGTTAGCCTTTTAGAATAAATGCCTACACACCGACACCATAGAAGGTAATATGCCATTTTTCAGTGTCGTGAACAGCAACAAAGATAAAAAATGGTAGAAAATATAAATTAACATTTTCCCATAAATATTTCAGCCAAGACCTATTCAATGACTTGAACAAAGGAAAATGCCATTCATACCAACAGAATAGACCGATGAAGTAGACTGATGTTTCTTTTTTTCTTCTTTAATAATTAAGAAAGTGATTATTATTAAACATGTATTTTTTTTAAAAAAATATATATCACAAATGCAGTGATCGGTCCGTTTTATTGGTTGGCTAATTTATCAGTTTAGGTAGCAGCATCCTTGAACAAATGCAAAATCAGCCAAGATTTACTGAACAAGGCAAGCGCATTTTCCATGTAAAAGTAGACCCGGCTATAGTTTCTAATGCAAAATACAGCTATAAACCGAACCCAATTACGGAATCTCACGAGTTGCTGAGCATGTTCATGATCTAATATTAAGCTATAAAACTAATTTAGTATTTGCCTTTCTCACCTAGCATACTGACCACGTGCATAATCTAATATTAAGCAATTCACATTTCACACTACCTGATGATTTTGAATAGTTTCGAGCTTTGCACGGTTTTATAAGGCCTCAACTTCTATCCCATTTGTTCCCCAGTTGCAGGTTCGTCTTTGCCACCATCAATATTCCCAGTTTCTTCTTTACCTTCATCAATCCCCTCTTCAGGTTTCAGTTCAATCGGGGGTGGTGGCAACACCTTTTCAACCAACTCTACTAGCTCCTCAACTGCATCTCCAAAACGTTTCTCACATTCCTCAACAATCTGTCAAACATAAAAGAAATAAATGAATAGTTTTTAAAAAGTATGCATTACATTTGGAAAATTTACTTGTATTTTCAAACATCAAAGAACCACGTGACCAATAATCTCTGGTCATTATACATTCAAACAATAAAGCACAATTCATTCGCCGAGGATAAGTTGATTAATATCTTTTAATGTCTTTGTGAGTACAATCTTCTGACAATCGTTTTTTTCCCCAATAAGTAATCTCCTGACATTCTAATCAAAATCCAATTCCCTACAGCCTCAGGTTGCACAACCACTACTCACGGTAAATCTGTCTTTAAGTGATCCCCAGTACACAATCATGTGTCAGTCCAACAAGGCCTGACTGACAGTCAAAAAGCTTAAACCAGTCGTGGGGAGTCTGGGGACAGTACCCGAATGAACATTATCCAAAAGACAATTCCTTCCCGTCATATTGAGCAGCCTGAAAAGGAGGTGGAGTGTTTTTTGGAGTACATATACATGCTTCGAGTTCGTCATCTGAGATGTTCTGCTTAGCCACATGTTCTCATGGTGAGAGTGAGCACGTCAATCTGACGTGAGGTTAGCCATAGATGGATGCAAGCGGTTTTTTTATTAAACTTTCAGAGGATAATTGAAGAAAAAAATGTTCAACATTAAAAAGGATAGAAAATTTAAAACTATCGGTTAGAAAATATATTATATATGCTGGCTTCTGAGCAATATGAGACTTCGTGCCCCCCACAAACACCGATTGTGGGGCAAACCATCAAAATTCTGCTGGAAAATTTTGAAAAAGAAACCTATCACGGAATCAGTTTACACTAACAGTCAACCTCCTTGGCCAAGAAAGATAAATAAAACTGATTTAATTTCTTAACAAGATTAGAAGATATCAAACACAAGAGTCTAAACTTGGAGTAAAGGTAAGGTTTAACTTAAACTGTGAAGAACATGATAGAGATAAACTATTGGATCGGAGGTGGGTCTTGGGGTCTGAATGTCATAAGGTTTGACCTCTAGAAATTAGCAAACCATTTTGGGTGTTCGTTACTGTTCAATGTCATGGATTTATGAACTACAGAGCAGACCAATTGCCATCTCACAGTTTTTAAAGAAAAAAGAGCCAGTTTTTTTCGATTTTTTTTTTTTTGTTTTTTTTTTTTTGTTACATTGCTCGTCATTATATTGTGGCTGGGTTATCAAGTTGCTTGATTTCTTTAGTCCTATATCCAATTGTATACAAGCCTAGGAAACTTCACCAAGCTTATATATAAGGCTCCTCTTATGACATAAACTTGGAAGCCTAGGAATGGGGGAATTTCACACTCTTAGGGCCATCGGACAGGGAGAATTTCCCTTGAATTATACGAGGTGTACTTGCATAAAATGTTTTGCCAAGGGTCATGCAACCTAGGGATTGGTCAGTACTTTATCCCAAACACCCTGTGCCAATTAAAAAAACAGCCTATGAATCTACCAGAAAACACCTAGGAGCAAGAAGTATCTCTCTAAATTCTCTCCTCCTAATTATAGTTCTCATCATATGCCCAATATCCTTCTGCTTACAGTTAATTAACATGTACCTATTTGCAGTAAATTCATTAGCAAGCCTTTTAAGTCAAGACTCTGCAAAGCCCTTATCCTCGTAACAAAATCCCTTACTGCTCAAAACATAAAGCATATGCTCCAGACATAACGAGATATTCGGGCTTCTAACAATATAAATAACAGAAAAGACCAAAGAAACTATGCTGACAGAAAACTTTCTACCATTTACCGTATAGATTTCAACTGCAGAAGACGGCCTAATGTTGATAATATTTAGCAACTCGGCCTTTGCAAGGTCATACTTTTTACACCTTTCCAAGAACTCATTGATATTCTCTCTGGTTTGCTTGCAAGCAGCACTCTGAACCAAATAGTCATATACCTGTATATAGGACCAAGAAGAACAATCATCCCCACAAAAATTTCACACCACTAATTCCAATAAGGAGAAAAAATGCAGAAGTTTGGATGGCCATTGAGAAGAGTATAATCAAACCTTGTACTCGGAAGGTGCTACTTTAGCAAGAACCCGAGTAGAATCATTTGCAGCCCCTTTAGACCTTAGAAAGTCGAGTACTTCAAAATTGGTGAGAGCGCCGGCATTGGCCTCCAAACTGCAAAACATTTCATAGACCTTATACACATAAAAAGCCAAAATAAAAGAAAAATTGCAAAAACAAACAAATAAACAAAGAGAAGGCATTAAAGGTTTATAATCTACAGACCAAGACGGCTGAAACTAGGGGTGTAACCAGTCCGGTTTGGTCCCTTTTTGTACATTTTTTAGAACCTAACTGGTATACACCGATTTTGAAAATTTAAGAACCGATACTAGATCGATTCACTACTGAAACCGGAACTTGCGGTTGTTTTGGTTTCGGTCCGGTTTTACAGATTATCTATATTAGTGATAATATAATATTTACATATACTAAACTATTAGTCTATTTATATTATAGTATAAGTACATTATTTTATAGTAATTATCGCATACTAATATAGTATAGAATTTAACTATAGTCTATATGAGTTCTAGATTTTTTATATGATCAAATATGTAAAAGTGTATTTACAAAAAGAAAAAATATATATATTATAATTTATTATGCCAAAAATGTATTTATCTTTGATATATATATATCATAACTAAGTTTATATTAATAACTTAATATTAATGTTTATGTTTAAAACTAAAATTTATATGCTATATCAAATGTTATTATCATAACTAAGTTTATATTAATAACTTAATATTAATGTTTATGTCTAAAACTCAAATTTATATGCTATATCAAATGTTATATTAAAAATTATAAGATTAATTTTATATTATAGCACATGTTATATTAATTTTATGTTATAAGATTAATAGACTTGAATAATAAGATTAGAAGTTCATGCTATATTAATTATCAATTTAACATATAATATATATAATATAATATAAAAAATGATATATAATATAAAATTATAAATATATATACTAATCCTGATTAGTTTAAACCAGTTCTCAAAATATGAAAACCGGTACCGCACCAGTTTAGGACTAGTTTCAATTCTTAAGAACTGGTACCACACCGGACCGCTTACAAACCAAACTGAATCTACCGGCTCGGTCCAATTCAACCGATTTTATTTTTTTTACACCCCTAACTAGAACTAATTTACAAATAGAAGCCCAATTACCAGAAAGAAAAACTAGGATGACCAAATAAAATGGTAAGCACATTGGGGAACATTCAGACAATTGACAATTTGAGAAAGCGTGGCATGATTGTTGTGGAATGGTGCTTTTTGTGTAAGAAAGCTGCAGAATCTGTGGACCATCTTCTTATTCATTGTGATGTGGCTAAAGGGTTATGGGATGGTGTGCTTAGTAGATCCAGACTGTCCTAGGTTATGCCTAATTCAGTAGTAGAAGCATTTGCATGTTGGCTTAGACTTTTTTCTTGCTCTCAAAGTGGCAGCTGCATGTTCGTTGTGTATTATGTGGTGCATTTGGTTGAAAATGAATGAGAGATGTTTTAATAATAGGGAACGCAATGTAGATGAAATATGGGAATTCTTTATATGTTCTTTGTTTAGTTGATTTTCAGCTATTGAAATCTGGGCAGTACATGAGTTGCTGTCCTTGATGTTCTAATTCTAGAATGTATTTAGGTGTTTCTTTTGTACACTTTCTATGTACATGGGGCTTCGCCTATTGCATTCAATGAATAAAATTTTTACTTATAAAAAAAAAATGGTAAGCACATACCTCTTCATCCCAGGAACTCAGAGACTAAAACTTTGTCAGAGTATGTAACACCCCGTACCTGGAGGGTTAGGGAGTTCGTTCCTGTCACCTAAAAATCACAACCCT
The DNA here is from genome assembly GCF_018687715.1 of Carya illinoinensis. Lineage (NCBI taxonomy): Eukaryota > Viridiplantae > Streptophyta > Magnoliopsida > Fagales > Juglandaceae > Carya > Carya illinoinensis. Next base: position 46,910,269 of record NC_056752.1, read on the forward strand.
AAAATACATATACAACTCCAATTAGCATAAGAAGTAGCTCTATAACACATAAAACTCCTTTAATCAAAATATACGTTCCTCCACAAAGACATCCAAGAATTTCTCCAACATATATTTTTTTTTATATGTAGAATTTCTCCAACATATATAATAAAAAATATCCCCAAAGTCTGAATAAAAGTTATCAATATTCCAAAAAATTATTTAAAGAAAAACAACAATTTTCTGAATAAATAATCTAATCACTTGTACCCTTTGGTACTCATTCCTCTACACTCCTCTCTTGTGCCTCCTATTCTTGCTCCCTAGCTGAAATCTCAGTCATCTAAAAAATAATGAAAATGATTGGGTGAATTATCAACAACTCAATAAGCAAGGAGCCTATACTAGTATGTAAACTTGAGCTAGTTATAGAAGGCAAAAACAAACAAGTCTCAAAATATGATAGTGGTATTTTCACAAACGTTTCATTTCAATAATAATATAAAAAAGACCGTAGGCACAAGCGTAACTGAAACATTATCATAAACAGAAGCAGATACCATGTTTACCCCTGTGGCAAGGTTGTGCATGTATGCGGTTAGCCAAGTAGAACATATCATTTTTCATTACCAAGGTGATTTACTTTCGTGGTAAGGTTGTGCATTCTGCGGATAGCTAAGTAGAACATAAACCACTTTGTCACCAAAATGATTCCAGTTAGAACAGATATCACTATCTTGTGGGGGCCTGGAGGCCATTATTATGTCCTGTGATTGGGCCAGAGGCCACCATTATGTCTCGTGATGTGGCCATAAATCAGAGCATAACAGAATCATATGCCTCAGGGTTTTCATATGCAATATCATATCATAATAGGGTATTGAGCAAATAAACATCATATAATCAAATAAACATTTCAGACTTCATATTCATATTTCATGCAGTAGAGAAATAGAGTACAAAAGTTGGCTCATGTATACACCAGTCATGATAAAATATCATACTTGCAAAGTTCAAAACAGAGACTGGTGCAGAAAATAACCAAGGTTTTTGTAACAAAATAGGCAAGTTTTCACCAAATCAATCTCAATTAGTTTTAGGCAAAGTCTAGCATAGGAAACTGCTTACCTGACTCTTGCAGAGTATAATCTAAGATTGGAACCAAACCGTAGCAAAATTGCAACCTAGTCCAAAAATATCGCTAACATACTAATTACTCATACCAGAACAAAACCAACCTAACTAACAACATTCTATATCCCCAACTATAGCTCAATATGAGCCCAATATATAACCCATAAATAAAATAGTCCATCGTGGTGACTTGGGTTTATAATAGCCCAAGTACAGCATCTATTCATGTACCACCCCTTCCCGTAGGTCAGGAATATTATGAAATAATAAATTCATAGCATAATACCCGGTAAAGATTTCGAAGTCATGAAAATTCCTCATTTATTGAACCATCAAACTAAGTTAACATAACAGTCATTGATAACGTAAAGTTGAAACATAATGAAAAGGCATCAACTAGTTCTATGTGAAACCAACACTGCTTAAGTGTCTAAACCATATACAAAGGCCCCGTTTGGTTACACCAATGAGATGAGATGTTTTAAATAGTAATGAATAAAATATTGTTATAATATAACTTTTTAATATTAATTTTGTATTGGGATTTGAAAAAGTTAAATTGTTTATTATATTTTGTATGAATTTGAAAAAGTTGTAATGATGAGTTGAGATGAGATTTTTAATTTTGTGTAACCAATCCGGGCCTAAGTCTCTAGAAATTTATTCTACTCCTAGCACTCATGCTCTGTATCCACGAAATCATCATCTAGGACATTAAAACATAAAAACAAAGAAACAACAAATGAGTCAAAGACTAAGTAATAGCACATCATATTGTAAACGTAACTTAATTTAACATTAGGCTTAATTATGAAAGCTTACATATATCGTCACACATTCACATAACATATATATCATTCATTAGTAACATAAGCATAATCATCCATAATCATGGCAATAAATGTAACGTGGATGCGTGAATGACTGACTCTATGCATTTCCTATAATTCATACGTATCTTATTCATCTTGTCTTTCACTTACATAGTGGCCATCTAACAACCCCTCCCCGTAGGATAGAGATATTACTAACATTAATAGCATAGTACCTAGTAAAGAGATTCACATCTAGAAATACCTCATTTATTGAAAACATCAACTAAACTGAACATAACTGTTTTTGAAACATGAAACTGAAAACGTAAAGTTAAAACATAAACTAAACCTAAGTGTGAACTTTTATTCAAATAACATAAAAGAAGACTATGTCCTTGCACTAGATCTACTCTTGGCTCTCCAGCTCTACGTCCTCACAATCATCATCTGTGGCAATTAAACGCAGGAGGAAATAAAGAAACAAATAAAAATGAATCGAATACTCAGTAAATAACACATCATTCCTTAAAATATAACTTAGCTTAGCATAGGCTTAATTTTTTGAAAGACTCTCCATAACATACATATATCATCACAAATTCACAATCTTACTGTAAACATAACTTAATTTAATTCATACATATATCGTCACATATTTACATAGCATACCCATTTATCATTAACAAGAGCAGAATCATACACAATCATGGCAAACCTGTAACGTGAATGCATAAATGACTTACTTCTTACATTTTCTAACAATCATACATGAGTCCATGGCAAATGGTGAAACACGCTTGTCTTTCTATCTTGTCTTTCACTTATCAAATGGTGACCCATGCTTGAGTCCATGGCACCACATAACTTGTTATAATATAGAGTGAAACACGCTTGAGTCCGTGTTTCACCTACATATGGTGAACCACACTTAGGTCTGTGGCACCGCTTATCATATTTTGTGGTGAACACGATTAGGTCCGTGTCACCCTTTAACATATTATGGAGTGAAACACGCTTACGTCCATATTTCACTTAACATATGGTGAATCACGCTTAGGTCCATGGCACCGCTTATCATAACTTTTGGTGAACATCCTTAGGTCTGTGTCACCCTCAACATCTTATCTTTCTTAATGCATGAGAAGTTTGTTGGACTTCATGAACTTTTCTAGTATATGGCATATACTTGTACATAGCATAACATAACATGACATGACATAATGTGATCTGAACATAAACATTCCATGGCATACATTATCTGAGTTCTATATGAACTTTACATGACATACTTGATCTAAATACTTCATGACATTACATAGCATATATGATTTAATCACTACATGAACATGGCATACATGATCTAAGCACTACATGAACATGGCATACATAATTTGGCTATTTTATTACATGGCATACTTGACTTAAATAACTACATGAACATTTCATGGCTTCCATCTGATTTTAGCAACATTCACTCCATCAAACAACAAATTCTTTCATACAAGCATAATGTAATAATTCATCAAAGTTCGCGAAAGGAATCTAACCTTAACTTAGCTCGTAGCATAGCATAAACAAACATCATATTTTCATATACCATTAGAACATTTATAGTACACATGCAATTATATGATCATACTAATTACCTCTTAGTGCTACTTCCACAATCTTACGTCGTAACTCGTGACCTATACGAGGCACTAATCGTCACTAACTTTTCTAGAAAGACGTGTTGTAGCATTCTAAATACTTAAAATCATACATAGAGATAATTTAATCACACTAAGATTACTACATAATAATATTAATCAAAACTCATAACATATTCCTTAACTTCTACTTAAAATATAACTTAATAATTTTATAAAATCTAGGTAAAAAGTCAATTGGAATATTAACTAAATAATAGGCTCAAAAATGGTTTAAAAAGGATACTTAAAAATATACTTTAAAATTACGCTTTAAATTCCCCTACATACTTTCTATAAAAATAAGTCTATGACTAATATATTTATTTAAGTAGATAAAGCCCATGTAAAAGTAATGTTTTTCTGAAAATATAACCAGCCCAATCAAATCACTAAAACAGTTGCTGAAATATAATAAAATAAAACCCAATTTAAAACACAAGTCCACCTCAATGATACATGTCTAATTAACCTCAAGCCCAACCCACAAGGAATTTAGCCCACGTACTTGATCAGATTTAAAACATAAGTCAGCATAGTTACTTGAGGGTAAAGAAGTAACTTCTCCAGAAGTTCCTTCAGGATGATCTACGAAAGTCTACAAAACAAGGGGTTTCAGGGGCATTAAGGGACGAGTTTTCCTACGTACAAGCGAATTCGTGTACCGATCTGCATACCAATACTACTCCTTTATATTCAAAATTCAAATTGACACAATTTTCATTAAAGTCGGACTTTCTGACCAATCACGTTGAATGGTGCGCAGAATCACTAAAGGGAAAAGGGCAGCAAAGTAAATTTGCAATTACCAAGGTTTGAAGTCTTAACATGTACAGAGGCTACAAGATATTTTGCTTAAAAGAATTACCATCAAAAGTTGACAAATGATAGTGGGTTGCAACTTGCCACGTGCATGGGTTGATGGGTCTTTTTGAAATTATTTAAATCACTAGGCAGAAAGCAAAAGCAAGTTAGAGAATTTAACCAGCGAAATACAAAAAGTTCATTTGAGAGGAAGGTTGTGCGCCGGACTCACCGAGATAGAAGAAGACTATGTGTGGCGATGGATCTGAGAACTAGTCACGGTGACACAAGCTGGAGAGAGAGAGAGAGAGAGAGAGAGAGAGAGAGAGAGAGAGAGAGAGAGAGAGAGAGAGAGAGAGATTGTCAAACGGCGAGGGGAGGAGGATTCTGGCATGGGCTTAACAGGGAACGGTGCAAGGTGGTAGTGCCTAGTCGGCGGGTCCTGGGCAGCCCAGGTGGTGCTCTGACATCCTCTGAGGTCGACGGTGGGCTAAGCAAAAACACACAGGTGCTGTCTGCAACAAGGGACTTGCTGTGGAGTGGGTTTCTTTCATTGTGTCAGAGAGATTTCTTGGGTTTATTTCTAAAGGGTCTCGGGTGAGTTAATAATAATAATAATGAATCACACTTTTGGGGTCTGGATGTTACAGGCCATCATAACATGTCTGCATTGGTCCAATTGTCATTGACTGTACATAACATATCATAGCGTAGGGTAAACCACGCTTGGGTCCTTGTCACCGTATCGCTTATCATAACATATAATGAAACACAATTGGGTATGTGTTGTCACTTATCATATGGTGGACCACGCTTGAGTCCGTGGCTTGCACATCCACCCATAACTTAAGGCCAATCTTAAGCAAACTTTTCATTCATGTGTTTTCTCATCAACTTTCATAATGCATGTGAACATGTTTGACTTCATGAAATTTCATGGCATGGCATAACATTGAACATGGCATAACATTGAACATGGCATATCAACATGAGTCTTACACAACATAACATAACATAGGCATAGCATAACATGATCTAAACATTACATGGCATACATGTGATTTTCATAACATCTCATCTAACAACAACCCATATCAAGTAGGGGTGTACAAAAAACCACAACACCGGCCGTGACCGACACAAACCGGCAGCCGGAGGCTGGAACCGGCAGGGAACCGGTCAGCTGACGGCAACATTTTAACAAAACCGACGGATGTCTGTTAAACCGCGACCGGCTCAAACCGCTGAACCGGCCGATGACATATACCCTTCTTCTTCTTCTTCTTTTAATATTATACCTATGTGAAACGATGCCGTTCCACTTAAGTTTAAGTAGAACATCATCATTTTATTACTGGAGTTGTATTTAAAACACAACTGCAACGATGTAGTTTGGTATCAAATCAAACGGTGTCGTTTTATTCATTACGTATAAAAAAAATAAGTGGAACAACATCGTTGGATTTGAAACCAAATGGTGTCGTTTTGAATTTATATCGTCTTCTTCACCCTTCTTCTTCCTCGAATTTGTTCTCTATTTCCCTCGCCCTCTCTCACTCCTCTGCAACTCTCTCTCTCTCTACTCTATTAGAGGAACATCGTCGGTAGGAGAAACCGAGAACCGACCGTGAACCGTCAAAGAACCGTAGAAGTCGATGCGGCCGGTTTCTCTCCTCCCCATCGATCGGTTATGGTCAGTTGCTCCTCCGTTTCTCCTCTCATCGGTCAGCGTCGATTTTGCCCAAAAACCGCGCCGAGGAGGTCGATTTTCACCCCTAATATCAACATAGCATACAGAGGCTCATTTACAAGCATATCACCAAAATTCATAGAGGTTCATGAAAAGGTGCTAACCTTGAATTGGCTCGTAGCGTAGATAAACATCACTTTTTTTTTTTTTGATAAATCGGTAAACGTCACACTTTTCATGCAAAACTGAATATTTACAGCATACATAAAGGTATGATCATACTACTTACCTCTTAGAGTTGCTTCTTGGTTCTTGCTTTGTAACTCGTTACCTATACGAGGTACTAGATGTTACTAACTATCTAGAAAACGTGTCATAGCATTCTACCCACTTGTACACATATCATGAACTTTAATTTAATAAAATATTTATTGAATTCAACAAATACTAATATCATATAGTTATTTTTTATTATGTCGAGGAACCTTTCCAAAGCATGGCCCTTCGGATCCACCCCTGCAGAGTAAACCCTGGTCCCGTGCACTGCACCCTCGGAAGTTTCTCTATACGGAACTAGTTAAATCGCTGGCTTTTCACCAAGAAGTGTAGCCCCAAAGGATTGTTTGCACCCATAAGGTGTTAAATCTTGGACCTTGAGGAGAGTAATACCCCAACAACAAGGCTTTCACCACTTGGGCCAACCCCCTTGGGATTTCATATAGTTATTAAAACAATAATATCATATCTAGTCCTAAACATAATTTAGTAGGGAATATATATAGTATCTATTATATAAAAATAACCATGGGAATATGGGTTTCAGAAAATAGATTTAATAATACTATAACTTGATCATAATTTAATACCTAGCAGCCCATGATTAAATCCCTTAATATCACTAAAACAGTTTATGTAAGAATACAACAGCCCAGCCCAACAGAAATCACGACCAACAACATTCAGCCTAGTTAAAAGGGCATTTGGGACATACTCATAGACAAGCATGGGCTTCTCGGGTAGGTTGGGAAATATTTTCAATTGAAAAGGACATTTGAGGAAAAAGGGCAGCAAAGTAAATCTGTAATCACCAAGGTCTGAAGTCTGAACATGTACAGAGGCTACAAGATATTTTGCTTAAAAGGATTACCATCAAAAGTTGACAATTGATAGTGGGCTGCAAATTGCCACGTGCATGAGTTGATGGGTCATTTTGAAATACTTACTAGGCAGAAATCAAAAGCAAACTTAAAAAAATTTAACTTGAGAAATACAAAGTGATTATTTGAGAGAAAGGCCAAGTGACGGACTCACCAAGAGAGAAGAAAGGTACAGCGGCGGTAGATCTGATTGATAGAGAGTGACCGGCGGCACAAGCTGGAGAGAGAGAGAGAGAGAGAGAGAGAGAGAGAGAGAGAGAGTGTGTGTGTGTGTGTGTCAAATGGTGAGGAGAGGTGGAGGATTCCGGCGTGGGCTTACCGAGAAGGTGCGGGTTCGACAAAAATCGACCAGCCAGCAGTTTCTGGGTTGCCTGAGGGGTGAACCGTCGTCCTCTAAGGTAGTCGGAGACGGCAGCAAACACAGGTCAATAAGCCACTGCAGAGAGAGAGAGAGAGAGAGAGAGCAGCAGCAGCAGCAGCAGCAGTAGGGGAAAAGAAGGAGCTTACCGTCGGCGTACCCTGTGGTGGATTTCAGCGAGGTGGTGGTCTCGTATGGAGAGAAATTGATATGGGGTTTCTGTTTTTTACGTGGGGCTTGTGTGAGAATCGGTTTGGCTGTGAGGGGGAAGACAGTGTGAACAATCTGAAAGGATTTAGCTAGAGTTTTGAAATTTGATTCTGACTACAAATTAGGAAACTGCCCCCCACTAGGAAATAAACACTGAAAGTCTAAAGCGTGGAGGCTGGAGGATTTCCATTCAAAATCAATTACCATCTCAAAGCAGATATATATTACTAAAAATAAAAGTAACAATTATAAAAATAATAACAATAATAACAATATTACAAATAATAATAATCCAATTTTAACTCCCAATTAAAATCGCCACCAGAAGGAAAACACAATTTTATTAAAACCCTATAAATACTAAAACTACTAATTTGCAGCAGCAGCAGCAATAACAATAACAATAATAATAATAATAATCCTAAGCCCTAATTTAAGACCCGTATGTTACAATGCACTAATCCACCAATAGATTAACCCAACCTCCTTGATTTCCCTTACATTTCACCCCAACGCATATCATGATTTGCAACCACTCCCGACACATCAGAACACCAACTCACATTTTACAATCATTCCCTCCTCCGACCACGAAAATCATAAATAAAGGGAACCTCCAAACGCCAACCAATCATGAAATTATTCAACTACCAATCCCAACATCAACTAAGCCATGAAATTACTCAAACCCCAATTCCAACATCCAATATAGACACTCCAAATTTACCAGTAGCGCCAAACAAAACAGTCGAATCTCACTATGGTTACGAGGCTAAAACTCAAGAGTACCTTATTAAATCTCGGAGTAGCGATCGGTCGGATTCAATGGTGTGGCAGCATTGTCTATTGACGTTCGAGATGCTCTGTGACATTGAAGACATCATTAACACCGAATTCGAGATAGTGAGGAAATACACGTTGGGAGAACAAAATCGGACAAAAAGGGGGAAGCCGAGACAGACACGAGCGACCAAGGCAGAAAAGCGGGAGAGAGAGAGAAGAGAAAAGTACCTTGGTTGTGGCGTGGCGCGGCACCCTGGCTCCGGTGACCTTTATCGGTTGCCGCCGTCAGCCTAACACAGAGACAGTGAGACGCTGGGAGAGAGCTAAAGTGAGAGAGAGAGAGAGTGTGTGTGAAGGAAATGGAGGTGGAGTAACTTGCCGGTGTCGGAAACCGAGAGCGAGAGGCGTCGGTCTGGACGTTCCACGGTGAGCGAAGGTGCAGAGGAGAGAAAGAGAATCGCACTAGGGAAAACAGAGGCTTGGTGTGGCGGAGCCTTGTGGCGCACGGCGATGCAGCGGATCTTCACGGTTTCGACGGTCGGAGCTGTAGAGAGCGACGCAGCACGAATAACCAAAAAAGCTCCCGAATTCTCACCCAATGCAGCCTTTTTTACTCTTTTTATTTCTAATTTTTTTATTCTTAAATATTTTTTTAAAAAATAAAATTTCACACCATCACTTAAAAAAATTTATTTAATCCCTAAGTTTTAAAAATAAAAAAATTCGGTAAAAACAAGGGTTGGCTGAATCGGTGCGTTTTGGGCTGGGCTTTTTTTTTTCCTTAGATTTAAAAATATTCTCAATTTATCTTATCTTATCACTACAAATTTTTTTAATTTTTTATATAAAATATAATAAATAATTTAAAATTTTTAAATCTTAATTCAACGTTTTTAAATTTTAAAATAATAATAATATTTTATTTAATTCATCTAAAATTATCTCATTTTATCTCTAAATTAAACTCATAATTTGGATCAAGTCATTACATAATAATATAAGAGAGAATCAATACGCCTAATGCGACAAGTGGGGCAAAAAGAAAGTGTGAGATTTTATAAATGAAATTAAATGCAAAAAAAGAAAATAGCAGACACCAAAGCTTGTGGGTGTTCAGTAGGTGGGAGAGTGGAGGAGCAGGCAAAAAAATGGGTGCACCTATATTTGATATTGATCGTGGAGTGGGCAATGACCTAAGAGTTTGGGCGAGTTAGCAGAGGATCTATCAGAACCCGGGCCATGCCTTAACAAGCATCCTGCCATGCCCAGACATCACATCAGGAGCACTGTTGGCATCACTTGATTACCCATAGACCGAGCCTTTGGAGAATGCTAGGTCACGATCACCCTCAAGCAAGCAACACACAATTAGTGTGCACGCAAACGAGGTTGTCACACCATGCTCAACGCGCGCCTAGACAGCACGTACTGTCACAACCCCCAGGAGATTTGCCCGGGACCACACCTCGGCACGACCCATTGAAGGTCAGAACAATCACATGGCTAGTCTGCTTGCATGCCTTGGCTCAAACCATGACACGCAGCGGGCGAGCATAGAGGCTATTGACCGCGCGCAGACCATGCGTGCAGGCTTGCGCGTGCCCTTGAGCTTGCATCTGCGCATGCATGCGTGCCCCCACACCACCTAGCAAGGCCAGTGGCGTGCCCCCACAAGCACGTCATCCAGCGCACAGCTCCAGCCTGTGCCTTGCAAAGCAGGTTAGTGGCATGCATCGCGGCGTGCCATCCAGCGCATGGCTCCAGCCCATGCCTTGCGGATTCAGCGCCCAGGCCACCAGCTTGGGTCATGCCGTGCACCATCATGGCTTACCTTCAGCAAGTCATGCCCATCATGTCGTGCACTACCATGGCTCACCTTCAGCAAGCCATACCCACCATGCCGTGCACCACCATGGCTCACCATCAGCTAGCCATGTCGCACCACCCTGGCTCACTATCAGCCAGCCATGCCGCGCACCACCATGGCTCACCACCCAGCAAGCCATGACTGCACCACCTGACCATAGACCAACCTGACCACCGTGCACCACCTAACCCACCATGGGCCATACATGCCACGACTAGCCTTGGTCCATGGCCATTATCTTATTATTTATTTTATTTATTTAATTTGCTTTATTTATTTATTTTTTAGGGACCTATTGGGGGTTTCCAATTTATTTTTCTTATAAATAGGACCTCCTTCATTTGCTTTAGGATCTTTTGGTAAACTCTTAGAGGGAAGACTATTGTTTGAGAGATCATAAACTGGTGCCTTTGCACTTAGACTTTTTGGGTGCAATTCGTGAATCTCAAAGAGAGAATCACACTTTGCAATTCTTTGAATAAGTGTGATTCATCTATCTTGTTCTTGCAACTTGATGCAATTCGTGAATCCAAGTTGTGTTTATCAATATATGAGGTTTATTCATTACTTGTGCAATCCGTGAATCAAGTAGTGATTTATCCTTATTTATGTTTTTGGTTCATTCAAGTTCATTAGTATTTTGCTATTGTTCTTGAGTGTTCTTTGTTGTTCTTGAGTGTTCTTCATTTTGTTCTTCATTGTTCATGCATGTTCTTCATTGTGTTCATGCATGTCCATCCTTGTTCTTGAGGTGATTTTTATTGAATTTGGCTCATTCAATCCGTCCAACCCCTCAAAATTGCCCACCATTGTGTTTGTCAACTTTCCATAGTTGATTGTTTCATCCATTTTACCCTAGCCGACCACCCCACTTTCCAATTAAGATTGGAATCTTAATTGATCCCTAAAATCACTTCCATAATCAGTCATTCATATCTCCATCATATCCCAAGATTTTAGGAAGGTCATCTCCAAGATTCAAGGAAGTATGACTTTCAAGATTTTGGGAAAATTCCTAAAATCCCTCCATCACCAAGAATTCGGTCAACCCTAGCTTGCCCACTCCACATCACTCATCTTCCATCCTAGCCACCCATCTTACATCTTCCAAACCCTAAGCACAACTTCCAAACCCTAAACCATCTTCCAAGTGGCGCCTACACTAGCACACACTTGTGCCGTGCGCCCCTCACCCTTGAACCACACAACCCTTCATCTTCCATCATTCCATACACTCATTTTAGCCTAAACACTTAACCCCACCATTCAAAGTGGTCATATTGACCACCTTTGCACGTGAGCCAAGCAAGAGTGGAACCAAGGTTCGGTCATCACAAGGCCACCATTGGGGTGGAGGACTTGGTGTTTTGGGTCTAGACCGAGGACCCCAACACGTACACCTAGTGCGCGCGCACAACGTGCACGCATGGGCTACGCGCACACATAGTGCTCATGTATGGTGCCCAGCCTAGGCTCTATTAGCTTGGGTCATGTAGACCAACGCTCAAGCCCCACTGGCCTGGGCCATGCAGTAGCTGACCATTATCAAGCTCACAATTGTCCAACTCAGAGACTCACCAATGGCACCCAGCCCGCACAACCTGGGCCGCACATGCAGGGACCAAGGACCAGGCAGGGCCAACCCAACAGACCAACCTGAAGACCTACGCACATAAGCAAGCAGCCCATACTGTGAGTTCATCCAAGCCACCCATGGCCCACTGACAGCATGAGGTTTCAACCAAGAGAAATGGACCTAGCAACCATGATCCACTTTGTAAATAATATGTTATTTGCTTTCTAGTATAAGTAAAGCACTAGGCCATCAGTAGGTTTTTATCTTTGAACATTTGGATGAATTTGGCTTGTAAGCCCCTTTAGGCACACTGGTGCTTTGTCACTTATACTCCATTAGGTGCAATCCGTGAATCCCAAAAGAGAAGACTCACCCAGTGCAATTCGTGAATCAGGGTAATCTATGGTTCTCTTTATTTTCCCTTATATTAATGCATTGTCGAGATATTTCAGAATTGTAGTTTGTGTTTATTGCATTGCATTTGCATTTGCTTGCTGATCATTTTGCACTACTCGAGTGGGGTATCGCATAAGGCAGCCACAAGTTGCAATTGAAGGGCATTCGGTCGGCACCAAGCCTCCCTAGTCGAATCTAGAGTAAGGTCAGGGACAAACTTGACAGTTATTGCCCACCACCCAAGCCACATGCCCAGCCTTAGCCATCTGTTCAGCCATAACTTGTGACGCCCCAAACTCTCACGTACGAACACGTAGAAATCGAGGCACCAGGATGATGACAACACGAGTCATGCATCCCATTGTCAAGTACCAAGTGTGTGTACATGCAATGCATATACAATAGAAATAACGCAGCGGTAATAAAAGTCTTCAACTAAGTATCATAATTTTGTTTAAATACAAACTCGCTTAAAAACAAGCGTAATAAAAATAGGAAAATAAACCACACTCCACGAGTGATCCCTGATCACTCATCCGGCAGAGCCGCCTCCTTGGGCTCAGTCTCCTCACCCTCTGCGTCAAAATCTACGGTATCAAAGACAGTACCGTAGGTAAGTAACAAACCTCAAGATAAAAATACATTCATACAATAATCAAATGCATGAACATGATGCCATATACATATGTCCCGAAAATCATCATTTTTCCACACATGCCAAAAATTCCATTTTTTGCCCAAAACATTTCCTCGCAATTATCCCAGATAATGGCCCAAAAATCTAATCTCATCATTTCTCAGAAAATGACCCATTAACCAAACCATCATAGTATTGTAAGCGGGAATTACAGGTGGGACTCTACCACCATCTCTGCTCACCACCATCCCTACGCATGCACCGTAGATGAGGATCACAGGCGGGACTCTACCACCTTCTATGCTTACCACCATCTCTACATGTAACAGCCCGCTAGAAATTCAATTGTGGAATTTCTTTTGACCTTAAGAACCTCGTGAAAATTCCATAAGTTTACACGAATCGACTAATCGCATAGGTTTTAGCCTGTCAACATAGTTAGTGTTATCACTCACTATGGTGCCAGAAATGCGATTTTAATTATTTGAAATAGTTAGAAGTGTCAGAATACATTATAGTCTACACCACTAGGCTTAATTGAATATTTAGGATTTTTCAGTACTAAGTTTATTACATTTATTTTTGGAGTGAATAGTAATCTCGGTAAACGTACTAAACGCAGTGTTTTCAAAATCACAGTGTGAAATGTCCAAATTAGGTTAGCGAAATTTTATTTGGATAGTTGGCAAGATCTTAACCACACATAATGAATAGTATTAGATACTTAGCACAAAAAGAAACCATTAGATGGAATTATGAAGGAAATCAAGGTGTGAGATCATGACACCTAAGCAAAATACACATTTGGAAAATATCTTAAGAACATAGATTTAAAATACACATGGAAAGATTTTAACCACCTTACTCTTCCAAGTCTACTCCACATTTAGAAAATATTTTAAGCTAATTTCGTGGATATTATTGGGTAAAAATATCTTGAGTTGATTTTTGTAGATATTATTAGGTAAGAGAGTCCTACACTCCACTCTCACTCCGGTAAGAGAGTCCTACACTTAACTCTCACTTCGGATAAGAGAGTCCTACACTTAACTCTCACTCCAGCCTTATCTCTTCCATATCTTATCCACAAGTATCTCCAGCCACCCCTCCCCATGAAATTATCTTCATTTATGCTTTCCATTGAAAGAATACCAAACACTCTCTCTCGGACAGCTTTTAGGAGTTCTTTTGCACACCCATTTCGAAGCTTTTGTAAGTGTTTTATCATAAAGTCTCCTTCATATAAGTTGTTCATCTTTGAGTCTAGTTTCCGTAGATGTATTTTTTGTATCATTCCATGGTCATTTGGTCAGTCAAAAGTATTTTTAACCATGGAAAGGTCATTCTGGGCGTGAATATGGAGAGTATGTTATAGTTTGGAGTTTTTGACCAAGCTAATGGATAGATATTGGTCCGAAATTTTTATGGAGTATTGTTAACATGTATATATGACTATTGGTTGAGGATTTTTGTATGATTAAAGGTTTTGATGAAAGATTTTCTTAGATTTAGAAACTTAGAAACTGGAAGAGGAAAAACAGTTTCTGTTTTGAGAAAGTTTAACTCTTTGGTGGTCTAAACCTATTCTAATGACTTTAATAATTTTATTGGAGGATACTAAGTATCTTATATACATATTATATTATTATTTTGAAGATATTTGATGTTAGTTTCAAATATATGAAATTTTATGCAAAGAGATATTTAAATAAGCCAAAGTGTGGATGTTCTTGGCTAAATTTATGTTTTGGTTAATTTTTAACCATGTGATCTTGAATTAGAAGCTTATATATGTTTTAGGACATCTTTTTAAACCATGTGATGGTTTGGTTTGAAGATCACATATTTACAAGTCATAGATCAAGAGATTTATCAAAACTAGTTGAGGAAAAAGTTTATGTTTTTAGACTAAGTGTAAAACCAAAAACTTCAAATGTTATTTTGTGATTTTGGTGACTTTAGTTCGATGATTTAAAGCATGGTTGATGTTAGGACGATATTATGAATATGTTATAAGTAAGATTTGATTTTTGAAATTCTTGGAGATGTTTTGATTTAAGGTCAAAACTTGTGATTCAAGTGCTTGGATCTTTTTACAAAAAAGTTTGGTGTTAATTATTAACTTTTTCTAAATGGATGTTTTAAATATGGTTTTGAACTTAGGATTGGAAGATGTTTGTTGCAAAATTTTGGTTTAAACATGAGTTTTGAAGTTGGAAGGAATTGCAATAAAAATCAAGAGAAATGGCCTATGGATGTTTCGGCCATAGTGTGTTCTTCATAATTGTGTTTTGTTTTAAATTTTTCTGAGTTGATATTTAAATTTAGGACAAAATTTACATGAGAAATGTAAATTTTGGAAACTTTTGGAGTTAGTATGCAAAATCCTTAAGTTATGGGTAAAACGGTCATTTTCCCACATGTAGAGAGTAAAATGAAAATTTTACTCTTTAAGTTAGTACTTTTCATATTTCAAATTTTTAGTGATTTAGTTCTAACTTTTAGAATAACTAATTACAGTTCCTCGTGATCGCACTTGAAGTTTTATAAGAAACGCGAAAATCGAGGTAAGTTAGCTTTTAACTTACTAGCAGTCTACTGTGTATGTGTGCTAAGTAAAAGAACTACAGTGTATGTATGTATGTTATCATATGTGCCATGCCATGTCAAGTTATCATGTAATTGTCTATTATACAGAATTTATTCTGTCATCAATTTTTATCTGTTACATAATATATTCTGTTATGTATTACTGTACATTACAAGTACGTCATGCTAAGTATGTCATCTATTACATGTAAGTCAAGTCATGTAATATTCACTGTTGCAAGTATGTCATGTTAAATATGTTGTCTATTATATGTTATGCCATGTTACGAAATGTTTCTATCTCAAGTTGGTCATGTATTCTAAGTTATGTTCAAGTCACGTTATGTTACGTCAGGACTTCAGTCCTTTCGTATTCCAGTCACATTTCATCTTGAGTACATTATGATGTGTAGAATACATGGGGCCACAACAACTGTGGAGTATGTATTTTTCATGTTAAGTCAAGTTTGTGTAGAATACATGGGGCCACAACAACTGTGGAGTATGTATTTACACGTAAAATACATGGGGCCACAACAACTGTGGAGTATGTATTTTTCATGTTAAGTCAAGTTTGTGTAGAATACATGGGGCCACAACAATTGTGGAGTATGTATTTTTAATGTTAAGTCAAGTTTGTGTAGAATACATGGGGCCACAACAACTGTGGAGTATGTATTTAACTACAATTGTGATGCGTAAAATACATGGGGCTACAACAACTGTGGAGTATGTATTTTTCATGTTAAGTCAAGTTTGTGTAGAATACATGGGGCAACAACAACTGTGGAGTATGTATTTTTAATGTTAAGTCAAGTTTGTGTAGAATACATGGGGCCACAACAACTGTAGAGTATGTATTTACACGTAGAATACATGGGGCCACAACAACTGTGGAGTATGTATTTTTCATGTTAAGTCAAGTTTGTGTAGAATACATGGGGCCACAACAACTGTGGAGTATGTATTTTTAATGTTAAGTCAAGTTTGTGTAGAATACATGGGGCCACAACAACTGTGGAGTATGTATTTACACGTAGAATACATGGGGCCACAACAACTGTGGAGTATGTATTTTTCATGTTAATTCAAGTTTCAGAGCAAGTTCATGCTAAGTCAAGTTTCAGATCAAATTCATGTCAAGTCAAGTTCAGTTCATGTTTCAATTTAAGTTATGTCAATTATGCTATGTTGTACGCTAAGTTATTTTTTAATTACTTATGAATTTGATTATGCATTTATGCTTTTACTGTCATCCATGCATCATTAGTCTGTGTGGAAGTTTTTTGTTAACTTGCTGAGATTTGTAATCAAATCTCACTGTGGTAGTCCCAACTACCATTCCTCCCGAATGGTAGATCTTGTTACAGGACCTGAAGGAGAATCAGGAGCTGACCAACTAGACACAGTCGACTGAACGACGGTGCGTCGTTAATGTTAATATAGTAGTTAAATTACTACTTGTACGATGGAGTTGCATCTCCAGTATTTTTGGATCATAACTATTTTGGAATAGTGCTGTGATCTTAGTTATTCAATGGATCTTTATGTATGAAGTATGTTTTAAGTATTGAGATATTTTCAGTTTGGTGCATAGTATTGCTAAAAAAAAAAATTATCCGCTGCGAATATTGCATAATGTTAGATGCATGTTAGGATTATTGCATCTTATATGTCATGAACGGGGGCAGGTAACCTTGTGTTGCATGTCTCGACGCTTCAAATGTCCGTCCGATCCCAAACGGAATTTGGGGGCGTCACACTACAAGTCCGTCTGTAGGCGAAAATTACAAGCAAAATTCTACCACCATCTCTACTTACCACTATCCCTATAGTACCTCTAACTCAAACCAGTTAATCCAATTATTCAAATATACTCAAAAATCATTTCTCGCTTGAAAACCCAGTTTTCAAGTTCCAACACATGAACATGCATGCGATTACACGAAAATCCAATTTTCTTTTTTTCAACACATGTACATGTATGCACTATGCAATGTAAATGACAAGACATAAATATATCCAACAATTCTCAACATCAACCAACATACAAATAACTCCGTTCTCCAATCCATCCGACACTCGACTCCTCAGACTCAGTCTGGCATAACCAATCAGTCACAATTTATTATTAAAGTAAAAATATATTTAAATCTAAAATGAAATTGAAAAAATATTTACAACACTATAAAATAATTTTTGGAGGATTAACGAGCTACAAAAGGCAAAGGAAAAACAACATAACAGTGTAAAAACATTGTCGTCGTAGGTTGTAAAATACCTACTTTTGAATGGAGATGAACCAAGACTTAGGATTGATAGGCAATGACTTAGAGGTGTTTATAAAGCTAGTAGAAGTGAGGGTTGGCCGTGAGTGGCGATGGAAGTGAAAAATGACTAAAACAGAGTTGAGCTCATGAGGGCTGCTCCGGCGACGGATCAGAGATGGAAATGGGTGGTTTATGTCAGTAAGATGTCGGTGATGAAGTGGTGAAAAGATGGTGGTCGGAAGTGAAGCGACGGCAGCGTTAGAGCAAAATGACGCCGCAGTTTGGAGGAGCTCGTGGTGGTTAACGGCGGCGCGGGAGGGGCTAGAAATTGGTGGGGGAGCTTGCCGGCCGAAGGGAAAGAGGAAGGGTCGGGCGGTGAGGGTCACGCCGACAAGCGGTGGTGTGCTGGAGAAGAAGAAGAAGGAAATGGCGTGGAGAGGGAAGAGAGAGGGTGTGCAAGGGGAGAGAAGAAATCGGGAGAGAGAAAAAAATAAAAGAAACAAAAAAACAAGAAGAAGAAAAAGGAAAAGAAAGAGAGGAGGAAAAGAAAAAGAAAAAAATAAAAATGAAGAAAAAGAAATGAGGTACAATTCTCACATCTTGAATCAGTAAACCGATCCAATGAAAACTATTTAAAAGCTATAAATTGAATAAAATAATTTAAACAAAAAATCTTGCTAAAATATAATAATTAACTAGTAAAAACCAACAACAAAATTTTAAATCTAAAAATAAATTAAATTAAATTAAACGGCGATTTAAACACAAAACAATAATTAATATTAAGAAAACACCTCAAAATAAATTTCGCAACTAAATAAATCTAATTAAAATTTGATAAATTTAAAATAAAATAACTAATATTTTTAATTAATTTAAAAACTCATTTCAATAAAAATACATGTAAAAACAGGGTATCACATAACTGCTTCCATACTTTGTAGGGATTGACCATCCACACCATAAATCGCTTAACCACCCACTCAGTCAACCCACAAAACTGCCTATAGCCAAGTGTGCTTCAACATCAAGGGACACTTGTGCTTGACTTGGTCAACCCACCATCAGGGGACACGTGTGCTTGACTCAGTCAGCCCAGACACTTAACTGCCTTATCTCACTCAATCACTTTAGCTCACTCAGCCGTTGCACACGCATGCACGCACGCACAACCACTAAAATTTTGCCCACCATTATCTTTTGAGCATTCATACGAGTTCAGCCAACACCACCCATAATCATCACAGTCAAGTAAGTGGCAGATCACATCGGTCATTAAAGCGTAATGAGGGATACGACAGTTTGGTGTCTAAGATTTTGACCAATAACCTTATAAGGATCTCAACCTCCCCAAAAGATAAAAAGAAGCATCTCTGAATTTTGCAAAGATCTAAGGTTTGGTTTAAATGATAAACCATGTTGCTACCCCTATAATAAATCAGGTTGCTGCCCCTAAATAACAAACCATGTTTGTTAAATGCTTTGGGCTTACTTGCGTTGTGCTCATTTTATAATGGGCTTGGGTTTTAAATCTCAGAATTTTGTCAAGTCTAATTAATCATGCTATTAAAGTCAGAATTTGTAGATCAAGATGTGTTATGAATATTTAAAATAATATATTAATATTAGTACTTATTAATTATATAAAAATTTAATAATTATTAAATCATTTTTATAGTATGCATTTAATTAAATAAGATATCATAACACGTTTTCCTAGTAAAATGGTGACGTATGGTAATTCTAATATATAACAAGTCATGGAGTGAGGTTTCGAAGTCAACACTAAGTTAAGTAGGTTGATCGTAAATTATGATTATTATATACTAGCTAGTTAGATAAATTATTATTAAAGTCAATTTTTTGGAAGCCAATTTTTATTCATCACGTATGTCATGATATTTACAAACAATTTATTATAATACATGAATATGTTTAATTCTACATTTTATATTTATTTATGTATTATATAAGTTATGTATGTTATATTGCATAAGACATATAAGCTTTCACAATAAAAAAATATAATATATGAATACAGATTAATCAGATGATCATTTAGATATATGACACCAATGCAGTCAGGGTGAATGTGCAAGTCACTAACTTAAACCATAGTCCACCACAATATATTACTTTGAGATCAGCAGTTCCCCTTGTGGCCATAGGATATGGGACAAATGCATAACTTTGCACACAATGTTAAGTGTGTTGGCTAATCAGACAAGTTAGATCAATCATATCAGTTAGGATAATTTATGATAAGAAAAGTTTGCATGTCATAAGCATATATATGAAAAATCATGATTTTTAAGCCTCTTAAATATGAAATGTTTTATGAAAAACCTTATGTATATTATGTTTACATTATGGTGGGATTCTTATTGAGTTTTCGACTCATTTTAGTTTAATTTCATATTTTTAACCATTTAGGTGAGGATAGTAATGAGTACGAGCAGGTGGGCCAAGCTTAGACGAAGTAGACTGATAAGATTTAGTCCTAGACTTTTTAGTTAGTTTTTATGACAGACATTTTTTCAATTAAATTATTTGAAGACTTTGATTATGTTTTTTTGAGATATGTTTTATTTAATATTTATTTTGATAATATAAATATTTATTTTATTAAATTATGAATTCTCTAATTGCATAGCTTTATTTATGAAAGAAAAACGCTACTCTGCCACTCCGTATTGCCTGCTCTAGTTGCCCCATGGACGTGGTAGGCCACGTTTCATGCCACATGGTTAAGTTTAAATAAATAAATAAAAACATGCATGGACAAATCAAGCAGTGAGACTTCTTCCCAAATCTAGCACCATCTCTCTCTCTCTCTCTCTCTCTCTCTCTCTCTCTCTCCTCTTCTGGTCAGATCTCCTCACTTTCCTTTCCTTCTTCCATACCCGAGCAATCTCAGCTTCACTATAGAATTTGCACTGTTAGGTTGGTAAAAAGAGAGGAAATAGACCTAGGTGTTGAGAAAACTGAGAAATTTTAGATCTAAAAAGCTATTCTTTTCTTTTTTCCTTTTCTTCAACTCGCCTAAGGAATTTCTTAGTTTATCCTTCTACTCATTGTTTTCCTTTGTACGAAACGAGTTAGTCCAAGCCTCCAAGGTATCTACTTATTTGTTGTACAATCTCTCTGTTTTTCTTTTGTTGCAATGCCTTGTTACAAAGTGAGAGAGTTGTGGGAGACCTATACCTAACCAAAGCAAAGAAAAAGTTAAAAAAAAAAAAAACCAATCTTTGTGCAGCCAAATAGCAGTGGATCGACTCTCATGATTTTATGCAAGTTTTTGTAAATAAAAGTATCTTAAAATATGAAAATTCAGAAGGATCTTTGAGACTAAAGATGATGATAACACAGAAAGTGAAAGAATTTGTTTTTGTATTCTCTACAAAATGATTTTTTTTTTAATAAAAAAAATGTAAATCACGTGGCATGCCACATCAAGCGGGCATGCTAGCAACGCCCTTTATGAAAGAACGTGACATTACTAACCTAATAGAAGCGGGTGCTACCTACACGTGAACAAGTCCTATTTTCAAAGAAAACAAAAAAGAAGAAGAAGAAGTTGTATTTACTCGAATATTAAATATATTCGTCGTAACAACTTGCGATAAAAAACTCAAACTCAACTCGTATTCGTATAGAAATTAAATGACTGATGATTGATTACCTAGTACTCTGAAGCTCTACTCATTTACCCTCCAATTCCAGACACATGAATTTCCTATTGACCCATTAATGTGTTTTTCCAATGAGAAAATCTATTTGCACTCAGTAATGGAATCTCCCGCGTACACGTCCCTCCACGTGTATAAATAAAACAGTGTGTTTCATGTACACCAGTTCTCCCTACCTTCCCTTTGTCACAGAGAGAGCAAACAGAGCAATAATCTAGTTCTCACAGCTTCGAATCTCCAATCTCTCCAATACATAATGACCTATCAAAGTTTGAAATAATTATTCAGATACATCATATTGAACTGCTATATCTTCTCCAAGAACTCAGTCTTATCATTCATCTGCATCTCCTTGTTACAAAACCCAAGATTGATTTTTCACATAATAACTGCTTCTCTCACTGAAGTTTCTCTCTCTCCGAGATCAAGCTTTATTATATCCTTCTGGAAGCTTTCGTTAATTCTCTCTGTATCTGTCTGAAGATTGTCTCTTTTCTTTTCGATGAGATCATGGATCGCTTTCTCTATGACCACAAGTGAGTATTTATATTGCAAATTCTCATCCTATCTTCAAAGTTCAACATGATCGGTAATAAAATAATGATAAAATATTTTTTTCTCTTTTATTTTTTCTTCTTGAAATTTCTGTAAAGGGTTCAATATTATATGTTTGATTACCTGGAAATCAGGGAAAGATGATGAAAGTGAGGAATTTTTTCAGTGATGCTAAATTTTCTTCTGGGTGTACAAGAGTTGAGATAAAAGTCGGATAATAAATTTTCTTGGGCGCAGATTTGACTGGGTTTCTTGAGAGATTGTAGGTGTTTTTCTTCTTTTCTTCTTGTGTGCAGATTTGATTGAGTTTCTCGAGAGACTGATTTTATTTTTGAGAAATACTTTTTGCAGTCGGGAGATGCAGTCGGCGTGCAGTCGGCTGTAAAAAAAATTAATACGGGACCTACATGAAAAAAAAATTATTTTTATAACTTTTTATAATTCATGTAGGTCCCCTTGAATATAAAAAAAAATTTTTATAATTTTTTTTTATTCATTCCGTACAGCCGACTGCATGTGGCGACTATATGTAGCAAAGCCTTTTATTTTTTTATTTTTTATATATCGGCCACATCAGCCAATTACGCCAAAGGTACCCAACCCTAGGTACCTGTAGCAGTTTTGTTTTCCAATTGGCCCATCGTCTTTGACTTTCTGTGACAGGCAAAAGAATTTGAAGTGTAATCAGTATGGTATGGTTTAATTTTGTAGACGTAAAATGTTTAGAATTGTATCGATTATATCGATTTTGTATTTTCAAGAACTGATTCTGTACTGATTACTCTCATAAATCGATACTTTCAGTTTTACCGGTTCAATCCAGTTTTTCTATTTCAATAAAATTTCAATTTATATTATATATTAATATATCATAGTATTATACCGTTACTCCAATAAATTATAATATTGTACTAATATCATGATATAATCCTAATATATATCATAGTATCATGCTATATTGATATCATAGTATTAATACTAACATATTAAGTTAACTATATTATGCTATAAATCTTATAACATATGATCAAACAAATTACAAATGTTCATATTTAATATTAAAATTTTATGTTATAAATTATAATATAAAAATTTCATATATAATTATATATTATAAATAAAAATATTTTATATAATATTAAAATTTTAATTTATATATATATATTTTTAAACTAGTCCGGTCTCGTAAAGCAAATAACGGAAACCGGATCGGATCTGACTTGTTTTTACAATATAGAAATCGATTCCAGACCGGACCAATTCAATCCAAAACCAGATCGGTCCGGTTTAGTTTGATCCGAGCCGGTTTTTCGATTTAAATTTTCACCTCAAAAATAGATTATGAAAAAAAATATATATTTTCAACTGAAAAAATGACGGTATCTACTTGGGCGTCTCAACTTTTTTTCGCGATGTTTTAAAATAAATGAAAACAGGGAAAGATATAGATCAGGAAACCCAACCTATGAACCAATATAATTACTTAGCCTAAGAATGAATAATCCAGATCGACTTGCATTTATGAAAGGGCTCATGGGTCTTTTATGGCCCATACAAAATAGACACCTCAACAACCTTGTCAACCCCACTACAACCGAATACTTGAAGAATAATCCACACCCCAGCTTGCATCAGTACAATAAAAGAACCAACTACTTATAAACCTAAACATCCAAAAAACATTATTTTTTCAAACAACTAAACGCTGCAACTAGCTTCCTAGCTAATCTTCCATCGGCAGCACTACGTACATGACTCAACGCACGTTCCCGGCCAAGCAAAGTTTTTTTCTTAATGCAAGTCGTCTTCGTGCAACAAACAGCAAGCTCCGACGTCCACATTGCTAGCCTGTGGATCATGCTCTGGCCTGCCTTTACACGCAAGACAACACATAGCTGAACTCAATTTATTCTGCACCCATCCATCGACCCTGCATTTTAGAGGTTTCACTAGATATCAAATTCAATCGTGAGATCCACTGGTGTAGTCTCGGTCCCGTTTATTACAGCCATTAAGTCACTATCATCACCAAGCAGATGAGCTTTCATGAATGCAACCACAATTCCTCCAACAAACCTCCTCATGGGCTCCCTAGACTTCCCATTTTTACAGCTGCAATATGTAAAAGTCCCTAGAAGCCCCCTGGTCTCATCATCTAGCATGTCAAGATGGCCGTAGTCCTTGGCCACAAAATGAAAAGCCGGCGCTTGGCATTCCTTGTAGAACTGCTCATGGTTAACACCCTTGGGAGCACATGCACATAATATACCGCTTTGTACTTCACCCAAGCCCGTGCCAATAACCATTACAGGCATATGACCAAGCTCAAATGAATGAGGACTATAGGTCAGTACTGGTGGATTGATTTGCATCCCTTCTTTTTTCCCATCAACCGGGTCAATGCCTATTAAGGCAGAGAGCTTCAGAGCAGAAGTTTCTACTTTTCCAAGCGCAAGTGCAAAAGCTGCCTTGCCTCCACGGCTATGGCCAGCAAGTCCTATCTTTTTTAAATCTGGTTGAACATTTGCTGGAAGCACGTCTAGGAGTCCGCCCCC
The DNA here is from genome assembly GCF_018687715.1 of Carya illinoinensis. Classification (NCBI taxonomy): domain Eukaryota; kingdom Viridiplantae; phylum Streptophyta; class Magnoliopsida; order Fagales; family Juglandaceae; genus Carya; species Carya illinoinensis. The sequence goes on from NC_056752.1 coordinate 46,935,024, forward strand.
GGATAACCATTTTATTGTTTCTGCTGCGGACTTTATGTCAACAGATGCATCTAATCCAGTCAGGCAGTATAGCTGTTACAGGCAAAGAAGAATTACAAACACAATGAGGACGACATCTAAGGGACAAGTACAGTCGTGAAGTATGAGTTAATCATGTTAGTGGGGAGAAGAATTTTATGAAGACGAGATATATGATTCGAATATCTCGACTGCACATCTCACAAATAATCAGAGTAAATGATAACCAATCTCATCAGCAAGGGAGGGCCTTTTAAAATCCAGTACATTTCATGGTTTGAAAGTCTTCCGGTCATGTCTCCAAATTGAGATCTACCCCGGTGCTTCCCTTCTCTTTATGCCTGAATTTTCAGATTCTTTGTAAACAAAACTTTACATAACTACTGACTTCAGACCCATTTCACCAGCCGACACCAAAGTGTACATAACATGTAAAAAAGTATGACCGTGGTGAATCTGTGATCTAAAAGCATGAACCCAAACGAAAATATGGGAATCGATGAAAATATTGCTTAGAAGGTTTTTAACTGAAGATTATACCCACTGTACCTAATATTGTTGAGACATGACAATAACCATAGATCACATGTAATATTGTGTGATCCACATGTCAGCAATATTTGATTACAAAAACACTTAAAGGCATGAGAGAGAGAGAGAGAGAGAGAGAGAGAGAGAGAGAGAGAGAGAGAGAGAGAGAGAGAGAGAGAGAGAGAGAGAGAGAGAGAGATTTTCTATAATATTTTATTTCAAACACTTTCCACAATTTAGAATAAGTCGATTTCACAGTATTTAATGTTGAGATCGATATACCATTTACAGACAACATTGTGTTTATAATTTCTAATCTTCAAATCATAGAAAATAATTTTAAACAAAAATTATAGGAAATCCTCATTTGGGAGAGAAAAGACTAGCCTGAGGGGCAACAACAATGAATCCATGGGAGGCGATGTGTCGGATGAGCTGAGAATAAAATGAGTTGCGGAGAAGGTAACCATGAAGGAGGACTAGCAGTGGGTATTCTCCAGCTTCACTTGGCATGGCAACCAAAAGCGGCTTTGGGGGTGGATTAGGAAGTGTAGACTTCTTGAGGCAACAATAAGGTTCCACATTCTTAGGTTGCTCCGTATGGTACTTTCCAAAATCAAAAACATTTGCTGTGGTGGTAGTATCAGTAGCTGTACTAGTAGCAGAAACAGCAGCATCAGCAGAAGTAGAAGTAGCCATATATGACCAGCTTGTATATGAAGCTCTTTATATATATGTAGCTACTGCATCTGTTTGATGTCTTTTGGAATAACTTCATTTTTGTGCTATTTATATAGCATAATTAAGCTCGGGAGGAAAATATATTTTTGTCGTGATACAGAAACTAGATTCGGAATTCTGTTAGCTAACCATGGTCCAATATTTATTGCCCGGTACCTAACCCTGGTCGGCCAAATTATGCTTGCAAGTTGGTACTGGACGTGACTGCCAAAGTTCATTATTGTTGCACGCACTAAAAACACGTGCTACTGTTCATTGCAGCAAAAAATTACCCTTGTATATATTTTTGTTTTCATGTGCGCGCAACTTTTCTGTGGAGGGAGCTCTGTTTGAAGCTGCAGTTATGAGAGATAGGGCTCGAATCAATGAATCTGACTTGATTTCAGGTTGCTGTAAACTGGTGTAAGGGTGAAGTAATCTGGTCGATCAGATGAAATTCTTATCTGTTTCTTAGTCGTTCTTCTCAATAACTGTGCAACATTTATACACAGGTAAACCGATGAGGTGATACGATTTCCTAGCCAAACAAGGAGCAAGTGGTACGAGTAGGAGGTCGATTGTCTGCAGTATCCCAGCAGTGTTAAATAGCTCTAAATGGATTGTGAAAGACAGTAATATTTCTGTTTGGTATGATAATTGAGATGAAGGAGGTCTTCTCAGTGGTCAATTTCTTGTGATAAATCATCCTTTGACTAATATTAAAGAGTGTCGTATTGAGAACGCGTGGGATATCTCTCTTTTGAATAGTTTAGTAGGCTATCAGAAAACTTATGAGCTGTATGTTTTTGGCCAGACAAAAGTAGGGTCAATATGTGCTTGTATGGTTGAAAGATAAGGATAGTCACTTTACCACTAAGAGTGACTGGGATTGTATTAGGATTCGAACACTTCTTTTACCTTGGGCTTAGTGGATCTACCATCCTAACCTTCTTAAAAAGATTTCCATTATAATGTGGAAGGTGGTTAATAAATTGCTTAAGTGTTGATGAGAATATTAAGATGGTGGGTATTTCGATGGTTTCTAAATGTAATTGCTGTCAAGTGGGTCATATTGAGGACTTGAATCATGTGCTTTGCACGGAGGAGTTTACTAGACACATATGGCGTTTAGCGGCTAGTCATCTAGGTGTTCATATGGTTTCTTGTTTCACTTGGAAGGAGCAAACGAATTGCTAATTTTGTAGTGCGAGTAAGTCTTCCCATGTGAGAATTATTTTTGGTTTTCTTCCTTCTATTATATTGTGGAAGCTTTGGGAGAGTCGCTATAAAGCCTAGTATGAAAATATAGTTAATACGGTTAAGTCAATTTGGCACGCTATTAAATTATGGCTCCATTGTGTTATGGATCAGATTATAAAAGATTCTTCAGTTTCTACCGGGTATGTTGATATTTTGAATAGATTGGATATTCCAGTTTTGAATCCTAAGCCTAAGAGGGTTAGTGTGGTTAGATGGACTCGGCCTCGCCAGGGCTAGGTGAAACTTAATACAGATGGTAGTAGTTTTGGAAATCTAGGCCATTATGGTGTTGGGGTGTTATTTGGGATTAATATGGCAGGTTGATTGTGGCTTACTCTGTGTCTTTAGGTACAGGTACTAATAATTTTGCTGAAATTAAAGGCTTATTAGAAGAAGTTCGCTGGTGTCATAATCTTGGGGTTTCACGTGTTCAAATTGAGACTAACTCTCAACTGTTGGTTAATTAGATCACTAAGGATGATTGCCCCATCTGGTATTTAGAAGATTTTTGGAATGAATTACATGCATATCTTAATTGTTTGTGTTAACGTCGTGTTTCGTACGCCTTTGGGCCAAGTCGCTCAACCGATCCGGGTCTTACTCGAGTCGGGTCCTGAGGCAAGAGAGAGGCGGCCCTGTGGTGGCCTGGGGAATCTCCGATGTCAAAGTTAGTATAGAATAGAGATAAAATTGCTCTAAAGGGGAAGACAATAGTGGAATATAATTGACAACAGATTTGAGTCCATCCTCCTTACCTTGCAGTTTTGAGCGACCTTTGTACTCGATCTTTTAGGTCAGGTGGGCCATGCCCTATGTTATGGGGCAGAGGGACGCCTCCTCCCAAAGTCTCCACCACCATGCTGCATTTAATGCGGCGTAGTTTTCTTGGTGTTAGTAATTTAATGTGGCGTAAGTCTCTGACAGAGTTGTCTGATATCGTCCCTTCCCTTTTTACCCGATCATGGTTTCCCGAGTCTTTCTGCAACGTTCAATCTCATTGTTGATGATTACCCTCGACTCGCATAGGTCTGGAGCCCGCCCCGAGCTACCAAAGGGGGCCTTTCTGGGCTCAAACCAGCATTCCCATAGCTCCTGGGGCCTAACGAAGTAATGGGTCTGTGGCAATATTATGGGCTATAGGCCCTGACAAAAATACCCCCTAACAGTCTGGATTATACTGTGAATCATATTTTTCTTGAAGGAAATCCAGCAATTAATTTTCTAGCCAAGTGTAGTGCTGAAGGTTTAAATGCTGATTGGTATGGAGATTAGATGTTGCCTAGTCTTTTAAGAGGTCTCTTTCGCATAGACAAATTTGATCTTCCTTATTTGAGGGTTTCGTAAGGTTTGTGCCTGGTAAGTTTTTTCTATTGGTTTTGTTTAAATTCCCCATCTTTGTTTGCTTATTTTTCTTGCAGGTTATCTTGTCTTCGGTTGGTCTTGTGTTAGGATTTTGTCTTTTCTCATGGCATTGTATTTGAATGAAATGGTTATCAAGGTTTTTTTGATGTGTGGGTTTTGGTCTTTTTATTTGTATCTCCTAAGTGTCGGTTTGTAATCATGGTTTTCTTTTGTCATAAGTGAGAACATTCAATAAAATTAGAATATCGTCATCTTCTTAAAAGAAAAAAGAAAAAAAGAAAGAAATAAGAAAGAAAGTAGTATGAGTAGGAGTGAGTAATTTGGAGTGGCATACGACAGAAGTAATGTCTTTCGCAGGTTGATAGTGTGGGCAGGGCTATCACATTTATGTTGGGTACCCCCATCATCTATGTATTGTCCATATGGTTGGAGAAATTACAAACAATTAATTAAGTTTTCACTGCAAGCAGTTAATTAACTTTTCACCATTAACAATTAAGAGCAATGTTACATACAGTCGTGGAATTGTAAACGCCGCACAATCACTTTGAAAAAGAGTGGGGTCCACGATTAAAAAATTAATTTTTTTTTTTTTTATGTAGGTCCCATATTAATTCATTTTTTTCAAAGCGATTGTATGCCGCTTACACAATCACGACTGCAAATATTATTTCTCAATAATTAATTAGTTTCAAATAAAATTAATTAACCACTCCATCAAGTTACTTTTTAAATGAGAATTTTATATAGGTTAATTTTATAAGTGACTGTGAAAAAAGCAAACGTATAAACAAATGTCTGATCTCCTCTCTCTATCTAATTTTCGAAAGTAACAATTTTAAATTATTGATCTTGAAGTGTAGAATCATTTTAGGAGATTTTAATAGCCTCTTTTAAGTATATATGAGGTTCAATCATAAGAATCTAATATGGCCTCTAAGATTAACTAAATTCTAGAATTCTGTTAGGCTTGAAATAATTCGAAATGATCTTATCTATAACACGTTGCAAACGATTTATGGCTTTTTCATGCCATTTCTTGAATAATAATTGCTGCAATGGCTGTACCGGTTTGCTCCCCATGTGCAAACTAACCTTCATCTGTCTCTCTCTTCACCACGTGGTGCATTTGTTATAGAATTTTAAGCGGACAGTAAGATGAATTGAGATGATTTTTAAATAATAATGAAATTATTTAGTTAAAATTATATGAGATAATTTTTAAAAATTTATATATTTAGATTTATATTAAGTAATAGTATATAAACTTTCTGGGGATAGTATATTAAGTAATAGTATATAAATATATTTAAGTATGAGAAATACTTTGGTCACAAAAATAATTTTACAAACTCATATGATTTAATGTGGTTTATCAAATTATTTATTATAAAGTAGATCTAGCGGATCATATTAAACCATGCCAATTTATGAGATTATTTTATGTAATCTTTTTGTAACTATAACAGTACTCTTTAAATATATATTAACTTTTAGGAGATCTGTAATTTATCCTTATTTAAAAACACTTGAAGAAACCATCTTTAAAATTTTACAACATGCATTTGGATTGGAAACCATCTTTTCGTACACCCAACTATGTATCTTAAGTCCTGTTTAGATGTTGAGATAAGTCAAAATGAGTTGAGTCTTTTATAAATAGTAGTGAATTCAAATAATATAATAAGTTTTGTGGAGTCCACTTAAGATAAGTTTAGATATATTTATAGAAAGTTAAAAAAAATTATAGGTTTTACATATAAATAGATATTGAATTAAAAAAAAAAACTATGGATCCCATATATAAAGAAATTTTGAATTTAGATAAATGTAATAATTTAAGAATTAAATATTTAAATATTAGACTCAATTTAAAATTAAATTAAATAATCCAACTACGAAACGGGCCTACTCTTTCCTTTTGCTTAGGTACTGCTTCCTTAAATCCTTTTGAGTTTTGGGTTTGTTCTCGTGTATTTGTAATCAAAAGGCGCCACCCTAGCCCATTGAGTACTCTACCTTGGCCCATACACGTCATACTCTCCACTGTAATATCCACTCTTTGTTGGCCTTTCAGCCGCATTTAAATGTTAAGTTGAGAAATTAGTTAATGATAATTTAATAATTTGTGAATAATAATGAAATAATTTAATTTTTTTAAAATAATTTGAATTAAGATGTTTTATTAAATTTTAAAAAATAAGAAAAAAAGTTTAAGAAAAGTATTATAAAGTTAAAATATTATTAATTTTTTTGAAATTTGAAAATATGAATTGTTTTTATGTTTTGTATGGAAATTTAAAAATTTTGTAATAATTAAGTAATGATTAGATGAAAATTTGAAATTGAAAATGTTTGTAATTGAGTTATGTTTTGAAAAGAAATGAGATAAAATAAAATGAGATAATGTAACACCATGTTCCCCACGATTAATAATAAAACCATTTTTTTAAGATTTGGAGAGCGAGAATGCTACTACTTAACCTGAATTTAAAATATATTTATTTTTTTAATACTAAAAAAAGTATCAAGTACAAAAATTCTTTATAATAAATAGAATCATTTTGCATTATAATACTAATATCGTGAATGAGAAAGTGCAAAAACATTTAAATGGGATACAAAATTCTCATCTCATTTTATTTAATCAGTACAAATTTTCAAATTCTTACATAAAATATATTAACCAATTCAAAATTTTCAAATTTTAAAACAATAATAATATTAAAAAATAATATTTTATTTAACTTTCAACTTTCATCTAAAATCAAAATTTCTCATCTCACCATCCAAATCTATTATTATTAAAATTTCTCAAAATTCATGCCATAAAAATTATAACTAAAAATCTCTGTACATGATGTAGGCCACTATCACATCTTCCTGGACTAAGTCTCGTCCTACAGTTGTACCTTCATAAATATTCTAACCTTGAGTGGTTTAAAAACATAAAACAAATCAAATGAGTCAATGATTTAGTAAGAAACCCATCATAACGTAAACATATTTAACATAAAGTTTTTCATAATATATTTCATGTTGAGAAGGTAAAATCATGACTATTCATATGTATGCTATGACATGCATGACTTATCTTAACTTATCTTACTTATCATACTAAGCTACACATATAACTAAGGTTGTGCATCGACTGCATATCCCACTACTGCAAGGGGAACTACTAATAGTATTCTAACATACTATGGTGGACCACGCTTAACTTTGTGGCTTATACATCCACCTATAAATTGCATTGGCACCATATCTCTGAATGACTATCTCATTAGCTGTTCTTAGCTAATCTTACACTTGATCATATGAAAGCTTATGTTTTATGCAACATGAAATGCATGAGATGCATAATACATATATATTTATAATATGCAGGATGAAATATGATGCATGACGCGCTTGCAAATATTATGACATATGTGGTATGTAAACACTAACTTATAAAGAACTGACTTTAATAAGAATATATATAACTAACTAACGTAAGTTAATCCTAATTTATGATTAACTTACTTACCTTGCAGCGTTAATCCAACATTTCAAGCATGAAATTGATCATGTAAACTAGAAGAAAAGAGAAAACGTGAGGGATGTTGTGAGATGAATAAGGCTATTGGCTATTGGAGTGGTAAACGTGGGACACACACGATGCTGGACTTGGTATCTTGGGTTAAGCAGCTGCATATATAGAGGTTTATGGTTTTTTCCAAATAATATACCGAAGAGAGATATTTATAGAGAGATTTGAAAGAGGGTGCCGACGAGTTTGAGTTGGACTAGGTTAAGACATGTAGTGACACTAATCTGCCAAACACTCAATCGTGATCATCTAAGAAGAGAGTTTGAATTTAAAATATGATCTAGCAGTTTATTCAATGTAGGATTGGCAGTGACTGAGATTACATAGGAGACTTCAATCAGTAATGATTTTAAATTAAAATAAATTTCTAATGGCCGATCTTTAAATTCTAATATAAGTATAACTCGTTCAATAATAAATGAGATTTAACCTAGTTATTGAGTCTAATTAAAATTCCTAATCAATTTTAGTAATTTATCACTCGTTGGCTTATCCAATATGGCCCATTAGATATAATTTAGGTCAAATAAGAATTATCAATATTTTGATCTTAGAATTGTTAGACTGAATTGTTACAAATGACATGGCTATCCAAATGAGGCCTCAATGTCACAAGTCATATTCCTGTATTTCACCAAATATACGGGTTTAATCCCTGTTATAACTCACTCTAACTTGATCATAACTAGATTGATCAATTTCAGATAAAGTAAGAATAGAATATTCTACTCTAGGTATCTCAAATTGTAGCCGCAACATTCTCTTTAAAATTTTTTAGCAAAAATCATAAAATAATATTCTTAAAAAACAGTTGAAACTTCCAAATAGAAGTTGATAAGATAGAAGACTGCAAAATATAACAAAAATTCTATCAACAAGCCATCCACACAACCATATTGATAGTGTAGGAGAGCCAGGTTGGCTCAAAGCTCAATGGTTGGAACAATGGGATGTGCCATAGGCTATGGATGAGATCTTGACTCCCACTCCTCAGATCGTGAAAGGAATTGCCACCTAGCTATAGTTCCTTTTCTTCAGATGGGTAGTCGATCTGACATAACTATCTCTAGCCTATGTTCATCCTTGTATCCCCAAGGAAATCCCATGCACTGAGATAGCCGGTTGGATCATCATCAAACACAAGAATAGGTGCTCAATCAATGTAATGTTTGCTTTTATGTGTCTTTCATTCCGTTGCTTATCAAATCTTAAATCTCAATCTCAAGTTGAGGTGGAAACAAGGGATCAGATCAACCTATTGAAGTTGTGTTTGAAAGATAAACTCAATTCAACTCATCTCAAATCAATTATTGATAAAATCTATTATTTTTTCAATTTTTCATAAAAAAAAATTAAACACATCTCAACCTATTTTATAGGTTTCAATCTAAAAAATTTAACTCTTCCCAACCTACCTTGCCTGATTATAGTCTTTCTAAAGCATTCTCAGCCTAAGAGGGGAAAAAGTGTGTTTTCTAAATTTCTACACTTATAAGGAGAAGAATCTTAAATTAAATATTGGTTCATTTAGAGGCCGAACATGCCCAGATACTTCGCCTTCATATTACAATATGAACTATGGAGTGTTTGTCCCTCGCGCTATTTTAAAATACACTTTAGAACCGCCTATAACACCTAGTTGTTTTATTCCGCACATTCTCTGACAGAGTTGTCTCTCTGCTTTTCACTAATAGAATGTTATCACAGGGCCTGATTCACCTGATCTAATCCAATCATAATTATTATATATAAAGCAGAAGATTACAGGACAAGACAATCATGGTTCTACCGCAGCTAAACCCCCCAAAAGTCTTAAACTAGGTGCCAAAAAGCAATCAAAGGACAAGCCAAACCCAAATACAATAAAATATATAAGCACATAGAATGGGGCCATGTCCTTATCTTCTCTACTAACGTTATGCTTTACTCAAAATGGGATTCGTTCCTTCTCTTTTTGACTGCCTCAGTCCAAGATACTCCTTTCCTTTTTGTGCATAGGGGAACAGAAGACTTGGATCACATGGTGTTACTTTGATTTAAATCACTTTACTTTTCCATTCAGAAACAAAAAGAAAAGCTCAATCCATATTCTCCCCCAGATCAGTGTGACCCATTTGGACATTAACTCATCTTTTTGAATTTCTCCTTTTTACAATAGGAACCCAAGAAAAACAGCCCCCACTGAACTTCAAAATACCCACCCTATTATGTTCGGAGGGCCACAACCTAGGTCCCAACTAGGCCATTTGCCAAAATCACCCTCTCATGTAAAGAGGACATTTCACACCCTATGCCTGTTATTTCTTTCAGCAGCAATGGTGAGGAGCCTTGAAACACCTTGAGTCCAGATATCATACTCCTTCTGGTTCCTGCACTCAAATTCTACGACTCCCCGCAATACAGTTTTCAATCCAAAGTATCGGCGATGCTCGCCACCTTCCAGCAAGTGGCGGCCGGGCCATGCTGGCATATCTTTAATCACCTCCAATACCATATCTGTAAATTCGAAAAGTGATCGATTTAAAGATGAAGCCTTTTAATCTTTATCCCACTTTAGTGCCAAATGCTTTCACAGATCCCCAAATACAAGAAGACCCACCTACAATTCCGTTCAAATTATTAGAGACGGACAAAAGCAATTACTTACTCTTTTTCTTCTTTGTGATGGTCCCAGCAACGTGCCTGCTCTTCATCTTCAACATAACCTGCACAAAAAGAACTTTGAAAGATGTAAAAGATTCCAAAGAAGCGGCACAAGAAAGAGAGTAGATCTCCATTAATTTCATCAAGCTCAGTTTTTCTGAACTTTTTCTCTGAACCTTTTACCCATCAGGTTCACACACTCATAACCAAAAGTCTAATTGATACCCAGACAATTATGCAGGTGGATATTTCAGAGGCGGATCAAAACAGTGCTTCGCATAGAAAGACTACCTGGTTCATTCTGTTAATGTAAACGGATACTATTTTCCAATGAAGATCACCTGCGTTCATCAGACAATGATACAATCAACCTCTCTTTCTATAGATGGGGAAAGATATAATTGATTCACTCTCACGTCAAGTAAAAATCACAATCCCCCCATAACAGCCCCTAGCAAATCGGATTTTAAACGTAGATATAATCACTAAAGAATCTTTTACCTGTGCGGGTGCGTTTCAGGAGTTCACAGCCTCTAGCAAGTAATTCTCTACTGCAGATGCCCAGAAAATTCTCTTCAGGAACGAGCTCACCACTGAAGCTGCTGTTGGAATTACCGTTACTACCGTTGTTAACGTTTCCTCCCACTCCCATACCCTTCTCCACCGGGATTACAGCCGCTATATTCCACACTTCCTTCAATGCCCTTGCCTTCAATGTGGCGGCCCCACGTAAAGCTGCGTATAATTTTCGTCAATTAAATTATAACCATATTCCCAAAATACCGTGGAACAGAATCCATAAGAAAATTGACATGGTGTTTACCGGTAGCAGCAGCAGCAGTTAACGTCATTATGTCTCCAGCCGACCTGACATTCACGGCGGAGCTCAACACAGACGCGAGGTGCTCGCGCTCAGCACCCATGGCCTCAGCCGCCTCGACGCATTGGGCGGCTACCAAAGTTGCCGCAGATGCCACTGCCATGTCGGTCTTTGCCATCTGCTCATCCTTGCCAGCACCAGAGGAGGCAGCTGTGGCAGCAGCAATAGCTGCCACGGCAGCAGCCACTCCAGCCACCGAGACAGCGGCATGGAGCTGCGCATTCTGGGCCCTCGTCTCCTCCTTCTTCTTCTCCTTCCTGTCCTTCAGCCACCTCCCTACAGTCTTTCCACCACCACCGGCGGCACCCCCTACTCCACCGGGTGTGGAGCCAGTTCGGAATTGGGCGTTGTGGGTGTTGGTCGAGCGGCAAAACTGAACATGCATGAATGAGTGTTTCGTGGGGGCACACGAAATTAAGAAAATACATGGGTATAATGATTTCTTTTTGGAGATTAAAAAAAAACAACATATTTAAAATTGCAATTTTTATAAATATGTGACGTAATTATGGAGTCAATTAGCCATGTATGTGACGTAAAACTTACAAACAGAAAATAATCTCGACGAGTCAATTACCCTAAAAAAGTAAAAGACGATATAAATCAGCTTTTGGGTCCACAAGAAATGAATGCAGCAAGAGTGTGGGACGGGGACGCTATTCTATGGACTGGCTAAGTTGGGAGGCGAATTTGTTAGGAATAACCAAGAGGTCCATACGTACTGTATCGCGTCTCTCTAAACTAATTCGGTCGATGGGGACCGGAACGCAGTAGAGCAATTTTTATTTGGGTGGTTAGGGAATCAATTACTCAGTGGCAGGCTCAGTAAATTAGATGTATTATTGGGGCGAGATTTTAAAGAAATTGAAGTTACGAGCTCCACCCCGCTGCTCTGCAAGTTTTTACACAAGAAGAGCTTTTGCTTCTTCCAATGCCTAATTGTTTGTTCTGGAGCTATTGGTTGTAACGAAGGTGGTTGGAATGGCAGGATTACTCAGGAAAAGCAAACTTTCTTTTTCTTTTCAGGGGTGGAAACTCAGAACAGATTAGTTAAATTCCGAGAGTGCCATTAACTTTTGGCGTTTAAGAGAGCGAAACAACGCTCTCCCGGTGTAACTAAAGGGCGTTGATTACAGAGAAAGCCTGGACTATGTTCGCTCTGAGACTGGTCAGTTCTGTCCCCCCAAAACAGAGACACCGTGTTCATGCTTTGTAGCGAAAAGGAGGAAAATAAAGCAAAGCAAAGCAAGTACGACTGGCTTGTCTGTCTCCTCGTGTGTGTTTGTTCGTTTGTGTGGAGTAAGATTCCGGTGACCGTGAGTACAGTAGCCGCCGGAAATGGGTAAGAAGAAAACCTTGGCATCGTCTATTTCTGAGGGGGAAACAGGTGGGCTGTCGGTTAAGGAGCCGCAGCTCTGGGTGCCGTTGAGAGGGCCACTGCTGTGGGAGAGCCTGCCTGAGGTGCGTGGGGATACCTCCTGCTGCAAAAGTAGAGAGATCATGGCGTGTAATTTGGGTTAGTAATAATTAAATGAAGTTAAAGAGGAAACGATTTGGTTTTTGTTAAGTGGGTGCGCTGTAGTACTCGTGACACAGAGATTTGGACCCAGAAATAGACAAATATAACAGGGTACGCATAGAAAAACAAAACTGAAATTGAGGGTCAGAAGCAGAATATAAAAGTATGAAAGCGCTGTTCGGATTGAACATAACCAGGAAACAAACAACGGGGAAAAAACGCCAGAATAGAAAGAGAAAACAAGAACCCAGTCAAATTACGAGTAAAAGCTATAATACGATATAGCCGATACGAGAAACAGAACAAAAAAACAAAAAGAGAGAGGCCAGTTAAAACCAATGTTTGAATCAACCCCCAAGAAGCCAAAAAACCCCACAATTTGTCTACACACGCCTCGGCGTTGGTTTCCCAGTCTCCACCAACACTCACCGACTGTGACATGATCCTCTCCATCACCATCTGTGACGTCTCGGACGAAGCAAACGAAAAGGGGTTCCCAGAGACCGTAGCACTCTCCTCCAACTCTCCGGCCAAGTCCTCGAGTATTGGCCCGCCGTTAACACCACCAAGAACACCACTGGAGGTCTTCGACAATGCCACCGTCTGTGGTGGGGCCAGAGCCTTCGAGACCTCCAGAGCCGAGACGCTCCAGGATCGCGAGAGAAACTCCATGGGCTCCCGCGGGGTCTCCGGTGGCCGGAACATGGAGGAACGGACGGGTTCGGGTCGCCATGGCTCCGGTATGGCGTTGTCCATGACAGAGAGTGTCTCTGTTAAGCGTAGGGTGAAAGGGCGCGTTGGTGGAGAGTTTCTGAAGGTGAAGACTAGGCTCCGCGCTTTATAGAGGCCAGTGGCTATATCTCGTATGTGAGAGTGAGAGAGAGAGAGAGAGAGGGAGAGAAAGCGGCCGAAATGTGAAAATGTCAAGTCTAATTATTAAAGCAAAGTATTAAAATGAAAATTTTTAAAAAATAAAAAAATAAATAAATACAAGGGCTCCGTGTCACGTTGTGGGTTTTGTCGCCTCGTACACAAAATCGAAGGAAACTGGAGAGTTAGAAACACGCGCTTCGGTTAAAAGATGGGAAGGGAAGAGAATTTCTGAGTGACACCTTTCGTGTTGCGATTCGTTGGTGCGGCACTTCCACTTTCTTTTTTTTTCGGCAGAGGCTACAGGATTTTTTTTTTTTAAAATAAAAAAACTAGGTCCACACAATATTTGAACAAAATATAAATGATTTATCGAAGTTTTGATTTAATTAAAAAAAAAAAAACTAATTTGAAAGAAAACTGATGGACAGTGTAAAATTATTTTTCTAAAATTCGTGCATAAACAGAGTAATTCTCTTCTTCAAATATATCTAATAATAATAAGTGAAAGGTGAAACAATATTTTTACAAACGTCTTGACTAAAACTAGTTCTCCATTCTTTTCTTTTTAAATACATAAGTTATAGAAAATATTACATATTATATTTTTATCTGACTTTTATTCCACTATAAGCATAACATAATTCTTATATAGCATTATTCTTAAACAAGAAAATGAGAATAAAAGAAACTTGAACAAAAGCTAGTTCTCAATTACAAATGATTGAAGAATTACTCGTTCATTTTTATAAAATAATTTATCTTATCTAATTATTATAATTTTTTATAAATTTTTATATAAAATAAAATAAATAATTCAACTTTTTCAAATTTTAAAACAAAATAATATTAAAAAAATATATTTTAATAATATTTTATTTAATTTTCAATTTTTATTTCAACTCATTTCATCTCATATACGAAAATAAACGAGGCCTTATCTTACCCTTAATGAATTTGAAATTCACCTCTCATTTAAATAAAGTAACGAGATAAACTTAATTGTAACAATTTTTTTTTTTAAATCTTAATTAACTAATATAATAGAATTGGAATAAATTATAAAAGATTTATAAGTCTACCATTAATCTTGTTGAAATATTTGCATGTGCCTACAACAATAATGGATTCATGCATTGATGCCAATTCAATTTTGACGTCGGGCATGATAGAGTGCAAAACGGAAAAATCGATGACGTGGTATATAATAGAGAATAAGAGTAATACTATATAAAGTCGTAAAATGTGTAAATATCGTATAGTTATTTTGAAAAATAGTAAGGTCTATTATTAAAATATTAATTTTTTTTTTCATGTGAGTCTTATATTTATTTATTTATTTTAAAAATGATTGCGCGACGCTTGCACACTCATGATTACAACTATCATTTCGAAGAAGAAATGAGGGTACATATTTCTTTTGGTTAAAAGGGGTGGTTGGATCTTCTAAAATAAAGGCTAGATTATTTTCTCGTTTGGTTACATAATTCATATAAGATGAGATAAGATATTTTATTAAAAGTTAAATCAAATATTTTCATAATATTAATTTTTTAATATTAATTTTATTTTAAAATTTTAAAATTTTGAATTATTTATTATATTTTGTATCAAAATTTTAAAAGTTGTAATGATTATATAAGATGAGATAGTTTGATACTTGGTAATGGCCTCCTTTGGTTACAGATCATATGAGATGTGATGTTTTATTAAAAATTTAATAAAATAATGTTATAATGTTTTTTTAATATTAATTTTGTTTTAAAATTAAAAAAATTAAATTTTTTATTATATTTTGTGTAAAAATTTAAAATAATTATAATAATTAAATAAAATGAGATGGGATAATTTAATTTTTGATAAACTAACCAGCCCTTAATTTTTTTAGAGCCAGATTATTAAATCCCAAAAGCCCCAGTTCACATAGATGTATATCGTATTTTTCCAAAAAATTAAATGTCTAAAATAGATCGAGATTTTTTATGAAAAACAAAAAAAGTTTAAGAGTATATGTAAAGTGATGTGGTCGGTAGAAAATATTTTGCCCAATTCCAATGATAACGTAATGGAATTCATAATAATGCACTCAGGCCAAGTCTTGAAAAGACGAGAGGAGAGGGGGGAGCAAGGTGGCAGCATTCACGATCCCGTTTTCCAAAAATAAATATAAAAAACAAAAAACAAAATAAATAAATATTAAATACTCATTATTCGATTAAGAAAAGCTGGCATTTGGACCCTACAAGAAACCGATCCACGCAGGGCTGCAAACTGGATCCATTCGGGACAATTAATGAGATGGGCCATCTCCACGTATGGCCCGTGAAGAACCTGCGATGGAGGTAAAAGCAAATTAGCCAATAGCCATCAATGAATGGTGATCAATGATTGGGAGGGCAGCCAACCACTAATGCTCTTTCATATGTCCACCATGGACTTGACTTCTAAAATTAGGACATGTTTTACCCCCATGATAAGACGTAGTTACTAATTTTTAAATTTAGGTAAATGTTTTTTTTTTTCCCTAAGATAAGTAAAAGGAGACAAAGCAATAAATATTGATAATACAATATTATAACTATGTCCACGTCATAAAAAAATAATCAGTCAACCCAATTCGTTCTTATCTACTTTGTGTACTCAAATGCAATGTAATAGCTTACCACATAATAGTTAGAAGACTATACTATCAATCATGAATTAAAAAATATATATATATATATTGAAAATAATTGGATAATTAAACGAAATAAATCCAACCAGCCACCCATTATAAAATAAATGGAACATAACTTTCATGAATTAATTAATTGGTCCCCACTTGTAATAACATCTAAGAAATCAATTGTACTCAAAAAGGAAAATTCAAGATAATGCAAGAGTCGAGACCACTGTCAGTCTCGTGCGTGGGGAAAGAAATAGCAACTCAGTGATCAGAGACGTAATGATATCATTATTTAATGGAGACAACAGTATATAGAAGTAGACATTCAATATATAAGTAGACATTCAATATTATGTGTATAAATAGCATTTTTTTGATGCTCTTCATTATATAATTAGTTACGTATTAAAAATATTAATCCAATCAAATATATTGATAAAATAAATAAAAATAACTGTCCATAATATTAATCTTTTTTAAAAATATATTCTGATTTGTCAACCTCTGCATGTAATCATATGGTATGCTACATATATATATTCATGCATAGCATGCACTTTGATTAGAAGTTGGTGCAGTGGCCCAATTAATGAGATTTTAATGGGAAAATGACCTGCTGTCCATTATGTCAAGTCACACATTATCTGTGGTGTATAGTGTTGGTTGTCCCACAAAAAGACCCGATCGGCTCAAATTTCCGTAACCCGGGCTTCATACTTTGTTAAGCCTAATGATTAACCGCAAGACATTTCCGTTTCTCGAGGAATTAAGAAGAAGAACAGATCTATTCCCATTCTCTCAATCTCTTTTTTGGTTTAACCGCGGAATGTTGACCACCCTTCCTTCGTACTATTTTGGAGGAGTTTTGGAACTCCACCAAATATCTCGCCTGTTTTGTATAGTAAAATGTTTTATTTTCTATCATTTTATTATTATAATTTAATTAAATTTTTATCTAAAATATTATAAATAATTTAACTTTTTTAATTTTCAAAACAATATTAAGAATGTTAAAAAATAATATTTCGGTTATAATTTATTCAACTTTCTTTTTAGTACATCTTAACTAATCTCATCTTAACTTATTATCTAAATAATACATTGTTAAAAATTTGAAATATAGAAGAATCTATTGTGCCTTTTTAGGATATGATTGGGAATGAAACTATTATCAGACCACTTTACTATTATTTATAAATAGTTTATTATTATTTACAAATATTTTAATATTATTTCACTATTATTCAAAAATTATTTTATTATTATTCACATATGATATGAGATAATCAATTTTGAAAGTTGTTTGGAAGAGATTTCATCTCATTTTATCTAATTCCATTCTAAAAAATAGACACTTTTTTAATTTTAAATATTCAAT
This sequence comes from Carya illinoinensis, assembly GCF_018687715.1. Taxonomy (NCBI): domain Eukaryota; kingdom Viridiplantae; phylum Streptophyta; class Magnoliopsida; order Fagales; family Juglandaceae; genus Carya; species Carya illinoinensis. Next base: position 46,952,462 of record NC_056752.1, read on the forward strand.
TTTTTTTTATTTAATCATTAAAAATTTTTCAAACTTTCAAACAAAATAAAAATTAATATAATATTAAAAAATTATATTATAACAATATTTTAATTTTATATTAATTTAATTTAACTTTTACTTTCTTATTTTTCAAAATTCAATAACATATCATAACCCAAACTATTTTATTACTATTCACATATTATTATATTAATATTCAGATATCTTTTATCTCATTTCATTCCAAGCATCCCTTATGCATGCCGGGATGAAGTAGTTGTTGCAATTCGAAATGTCATGAGTAGAGATATTAAGGTTGTATTTAGATATTAAGTTGAGTTCTGTTCTTTATGAATAGAAGTAACTTGAGATGGTGAAGTGAGTTATGTAAGATCAATTTAAGATGAGTTTAGTACTATTAATAAAAATTTTAAAAAAATATGCATGAGTCTCACGTATAAAGAGGTGTTGAGTTGAAAAAGATTGTAGGTCCTACTTGTAAAGAGATTTTAAATTGAGATGAATTTAATAAATTGTGTATTTAGATGTTAGATTCAATTTAAAATTAGAATGAATTGAATTAATTTCATCGCAGTCTAACAATCAAACTAACCCTTAAACATAAGAGTAATGCTATAATTATAAATAAATTATATAAAAATAATTCTACAAACTGACATGATTTCATGTGATTTGTGAGCTCTATTTAATTATAATAAAAATAATTTTATAATCTCATAAAATATATTAAATCATATTAATAGTATTTCTCTAAACATAATATATGAAAGTCTCCATGTCAGGTTGCCAGGTAGCCCACCCTGCACCTTACATGCGGTCACCACGTAAGACAAAAATGCTAGGGTCGAGTTCAGTTAATGGAGCAAACTACAGTTGACATAAGTGATTATGTTCCACTATTCCTCACCCAAAGCCCTGAGACCTCAGGCTTCGGCCATGTTTCAGCCCGACAGATAAAAAGAGGTCCTGACACGCTCCGCCAGTGGTGTTTAATTTGTTCTCTCAGTCCTCAGTGATTCTATTCCATTCCCACGTGGTATGGTATCGTTCTTGGCATTGTGTCTGTGTTTTTGTTGCACAGATTTAGAGCCTCTAGGCAAAGGACGTCTGCCAAAACGGGCGTGTAGGCGTGCCTGGCTACGTCATCATCTCCCTGTTTTGATTTCATACAATATTCTTATCTCAGACCAAAAGCTCGAAAGCATGACAGGCTTTTTTTTCCTCTTTTTTCTTTCTTCATTTTCTTGCGATTGTTCTACATGCATGGTGCCACCAATAATAAGTTATGACTAGAAGGTATTATAAAGGTAAAGCCATACATAAGATCGACCAGCTGTAACATTGGAAGAAGGAATTGAGTAAATGGCCCAGGGCGAGATGTAGTGCAGGAGTGAGTTTAGATGGAACGTACGGCTTGGCTTCTGAACGGCCAATTAGCATTTTTGTATCATGCTTTGTTTTTGCACGAACGGTTCGATCTGAATCTTCGGAATCTCGGATTACAGCTTATTATGGAGGAAAACCTACTTGCATGAACAAGTTTTACAAGTAGAAAAGTAAATATGAAATCGGCTAGAAAAAGGATAACGACAACTATCGGCAAGTCGGAAACTTGACAATCCCGACTTATCAAGAACAACAGTATATGAGGTCTGCCTATCTGCAGATACGGTGGAAGTTCAAGGAAGAGCAAAGGCATTATGACTAGCTCATCCCGACTATATAGTTTGCTAATCCATTAGAATTTAGCGAGCAGATTGATTACCTTTACAGTGGACATGACGATTAATTTACATAAAAATCTTATACTATACGCTTCTACCTAATTAACATGTGATTTATCATTTTTTTAATCTATCTTATTATATATGTATTTAAATAGAATGAATAAAATGATAAATTACTTATTGATTAGGTGGATATATATGTGTGAACATGTAAAACTTACTTGTATCATTTCCATGGAAGGCAGGTGCCATTTCCAAGGTCAGCTTACAGCAAACAGCAAGCAAGGAATCAAATAATCGTATCTGTTTTTTAAAGTTTGACAATCAAATAATCATATCTGTTTTTTAATGACGCCCTTTTGAAAAAAATTAAAACACCATAAACGAAGGAAGAGGAATTAAAGAATATCTTAAGATTATATAAACAATAAATATATTATATGTAAGTATAGAGAACAAAATATACTTCCAATGAAATATTTGTGTTACTACGTCGAGTATTAGTCGTTTAAGAGTATTAATGAATTCTTTAATGAGATTGGAGTTTATTGGTATAAACCCTATTTGAGTTAATGCTTGATGTTTTGTGGTGTTTAGGATCTTTCAGTCTGGTTTTTAATGGGTAGATCATGCTATTACGATTATGTATAGATCATGGTAATTGCCTCCCTATTCTTTTCATTCAAAAAAGTAAAAATAAAAGATATATAAATATATTTTTTCTTCATTTCTTTTTATGATATATACATTATTTACTTTTTATTCTGCTATCTTCACATATTACCCCTAACAAGATCAACAGGCTTTGTTTTATTATTTTAATCTTGAGCTTGTTCTCCTAAGCAGGAGTAGTACTTCAACGAGGGACAGCACAGAAAGGTATGTTACTATGGTCAAAGATATGGGGCTATGGGGTAAGTGGGACTGTTTGAATCAGTGGAGAATGTTTTGTACTCCTGTTTACAAGTGCGAACACTTTATACCTTGTAAACAACATTTAATATACATATGCAGAGGAATTTCCGTCCCGATTCAAACAAAGTTTTATGGAGATGTGTGTAAGCTATATCGTCATGTGTGTCAAGAGAGTAGTAATGTGGTAAAATAATGCGTACGGCATATGAAGCCAAGGTGCATCCATCATCATGATCTATACATGATTCTGATCATCTCTCACAGATTTTGTCCCATTGGCCCGAAATTTTCTTGTAAAATTATTCTTCAAAGTCAAACATTTGTCAAATTTTTTCTACGTTGTAATCATGATAGCTATATCTTCTTTTGAAATTTGCTTACGGCTGTAACGTACATTAATATTATATATATATATATATATTTATATTAATGCTTACTATATATGGACTAAATTGATCAAGTGCATGGTATTCTGAGAGTGGGAATTTGGATATGTTATTACAAGTTACGTACGTTCCCTGTTTTTATGTGAAAATAGAGACTAATGATCTCATGAATAATATATATATAAGAGAATAGCAACATCTTAGATTAAATATTGGGCATGTTAGAGAGAGATATATGAGAGAATCTACAGCATGAATCTTGGTAGGTAGCTCAACTTGCTCAGAGATCACTAGACTTTGGCGTACCCCTTTTAATTTATTGCAAAGCTGATTAAAAAAAAAAACAAAAGAAGAAAATGATGGTTTCGGTATAAAATTATGTAAAGGTAAATTAATATTAATTCTCCCAAAACAAATTATTGATTATACTAGGTTAAATGTATATAAGACTACCGAGACAGAGACATCGAAGGTGACAAATTAAGAAGAGATTAAGGGATCATTTGAATGTTAGAAGCATCTGAGTGTAGTTCAATTTTACACTTCATTCAACATCCAAACACATGCAAGTCTTCATTGAGTGCATTTCAACTTGAGACTTCGTGGGACTCACAAAAAGCAAAAAGTCAAAAGGACACTGATATAACTGACTTTTCTTTCAGTTTCTCTTTTCCCTCCAAAAGCAAAAAGTCAAAAAGGCAAAAACATATGCTTCCCTAATTTCTTTTATCCATAGCAAACCCACGATGCATTTTGAGTGATTGAGCCTGCTTGAGCAAGAGACAAATGTTTCGAGCGCTGAATAAAGTGAGGCTGATCAATTTGTTGGGTGACTCAAAATTTTTTTTCTTCTGTATTACATGCATTTTTTTGCTGCTAATTAGATAATAGAAAAAAATATGGGCATGATACTGTTGTAATTTTATTGGTAATTATTTTATTTTTTTTTTATAAATTTGGAGTAATTTTTTTTTTTTTATAACACGGGAAATATTTTGTTTATTATTTTGTTTTAATTTTTTTTCATTGAAGTAATTTATGATTGATTTATACTATTTATTAATAAATGATTTAATAAATTAATTATTCAATCATTACAACAACATTATAATCATTGGTGGGCCCTGTACCTTTTTTAACTTCCCATAAATAGAATTAAACTCATCTTAACATCCAAATACATCTTAGATGAACCCCAAAGAACTTACTCTATCATCTCAATTCACTACTATTCATAAAAAATTGAGCTCAGTTCAATATATAAATACAACCTAAAAGCGGTGGGGGGATGGGGATGCATGGGTTAGTGGGACATGATGTGGATCTTCATTTTCATCATTAAGAGATTGCTTGGATAGTGAGATGAGATGTGATGATTTTAGATAAAAGATAAATAGAATATTGTTAGAATATTTTTTTTATATTATATATTATTATTTTTAGTTTGAAAATTTTGAATTGTTTATTATAATTTATGTGAAAATTTAGGAAAGTTGTAATGATAAAATGAGATGAGATTAGATGGATTGAGAGAGTTTCTCAATCCAAACGGCCTCTAAAACTCATATACTACGTGTAGTACCCTCTCGAGAACCCTTCTCATTTGATTTCGGTAAAATTTTAGACAAATTTAACTAATATGCCATTTTTTTAATTTTTAACTAATTACTCAAAATTTGATCTAGATGAATCATCTCACTCTTTATAATAATAAAGTAATATTATTTTTAAAATTTTTTTATCTACTTATTTAATTTATTATTTATTTCTTAAATATATATTTTTTCAATATTTTCAACAATCTATATATTAAAAGACATAAAAATCCATCTCCCAATTTAAACTAACTTTTTTTTTAAAAGATAACAGTATCCTAATTTTATTGAATACTCTCACTTATAGTGAAAGAAAACCGTAATTACAAGTAGATACATGAGATTATATATAATCCTAGAACCTAAAATCTGGTATCAAAGTGAAATGTAATAACACAAATAAAAGAAACCACTAATCATAATATACAAAGAACACACGTCAAATCAAAAACACAAATTGCATGCTTAACAACACCTGCAGTCAAAGCAAGTCTAAGTAATAAAAAAATTGTATAAATCGTGTTATCAATGTTATATAACTTGTAAACCTGCTTGATCAATTTGAATAGCTCCCTTAATGACTTTTGGAAGATTGTCTCTAGCATTAAAATATATACAAAATGTATTCACAAAGGAGTGAGAAATAATAATATTCATTTGACTAAGTTACTGTAGGTTAGTGTAACTAGCCATAACCAAATTTACATACCAATGGTTAATTCAATGTGGGACTTTTAATAGGCATATTAGCTAAATTTTAGCTAAAGTTGGAGTATGGTTTAGTCAATGGGGATGCTCTTAGTAAATTTAAATTGCACTCCGATTAGCATTCTCTTTAATTTGGTCACATGCAGCCTATTAATTTATGGCCTATATATATGATTAATGTTGCAATTTATTTCAGGGATATATATACGTCATTCACATATCCTGATTAAGCTTCAAGAAGAATGGCTGAAGATTCAAAACTGGATGACAGAATTATTTGGATAGAACTAGATTCGAGCAAGCCAAGAAAGTTGATCGATTACTCTGGAATTGGTCGGGGAGAGAGAGAGAGATTTCATTAACTAGCTAAGGGCATGCAAAGGAAGACGATCATTAAATAGAAGATTAAAGCCTCCACCAACTTGGAGGGCGATGAGGTGATATAAGAGCCACTGAACCTGCTTCAAAGAATACCACGTTTAAAACATCTTTTTACGTATGGATCCATCATGATCGCATTCTGCCCTACTAATTGAAGATACTGAATCCAAATTCCACGCTAACCACTGTAGCATACATCCCCCAATATCCTCAAATTTCAACATTGGTTTTAGGGGAATCTTTGATTACTACCACCAACATCACACAGACATGCACGCACCACCATATTTCATAATCAACGACTTCCTATATACATGACTAAATAACCTCCACATTCATCATGATGATGTGAGTCTAAACATGCCCTTTGACATGACTAGATAATTGCCAAAACTATACGATAACTAAGGGCCAACTTTCTTTCTGTCATGTCGTGTACATATATGATTCCTTGATAGATATCATCTTGTACATCATTCTTCGAACAAAAATCACAAAAAAAAAAAAAAAAAAAAGTTGTGCCGGCCAATTAATTCAATTAGTTTGCATCATTCCGGCCTCCAGATGATCTGGGTTTGTTTCTTCTTTTGCATGTAATGCATCGGAGTTAAATCGGGAAAAAGACAGACAATCGCCTTCCTTTTTTCCTTAGGTGTATGATCGGGACAAATTAGTGGGCGACAGCACCGCCAACAAATAGTACCATTACATGCAATTAGGATTTGCAGATGAATTGAAACATTTAGTTGAGCTATTCAACCTTGACAATGATGATAACTGTAAAATAAAACCAACCCAATTCATCAATATTGTAATCATGCAGGTATCTTAGATAAATACGATTGGTTTATTTTTCATCATAACTAAGAAATGAAGTGCACCGTGGGTCGACTCCGACTCACCCTGAACTAGGGATTGCAACATCTTTGGAAGAAATTAACAAGCTAATTTTCGAAGCGAGCCACCATGAAAATAAATAGGAAAGTGGACAAAATAAATGCAGGCCGGTTCAGTCTCATTGCAAGTTTCACAATAAGAAAATACACATCGAGGACTCCAATTAGTACCGTATCGTTTCAGTAGTATTAAACAAAAGTCATTTCTAAACAAAATAAGACACTAATGTATTTTCGAAAGGTGGATAGAGATCAAAGGCAACCCTAATTCAATCTCCAAAACAGCAAAAAAAACCAATAAAAATAAACTGGACTCCTCACATACGCTTGCTACTTAAGGTGGAGGTTCCAAAAGCTAAGGGCACATATATAGTGTTTCGGGGAGATGCATCTATATTTGAGAAAAGTTAGTCTGCGTACAATTTTTAAATGGAAACTGCTCGTGCAAACTCATATAGTTATATTTAAAACAAAAATTAAAATTACAGTAATATCTTTTTTAAAATATAGTTTTTTTTGCCTTTTATCCCATTCATCAATGAGACTGCACACTAAGATTACAAATAAAATTTCTCATTAAGAAAGAGGAAAATAACAAGACTTACTATAAATACAAATAAATTATAGAAAAATAAATTTAATATAATAGTAATCATTATATTTAATTTATAATAAAAAAATTTTATAATTTAACGTATCAAATTCAATCAAGTTAATATATAAATTTATTTTATATAATTTTTTATTAGAATATTTAAAAAAATAGAAATATTCTTGAGCGGTGAGCGACTGATCTATTTGAGAGGGCTTTATCTAAAGAAAAATTCTAATGGTTATTTCTTACACTAAAGCCTGATTTAGATTGAAAAGTGATCTCACCCTATCTCATCTTATCTCATCATTATAATTTTTTTTTAATTTTCATACAAAATATAATAAATAATTTAACTTTTTAAAATTTTAAAATAATAATAATAATTTATTTATTTATTATTATTTTTTATCTAAAACTATCTTATCTTATTTTATATTTGAATTCAAATCAGATCTAAATATTTATTATTTTTATTTATAAATAGGGTGATGAATTACCCATTGGTATATATAGGACTGTTCATCCGGACTGGAACTCGAATAACTGGGTGTCCGGTTATGGGTTTTGGCTCGAACTTGGAAACCCGCATTTTTAAAACCCGGGTGAACCCGGACCGGGTTCCGGATTTTAAACCCGGAACCCGGGTTTAAACCCAATATCTGGATTCTTTTAAAATTCACTTAACTGAGGGGCAACAGAACCTAGGTTAAGTAGTAACTTAAGGACCTAACGTCCCAGACTCCAATGATGATCACTGAGTGAGGGCAGTGGAACGACACGAGAGAGAGAGAGAGAGAGAGAGAGAGAGAGAGAGAGAGAGAGAGAGAGAGAGAGAGAGAGAGAGAGAGAGAGAGATACGTATACCATGCAACGTTCGCGGTTTGGGGGGGTTGCTGCGAAGGTGCTGACCTTCAACTGATCGGCGTCAGACGGTGAAGGCTCGTTCCCCGGCGTCTTTTGCTGGCGGTGACGACCTGAAAAGGGAGAAGTGATGACCGGCATTATCTGCGGCTGAGGAAGGAAACGTGGAGGGCTGCTGGACGTACGGTGGCTTCCAAGATGCAGTGGCTGCTGGTTTTTCAGGTAGAAGTATTTTGGTTTCGATGTAGCAGAACGAAGCACTACCCTGGCGGTTTCCAGTGGTTGGGCTCTGCTGGATGTATGTTAACGTTTTGTTCTGTTTTCATGCTTAAAAATAGAGATTTCTGTATTGTGGGTGCAGGAACGTCGTGGGTGTGGAAGACATGCGGCGGTGGAGGTTTCTTCCAGTAGTTTTCTGCTTGGAGTGTCGGTGGCCCTCAATCTGTGCTCCGATGGTCTAGTGTAGCACACCGGCAGCTGTAAGTTTAAAAAAAAAATAAATAGAAGAAGAACAGGATCATGCAGCTGTAAGTTAAAAAAAAAATATATAAGAAGAATAGGATCATTGTAATATCCACAATCTGTACTCCGATGGTCTAGTGTGACACCAGCGAGTCCGCGACTGTAACTTAAGTTAAAAAAAAAAAAAAGAAAAAAGAAGAAGAAGAAGAAATTAGAGTAATACCTAGAATCGATTTTTCAGATTTTAAAAAATTGGGATGCATCCAGATTTTAGATCGGGTCATAATCAGATATACCCAAGTTAAAATCCGGTCTAAATTTAAAATTTGAGTTTCAAACTGAATACACCCGAATACTCAATCAATCTGAAATTCGGATGAACAGCTTTGGGTATATAGTGACGATCAATTATCTATTATATTATGTTTTCTTAAAGCTTATTTCTCTTCGTTAAAACCGAGTAGAAACATAGATATGTAGCTACAATTTCCAAAGACCGTGGATCCGTGTTTCGCAAAATTCACTGCAACAAAGATCCTAAAGTGGCACATCACTGTCTGTATACGAGGACGAATGTCGAAAGAAAGGATTATACGAAAATATTTTATTATGTTTTTTTTTTTTTTAAATAAAGTGAAGCTAAGAAAAGACAAAGGTAGAAGGTGTTGAAAAAGTAAAGAGGGAGAAGATAGATAAAGAACGGGTAGGGGTAAGTAATAAAACTATGTGGGCTCCTCCTATTGCATAAAGAAAGCACAGCAAGCTTATAGAGGACGCACCAGAAATGGTCCTTTGCTAGAGAGACCTGAAACCAAAAGGAAGGCTTTTGGAGGGAAACGCACTTCGAGACATTAAAAGAACACAGAGGCAAGAAAGAAAGAGGCAAAGCGCAGCAATAATTCACACTCGAAATTCAAAACAAATAATCACAGACACAGAGAGAGACTCAAAAAGCAGTTTGTTCTTTGTTGCCAATAGGAGTGTAATCGGTCCGGTTCGATCCGGTTTTATATAAAATTTGGGACCGAATCGGTAGGCACCGGTTTTACATTTTTCAAAATCAATTACGCACCGATTTTCCTCCTAAACCGGTATTTTAGTTTTACTAGTTTCCGGTCCGATTTAGTCCGGTTTTCCAGTTTTAATAAAATATAAATTTTTTATAAAAATTCTGTTTAAAAGAAAAAACTGATTTAAAAAATTCTGTTTACCATTTACAAAAATCTGCTTTGTAAAAAAATTCTGCTATCAAAAATCTGGTTTATAAAAAAATAAATCTGCTATGTAAAAAATTATGATATAAAAAATCTGCTTTATAAATAAAATCTGTTATATAAACAAAATTCACTATATAAAAAACTGCTATAAAATAAAAACTAAAATAAGAAATCTAGTGTAAAAAAAAATCTGCTATAATCCTATATTAGACGATTAGTATTAGTATATATATATTAGTATTAGTTATAGCTATATAATATATTAGACAATATAATAGTATTAATACTAGACTATTAGTATAGCTATATGTTAGTGTTAATTTTGATGATTTAGTATAACTATATTAGTATGAGTATAACTATAATCTATATTAGAATATTAGTATTAGTATATATGTGATTATTTTTTATGTGATTAAAAATTATATATAATATAAAATATATTATATATAATATTAATATATAAATAATACCGGTCCGGTCCGGTCCAAAACTAACTGAAACCGAAACCGAAATCGGACCAGTTCTAATCGGTTTTTCATTTATGAAAATCGATTCCGGACCGAACTGTTTCAAAACCAGCACAACCGATCCAGTCCAATTTGGTCCGGGCCGATTTTCTGATTTGTCAGATTTTTTCTTACACCCCTAATTGCCAAGAGTAGAAGTAATGAAAGCTGGGAAGAGAACGATGGCTGTGTCCATGGAAATATCTATCAATCAAAGGATGGAGTGGTGCATGTTGGCCACAAAATTATGTAGTGATCATGGTCTTAGCCCTTAGGGCCTATAAAATGGGACGTCGCCGTCCATGTAGTGTCGCCATACTATGGAGGGGGGTCGGTAGGTGTGGGTGCAAGAGAGTGGGAATTTGTAATTTATATTAATGAGACGGGACGGCCTTAGCTTATCAACCTTATGGGGAAGAGAGAGAGAGGGAGTGAGTGATTAGGCTAAGGCACAAACTTTTTCGAGGGTTTTGTTGAGCGACTGATTGGTGAATTTTTGCCTGGCTGATTTGACATTTCTCAGAGTGCGAGTCGGAGTCTCAAAAACTTGTTTGTTTTTTTTTTTTTCCTCTTCTAAATATATTTTATATTTTGAAATGATATAATGTATTTAATGTTAAGCTATGAATTCTTTTTTTAATAAACGATTTTTCTATATTTAGTGGAAATTAAAAAAAAAAAAAAAACTTGTTATCAGGGAAATGAACAGAATAATCCAATTATCAATCCTAATCAAAGATGTCCAATTGCCAAACCAAATATTAGAAGCAAAATGCCAAACCGAAACCCAATATCCATTCAACAGTCCAACTTGCCCTTATCAAGTAGTTCGTGCATTGTCAGTTCGCATTATCATTATAACTGTTTTCAAATCATTTTACATATGAAAAATGATATTTACAATCGTAATTATGCAAAAGACGTGCAATTATTTTAAAAAAAATAAATTAATATGAAATCCACATGAAAAAAAATTAACTTTTTAATCGTGAACCCTCTTTTTCAAAGCGATTGCACGGCATTTATAATTCCACTACTGTATATAACATTGCCGTTTACATATTTTAATTTAAAATGTTATTCAAATATAATACTTTTAAATTTTAAATTTTAAATTCTTTTTATCTAATTATTATAATTTTTTCAAATTCTTAAATAAAATAATAAATTAATAATGTTATTTTAAATTTTAAAACAAAAATAATATTTAAATAATCATTTAATTTTACAATATTTTTATTCACTATTTTCTCTCTTATCATTATAATTTCCATGTACGGCATCGAAAAACAATTACATCAACTGAATTTTGGGCGCCCTGGACCACCCACCCAAACATTGTTATAAGACCAGAGTGAAACGCACTCTCCTTATGGGCTAAAAACTGTTGCAAGATCGGCCCAGAAATCTCGACTGGGTAACTGTAAGATAAACAGAACCAATATAATTTGTATTGCCTGCTAGTGACTCTAATACAGCATTACTGGGCATGCCTGAGAAGTGTCGAACAGACCACTCCTGTTGCCAAGGGTATTTCCAGTAATTTATGAGCCTCCCCTCCCTACGTTGCTTAAAATTCTGGGGCAAGCTTGGTTTGCTTTAGTGCTTGTGCTTTTAAATTGTCGTTTCTTTATCGCGTAGAAGCTATCTAAATGCCAAACCCTGAAAGAAACTTTGCTGCTGTTCTATTAAAAGCAAGTTGATATGTGGTACTAGTACTGAACCCTGAAAGCATTTTAGCGCTGCAATGAGATCATTCAACTAATAAAATCATTAAATCATGTTCAAGAAAGCCAACAAGCATAATGCAGTAATAGCTATTCATAGTTAATGTACAGAAATTATGAATAAGACCTGAATACATATATATAAATTCCAAGTAATAGCTACTCAATAGACTCCTCCCTGAATTTACGTTGTAATTTATTTCTACACACATACAAATACACCGACCAGCAAGAGCATGCGGCAGACCTCAACTGGAAAACAAAATTCATGCATGATAACGAGATCTAAACATAAGTGGAATGCAGGGCAAGAAACCTTGTGAATATGCTTAAAGTTATCTTATTTCCACTTAACCATAGCTACCATCATCGTCAGGATCATCAACCAAAGAGAATTTCCTTGTAGAATTGATGTGGCTGTAAAAGAGAAAACAGGCCAAACAGGGTCAAGACAAGGCAGATCAGTCTCAATAGCTCGAATGGCTCAATTGTATGCAAATTGTTAAATGGTGATGTAGTGAGAAGACATTGGTGTAGGTTACTTTTGTAATCAGTTAGTATGTTTGAGAACACTACTATTCATAATTATTCATAAACTATTTAACTGCTATTCACAATGATCTAATTTGAGATACTCAGCTAGTAATCAGTTAGTATGTTTGGGAACACTACTATTCATAATTATTCATAAACTATTTAACTGCTATTCACAGATGATCTAATTTGAGATACTCAAAGCTGAGCCTTAATCACTACCTTGGGATGGTAAATTTCTAAGATAACAAGGGATTCAGAAGAGCTTCTTTGTCCTTTTAGCTCCAACAGAAGGAGAAGAACAGCTTAGGATAAGGTATTACTATGTATTACATGCAGCTTGAGTTTCAAGCCTCCTCACCTTGGCTACCGTCATTGTTAGTCAACGCTGATGTGGGAGATGTAGATTTGTTTGACGTTGAAATTCCAAGGTTTGCACACTCCATTCCAATTGCACCTAAAATACAAATATTATAACTCAGGTCAGGAATTACCTTCTGTATACACGATCTACAAATAATGTACCAGCAATCTTAATTCATCTCTAGACAGCTAACCTATCCATTTGAGCATAATTACTTCGACTTTATATAGAAACTTATAGATCTCTGCTCTTACATTCTTCGTAACATGGCAAGGCAGTAACATTGAGGAGATTATAATAGCCCTCTGCACAATCACAACTATATGTGAAAATTGATGTCTTGTTGCAGACGCCACCTCCACAGTCGGTCCAGCGGCAGGCTATAAGTTCAAAATAACAAAATGGCTCAATTATAATAATATAAAAATGTTGCAACAGTAGCAATCAAGGTGAAAGTATAGCGTATTACGATCAAATATTGACTCATTAGCTTTGCTTGCTTTCTGCTGAACAGGTGGGGGGGCTTTCTTGCAGGAGGAATTGAGTGTACCTAAAAACAATCCAGAAGCTATCAGCATGATTATGAATTTGTCTAACTATAATTAAACAAGCTCAAACCTTTATTTTCTTTAAAAATGAAAGAGAATGATACCTAAATTTTATTAGAAACTTTCTGTTAGGGCATAGGAATACTTTTTATAAAGAAAAAGCCTCAGGAGTTAATAAGAAATCCCAAAACCAAATCTTAAGGCTATTTTTCAACTTAAATAACAAAGCATTAATCTTGGCTTAGGTGAGATATGGACATCATATTTATACAAGTTTTCGTCCTTTCGAAGTAAGTGGGACACAACTCCGCATGACACGGGTCTCTGAGAAAAGATTAGGCTGCAATTGACATGCATTACCTACTTATGTTAAATGTCATTGACTAAATTATTTATCATACGTAATCTTGATATCATTAGTTATGCCCTGTTTGTTATTCCATCTGGTCTTCTTGTTATTAACAAGCAACAAACACCGCGAGGACTACCAATTTATCGAGCTATAGCTGCCAAATCAGTAAACACAATAGCGGGCTGGGCTTTCTTCAGATTTCGATACAAAAATAAAGCAATTCATAAAAAAATTCATGGTGGCAGCGGAGTTCAAGTCATTGAAAGAAAATAGCTTCCATTGGATTTGAGAGAGAGAGAGAGACTCTTACAGTTGGGAACCACGCAAGGAAGAAACTTTAGGTGATCATCATGGCCAGAAAGAGTCTGCTTCCACCCAAGGGCGCATTCACATTCGAACAAGAAAGTACTATTAATTGACGGTTTGCAAGTTCCTTTTCCACATTCCACATCTTTGCACACATTATCTGTGGTCACCGAGAAAACCAAAAAAAAAAAAAATCATCAGTATGAGAAAATGGCTCCCAATCCCATCCCATAGTCAGAAAGATAGGAAAATCAAGGAAGACCTTTTTGTGGAAACGCAACGATAACCCATAACAAACAAAGGGAGTGGCGTTTGTAGTAAATATGAGTTTAATCATGAGCCCAGAGGCCGAAGAGATAAATGGTAAAGCAAGTAGGAGATAAGAGAGTTCAAGATCGACAACAAACCTAAGGCAGGAGAGAGCAGAGGGGATAAGCAGTCGCTCAGAGCAATCCGGGGTTGCAAGACTAGAAGAACTCCAAGAAAGATTATGACTTTGGTGCCATTCCTGGAAGCCATCTCTCACAAAGTCACGGACACAGAGAAGAGACCGCCCCGTCGGAGGTGTTTTGTGTATTTAATGGAATTGGCATGAGAGTATGAAAAGGCGGTGGATTCTTCGTATACGGATTGGGAGTGGGAAGCCACGTGGCTGAGCTATAAAGCTTGGGTACAATGAGTTGTTGGCAGTTGGATGATCTTCTCAATCAGTTATTACTCCGTATACTGTGAATAAGATAAATAATAAATAATCTTAAAATATTTATTATTATTTATATAAATTTTCAGACAATATTTAGTTATTAACTATATTAAAAGTCCATTTAATGAATTCTCTAAAAAAAAAAAATTATTTTCAAACACAATTATATACTAATATGTATATTAATTTAATGTGATTGATAAAAAAGTAAATTTTATTAAAAACAGTACTAATTTAAATTTTAAATGTGAAAGAATCAGTATTAGTACGTAAATTAGTATGTGATTTTGTTTATACATAATAAAATTAAAAATAAAATTCTATTTTCATGTGTTATTTTTTTTAAATTCTCAAATTCTAAATAGGAATTTGAGAATATTACGATCATTTGACATTTCATCAACTCACTTACCTTAACTTTCAATCGGATATCTAATTATTCATGTTTTATTATATATATTTATATAAATATTTAGTTATTCAATTTATATTTTGGGTTAAAAAGGAAAGAGAAATAGATATTTATAAAATTTTAAAAGAGTTTTATTACATATAAAGAAATTCGCATATTGATCTATGTATTAATACTACTGTCTTTATAGTTAAAATTTAAATTGATATAATTTTTTATTAAAATCTAAATTTCTGAACCAATTATATTGGATGAATGTACGAATTGGTACGTAAAATCGCTTATAATTAAATTTTTCTTAAAAATAATTAAACATGCAACATTTAATCCACTTTATATTGTAGGATTTACTCTATTTATTAATAAAAACTCTTAAGATATCCTATTATCATACATACATCAAGATATATACACTATATATTTAATGTTTTAATGGTAATTATAAGCGAAGGATCAGTAGCTAGTTAATGTGCCCTAAATGTTCATTGTCCATGCTAGACGGTAAGGCCACCTACTTACGATGACGTGGTCCACTAGCTAGCAATGAGTGAGCTACGTACAGACCTCACCTTCAATTAATATGATGAGGTTGTACTAATTGGATTTGATAATAATTTTGGAGAAATGATTTTCCCACAATTTAATTATATAAAATTAATTATATCAAATAATATTATATTAAAAAATTATTTTTTTATAAAATAACGAATTAAAAAATACTTTAATTTGTAAATTTATATTTACGTAGTCTCTTACGCATGGACAAATTTTGGTTACCTTCATTTTGAGAGTGAGTAGAAAATTGATTATCATGAGGAAATTGATATGGACAAGTGTATTACTTGATAAATTGATATTATTAAATTAATTTATAATTTTGCTCATGTGTAAATAACCTTCCAATTTCTTGGCAAAAAATAAAAATAAAAACTATTTGTATACATAAGTTTCCAATTTTGTATAAACTTAATTGGCCATGTTAAATCACATCGAGTAATATGTCATATTATTTTTAAGTATCTTTTTATTTATGTAGTTAACATGTACAATCATTTAAATGGCACTACACTTAAATTAATTAATTACGAGGTCTCTTTATATATATAGAGTGGAAGAAGGAGAAAGAGTCATTTATTTAATAAAGACAAATATTTTAACTACAAATAAATTATATAAAAGTAAACTCATAAATTGATATGGTGTGTCAAATTATAAATTTACTTTTATTATAAAATAGATCTAATAAATTTCATAAAAATATATTAATTTATAGGTTAACTTTGTGTAACATCTTTCTCCCGCTACATGCAGTTATAATCTCTTTGCAACTTTGGAAGAACAACAAGTTGTTCTCTATAGTTGGATGAGCTACGAGTTTTTCATTAAGCACTTGAGCTGAAGTCGAAGAACAAAGAATTTAGCTCCCCGTGTTTTTTTGTATTTTTATTGTTAGCAGTGCGTCAAAGCAATTGGATCTGAAATTGGACTTTGGCAAACAGTGAGATAGGCCACGGCCCAGTCCATTAATATAGAAAATAAGGCTATTGTTTCGGTTACCTTTCTTTTGAAATATTTCAGTATTTTGAATAGCCAAACTGATCTTTCAAATATAATTAAAATTGAGAATTCCAAGATATATATATATATATATAAAATAAGTTTAAGATAATAAATAATATTATTTATTGATTATATAAATATTTTTAATATCATTAAATAAATCATAAATGTTATAAAATATATCTATTTCGTGTCTGAATTAAAGAGGACATTTTTCTTCTCTTGGTATTGGCAATGGTGTTAAAAAGGTAAATAACTTAAGGAGAAAGAGGAATAAGATGGAGATGACTGTATCTAGCAGAATTTAAAAGTAAAACCAAAGATATAAGAGGAAATGTAGAAATAAATGAAGAAATCGAAAATGAAAATGGAGTATTTTTCTTTTAAGGTCGGGGAGAGTTAAATATGGGGAGAGAGAGACACCCACTTGGCTTGAACTATGGCTCTAATTAGGGGTGAGCATCGGCCGGTCCGGACCGGCAAAACCGACCGGACCGGCACTATTTGGACCGGACCGGACCGGACCGAATTGGGTCCGGTCCGGTCCGGTCCCATTTTTAAGGGACCGAAAAGATTCGGTCCGGTCCCGGTCCGGGAGTTTTTCACCCCGGACCGGACCGAATAGAAATAAAAAAAAAAATAAATATTATTTATATATATTATTTATATAATAGTATTAGCATATTACTAATATATATAATAGTATACTATATGTATATATATTAAATATATTACAATATAATTACATAAATATTAAAAAAAATGTCATTAAATATTAGCATATTATATAAATATATAGTTATCACTATTACTATTATTACATATAGTTATTAGTTATAGTATAGTTATTATTACATATATTTATTAGTTATAGTATTATTACTAATAGACTAATAGTATTAGCATATTACTAATATATATATAATACTATATGTATATATATTAAATATATTACAATATAATTACATAAATATTTAAAAAAATGTCATTAGATAAAATTAAAAAAAAAAAAAAAAAAAAAAAGTCAACCTTGGACCGAATGGACCGACCGGACCGGACCGGACCGGACCGAACTCACCCCTAGCTCTAATTGTCCACCTTCATTATCACTATTAACTTAAACTCATTTTTGGAGGCTATTTTAGGAATTTTTTATAAATAATTTATATCTTATCTCATCTTAATATCTTATTTAACCTTATCTCTTCACAACTCATTTTCTTTCAAAATATCACTTAAACAGAAATGCTTTCAAATTAACCATTATAACTTTTCTAAATTTCTAAACAAAAAATAACATAGAATTCAACTTTTTCAAATACCAAAATAAAATTATATTATAATAATATTTTAACTTTATAATATTTTTTATATAATTTTTTTCCTTCTCATTTTTCAAAATCTAATAAATACTTAACTCAAATTATTTCAATACTATTTACAAATCATCTTCTTACTATTTACAAAATTCTAATACCATCTCATCCGATAAATACTTAGTTTCTAACGCTAGAATTCCTTCTAGGAATTGGAGTTGGAACACACGTTTATTTGGGCTGCTTTATATGTCTACTTTTGTGAGTTTTCTTTTTGATTAAAATATTTTTCTTAATTTAATGCCAAGTTTGAAATGTTTGTAGAGCACACTAATATAACATTTTTATCAAAATAAAGCTCATTTAAGTACGATCACGTCATTAATTTTTAAAATAAAAAACACATCAAGAACTAATACAATTTTTTTATAGGTTTAAGACCTAATTATTCACACACACACACACACACATATATATATATATATAATATAATATTGATGCAGATACAAAACAATTATATAAAAATAAATTATAAATTAATATATTTTCATATGATTCGTTAAATTTACTTTATAATAAAAATAATTTTATAATCTGACATATTACATTAAATTAAATTAGTTTATAAATTTATTTTTATATAATTTATTTGTTGCTAAGTATTTTCCATATATATAATAGACTACATGCCAGAAATCCAACTGAAGGAAATGGTGGGTGATTTTTGAGCCTTTGCGAGAGCTCTCTCCTCTAGTCTTCTTATTCTTTGGGCTAATCCACAAATATAGTCCTGGGCCTCTTGTCCCTCTCCCGAAAGTCCAGTTAACTTCTCCACGTTCCATCTTACAATCAGATGTTCGAGTATTTCTCTGTAATCTCTGGCCGTGTACACTCCAATGCGAGAGGCGACATTGGCATAGTGATGGAAAAGATCATGGTCTTGTCCATCGTACATTAAGTGGGCTGGCATTAATATTTTCTTCCTCATCAAGTCGGCAAAGGCCATGACTGTTTCATTTGGATCCAGCTCGAAGAGTTTCTTGACTATATTGGTATAAGCAGCTTCGTGGCGCTTTTCATCCGAGGCAATTGTTCCACATATTTGAGCAAGCATCTTGTCCCCATGCTTCATTGCAAGCTTGGCTGTATTACCATGGGAGATAAATGTTGCTCTTTCTTGGAACGATGTGTAGATGGTGAAAAGGTAGGGGTTGCCCTCTGAGCCAATATCCTATGTTGTCAAAAGGAAAACGTTAACTAGTTTGACGGATTATGGTGATATACAATGAGACAAAATAAAAAGTGTTATTCATATAGCTATCTTTTACTTGTTATGGCAGGGCAAAGAGATAGAGAGATAAAAGCGACGTATATAGAAAATTTTCTATGTTAAAAAAATGGCTTTGTCATGTATGTGTGTGTGTATATATATATATATATTCTTACCATTCCTGATCCGATCAGATAATGAATTGTTTTTTCGATTTGTTTCATGTCCACTCGTCCAGAAAGAAAGAGATACTTGTTGAGAAGATTGCCATGTCTATTTTCTTCTGCACTCCATCCCTTGGCCCATGTTGCCCAAGGTGTCTTGTCCACGCCTGTTGCATCATGATAAATTTTCGTGCCATTGATAGTAGCATGGTAAGTTGGAAGGGCTTCTTCTGTGATCATATTGCCGACCAAGACAACAAAATAGTCGTTCGGAATGTCCTTTGTTCTCTTTCTCAGTTCATTGACTTGCTCTACAAATCCATCTGACGTAGGATCTGGCAAAAAGTCTTGTGGTTGCCAAGATTGCTCAACGGGTTTTAGGAGGGTTAAGACATTCCTTCTAGCCCAATCCTCCATAGACTTGAATATTTCTACCTTTTCTGGTGGCATGGTGCGGGCTTTGGGAGCATATACGACTTTAGTACTAGGACGGCCCCAAAAGAGATCATATTAGTCCCTCTAAAACTAAATAATGAAAAGGAAAAACAATCACAAATGTTAGGCTAGCTAGCTCATGTTCATCATGAAGAAGCCAATTACAATAGTAAAAGTAAAAACCAATTAGTCGTGGGATGATGATCATCTCGAAAACAAAAATTATTTGTATAGTTATTTTTGTATTTTTTTTTTTATGCATTCCATTGATATAATTAGTTAAGTATTAAAAAAATTAATACAATTAATCACATCAAAAAATTACATAAAAAATATACAAAAATAACTATTTAAAAAAAAAAAAAACGAGGACGATACCTCAATTTTAACATTACTTTCTTGAAGATGAAAAGATCAATTGACTCACGTACGTACCTAGAGTAGTACTTATGGTAGAGACCGGTGGGAGTCATAGAAAACTTGGGAGATCTTCGAGCTCTCGTAGGTGGCTGAGTATTTTTAATTAGTGAAATCGGAAGGGATGTCTGAAAGGTACCGGAGCAGCTGTTCATGAGTTTTAAAGCCATGCGACCTAGCTTGTTCTTTAAGATCGATCACTAGCTATAAGATCTAAATAAGAAAAAAAGAAAAGAAAAAATATCTAAATAAGAAAGATATTGAACGGTCACTGATTTTAAATGTAGTTAAGAAATCAAGAAAAAGTATATTTTTATAAATTAATCACAAATAAATATTTCAAAAGAAAATGAAATAAAATAATAATCAATCAGAGCTTACCTTGATGGCTCCCTTAACCCTTATAATTACCGGGCCAAAAATAATAATAAATAAATAAATAATGAAGTACAAGATGATAAACTAGAGATCTCTAGAACATGAATAAATCCAAGTACTTTCAAAGATCTATATATATATATATATATAATTATTTATAAGTTTCATATATCACATATTACTATTTTTATTATTTTTTAATTTTTTTTCTTATCAAATATATGTTATATAGATGATGAGTAGAAGAATTCAATTATTTTAAGAAGAACTATACATAAGCCCATAATTTCTCCAACTCCACACAATTGTTGAGGTGGATTTATCTTTTTTCATTAATATAGTAAAACGTGTGTATTTACTCTCAAAATTTGCACCCCCAACCTCCCAAAAATCAGTTTCCCCTTCTTCCCGAAATCAATGCTTTCAAAGTTTTGAGAGAAATGTTATCCCTCTGCCGCTCGTCTACTGTTCCTGCACTATTTGTTTCAAAACTCCGCTACAAAAACAACAAAATGCTGAAATCTCTCTCTTTCTCTGTGAAATGCTTTGAAGTGTTGGTTCATTGGTTGTTCTATCTGAATCTTAAGAACAACGACAACAACATTCAAATTCTAGGACCATGAATACTTTTGTGAAAAAATTATCTAAACATTAAGTTCAGGAAACAAGATGCTTACACTTGTAGAAATTACAGAAACTAAAATGATCTTTACAGCAATAATTTCCACCCCTTTGTTTAATTTTTTTTCCCAAAACTGCAGACTCGACTTTTTCCACCACTTTTTAGATGTTTCTTTTGGGTTGGGGTTTAGAATAATGATTTCTTATGTTTAGCATTCCAGTGTTGGGCTTCTCAAATCTCCCAAAATTAGTGATTTTTGCAGTTTTTCAACTTTTTTGCAACTTCCAGAATTTTTGCAAGTTTTGGGTTTTTGTGAAGACAAAGAAGAAGAAAAATGGTAAGTTTAGAGTTTCTGCAAAGATGAAGGAGAAGAGAAATGGTGGGTGTTTTTCGTAAAGACGAAGGAGAAGATAAATTTCCAAATTTGTGTTTTTATGTGAAGACAAAGGAGAAGAGAAGAGGATCGAAGGTGGGGGTTTTTCTATTTCTGCGTGTTTAGGGTTTCTACGAAGACGAAGGGGAACATAAATGATGAAGGAGAAGAGAATCGAAGGAGAAGAGAAATGGCAAAGGTGGGAGTGTTTTTTGTTTCTGCATGTTGAGGTTTTCTACAAAGACGAAGGAGAAGAGGACTGAAGGAGAGGAGGATTGAATGAGGAGAGAGGTTGCTTTCTTATGTTTTTGAGCCGTTTTAGGTGCAAAACTGTGACATGGCAGTTAGGCTGGGTTCGCCATGTCACAGTGTGTGGTGTTGGAGGGAGAACTAGACTAAGAGTAGATTAATTCATTAAAAAAAAAAAAAAAATCCTTTCGATCTATTCATCAATCATACCGTATGTCGTAGCGTGCGTAAGTTAGCACTAGCTTTCCGTCTTTGGGATATGCCTGGCTCTCTCTCTCTCTCTCTCTCTCTCTCTCTCTCTCTCTCTCTCTCTCTCTCTCTCTCTCTCTCTCTCTCTCTCTCTCTCTCTCTCTCTCTCTCTCTCTCTCTCTCTCTCTCTCTCTCTCTCTCTCTCTCTCTCTCTCTCTCTCTCCAGCTCTTCTTAGTTGAGCCCTTCTTGTGCTTTTTCTCCCACTCTACAGCATATTGCATTGGAAAATGATCTCCATTTATAGGTAAAGCTTAAGAAGACAAACAGCCACTCCACGGCACATTAATGATATTAATCATACCGTACGCCGTAGCGTGCGTAAGCTAGCACTAGCTTTTCGTCTTTGGGATATGCGTCTCTCTCTCTCTCTCTCTCTCTCTCTCTCTTCTTAGTTGAGGCCTTCTTGTTCTTTTTCTCCCACTCAACAGCACATTGCATTGAAAAATGATCTGCATTTATAGGTAAAGCTTAAGAAGACAAACAGCCACTCCACGGCACATTAATGATATTAATTGCTACTTTGTTATTAACTTAAAATATGTCAATGTATCATGATAGTTAATGCATAATGAGCTATATTAAGCTTTTTATCTTTTGAATATGAAGCATAAATAATTGAATTATGATATTATCCATAGGTCCATACTCCATATATGCTTTATATTTATTTACAACTTAGGTATTTTACAAAAAAGTAATCTAATAACTTTAATTAGATCATAGATGTAGATGTTCACAATTAGTTAATGGTGAATTGGTGATAAGTTAGTTAATTGATATCATACATTAGCTAGTTACAATTTACAATAATATTTATAATTGCTTTATATTTATATACAACTTAGATATTTTAGACAAAATTTATCTAATAACTTTAACTAGATCATAGATATAAATGTTAGTAATTAATTAATGGTAAATTAGTAATAGGTTAATTGATAATATATATTAGTTAATTAATAGAATATTAATTATATTTAAAATTTTATATTGTTAATGGTGATAGGTTAAATGAAAATGACATGATTAATTATATAGTTATTATATAAAATAATATATATAATATATTTAAAAATTAAAATATATATTTTCCTATTCAATTAATCCGATCTGGGAAAACCCCATCCCAAGCCCGGATCGAAAATCAAAAATTTGGAATTCTCTAGATCAAGCTTGACTACTCCCAACTTTGGTCATGTTGGTTTCTCCGGTCCGAAATAACTCACTCACACCGATGAATGGCTAGGAGGAATAAATTGACGAAATGGAGATTTGAGCACATGCTTGGAGTTGTTATTGAAAACTAAGGATATGTTTAGATGTTAAGCTAAACTGAGCTGAGTTCAGTTCTGTATGAATAGTAACGAATTAAGTTAGTGGAATGAGTTATGCGGGACCTATTTAAAATGAATTTAGATATGTTTGAATGTTAAGATAAGTTTATTACTGTTTATAAAAAGTTAAAAAAAGTTGTGGATCGAACGTATAAACAAGTATTGAGTTAAAAATATTATAGATATTATATTATAAATAAATTTTAAATTGAGATGAATTTATAATTTAAAATTTTAATATTTAAATATTAAAATGTACTCAATTGCATCTAAGAAGCAAACGATTCATACAATCATCGGGTCGACGTGTAAAGGATGTGCGTTGACCATGCTAGACAGCAGGGCCACCTATTTAGGATGACATAGTCCATTAGCTAGCAATAAGTGAGGTACGCGTAATTGAATTTGATAATAATTTTGTAGCAATGACTTTCCCACAATTTAATAATATAAAATTAATTATATATAATGAGATGAGAGTTAGTAGAAAATTGAAGTTGTTCATAAAATGCATGGGACAAAACAAACTAGCTAGCCATCTACCAAACTAGGCTTTAGATTAGAACTACATACATCAACCTTCCTTCATCAGGAGGAAATTGATACGGACAAGCGTATTACGTGCATCCATGATGATAAATTGATATTATTAAATTAATTCATCATTTTGCTCAGGTGTAAATAACCTTCTAATTACTTGGAAAAAAAAATCAAATTATTTGTATATATAAGAGTATTGGCAATGGCATGTCAAGTCCACATTTTGATTAAAACTAGAGTTTTTAGCTAAAGTTTAAAACAATAGAGATATAAATTCATATTAGACTAGTCATCTCAAAATCAAAATAATGATATAATATTAAATATTTTAATAGTATTTTTTTAATACTTTACAAATACAGATTTAATCTCTACAAAATGTCTGTCATAAACCATTTAGCATCATTTTTACCAACATTAAGCAACCTTTGATATGATCTTTGTAAAGAAAAAAAATCTATTCATCATCTTAATTTTTATCATTCTCTTATCATCCTAAAATGTGGAATTAGATGATAGGTTCACAAGTAAAATATAATAAATAATCTTCAATCATCTAATGTCACATTATAAGATGATGAGTAGCATTACTCTTTTATAAATACACATTCAATAACATTTCTACCAACATTTTCACCAACAAAACAAAACATTTATACATATTTCCACCAATTCAATAGCAGTGCCCAATATATATAGATTTCCACCAACAAATTACTAGCAATACTAGTGCCCAATATATAGATTTCTATCAAAAATAAAAAATCATGTCATTTATATCCTAGCAATAGCGATACCCAATATACTAGTAGCATCATTTTTGTCCACAATTTCCACCAACTTCAGACTATACATTTCAGTCTATACAAAACATCTATTGGACATAAAAATATTTTCACAAAACATTTGACACCTAGTTGCTATCCAGCCACACGTTTCTCCAACTCACATGTGGCTAACAGCCACTAAAATCAAAACAAAAGTGTATTCTATAGCCAATTACACACATTCATCAGGTGTTGAAGGAGATATATCTCCGTAATGGGACTTCGATGCCTCAAATATTTCCCTCTGAATATTAAAGAAGTATTCTTGCTACGTGGCATTCATGCCAGCAAGATCTAGTCTCATCATCTTGGTCTCGAACTTCTTATTCTTTAATTAAAATTCTGCATATCTATCACCATCTGCCTTCAGCACAGCTGTTCTTCGCTCTACCATACATCTATGTCTATTCTTGATCATTCGAGCTATGACATTGTTGATCTCAGTATTGTGGTCTTCCAATGACTTCTGCTTCCTCTCATTTTGTTTCTCAACTTTTTTGCCTAGAGGTCTCTCACCAAGAACTTTCACATTCTCCTTCATAGAGTCTAATACCACATTATAGGATAATGAGTAACATTACTCTTTTATAAATACACATTTAGCAACATTTCTACCAACATTTTTACCAACAAAACAAAACATTTATACAAATTTCCACCAATTCATAGTAGTGCCAAATATATATAGATTTCCACCAACAAATTACTAGAATAGCAGTGCCCAATATATAGATTTCTACCAAAAATAAAAAATCATGTCATTTATATCCTAGCAATAGCGGTACCAAATATACTAGTAGCAACATTTTTGGCCACAGTTTCCACCAACTTCAAACTATACATTTCAGTCTATACAAAACATCTATTGGACATAAAAATATTTCCACAAAACATTTGATACCTAGTTGCTATCCAGCCACATGTTTCTCCAACCCACATGTGGCTAGTAGCCACTAAAATCAAAACAAAAGTGTATTCTATAGCCAGTTACCCACATTCATAAGGTGTCGAAAGAGATGTATCTCTGTAATGGGACTTCGATGTCTCAAATATTTCCCTCTGAATATTAAAGAAGTATTCTTGCTACATGGCATTCATGCCAGCAAGATCTCGTCTCATCATCTTGGCCTCGAACTTCTTATTCTTTAGTTAAAATTCTGCATATCTATCACCATCTGCCTTCAGCACAGCTGTTCTCTGCTCTACCATGCATTTATATCTATTCTCGATCATTCAAGCTATGACGTTGTTGATCTCAGTATTGTGGTCTTCCAAGGACTTCTGCTTCCTCTCCTTTTGTTTTTGAACTTTTTTGTCTGGAGGTCTCTCACCAAGAACTTCCACGTTCTCCTTCACAGAGTCGCCTGCAACTTGACTTTCTTGCTCTATTGATGAACATTTATCTTGTGGCATTCTTCTCGTACCAAGGGTCATCATGTGTTGCTGACATTTTGATTGATGTCTCAGAAGACACCAGTAGTGCTCCACGTTGAAGTTCTCCTTCTCCATCTTTTTACACATAATTTTTGCTTTCTCAATTTACAAAAGTGAAGGAATATTGTTAGTTCATAAATCAGCCCTACATAATAAAGAAATTAAAGGAAAATACTACATAACTTGTCTTGTTTTGTTGCACAACTTAGGTGCAATGATTCTTCTTGTATTAAAAATGAACAAAATTTATTTGTGCATTTCTGAATACAGGAGCAACAATTCATCAAAGAGCATACAAACAGTTCACTGTGTTTAATTTTTTATATTTATGATAAAAATTTGAAATTTTGTCGAACATTTGAGTGAATTTTTTATCAATACCCCACATAGCATCATTGCTAACGTTGAGCCAAATTGAGACGAGGAGGTTATCTTCTTCTATAATGAAAGATACACCTCGACTAACTTTTTTTGAGGGAGGCCATTTTTTACCGTCAATAGAGGTTGCTTGAACCTCAACATTAAAATGTTATGTTGGAGTGCTATTGTAACCTTCTCTTTCACTTTGTAAGAGAGTGGTAAAAAAGGGATCATCATCAAATTGTGTTTTCATCCTTAAAAAAATTTTAATTTTTAAGGAGTCAGCTACGAACATATAGTAATCCATGAACAATTGGTGAGTAATAAGGCAACCTTACGATGATACCATAGTCTGGACCCACATGCATGGGAGGGGTGGTCCTTTTAACCTTACGAGACTAGTTGTAATTTATTCAAATTAATATGAATATACGCATATGAATAAAAGGTAGATAACGAGTATGGCAGGGAAATGGATCGGAAAGCCATTTAAATTTTAAACATAAAAATTGACATGAGAGGGAATAGAGGGAAAGTAATAAAATCTGCTAGCTTCAGCTAGTTTGGATCTTGTTAATAGCTAGTACTAGTTTTATGATAACAGAGGTGACTCTGGATTGGAGGCTACTGAAGCTATGATTCTCTTATGAAATGTGCATTTATTTTCAATTACATATATCATGGGTGCATTAAATGGTCAGGACAGTCCAAACCACCTTCACCAAGAAAACTATCGGGTCTAAAGTTCCCTCTGCATGATCTAATGCTAGCAATATCTTCACCAAGAAATTTGTTGTCCATAGAATAACCCTATGCATGATTATATCTAAATGTTGTTATCTAGAAATTTATTGTCCATAGAATAACCCTATGCATGATTATATCTAAATGTTGTTATCTAGATGCCGTTGTCCATAGAGTAACCCTCTACATGGAATTATATATTGCCTTGTTGATTATATCTAAATGCTGTTAACCAGATGCAATTGAAAAAAAAAAAAAGCAATGATGAAAACCAAGTATGCTGTTTACTGAATTTATGAAATTTTTGTATGATGCTTTGTCTTCTTTCTTTTTTTGATAAGATAATGTATAGTGCTTGATGCTTGATGTTTTATCTTCCAGAAAATGCTACACTGTCGACTGCTTTTGCCTCTGAACTATGAGCATTGACTTGCTCACATGCTCTAACAATTTGCACCATTTTAATCAAAGTCCAGTTTTGTGATAGCATTCTTCACAGCAGATTTTGGTCAAGTGCTTTCAGGAAATATCTTTGAAATATGGCCAAGTGCATATCCCTGTATTATTTTTATCCACTATGTTTGCAAAATGTCTGTACGCTAGCATCTTTGAAATAGCTTCTTCAATTGCTATCTCACTGTGGTTGCCTTATTACTCACCAATTGTTCATGGATTACTTTATATTCATGGCTGACTTCCTAAAAATTAAAATTTTTTCATGGATAGAAACATAATTCATGACATCTTTTTACCATTCTCTTACAAAGTGAAGGAGAAAGTTACAATAGCACCCCAATACAACATTCTAATGTTAAGATTCAAGCAACCCTCATTGACGGTAAAAAATGGCCTCCTACAAAAAAATTTACTCGAGATGTATCTTTCATTATACAAAAGGATAACCTCCTCACCTTAATTTGACTTAATGTTAATATTAATACTATACAAGATACTGATAAAAAATTCAAAAATTCACTCAAATTTATCCTAAATGTTCATTGTCCATGCTAGACAGCAAGGCCACCTACCTACGATGACGTGGTCCACTAGCTAGCAATGAGTGAGCTACGTACAGACCTCACCTTCAATTAATATGAGGAGGTTGTACTAATTGGATTTGATAATAATTTTGGAGAAATGATTTTCCCACAATTTAATTATATAAAATTAATTATATCGAATAATATTAGATTATAAAATTATTATTTTTTAAAATAACGAATTAAAAAATACTTTAATAATTAATTTGTAGTCTCTTACGCATGGACAGATTTTGGTTACCTTCATTTTGAGAGTGAGTAGAAAATTGATTATCATGAGGAAATTGATATGGACAAGCGTATTACGTGCATCCATGATCCCATTACTTGATAAATTGATATTATTAAATTAATTTATAATTTTGCTCATGTGTAAATAACCTTCCAATTTCTTGGCAAAAAATAAAAATAAAAACTATTTGTATACATAAGTTTCCAATTTTTTATAAACTTAATTGGCCATGTTAAATCACATCAAGTAATATGTCATATTATTTTTAAGTATCTTTTTATTTATATAGTTAACATGTACAATCATTTAACTGACACTATATTTAAATTAATTAACGACGAGATCTCTTTATATATATATATATATATATAAAGTGGGAGAAGGAGAAAGAGTCATTTATTTAATAAAAAAATATTTTAATTACAAATAAATTATATAAAAGTAAATTTATAAATTAATGTGGTACGTCAGATTATAAATTTATTTTTATTATAAAGTAGATCTAATGAATCTTATAAAAATATTTTGCAACTTTGCAACTTTGGAAGAACAACAAGCCGTTCTCTATAGTTGGATGAGCTACGAGTTATTCATTAAGCACTTGAGCTAAAGTCGAAGAACAGAGAATTTAGCTCCCCACGTTTTTTTGTTTTTTTATTGTTAGCAGTGCGTCAAAGCAATTGGATCTGAAATTGGACTTTGGCAGACAGCGAGATAGGCCACGGCCCAGTCCATTAATATAGAAAATAAGGCTATTTGTTTCGGTTACCTTTCTTTTGAAATATCTCAGTATTTTGAATGGCCGAACTGATCTTTCAAATATAATTAAAATTGAGAATTTCAAGATAGATATATATAAAACATAAGTTTAAGATAATAAATAATATTATTTATTGATTATATAAATATTTCTAATATCATTAAATAAATCATAAATGTTATAAAATATAACTTATATATCTATAATCTATTTTGTGTCCGAATTAAAGAGGACATTTTTCTTCTCGTGGTATTGGCAATAGTGTTAAAAAGGTAAATAATTTAAGGAGAAAGAGGAATAAGATAGAGATGACTGTATCTAACAGAATTTAAAAGTAAAACCAAAGATATAAGAGAAAGTGTAGAAATAAATAGAGAAATCGAAAATGAAAATGGAGTATTTTTCTTTTAAGGTCGGGGAGAGTTAAATATGAGGAGAGAGAGACACCTACTTGGCTTGAACTATGGCTCTAATTGTCCACCTTCGTTATCACAATTAACTTAAACTCATTTTTTGGAAGCTATTTTAAAGATTGTTTAGAAATAATTTATATCTCATCTCATCTTAATATCTCATTTAACCTTATCTCTTCACAACTCATTTTGTTTCAAAATATTACTTAAACAAAAATGCTTTTAAATTAATTATTACAACTTTTCTAAACTTCCAAATAAAAAATAACATATAATTCAACTTTTTCAAATATCAAAACAAAATTATATTTAAAAATTATATTATAATAATATTTTAACTTTATAATATTTTTTATTTAACTTTTGTCTTTCTCATTTTTCAAAATCTAATAAATACTTAACTCAAATTATTTCAATACTATTCACAAATCATCTTCCTACTATTTACAAAATTCTAATACCATCTCATCCAATAAATACTTTGTTTTTGACACTAGAATTCCTTCTAGGAATTGGAGTTGGAACACACGTTTATTTGGGCGGCTTTATCTGTTAACTTTTGTTTTGTGATTAAAATATTTTTCTTAATTTAATGCTAAGTTTGAAATGTTTGTAAAGCACACTAATATAACATTTTTATCCAAATAAAGCTCATTTAAGTTCGATCACGTCATTAATTTTTAAAATAATAAACACATCAAGAACTGATACAATTTTTTATAGGTTTAAGACCTAATTATTCACATATATATATATAAAATATAGAATTGATGTAGACACAAAGAAATTATATAAAAATAAATTATAAATTAACATATTTTCATAGGATTAGTTGAATTTATTTTATAATAAAAATAATTTCACAATCTGATATATTATATTAAATTATATCAGTTTGTAAATTTATTTTTATATAATTTATTTATTGCTAAGTATTTTCCATATATATAATTGACTACATGCCAGAAATCCAAGTGAAGGAAATGGTGGGTGATTTTTGAGCCTTTGCGAGAGCTCTCTCCTCTAGTCTTTTTATTCTTTGGGCTAATCCACAAATATAGTCCTGGGCCTCTCGTCCCTCTCCCGAAAGTCCAGTTAACTTCTCCACGTTCCATTTTGCAACCAAATGTTCGAGTATTTCTCTGTAATCCCTGGCCGTGTACACTCCAATGCGAGAGGCGACATTGGCATAGTGATGGAAAAGATCATGGTCTTGTCCATCGTACATTAAGTGGGCTGGCATTAATATTTTCTTCCTCATCAAGTCGGCAAAGGCCATGACTGTTTCATTTGGATCCAGCTCGAAGAGTTTCTCTACTATATTGGTATAAGCAGCTTCGTGGCGCTTTTCATCTGAGGCAATTGTTCCACATATTTGAGCAAGCATTTTGTCTCCATGCTTCATTGCAAGCTTGGCTGTATTACCATGGGAGATAAATGTTGCTCTTTCTTGGAACGATGTGTAGATGGTGAAAAGGTAGGGGTTGCCCTCTGAGCCAATATCCTATGTTGTCAAAAGGAAAACGTTAACTAGTTTGACGGATTATGGTGATATACAATGAGACAAAATAAAAAGTGTTATTCATCATCACATGATAAAACTATCTTTTACTTGTTATAGCAGGGCAAAAAGATAGAGAGATAAAAGCAACATATATAGAAAACTTTCTATGTTAACAAAATGGCTTGTCATGTGTGTGTATATATATATTCTTACCATTCCGGATCCGATCAGATAATGAATTGTCTTCTCAATTTGTTTCATGTCCACTCGTCCAGAAAGGAAGAGATACTTGTTAAGAAGATCACCATGTCTATTTTCTTCTGCACTCCATCCCTTGGCCCATTTTGTCCAAGGTGTCTTATCCACGCCTGTTTCATCATGATAAATTTTCGTGCCATTGATAGTAGCATGGTAAGTTGGAAGGGCTTCTTCTGTGATCATATTGCCGACCAAGACAACAAAATAGTCGTTCGGAATGTCCTTTGTTCTCTTTCTCAATTCATTGACTTGCTCTACAAATCCAACTGACGTAGGATCTGGCAAAAAGTCTTGTGGTTGCCAAGATTGCTCAACAGGTTTTAGGAGGGTTAAGACATTCTTTCTAGCCCAATCCTCCATGGACTTGAATATTTCTACCTTTTCTGGTGGCATGGTGCGGGCTCTAGGAGCATATATGGCTTTAGTACTAGGCCGGCCCCCAAAAGAGATCATATTAATCCGTCTAAAACTAAATAATGAAAAGGAAAAACAATCACAAATGTTAGGCTACTTAGCTCATGTTTATCAGGAAGAAGCCAATTAAAATAGTCAAAATAAAAACCAATTAGTCGTAGGATAATGATTATTTTGAAAATAAAAATTTTATGTATAATAATTTTTATCTAATTTTTTACACACTCGACTGCTACGATTGATTAATTAAATATTAAAAAAATTAATACAATCAATTAGGGGTGAGTTCGGTCCGGTCCGGTCCGGTCCGGTCTGGGGAGGTTTTGTGGACCGGACCGGACCTATTCGGTCCAGGGTTTTCCCATCCTGGACCGGACCGAACTCCATCAAGACCGGTCCGGTCCGGTCCTATTCGGTCCGGTCCGGTCCGGTCGGTCCATTCGGTCCAAGGTTGACTTTTTTTCTTCTTTTTTTTTTTTTTTTTTTTTTTTTTTTTTTTTTTTTATCTAATGACATTTTTTTAAATATTTATGTAATTATATTGTAATATATTTAATATATATACATATAGTATTATATATATATTAGTAATATGCTAATACTATTAGTCTATTAGTAATAATACTATAACTAATAAATATATGTAATAATAACTATACTATAACTAATAACTATATGTAATAATAGTAATAGTGATAACTATATATTTATATAATATGCTAATATTTAATGACATTTTTTTTAATATTTATGTAATTATATTGTAATATATTTAATATATATACATATAGTATACTATTATATATATTAGTAATATGCTAATACTATTATATAAATAATATATATAAATAATATTTATTTTTTTTTTATTTTTATTCGGTCCGGTCCGGGGTGAAAAACTCCCGGACCGGGACCGGACCGAATCTTTTCGGTCCCTTAAAAATGGGACCGGACCGGACCGGACCCAATTCGGTCCGGTCCGGTCCGGTCCAAACAGTGCCGGTCCGGACCGGCCGATGCTCACCCCTACAATCAATCATATCAATAAAATAATTAAAAAATATATAAAAATAACTATATACAACGTTACTTTCTTGAAAATGAAAAGATCAATGGACTCACGTACCTAGAGCACTTATGGTAGAGGCCGGTGGAAGTCATAGAAAACTTGGGAGATCTTCGAGCTCTCGTGGGTGGCTGAGTATTTTTAATGAGTGAAATCGGAAGGGACGTCGGAAAGTTACTGGAGCAGCTGTTCGTGAGTTTTAAAGCCACGCGGCCTAGCTTGTTCTTTAAGATCGATCACTAGCTATAAGATCTAAATAAGGAAACAAAATTTAAAAAAAAAAAAATCTAAATAAGAAAAATATTGAATTTAACTGTAGTTAAGAAATCAAGGAAAAGTATATTTTTAGAAATTAATCGCAAATAAATATTTCACAAGAAAATGAA
Organism: Carya illinoinensis; assembly: GCF_018687715.1. NCBI lineage: Eukaryota > Viridiplantae > Streptophyta > Magnoliopsida > Fagales > Juglandaceae > Carya > Carya illinoinensis. Next base: position 46,986,009 of record NC_056752.1, read on the forward strand.
ATAAAATAATAATCGAGCTCTATCTTGAAGGCTTCCTTAACCCTTACAATCACCGAAAAAGAAAAACAAATAATGAAGTACAAGATGATAAACTAGAGATCTCTAGAACATGAATAAATACAAGTACTTTCAAAGATCGATATATAAAAACAAAGGATAATGATATCCTTACGATTTTATAGTACCTGTCTACTACCGAGTTTATTTCTGTAATTCACTTCCTCAGCTCTGCACGCTCAAGACTTCAGAAGCCCATCTCTACTCTCTAATCCCATTCCGCCAAATTTGACTGAGCTTCAGAGCTTCAAGATCTAACCTCTCCTCCTCGCAAGATCCGGGCTCTCTCCTCTCTAGTTCACACTCTCAAATCTGGGCTCTCTCCCCTCAAGGGCATCGTTATCCGTGTGCAAAAGAAAGGGGTTTGGGGATTGAAAAACTTGCAACTACGGGAACTACTTGTGGCGTTCCCGGGTGTTTTCCCAATGTAAATTGGACAGAACTGGAAAACAGGGATCTGTCTCTACTAATCTCTCTGTGTCCGTGCACGACAAGGGAAAATGGAAATGGTGGGCAAAGTTCTATCAATTTTTGGGGAGTAAAAATAATAATATATAAATTGTGAGAGTGGCTTGTGAAGAGAAACCAAAGCTCTTGAGACTGTTAGGTTGCATCTGTTATGTGTTCACAACCTCTCTTTGCGAAAAGCAGCATCAGCATCATGGATCGTCACCAAACGTTGACTCAAACCTGATTTTTAAACTCAACGTTATATGTTTATCCTGTAATGTTCCGGAAAAAAAGGAGGAAAAGTTTCTTGCAGGAGGCGTGAAAGCAGACAGCCTCTAAGTTCTGAAGCTCAGTCAAATTTAGCAGAACGTGCTTTGAGTCCAGAGATGGGCATCTGAGATTCTGAAGTCCTTATGTGGAGAGCTGCTAAAATAAATTATAAAAATATGCTCGGTAGTTGATAGACAGTATAAGGTCGTAAGGGTACCATTGTCTAAAAACAAAAGCTTTCAATCTGTGCATCAATCATACCGTACGTAGTAGCGTGCGTAAGCTAGCACTAGCTTTCTGTTTTTGTGATATGCCTTCTTTCTCTCTTCTCTTTTCAGCTCTTCTTCTTTCTTTGTGTGGAGTACTGGAGGGGAACCGGACGAAGAGTAGAATAATTCATTTAAAAATAATAAAAAAAAGGCTTTCTGTCTGGTCATCAGCTCTTCTTATTTCTTTGTGTGGGGGTACTTCTTTCTCTCCTCTTTTCAGCTCTTCTTATTTCTTTGTGTGGAGTACTGGAGGGGAACCGGACGAAGAGTAGAATAATTCATTTAAAAATAATAAAAAAAAGGCTTTCTGTCTGGTCATCAGCTCTTCTTATTTCTTTGTGTGGGGGTACTGGAGGGCAACCGGACGAAGAGTAGAATAATTCATTTAATAAAAAAAAAAAAAAGGCTTTCGATCTGGTCATCAATTAGACCGTACGTAGTAGCATGCGTAAGTTAGCACTAGCTTCCTGTCTTTGGGATGTGCCTGGCTCTCTCTCTCTCCAGCTCTTCTTAGTTGAGTTCTTTTTGTGCTTTTTCTCCCGCTCTACGGCACATTGCATTGAAAATGGTCTCTATTGATAGAAAATGAGCTTAAGAAGACAAGCAGTCACTCCACGGCACATTATTAATTGCTACTTTGTTAGTAATTTAAAATATTTCAATGTATTATAATAGTTAATACATAATGAGCTATATTAAGTTTTTTATCTTTTGAATATGAAACATAAATAATTGAATTATGATATTATCCATAGGTCTATACATACTTTATATTTAATTGGCCATGTTAAATCATATCAAGTAACATGTCATATTATTTTTAAGTATCTTTTTATTTATATAGTTAACATATACAATCATTTAAAAGGCACAACACTTAAATTAATTAACAATGACATCTCTTTATATATAGAGAGAGGGAGAGGGAGAGAGTCATTTATTTAATAAAAAAATATTTTTAATCATAAATAGATTATATAAAAATAAACTTACAAACTGATGTAGTACATCATATTATAAAATTATTTTTATAATAAAGTAGATCTAATAAATTCTATAAAAATACATTAATTTATAAGTTAACTTTGTGTAACCTCTTTTTCCCGCTACATACAGTAATAATCTCTTTGCAACTTTAGAAGAACAAGAAGCCGTTCTCTATAGTTGGGTGAGCTACGAGGAATTCATTAAGCACTTGAGCTGAAGTAGAAAAACAAAGAATTTAGCTCCCCATGTTCTTTTTTTTTCGTTTTTTTATTGTTAGCAATGCGTCAAAGCAATTGGATCTGAAATTGGACTTTGGCAGACAGCGAGATAGGCCATAGCCCAGTCCATTAATATAGAAAACAAGGTTCTTTGTTTCGGTTACCTTCTTCCGAAATATCTTAGTATTTTGTATGGCCAAACTGATCTTCCAAATCTAATTGAAATGGAGAATTCAAAGATAGATATATATAAAAAATAAATTTAAGATAATAAATAATGTTATTTATTGATTGTATAAATATTTCGAATATAATTAAATAAATCATAAATGTTATAAAATAAAATTGATATATTTATAATCTATTTCGTGTCCGAATTAAAGAGATATTTTTCTTCTTGTGGTATTGGCAATGGTGTTAAAAAGGTAAATAACTCAAGGAGATAGAGGAATAAGATGGAGATGATAGTATCTAGCAGAATTTAAAAGTAAAACGAAAGAGATAAGAGGAAGTGTAGAAATGAATGGAGTGTTTTTCTTTTAAGGTCAGGGAGAGCTAAAGAGTTTTGCTATGTACAAGTAAAATCGGATACTAATCTGCGTATCAATACTGATTCATTCATATTCAAAAGTTAAATTAGCATTGTTTTTAATAAAATTTACTTTTTGATCAATTGCATTAAATTGGTACACATATTACTGCGTAATTGTGTTTGCAACTAGATTTTTCCAGAGCTAAATATGGGGAGAGATAGACACCCAGTTGGCTTGAACTATGGCGTTGATTGTCCACCTTCATTATTACTATTAACTGAAATTCATTTTTTGGAGGCTATTTTAGGAATTGTTTAGAAATAATTTATATCTCATCTCATCTTAATATCTCATTTCACCTTATATCATCACATTTCATTTTTTTTTCAAAATATCACTTAAACACAAATACTTTCAAATTAATCATTACAACTTTTTTAAACTTTCAAACAAAACACAACATATAATTCAACTTTTTCAAATACCAAAATAAAATTATATTATAACAATATTTTAACTTTATAATATTTTTTATTTGACTATTTTCTCTTTCATTTTTGAAAATCTAATAAATACTTAACTCAAATTATTTCAATACTATTCACAAATTATTTTACTATTATTTACAAAATTCTAATACCATCTCATCCAATAAATACTTAGTTTCTGTCACTAGAATTCCTTCTAGGAATCGGAGTTGGAACACACGTTTATTTGGGCTGCTTTATATCTTTACTTTTATTAGCTTTCTTTGTGATTAAAATATTTTTCTTAATTTAATGCTAAGTTTGAAATGTTTTTAGCACACACTAATATAACATTTTTATCAAAATAAAGCTCATTTAACTACGATCACGTCATTAATTTAAAAACCAAAAACATATTGAGAACTAATACTATTTTTTATAGGTTTAAGACCTAATTATTCACATATATATATATAATATAAAACTGATGCAGACATAAAGAAATTATATAAAAGTAAACCTATAAATTAACATATCTTCATAGGATTCGTTAGATATATTTTATAATAAAAATAATTTTACAATCTGATATATTACATTAAATTATATCAATATGTAAATTTATTTTTACCTAATTTATTTGTTGCTAAGTATTTTTCATATATATAATAGACTACATGCCAGAAATCCAACTGAAGGAAACGTTGGGTGATTTTTGAGCCTTTGCGAGAGCTTTCTCCTCTAGTCTTCTTATTCTTTGGGCCAATCCACAAACATAGCCTTGGGCCTCTCGTCCCTCTCCCGAAAGTCCAGTTAGCTTCTCCACGTTCCATCTTACAACCAGATGTTCGAGTATTTCTCTGTAATCCCTGGCCGTGTACACTCCAGTGCGAGAGGCGACATTGGCAAAGTGATGGAAAAGATCATGGTCTTGTCCATCGTACATTAAGTGGGCTGGCATTAATATTTTCCTCCTCATCAAGTCGGCAAAGGCCATGACTGTTTCATTTGGATCCAGCTCGAAGAGTTTCTCTACTATATTGGTATAAGCAGCTTCGTGGCGCTTTTCATCCGAAGCAATTGTTCCACATATTTGAGCAAGCATCTTGTCCCCATGTTTCATTGCAAGCTTGGCTGTATTACCATGGGTGATAAATGTTGCTCTTTCTTGGAACGATGTGTAGATGGTGAAAAGGTAGGGGTTGCCCCCTAAGCCAATATCCTATGTTGTCAAAAGGAAAAAGTTAACTAGTTTGACGGATTATGGTGATTTACAACGAGAAAAAATAAAAAGTGTTATTCATCATCACCTGATATAGCTATCTTTTACTTGTTATGGCAGGGCAAAGAGAGAGAGATAAAAGCGACATATATAGAAAACTTTCTATGTTAAAAAAATGGCTTGTCATGTATATATATGTATATATATTCTTACCATTCCTGATCTGATCAGATAATGAATTGTTTTCTCGATTTGTTTCATGTCCACTCGTCCAGAAAGGAAGAGATACTTGTTGAGAAGATCGCCATGTCTATTTTCTTCTGCACTCCATCCCTTGGCCCATATTGCCCAAGGTGTCTTGTCCACACCTGTTTCATCACGATAAATTTCCGTGCCATTGATAGCAGCATGGTAAGTTGGAAGGGCTTCTTCTGTGATCATATCGCCAACCAAGACAACAAAATAGTCATTCGGAATGTCCTTTGTTCTCTTTCTCAATTCATTGACTTGCTCTACAAATCCATCTGACGTAGGATCTGGCAAAAAATCTTGTGGTTGCCAAGATTGCTCAACTGGTTTTAGGAAGGTTAAGACATTCCTTCTAGCCCAATCCTCCATGGACTTGAATATTTCTACCTTTTCTAGTGGCATGGTGCGGGCTCTGGGAGCATACATGGCTTTAGTACTAGGACGGCCCCCAAAAGAGATCATATTAGTCCCTCTAAAACTAAATAATGAAAAGGAAAAACAATCACAAATGTTAGGCTAGCTAGCTCATGTTTATCACGAAGAAGCCAATTAAAATAGTCAAAATAAAAACCAATTAGTCATGAGATAATGATCATTTTGGAAATAAATATTTTATATATAATCATTTTTATGTACTTTTTAATACACTTAATTAATATGATTGGTTAATTAAGTATTAAAAAAATTAATACAGCCAATCACATAAATAAAATATTTAATAAATATATTAAAGTGATTATATATAATATTACTTTCTTGAAAATGAAAAGATCAATAAACTCGTACCTAGAGTACTTATGGTAGAGGCCGGTGGAAGTCATAGAAAACTTGGGAGATCTTCGAGCCCTCGTAGGTGGCTGAGTATTTTTAATGAGTGAAATCGGAAGGGATGTCTGAAAGGTACTGGAGCAGCTGTTCGTGAGTTTTAAAGCCATGCGGCCTAGCTTGTTCTTTAAGTTCGATCACTGGCTATAAGATCTAAATAAGGAAAAAAAAAAAAAAAAAAAAAAATCCAAATAAGAAAGATATTGAACGGTCACTGATTTTAAAAGTATTTAAGAAATCAAGGAAAAGTATATTTTTATAAATTAATCACAAATAAATATTTCACAAGAAAATGAAATAAAATAATAATCAATGTCAGGCAGTATCTTGATGGCTCCCTTAACCCTTACAATTACCGAAAAACAAAAACAAATGATAAACTAGAAATCTCTAGAACATGAATAAATACAAGTACTTTCAAAGATCGATATATAAAAACAAAGGATAATGATATCCTTACGATTTTATACTACCTGTCTACTACCAGCTCTGCACGCTCAAGACTTCAGAAGCCCATCTCTACTCTCTAATCACATTCCGCCAAATTTGACCGAGCTTCAGAACTTCAAGATCTAACCTCTCCTCCTCGCAAGATCTGGGCTCTCTCCTCTCAAGTTCACACTCTCAAATCTGGGCTCTCTCCTCTCAAGATCGAACCTAACATTTTCGGCCATCGCGACCTCTCAAGATCAAACCTCTCATCCTCTCTAGATTTGGGCTCTCTCCCCTCAATGGCATCGTTATCCGTGTGCAAAAGAAAGGGGTTTGGGGATTGAACAACTTGCAACTACCTTAGCTGGAGGGAACTACTTGAGGCGTGGGACCCGGGTGTTTTCCCACTGTAAATTGGACAGGACTGGAAAACAGGGATCTGTCTCTACTAATCTCTCTGTGTCCGTGCACGACAAGGGAAAATGGAAATGAGGGGCAAAGTTCTATCAATTTTTGGGGGGTAAAAATAATGATATATAAATTGTGAGAGTGGCTTGTGAAGAGAAACCAAAGCTCTTGAGACTGTTAGGTTGCATCTGTTTTGTGTTCACACCCTCTCTTTGCGAAAAGCAGCATCAGCATCATGGATCGTCACCAAACTTTGACTCAAACCTGATTTTTAAACTCAACGTTGTATGTTTATCCTGTAATATTCCGGAAAAAAAGGAGGAAAAGTTTCTTGCATGAAGGCTGTTGGCGTGAGTTGTCATTAGAATAAGTTAGAGAGATTATAGGAATGAGTCTTGAATGCAAATCCCCTGTTTCAAGGGTCACCCACGATTCTAGCTGTAACATTTGTATATCCAAGAATAGGTTTCAATTATCTTCTTTATATGTATATTTCCATCTCTGTAAAAATTACGATGAAGCAATATACAATTTTACCAAAATTTGTCATGGTATCAGAGCCAATCGATCCGTGGTCTGCTATCCTTGACGTTTGATCAACTTCTTTTTCTCATCGACATCAATGGAGGATACCGGTGACTTCGACAACTCTGGTGGACTCCAAACCAACACCATCCTCACAGAATTAACTACCCGCATGACACAAGCTTTTACCAAAGCTCCGATCCCGACGCAGACCACCGAGAATTCCGCTGCACCGATTGTATTATGAATCCCATTAAAGTGTTATCTCTTTCGGATTCAGGTAATTATGGTGCTGCCTTATTTAGTTCTCATCGAGATGCTGACAGTGGTACTTGGATACTTGACTCTGGGGCTACCGACCACATGATGTTCGACGCCAACGATTTCTCGCACACTTCTTCATCGCGACGCACTAGCATTGCAAATGCCAATGGAGTTGTTTCTTCGGTCACCAGGGCTGGCACTGTGACTTTGTCACCTTCTCTCACGTTATCTAATACTTTATTGGTTCCCTCCCTGTCTCATAAGTTACTCTCTGTCAGCCAAGTAACAATAGACTTAAATTGTATTGTGCTCATTTATCCTACCTTTTGTCTTCTTCAGGATATTCTCACCAAGGAGATCATTAGGCGTGGTACTGGGGGGGGGGGGGGGGGGGGGGGGGGTTATACTGCATGGATGATTTCAGTGTGGGCCGAGCACATCACATGCATCATTCGAGTGGTACCAAGGAGAGACGGATTTGGCTTTTACATCGTCGGTTGGGACATCCATCGTTTGGTTATATGCAACATTTGTTTCCTGATTTATTTTCACATATATCAACTGTTGACTTTTAAGTGTGATACTTGCATCCTTGCTAAAAGTCATCGAGTTACTTATCCATTGGGTATGAATAAAAGTAAGGTTCCGTTTGCTTTAATTCATTCCAATGTGTGGGGTTCCTCTTGTGTTTCTACTACATCTGGTAATTGATGGTTTGTAATATTTGTTGTTGATTGTACTCGCATGACTTGGCTATACTTGCTGAAACATAAAGATGAAGTATTGAGTGTGTTCAAATCATTTCATGTAATGGTTCAAACTCAATTTTCAGCTAAGATACGGATTCTCAGATTCGATAATGGTGGTGAATATGTTAACCGGGGGTTCCATGATTATTTCCAACACCATGGAGTTTTTCATGAAACCTCTTGCCTATAGACTCCTTAGCAAAATGGTGTTGCTGAATGGAAAAACCAATATATACTTGAAACTACTCGGGCTCTTTTACTTGGAGCTCATGTACCCAACCGACACTGGGGGGATGCTGTTGCTAGGGGTGTAAACCGACGCGTCGGCGCCAAACCGAAACCCCACCGACATGGGAGAACGTCCCTTACAACTGGCCGAAACCGATCGACTGGAGAAGAGAGAACCGATTCCATCAGTCTCGACTAGCGTCGGCGCGGTCTTCGGTTTGCCGTCGGCGTCGTCTGGGACGGAGGAGCCACGTCTGCGACTCTGCCATGGGTGTGCGACGAAGGGGCCGAGAGGAGAGAATCGGGAGAAAGCCGAGAGGAGAGAGGAGAGAGAGAGGGAGAGGTCAGACGGGGAAGACGGCTGCTGGAGAACCGAGAGCCGAGAGGAGAGAATCAGGAGAGGACCGAGAGGTCAGATGGTGTGGGTGTGGAGAGAGAGTCGAGACTGAAATTCTGGTTGCTGGAAGAGTGAGAGCCGAGAGGGCAAAGGGGCAGTTTTGCCCTAATACAAAACGGCACCGTTTGGCATTAGGCCAAATGGCACCATTTACTTTATGAGTTTAAAACTTATAGATCAAAGAACGACGTCGTTTCACTCACTTAAGTGAAACGGCGTCGTTTTATTTATATAAAAAGGAAAAAAAAATGTATTAGGTTCGGTCGGTAGTTTTTCGGTTTCTGAAGAACCAAACTGCACGCCGAACCGACCGAAATCGGTTCATATTATTTTCTCCCGACCGCCGACCAGTTCTTCGCCGGTTTCGGCCGGTTCTGGCTTCCTAAGGTCGGTTCTGGTCGGTTTAGGTCGGTTGCTCGGTTTTCTGTACACCCCTAGCTGTTGCTACAGCCTTGCACCTCCTCAACCGTATGCCATCGAAAGTCTTGGGTTTTAAGATACCCTTACAGGCCCTTTCAACTTATGTGTCCTTGTCCACAGTGTTAATGATTCCCCCTCAAATCTTTGGATGTGTAGCTTTTGTACATCTCCATAAGAACCAATGCACTAAACTTGATCCTTGTGCTGTTCGGTGTCTTTTTTTGGGATATGCCTTACATAAAAAAGGATACCACTGCTATGATCCGATCACCAAGCTTACCTATGTAACTATGGATGTCACATTTTTGGAATTCGACACATTCTACTCTCCCTCGGTATCCAACTCTTCTCTTTAGGGGAAGATCTAAGATGAAGAGCAGAATTAGTTAAGATTTGACTAGCAGTGGTTTAATGACATAGATATGGTGGTCAATAGGGAACTTGATATAACTTCGAATGCATCTCCGGAGGATGACATAACTCTAAGAGTGACATCTACACCACCTGAAGCTGAACCAGAATCCCCCCACTCCTTAGTACTTGAAGAGCCATCTCCTGAGAATATCCCTAAGGTAAACTCTCCCATTGCACCTCCGACTAATAATGATATGGATACTTATGCTGGTTATATCTTACCTTTCAGGAGTAATCGTGGAAAGCCATCAAATAGGTACTCTCTAGAAATTGAGGAACAAAGGTCAAAGTATCCAATGCCAACTATGTATCCACAAAGAGACTATCTGAATGCCTCAAAACATTTGCACACGAACTTTTCTCATGCCATGTTCCCACTAGTGTTCAAGAAGCTCTAACAGGCCCTAAGTGGACCTAGGCTATAAAGGAAGAAATGGAGGCATTATTAAAGAACAAAACATGGGCTTCTGTTCCATTGCTTGAAGGAAAAAAGACGGTGGGGTGCAAATGGGTGTTCTCCATCAAACACAAGGCAGATGGATCAATCGAATGGTATAAAGCAAGGTTGGTGGCAAAGGGTTATACGCAAACATATGGCGTGGACTATTAGGAAACTTTCTCACCAATGGCCAAGTTGAATACAATTAGAGTCTTGCTATCTCTAGTAGCAAATCTTGATTGGCCACTACACCAGCTTGATATAAAGAACACCTTCCTTCATGGTGATCTTGTGGAGGAAGTGTATATGGATATTCCACCAGGCTACACGGCAACCTCAAAGACTGAGGCTATGTGAAAATTACAACGAACACTATATGGACTAAAGCAATCACCTCGAGCATGGTTTGGGCGATTTAGCTTAGCAATGAAGAAATATGGCTTTCAACAAAGCAATTCAGATCATACACTCTTCCCAAAGCATCAACTGGGCAAGGTAATGACTTTGATAGTCTATGTAGATGACATGATTATTATAGGGAATGATCCAGAAGAAATTTTGAGACTCCAAAAGTAGTTGGCAACTGAATTTGAGATGAAAAATTTGGGAGGACTTAAATATTTTTTGGGAATTGAAGTGGCTAGATCAAAACAAGGTATATTTCTCTCCCAACAAAAATATATACTTGATCTACTATCTGAGGTGGGATTACTGGAGTGTAAGCTTGCAGACACACCAATAGTTTAGAGCCACAGACTTGGAGAATATCCAGGCCAAGTGCTGACAGACAAAGAGAGGTACTAGAGGTTGGTTGGGAAACTTATTTATCTCTCACTTACTCGCCCAAGTATTGCTTATGTTGTAAGCGTAGTAAGTCAATTCATGCATTGTTCTAGTGAGGATCACATGGATGCAATGATCAGGATTCTTCGATACTTAAAGTCATCTCCTGGAAAGGGACTTATGGTTTCAAAGAATAATCATCTAGTAGTTGAAGGATATATTGATGCAGATTGGGCAGGGAATCTGTGACGCCCCCAAATTCCGTTTGGGATCGGACGGACATTTGAAGCGTCGAGACATGCAACACAAGATTACCTGCCCCCGTTCATGACATATAAGATGCAATAATCCTAACATGCATCTAACATTATGCAATATTCGCAGCGGATAATTTTTTTCTTTAGCAATACTATGCACCAAATTGAAAATATCCCAAATGCTTAAAACATACTTCATACATAAAAATTCATTGAACAACTAAGATCACAACACTAGTCCAAAATGGTTATGATCCAAAAAGTAGTAGAGATGCAACTCAATCGTACAAGTAGTAATTTACGTTAATTACTATATCAACATTTATGTCGCACCGTCACTTAATCAACTGTGTCTAATTGATCAGCTCCTGATTCTCCTTCAGGTCCTGTAACAAGATCTACCATTCGGGGGGAATGGTAGTTGGGACTACCAAAGTGAGATTTGATTACAAATCTCAGTAAGTTAACAAAAAACTTCCACACAAGCTAATGATGCATGGATGACAGTAAAAGCATAAATGCATAATCAAATTCATAATTAATTAAAGCATAACTTGGAGTACAACATAGCATAATTCACATAACTTAAATTGAAACATGAACTGAACTTGACTTGACATGAACTTGAT